>NC_139618.1:12389290-12989290 GCF_964270895.1 Podarcis filfolensis | reverse complement strand
TTTGGAGACAGTCCAGTTGGTGGCGGTTTCTCCCATCGAAACAAAAAAACCCACATTGTTGTGAGAAATTGGCCCTCTTCATAATCTTACGGGTGCTTAAAAAGAGGGATGTGACCTTTTCCACAAGTGAACAACCAAGCTCCCATCTACAGAGCAACTGTTTTTATAGGCATTCATTGAAATTTGGTTTCGGGCTAGGACTGCAGAGCCCTGGGTTCAAATGCTACTTTGGCCCAGAGTCTTTGGATGAGTCTCCAACCTGCCAGCTAAGATTTTCTTTGGAGACTCTGTTGTTGGCGGTTTTGTTTTTGTGAGGTGCCTAGTGGCCAGACCCACCACGAAAGTTCACTGAGAAAGTTCACTGTGGTGACAAAGTATTGTTCCCAGTGGACTTCTGAAAGAAAAAATGGCTGCCACAGCTACCTCATGTGGAGCCACCACCAATAAGTCTCCACTTCTGTTCCCCTCAAAAAATAGCTGAAATGCACCCCCTCGGTGTTGAGCATGTTTTGACTTTTTCTTCTAAATGAGGTTGTGAATTAACTTGTGTTGACTGTTTTAATTATAGTGGGCAGTGTTCTGGGTTTTCAATTGGAAGAGCAGTATAAATATATATATCAAAATGTTAAATAATATATAATGTTTATATATATATTTGTTCCTTGTTGATGGGATCAGGGAGGGACTTTGGTAATCTTTCGTAATATGATACCCTGTGCAAGCCCAAACTTTGTAGTATTTTAGGTAGGGTTTGAAATCAGCAGGGCGCCAGGCACATTTTGCACCTAAAAATTCTCCATTTGCGAGCACCTCAAAAAGTCTGCGTGCCCTTTTTTTGCGCCTGGTTGACAGTCAAGGATTACTGAAATAATGTATGTGCTTCGAAGCCTCAAAGTATATGTTAAGGAGTTTAACAATAAAGAGTAGAGTGTTTTGAAAACTGAAGTATGGTACCATTATTTTTACTGGAAACACCAAATTAAACATGTATTAACAATTTCTGATAAAAATGTGTCGCTTATGTGAATTGTGTGTTATTTCATGCTTATCAAAATAATAAATGAAAATTGTTGCCACATGGCAACTAGACAATCTGTTTTCGCACCCACAACCCAGGTCTCAGGAGCCATTTGGCTGCTAGCTCTTCTATCCCAGTTTCTAACACTGAGTTTAGGGGAATGAGGGCCTCCTAACAGCTTTCAGCACCCTTATTTTTTAATTTCATTTCACAAAACATAAATACTGCTCGGTTGTATTTACCTTTAAGAAACTACAGTACTTAGTTTCTTTGGGGAAAAGCCATGACTCTTGAAAGTTGCCACATGGTGCTTTAAATGTACACTGTGAGAGGGGGCCTTAAGGCACCTTCCTGAGTAAAGAAACTGCCTCCATTTCAAGGCAGTTATGACTGGGGAAAGGGATAAATAATAAATTCTGCCTTGAGGCGCAGATAGATATGCTGGTGCTTTGTTATTCCAGGGAATATATGTCTTTGTGGGGCCGGTTTGTGGGGTGCTTTTGAACCTCCATGTCCCAAATAGGAGGGGCAGCTCCCGTGATATACTTCCCTTCTGTAAGGTGCTGCTTCTCCAGGAATGAATGTTGAATCCATGGGCTCCATCTACTTTCCTGCGCGTAGGACAAAAACTTGAGTCATAATCCCATTTCTGGCTGTTGTTCCCAGTTTTCTTTTAGTGGGGTGATGCCAGTGGTTCTGTTTCCCACCCCATGGCGGTAGTCCCCATCAGTGGCGGACCTTGGTGTGTGTGGGGGTCCTCTAATTTCAGTGGCACCCTGTGCAGCAGCAAAAACTGGCACCTACTTGCCTCTCACTTTCCATTCTACCTTATAGCTGTGGCACCCTTGTGGCACATGTGATCCCAAAGCTCCGCACTCAGAGCAGCCACGCCGGTTGTGCTCTCCTAAATCTGCCTTTGCCCTCATTGAGTCGTTGGAAGCGTCCCATTCAGATTGGTTTGCCCCCCTTTTAAAATAGCTCCTTCATTTGGGTTGACCAAAGTGGGGAAAATACAAGCGAATATTCCTCGGTTCATTTTCTCGCATTTGCTCTTGCTTCTGTGTTCGTGGGACGTAGCGTCGCCTGCCCACCCTAATCTTGGAGCGGTGCGAGATTCCAGGCGTTTACCTGGGGTTCACGTTTCCTTTTGGGAATGAGGCACAGCGGAGACTGTGGCGTCTTTAGGATTTATGGTTTATTGACACATCTATGCAACCTGAAGCTGAGGCTCCAATACAGGCATAGGCAAACTCAGCCCTCCAGATGTTTTGGGACTACAACTCCCATCATCCCTGACCACTGGTCCTGTTAGCTAGGGATGATGGGAGTCGTAGTCCCAAAACATCTGGAGGGCTGAGTTTGCCTATGCCTGCTCTAATACTTTGGCCACCTCATGAGAAGAGAAGACTCCCTGGAAAAGACCCTGATGTTCGGAGAGACTGAGGGCACAAGGAGAAGGGGACGACAGAGGACGAGATGGTTGGACAGTGTTCTTGAAGCTACCAGCATGAGTTTGACCAAACTGTGGGAGGCAGTGGAAGACAGGAGTGCCTGGCATGCTCTGGTCCATGGGGTCACGAAGAGTCGGACAACAACAACATGCAACCTGAGCCTGAGATGGAGGGGTTTGTAGCATTAACAACCCCAAAAGGTCTTGTTTCTCTTATAGCCAGAAATCAGACATTGTGCTCTGGCTGTCTGGCTTTCCATCCTCAGCTTTGCTTCTAGGTCACATTGCAGACACTTTCAACTCTAAACTCGGGCTTATGTCCTTTTCCCATCTTATATAGAGACCCCTCTCTCTTGCTTTCTTCATGGCCCATCAAACTAGGTGATTACCTGAACACCTGACTTGGTTAGCTTCTAACACTTGCAGGTTCCAGGGATAGAGTGTCTGGCACCCAGTTTAATGCCCCAAGCCTTGATTAAATTCCAACACTTACTGTATCCAGGGATTTATCGTGGTCTGGCACCCACAAACTCATAACACTAGAAGAATACAGTTGTGGGGCTGGAAGGGACCTCCCGGGGAGCCCTCCTTGTCATTGGTGGGCAGGGGGCAGAGGTAAAAGTGGGTGGAGCAATATACAGTAGGTCATATTCCAGTCATAGGAAAGTTCAGAGCCTTCTGCGTGTGTGCGCACACACACACACACACACACACACACACACACACACACCTACCTCCATGTAGGGCAAGCCAGAGGCATGATCACATTTCAGGAACTCTTCCCAGCCAAGCAAAGGCACTTGAGGGGGCTGTTATGCAGGGCTTTTGATGGGTGGCACCCAGGGAAAAGCCTCAAGGGATGGATATGGATGCTGGGGGTGTGTGCATTTGAGCTGTGGAATAGAGGTTCTTTCCCCAGGATTTGGAGGAAGACAGCTTTGTTTTGAAGGATCTGGTGAGTTCACAGCCAGATCTGCAATGTGTAGATTTGTTAGTCTCTCCTTTTTCTTTTTAAAAAGTGATAAATGGTTGCTAGGAAGAAATTGTTTGCTTGTTGCATAACCGTGTGTGTTCTGCACACACAAACCGGCTTCCTGCTTCCATTAGGCTTTTATTATTATTATTATTATTATTATTATTATTATTATTATTATTATTAAGTGCCAGCTAAGCTTCAGAACAGCTTGATCCGTAAAATGTGCTGGGAGGGACAAGGCAGACCTTAGCAAATTAGTTTGTAGACTTTCCAGATTTTCTTCTGCTTTTGCATCTTGTCTCGCCTTCTGAGAGCCAAACCCGAGGCTCTGCGGCAGATGTGTGAACAGTCCTCTGGCGTTTTTTACGAAGGAGATCAAGCAGTGGGGAGGACGGTGGAGGGGAGGGTAAGGCAAGTTGACCCTCTCCCCTCTCTGACTTCTTTTTCTCCCATGAGAGACAAGCACACTGAACTTTCCTGGCCTTATAACAACAAGAAATGTCACAGGTGCCCTCTTTCTATTCAGGTATTTAGCTTTCTGATATGGCATTGGGGGAGAAAAAAGAAATGCTTTTTTTTAGAATTTAAACAACTTCCTGACTCATCCAGCTCAACTTTCTGTTCTTCAGCACATCGCCCACCTTCCAGCCCCCGATGCACACACTTAAAACCGTCTGATTCATAAACATTCAGTCCGCCCCGCCCCCTTCTCCCAATCCTTTTTTCCTCTGGGGAAATCCAGATTACATTCAAAATGCCTTGGGTGCTTGATAATTTAATTTAAGTAAGCCCTGAATTTTGAATTGGGGAAAGATTTGCTTTCACTTTTTAAAGCCTATTGGGCTGTCAGCAGCAGCAGTGCAGCTATAAACACAGGAATTTGGATAGAGGGGAGTTGTGCCCTGAGCTTCGTTTGGAGACATACGATGGGCTGTTGCTCATGCTTGAACATAAGAAGAGTTTGCTGGATCAGGCCAATGGCCCATCTAGTCGTCCAGCATCCTGTTTTCCCAGTGGCCAACCAGATGCCTCTTCTGGGAAACGCGCAAGCAGGATTCAAACGCAAGAGCAGTCTCTTCTCCTGGGGGGCTGAGGCTCTGATTTTTAAAATAAATCAGAAAATGTCTTCACCTGCTCTTTGATCACTAAGATGCTCAAAGTGGTTAATATGACATTAGGAAGAACTTCCTGAACGCAAGAGCTGTTCGACAGCAGACTCTCCTTTGTGGGAGGTTTTTAAGCAGAGGTTAGATGGCCATCTGCCAGGGATTATTTTGCGATTCCTGCATTGCCAGGGGTTGGACTAGATGCCTCTTGATGCCCCTTCCAGTTCTATGATTCTTTGGCCTCTGATTTTGTAAAAGCTGCATAGCCTTCAACGCCCTCTGTCTTGCCACTCTTGAATCCTGATACATCCCAGCCCACAATTTCAACTGATGCATAGCAATTACAGTGGTACCTCGGGTTACAGACACTTCAGGTTGCAGATGCTTCAGGTTACAGACTCCGCTAACCCAGGAATAGTATCTCAGGTTAAGAACTTCAGGATGAGAACAGAAATTGTGTGGCGGCAGCGGGAGGCCTCATTAGCTAAAGTGGTGCCTCAGGTTAAGAACAGACTTCCAGAACGAATTACCGGTAAGTTCTTAACCAGAGGTACCACTGTATATCCTGCTCTTCAGCTGGAAAGGCTCCCAAGGCAGCTTACATCTCAACAAAATACAGTGTGGTCCCTACCCTTGGGCTGATCTAAGAAGGCATGGCACGAAAGGAAAATGGAATGGGGAGGGAAGAGGATGTGTCCATTCTCTTTTAAAGCCATCTAGGTTGGTGACCATCCCTGACTCCTGCAGGAGTGAGTTCCATAGTTCAACTGGCCGTGGTGTGAAGAAGGGCTTTCTTTTATCTGTCCTGAATCTTCCCACATTCAGCTTCATGGGATGCCCACGAGTTCTTGCAGGGGGAACTTTCCCCTATGCTCTTTCTCCATGCCACACATAATTCTTTGAACCTTTTTCATGCCACTTCTCCCTGGCCTTTTCTCTAACATATGAAGTCCCGAACACTGCGACCTTTCCTCATAGCTGAGCCGCTCCATCCCCTCAATCATTTTGATTATCCATTTCTGGACCTTTCCCAACTCAAATAGGATATTGTAGAGTCGGAAAAGGTTCAGAAAAGAGGGGGGGGGGAACTGGGTAAAGAGAGACAGCTTGGCCAGTTAACCCCTCAAAATATATACAGTGGTACCTCTGGTTACATACACTTCAGGGTACATACGCTTTAGGTTACAGACTCTGCTAACCCAGAAATAGTACCTCGGGTTAAGAACTTTGCTTCAGGAAGAGAACAGAAATTGTGCTCCATTGGCGCGGCAGCAGCAGGAGGCCCCATTAGCTAAAGTGGTGCTTCGGGTTAAGAACAGTTTCAGGTTAAGTACGGACCTCCGGAACGAATTAAGTGGTACCTCGGGTTAAGAACTTAATTCGTTCTGGAGGTCCATTCTTAACCTGAAACTGTTCTTAACCTGAGGTACCACTTTACCTAATGGGGCCTCCCGCTGCTGCTGCACAATTTTTGCTCCCATCCTGAGGTAAAGTTCTTAACCTGAGGTACTATTTCTGGGTTAGCGGAGTCTGTAACCTGAAGTGTCCGTAACCCGAGGTACCACTGTACCTCACTCTTTCTTTTCCTGCTGTGACGATGTTATGAATAGATCTTTCTTCAGAAACCCATCCCTCAAATGGGAGGCATTGATATAAAGAGTGCAGTGAGCATGACTTTCTGAAAGCAGCATGAAAGAGAGAAACTTTGTGGCTCAGAGTGAGTTGACATGGGGCTGCTGGGGGTTCGTGTGTGCGGGGCGGGAGCGACTCTGCGGCTTCTCGACTGTTTCCATGACGCGCTCTCTGTGTTTGTGAGATTCATTCTTCCGTCGGATTAAAGCCTCCCTAACCGTTTTCGCGAGAAGCTGCTGGGGCCGAGCTGGAGGGCTGCCAGCTGCTTCCCAGATGGTGGAAAGCACGGGTCGTATCAAATAATTGTTTCGTAATCTGCACACACCCATTGGCATGGCTGGACGTTGCAAACCTGGTCTCCTAGGTTCTTCTCTGAATGGTACCTCAGGTTAAGAACTTAATTTGTTCTGGAGGTCCGTTCTTAACCTGAAACTGTTCTTAACCTGAAGGACCACTTCAGCTAATGGGGCCTCCCGCTGCCACTGCACGATTTCTGTTCTCTTTTTAAAAAAATAATAATATTTATTAACAGTTTAAAGGGTATAAAAGAAAGAAAAATAATTCAACAAAACAATACAATACAATACAAATACAAAAACACTACATAACACTGACATTAAAAACATTAAATTAACAAAATACAACAAACACAATTTAAAACACATCCATAATTTCAGTATCTTATCTTTCATTCACTTATTTCCACGACTTCCTCACACCTCCCTTTTTGTATTCCACTTCAATTAACTGTTTCATTTTATTTTTTTTAATAAATTTTTATTGATTTTCCAACATATATTAAAACACAATACAACTAACAACTAACAACACATAAACAAACAAACATATAAACACGTATAATTTCTTAACCTCTTTTTCTTGAATCTTGTTTCAACGACTTCCCCATACCTCCCTTTTCTGCATCCCTGATTTAAACTATTCCAGCAACCCCTAATTTCAATACTTATGATTCAATTTCTAATCTTTTTCCTTCAATTAACTGTTTCAGCAAATCCTTTCCATCTTCCTCAGTTTTCTGTCCTGTAATTTATCTTAACTTATTTTAACCTTATTTTTTTCCCCTTTGATACATTAAAAATCCATTTATACTTAATTCCTTATAACCTTTCTGCTAAAGCCATATAACTTCATTCCAACATTTTCCTAACATTCATTAATTTTACAGTATTTCTGTAAATAATCTTTGAATTTTTTCCAATCTTCTTCCACCGACTCTTCTCCCTGGTCTCGGATTCTGCCAGTCATTTCCGCCAGTTCCATATAGTCCATCAACTTCATCTGCCATTCTTCCTGGGTGGGTAAATCTTGTGTCTTCCAATACTTCGCGATAAGTATTCTTGCTGCTGTTGTTGCATACATAAAAAAAGTTCTGTCCTTCTTTGGCACCAATTGGCCGACCATGCCCAGGAGAAAGGCCTCTGGTTTCTTCAGGAAGGTATATTTAAATACCTTTTTCATTTCATTATAAATCATCTCCCAGAATGTCTTAATCCTTGGGCATGTCCACCAAAGGTGAAAGAATGTACCTTCAGTCTCATTACATTTCCAACATTTATTGTCAGGTAAATTATAAATTTTTGCAAGCTTGACTGGTGTCATGTACCACCTGTAAATCATTTTCATTAAATTCTCTCTTAGTGCATTACATGCCGTAAATTTCATACCTGTGGTCCATAACAGTTCCCAGTCAGCCATCATAATGTTATGTCCAACATCTTGTGCCCATTTAATCATAGCAGATTTTACCATTTCATCCTGAGTGTTCCATTTCAACAGCAAGTTATACATTCTTGACAAGTTCTTAATTTTGGGATCTAACAATTCTGTTTCCAATTTTGATTTTTCCACCTGGAAACCAACTTTTTTGTCCAAATTATATGCCTCCATTATTTGATAATAATGAAGCCAATCTCGCACTCTGTTTTTCAATTTCTCAAAACTCTGTAGTTTTATTCTGTCTCCATCTTGTTCTAAAATTTCCCAATATTTCGGCCCGATTTCTGTTCTCATCCTGAAGCAAAGTTCTTAACCTGAGGTACTATTTCTGGGTTAGCGGAGTCTGTAACCTGAAGCATCTGTAACCTGAAGCGTCTGTAACCCGAGGTACCACTGTACTTAGGCCGTGTTCGCACCATACACTCGAGAATTGCCGCAAGACAGCCTTTCATCTCCACAGTTCCGTGGTTGGAAAAGAAAGAAAGAATTCTGCATGGTTTCTGAAACAAAAACCAGCACAGCTTTTTGGGGGATGTTCGGCTACCCCCAAAATAAAGTGGAAGCCAGCATGGGATGCAAGCGCCCCATTAATCTATCTGGGTTTTTAAGTTTTCACTTAAGTTCAACTCCCCCATCCATGCCCCCACCCACCCACCCACTAAATCAAATAAATACATAAAAATATTTAAATAAAAGTAGAAAGAATCAGAATATTTGAAATTGAAACGCTCAATGCATTGGGAGAAAAAAAGGAGGAATTTGAGAAGGAAGTGCTGAAAAGGTTTTCAGCAAATCCAAGAAATCTTGTTTTAGTTTAGATTTTTTAAAAATAAGGTAAAAAAAGGCAAGCCCTTTGTAATTTTGCAAAATATACTTGTTAACCGCGTGAAAGGTAGTCCCTGGTGTTAATTTTTTATATTTAGTTTTCAAATGATGGAAGATTTTTGATTTCTCTTGAGTGCTTGGGATCAAAAGAAAGTAATTTAAAACAACTGTTGCTGAGAAATTTCAGTCCAAAATCTTCCAGACAGAGCCAGACAGAGGATGATGGCAGGTGAGTGTCCTGTCCCACTCTCACATAAGTCCTGGCTACGCCCATGTGGCCCCGTCTTTAAAAACGAAGGGGTGGTTCTTTAGCCGAAAGTAAGAGTTTAAAGGTGGGAAACATTTAAGGAGCAACTTGCATAAACCTCGATGACTTTTCACTGACTAATGCACACAAATACCTCCTCGCCCAGGTCTTTGGCAAAGAAACAGCATGAATCACCCACTCTGAAGCTGTCTGCCACCTGCTGCCAGCTCACCTTGTGTGTTTTTAAACACCTTTTAAGGGTGCTTTAATTCTGTATAGATAGTGGCTGTTTTATTGCTCTCTTCCTGGGACCAGCTGGTGAAGGGCGGCTTAAAGACACCTTAAACAAATGTGCTGATATCTGAATGGTGCAGCAAAGCTGTTTCAAGTGGAGATGAAAATTTGGACTTTTGTTTTCGGTGGTCCCCAAATAAAGCCATGCCTGGTGAGTCACAAGAAGAGCACTTAACTGCTTCTCCTGGTTGGGTTCCCCCTGCGCATACCTTTGTAAACCAAGAAAACTTTAATAAAAATATTTTTTTTAAAAACAAAAACAACCCACACGGGACACATTCTTTCTTTCTTTCCACTCATCAATATGTTAACATTGCATGGAGCAAAAAAAGTAAACTAAGGCCAAAAATTCTGTGGGATGCTTTTTTTTGTTGTTGTTATTACAATGGTTGAAATTTGGAGGTTATACTACCAGGAAGGAAACAATAAACTGGAATGACTATATTGGATGTTGGTGTAATTTCTGCGGCGGTAAAGTATACCCGGTGTTAGAAATTAGCCAGGTGCGTTTTGTGCCAGGAGCGGGTCCAGTTGTGACCTCGTGGAGTTCCCTGGATGCCAAGTTGGCGACTGACATCTCTATCTGGATGGCCTCTCCAGCTCTCTTAAGCAGGCAAGCGGAAGAGCTCATTTTTTGCATTTATATCCCACCTTTTTCTCCAAGAAGCACATGGTTCACTCCCCTCCTTGGTTAAGCCCTTCAACGACCCTGTAAGGTAGGTTCAGAGGCTGTGACTGACTCCAAGGTCACCCAGTGACCTTCCTGACTGAGTGGGGATTCGAACCCTGATCTCCCGGGTCCTAGTCCGACACTCTAACCACTACACTACACTGGCTTCCTAGAGTACATCTGCTGTGGGGAAGCTATATAAATTAAGCAAGCAAATAAATATGGGGGAAGCAAAATGTCACTTCGAGAAAGATCTGAAATATTTTCCTTGAAGCTTGAATTGCTTTTATTCTGGATTGTTGTATTTTAATGTGCTGTAAACTGCGTTGAGATCCTGTCTTTAAAATATAAAGTGGCATAGAAATGATGATGATGATGATGATAATGTCATTGAAACAACAAAAAAGGCACCTAGACATTCTGTTGTGGTGACTAGCGAAATGGTGTCTGGGCGGATTTTTGCTGAAAAGGCAAAAATGCCTAGGAAAGCCTGGACATATGGCAAATACAGTGGTACCTCAGCTTACATATGCTTCAGGTTACAGACGCTTCAGGTTACAGACTCCGCTAACCCAGAAATAGTGCTTCAGGTTAAGAACTTTGCTTCAGGATGAGAACAGAAATCGTGCAGTGGCGGTGTGGCAGCAGCGGGAGGCCCCATTAGCTAAAGTGGTGCTTCAGGTTCAGAACAGTTTCAGGTTAAGAATGGACCTCCGGAACGAATTAATTACTTAACCCAAGGTACCACTGTAGGGGGAGATGTTCCCCCCAAAAGCTCGACAGTTTTGGCCAAGTGCCACCCAGGAAAGATTTCAACCGTGTTCAACCCTGGCGCTATTTATCCAAAGGTTATTCCGCCTTTCATGGAGGTGTGGCTTTGGGAGGGCGGAAATCTGTTTTTCTTGCCCCTGTGCAGCGTAATTCCCTAGGTACATTAGCTGACCTGCTGTTTCCTGGCATTTCAAAACTCTGCTGCACATATATTTTTAACACAATCGGAAGAGGGGCGAGGTGGAACGAAAATGAATTCAAAGGAATGAGCTGCTGGTTGGTTTGCTTGTTTGGACTGGGGGGTGGGGTTAGTTGCATTTGTGCTTTTTTACATGTCGCCACGAAATCCCAATTTCTATGGTCACTGCTGGTGAAAATAGATGGGTCTGTGTACGCTGAGATTCTCTGGAAATCAGGGGAGGGGACGGTTCCAGTTCCTAAGAGTCTTATGTTTCTTGCACAGCTTCCTCCAAGCAGCTCAGAATAGCATGCATGTTCCTTCCCCCTTCTCACCCTCACGACAACAACCCCACGAGGTAGGCTTGGTGGACAGTGACTGCGTAGTAAGCTTTGCGGTCGGTTGTGGGTTTGGAACCCAGGTCCCCTTGGCTCTAGTCGCCAAACTTTTCGAACTCAAATTCTGAGAGAGGGGGTGCAAAATAGCAATATATACGAAATCAGAATGACAGCCACCTCAGGATAACCTTAGGCTTAGCGTGGGAAGTTAGCCATGCCCTGCTGGTCCCGTTTGGGGAGGTGAAGAAACATTTACTGCTACTAAGACAGAGGTCAAAGGTTTGACCCCAAAGGTTTCAGAAAGGGCTGTAGCTATTGCATGCTGAAGGTCTAGCTCCAGTCTCCAAGAGCATCTCTACTAGTTAGGGTTGGAGAGACCCAAGTGCCAGACCCATGTTTCCAGAACCATGAGGACTGGAGTCTTGGTTTATTTTGAAGGGAAGGGCCGTAGCTCAGTGGTAGCATCTACTTTGCATTCCAGAAGTCTCAGGTCCAACTTCCAATGGCATCTCCAGGTAGGCTCCTTCCTGAAACCCTTTAGTGTACTGTAGACAATACTGAGATAGGTGGACCAGTGGGCTGATTCAGTATTTGATTCCGATTCCTATGTTCCTAACCCCAATAGTGCTTGCTGAATGAGTCCACAGCGTCACAAGAAGATTCCAGCATTCCGGGGGGTTGGACGAGATGACCCTCGTGGTCCTTTCCAACTCTATAGTTCTGTGATTCACTGAGGGGGTGGTGGGGACGGACGCAAATTCCAAGGGCCGTCTGGCAGTTCCCTCCCTGCAAGAAGTGAGGTTACAGGGAACCAGGCAGAGGGCCTTCTCGGTGGTGGCACCAGCCCTGTGGAGCACCCTCCCATCAGATGTCAAGGAAATAAACAACTATCTGACTTTTAGAAGACACCTGAAGGCAGCCCTGTTTAGGGAAGTTTTTAGTGTTTTGTGGTGTTTTTGATATTATGTTGGGAGCCGTCCAGAGTGGCTGGGGAAATTATTTATTTGTTTGTTTGTTTGTTTGTTTGTTTGTTTGTTTGTTTGTTTGTTTGTTTGTTTATTTATTTATTATATCATTGGACATGTTACTCAGCTGGGTGAGCCAATGTTCTGAAGTCCGTATGGGTCATACAATTTCATCTTCCCTTTTCTGTCTGGCGCTGACCTTTGTTCAGAAATGTAAATTATGTTCTTCAGAAAAGAGCAATGAGGAAATGGGCTGGAGGCTATTGCTAGAAATATTTTTTGGTGTGCCAGGTGTGGACATCTTTGGGTGGGACGGACATCTCTTTGACACATGCTTGTGTCGGATAACTGCGCCTGCCGAACAGTATGTCCTTAGGAACTGTGCTTTCCAAATGTCAAAACGCCACATCGCCTGAGGGGCAGGAGTGATGATTGAGCCAGATAGCAGGGGAGTGTGGGTCAGGGCGGCTGCACCCATGACAAATTGTGTGGAAGAGTGGATTTTCGCCGGTGCTAACTGGGTGTTACGCAGACTTTGGAGAGACAAACCTCCCTCTTCGCCACAGCTTTAAAAGCTCTTAAAGTGACTTGATTTGGATCTGATACACGAGAACTAGACTCATCACAAAACCATTACTTTGATTGAATCTAGGTGCCCACCTTTTGCCAGTGGGCTGCCACATATTCCAAAACAGAACCAAAGGATTGTACAAAAAATGTACAAAATCATTTGGTTCTATCCAACTATGTCCTTCCCACAGTATACTCATTGAAATTAATGGAGCTCAGATAGACATAGCTGTTAATTTCATTGGCTTTCTCCTCTCCTGAGGAGAATACAACTGAATTAAAATACACATCTGCACACTTTGTGTGTGTGTGATTCAGGCAATGTGCTTCAGTTTTAAACACCTTGGTAAAAATACAAGATCAGTTAAGGCAGGGGGTCCCCAGCCTTTCTGAGGCCAGTTGAGTCATTTGGAATTTTTAGATAGTTTTGTGGGCTCCAACACAACACGGCTGTGGTGAGGAGGGTGTGTAGCATAATGCAAGTCGACTACCATACGTCAAAGAGCAGGAAAAGGCCACAGTCGCACTATACTGCCACAACAAGATGGCTACCCCATGGAACTTGGAAATGATCATCTTGTCGCAAAAGCTAAAATCTACTACCTATTTTAGGTAGCTGTTTTTGTTTGCTTTCTACACCGCCTAAGATATTATGGCCAAATTTTGTATGATGGTTCCTGGGATCAAGGAGCAACTTTTTGTTTCTTTGGATGCAACTAGACGCCATTTTGAATCAAGATGGCGGACTGAACCTTTGAAAACTGCACAATTTCCCCCCCTTAGGATTCCCAAATAATGTCAGGTTATGAGACTGCTGGTCTGAATATATTTACTGTATACCCGTAAACTGTAGCATCACCGTATTAAATAGCAACAAATAACTTTTTAAAACAAATAATTAAAGGAAGCTTCAGGCGCCATCAGCAATTAAGCAAACCTATTTTGCTCATGTTGATGCTCAGACAAAGAGACATCTGCAGCTGCTAATTAAACTGTTTATAAGTAATAAAGAATAGTTAATTATCACGTTGAGAATTGGCAGTATGGTCCTTTTGGAAACGTTTTGTTTACAAATTATTATTATCATTGATTTATTAATTGCCTTCTAAACCACCGTCTCAAAGAGATTTACACAGAAGGTGCTGGGTATTTCTAGCGAAGGCAGACACCTTGTCGAACACTTTTTTGGATTTAGTTTTTTAAAAGTTTGAAAAGCTGTTGATCATACAATGTTTCAAAAGGAGAACGTGGAGCAAAATTATTGTAACTACTTCCTTGGCAGTGAAAATTCAGATCCTCTGTTTCCCCACTATCACAAAAGTGCTTGCAATTTAGACGTGGTATTTTCTTCTACCTCCCCTTTGTAATAGCAGCTGTTCAGTGTTCAAATCTGACCAATTTGAATACTCAAAGGGAACTTTTCTATTAAGGTCAAAGACGACTCATAGCCACCCATTTTTTTAGTTCTGTATGGAGTTCTGTGAGTGGGCAGGTCAGGGAATACTTGGAGAACACAGCTGTCAGGAAGTCAGACAAGAACTTTATTGTCTCTGTCTTCCGCAAGGACAGACACAACAAATGCCCGACTCCACCCACATACAGTAAGTCCAGTGCCATCTAGTGATAAAATGCTATTAATGACACTATCCACCGAAAGCATCAATGAAACTTAAATTTCTAATTTTTGCCTGAACAATGGAACAATCTGTGAAATAGGTCTGGAGGAATGCCATATTGGTTAACTGCTACCTCCAGATGTGAAAACTTGGGAAAATACAGGTCTATCCCTCTTTTGCTGCTGGATGCAAATGTCTTGGAATCTGTTGTCAGTCGTGTGCATAGTGCACAGCCAATGGCTAAATAGCCTAGTCGGTGTCCTCTGATGTTTTGTGACTAAACCTGTCTCTGGTCTTCAAACCACTGTAGGCATATCATTACTCCAGATGCACCCACTCGACCGCTTTGAATGGCAGATTTGGCACTCTTACAGGTGCCATATTAATAATACCTGTTCCACGTTTGTCAGAGCTCAATCTTTTAATGTGGCATCACCTGCACTTTGCATGCAAGTTATAATCTGTTTTAATTTCTAGTTTCAACTTTTTGAAATTGTCGTTGTTAATTCTTCCTGTTGATAATTTCATTGTTTATTTTATTGCTCAACAACTTTGGCTGCCCCCACCAACAAAAATCCTCACTATGCCCATGACCCTCTTTGAGATTTACAGTTGAGCGGTGTATACATTTTATGAAATAAATAATGAATAAAGGAGGTTCTCTAAAGGGGAAACATCAGTCTGTTGTTTAGAATCTTACAAACCTCTTAAAAAGGAAAGGAGCCTATAGAAACAAATAAATAGGAAAAGAAAGAGGAAACAAAACACTTTAACATAAATGTTTTTATTTCTGCATTTAGATCTGTAGACGATTCAAAGAAAGAAAACAGTATGTATTATTTTTAAACGTTTTTAATGAAAAGGAGGAACAGAAAATATAAATTAGACACTCAGATCAATTGCAAATCACTGTCTAAATTTTTTGTATTAGATTTAAGTTGTTGTTATTGACACAGTTCAGTGGCGCTGCCTGAGCAGCTTGCCTGGGAACACAGTTCTGCCTATTATCTCAAGAGCTTGCAAGCCTGACGTGTCTGGGTGGGACTCCACTCCTCCCCTTCTCTCTTGAAGAGAAATGAGGTGTGACTCTTGCCACTGCAAGCATTCTGCCCTGGAGGCTTCTTGCATCTTCCTTTGTGGCTTGACAGCCTTTTAGCACCTGCGGGGCAAGAAAACCCTAAACAAAGCTGATCTTGGCATCTCTCTTTCTCCAGTGTGTGTGTTGGTGGTGTGGCCTCTTATGCAGCACCCAGTCAGATGGGCAGGGTCCACATAATAAAAAAAGTTATTTAAAATTGTTATTATTAAATCAGACAATTTGATTCCGTACAATTGCATCTTCCAATCAAATGGAGCTTCCCTGTTCAGGAACAGCCTGCCTCCCAAATGCCTCTTCCTGCAGGGCAGCAGCAGGAAAAACATTGCCACCTTTGTGTCCAAATAGTGGGCTTCCTGGAAGCCTGTCTCTTTGGCCACAGGGCTAAGAAGCCAGATCTCGAGAAAGATGTAATATAGATATGATAATAAACAATATGCCCCTCCCCTGCCTTAAAAAAATAATAATTCAGAAAGGTCCTGACTTATGCTGTCAGCACGCATGACACAAGAGCCGTTAGGGTGCTTTTGGTCTGGTTATGGTTTGGTTTTTTTCTTTTCTTTTTTACCTCTCCACCCATTCTTTCCTTCCTGGAAAAGAAAATACAGACCACTGAGATAGCAAGTGCCTGATTGTACTGATTGGGTTTTGCATGGGTAGCGAGAGTTACGTTTTTATGCAAAACCGTACTCCTGAGGTACCACACACTCAGGAAGAAGTTGGCATACCAACAAGGCAGGAGGCCGGGGGGGGGGGGCTTTTTCTGCCTTGTTCAGAGGGGCCTTGCCCCCCACCTTCCAACCACATTTCGTTTGCAAGGGTTTTTGCAAACCATGTAAAAAAGGAAGAAAGCTTGCAGCAGTCGGGACTCCTTAACTTAGCGAAAAGCAAGCTGGAAGTGACATGACAGGGGTTTTTGAGCTGGTTTTGAGCTATTTTTCATGAAAATCGCCCAGATCTGCACTACTGACATGGGCTGCCATATGTCTGGATTTTCCTGGACATTTCAGCGATTTCCGCCCAGACTCTGCTTAATGGGGCTGAATAATTCTGGAAAATTCCAGACCTATGGCAACCCTAGTACCCCATCCATCTGACTGGGTTGCCCCAGCCACTCTGGGCAGCTTCCAACATATATAAAAACATAATAAAACATGAGACATCAAACGGTTTCTCTCTACGGGACTGCTGTCAGATGTCTTCTAAAAGTCAGGTAGTTGTTTATTTCCTTGACATCTGATGGGAGGGCGTTCCACAGGGTGGGTGCCACTACCGAGAAGGCCATCTGCCTGGTTCCCTGTAACTTCACTACCCGCAGTGAGGGAGCTGCCAGAAGGCCTTCGGAGCTCAGTGTCTGGGCTGAGTGATGGGGGTGGAGACGCTCCTTCAGGTATACAGGGCCAAAGGCGTTTAGGACTTTAAAGGGCAGCACCAACACTTTGAATTGTGTTTGGAAACATACCGGGAGCCAATATAGGTCTTTCAAGACCGGTGTTATATGGCCTGGCAGCCACTCCCAGTCACCAGTCTAGCTGCTGCATTCTGTTTTTATATATATATGTATATAATATTTATTGAAATTTTACAAAAAACAAAGGTTTACAAAATACAAAGAAAGCATATAAAAAGAAAAAAGTCAGAAAAAACATACAAAAATACATAAAAAAGGAAAAAAAATAATAAAAATACAAAATGCAAAATTTTTGCATATTCTTGTTAACTTTGTTGCTAATGCCGCTTATTTTCAATCCAGCATCATTTTAACATTCATTAATTTTACAATTTTTCTGCAAATAGTCTTTAAATTTCTTCCAGTCTTCTTCCACCAACTCTTCTCCCAGCTGCATTCTGGATTAGTTGTGGTTTCTGAGTCACCTTCAAAGGTAGCCCCACATAGAGCGCATTACAATAGTCCAAGCGGAGATAACCAGAGCATGTATCGCTTGGGCGAGACAGTCCGTGAGCAGGTAGGGTTTCATCCTGCATGCCAGATGGAGCTGGTAGACACAGCATTAACCTGTGCCTCCATGGACGGCTGTGAGTCCAAAATGACTCCCAGACTGCACACAGTTACTCCATTCAGGACCAGGGAATCCCCCACACCTGCCTACCCCCTGTCCCCTCAGAAACAGTACTTCTGTTTTTTTCGGGATTCATCCTCAAGACAGATTCATGGAGGATGCAGCTATAAGTGATTATTAGCATTGATGTCTATATGCTGCATTTGCAGTGATGCTTCTGAATACTAGTTGCTGGAAGCCAGAGGAGGGGAGATTGCTCTTGTGTTCGAATCCTGCTTGTGGGTTTCCTGCAAGCATCTGGTTGGCCTCTGTAGGAACAGGATGCTGAGCTAGGTGGTCCATTGGCCTCATCCAGCAGTCTCCTCCCTGGAGCAGCTGCTCTTGCTGCTTCTTGGGCTCTGGCTCAGTTCCTGCGCTTAACACCGACTTTGCAACTTTTACAAGGGCTCTGCAGGTTGTCGAGAGGCGACAAAAGCGAGGCTGTTCTGTTTCTCTCCCCCCCACCACCCCCCCAGCTGCCGCCGCCTTTCTCCACTGGCTCACCACATTTTCCTTATTTTAGTCCCGCTGTTGACCTTGGGAGGTGACAAAATGGAAAATGATTACGGGGAGCTGGAAAAAAAACAAAAAACAAAAAGAGTGGGAAACAAGCCTCTCTGTCGGCTTTTGCTTGTCAATTTGTAAGCGGTTTTTATCAGAGCGCAAGTCTCCTTCCTGTTCCCAGAATACAGTGCAAAGATGCAATTTTTCTGTGCCCCTCCCCCCCTCCACACAACCCAGTTGTGAGTGCAGGAAGACGCACATTTTGATAACACCTAGAAATGTCTCCGCTGCCTGGCTTGCTTGCATGCATGAACCAGGATCTCTGTAGACCTGCTGTGCTTCAAGGGATGGGGAGGGACATGAAGTACTTTGGATGCTGTTGGTTTGCAACTCCCACCAAGCCCAGCCAGCATGACCAGTGGTTAGAGGTGATGGGAGTTTTAACCCAGCAGCATGTGAAAGGGGCCTGTAGCTTTTCTTTAGTCCTGCTGCATTTCCTATAGGACATTAACAAAAAAAAAAAACAAAACACCACAATTGGGATCAGAGAAAACTCATGGAAGACTATTCGGGTCTAATGGCTGAGATAAAGCCTCTCTGTGCAGGGGCAGTGTACCTGTGAATGCCAGTTGCTGATGGGAGAATAATGGGGAAGGGCTCTTTATGACACTTTTGGAAACTTAGTGCTCCCTAGGTAATCCAGCTGTCCCCCAGGGGTACGGTATCGCCCACTTTGGGAACCATTTGTCTAGGCCCTAGACTCTAGGGGGTTGGGGGGAATGGCAGGGGGTTGGTGAGCTGAATGAGCAAGGGCCAGCCCTGTGTGTGTGTGTGTGTGTGTGTGTGTGTGTGTGTGTGTGTCTTATGCACACACACAAAAGTGCCCTTCATGCAAGCAGTTTCCAGGGCAGTGTACAAGAATGAAAACAGAAAGCAATAAAATAACAGAGTTCCTTTGTATACAACGCTAAAACCCAGGGCCAAAATAATTATAGTATAGAGCAGTTAAGGGAGTAGGAGGCCATAAATCCATTCTGGGGGTGGGGGCAGGCGTTGAGCCATACTGGTTGTGGATGATGGGAGTTGTAGTCCAAAACGTAAGAAGGGTACAGTGGTACCTCGGGTTAAGAACTTAATTCGTTCCAGAGGTCCGTTCTTAACCTGAAACTGTTCTTAACCCGAAGCACCACTTTAGCTAAGGGGGTCGCGCCACCGCTACATGATTTCTGTTCTCATCCTGAAGCAAAGTTCTTAACCCGAGGTACTATTTCTGGGTTAGCGGAGTCTGTAACCTGAAGCGTCTGTAACCCGAGGTACCACTGTATTGACAAGCTGGAAGGTGAGGAGACAGGGTGGACCAAGATGATAAAAAAAGGCCTGGAAACCAAGCCTTAGGAGGAACGGCTGAGGGAATTGAGGGTGTTCAGCCCTAGAAGATGGAAGACTGAGAGATGATATGACAGCAGCCTTCAAGTATCTGAAGGGCTTTCACATGGATGATGGAGCAAGCTTGTTTTCTGCTGCTCCAGAGTGTAGCTCCTGAATCAATTGATTCAATGGCAAGACTAAGCATTAGGAAGAACTTCCTTACGTCAGAGCTTTTTGACAGCGGAACGTATGACCTTGCAAAGTGGTGGGCTCTCCTTCATTGGGGGGGGTTCAAACAGAGGTTAGGTGGGTCATCTATCAAGGTTTCTTTAGCTGTGATTCCTGCAATTGTGGGAGTTGGACTAGCTATCTTAAATATTGCATGAGGAAGTATTTGGGCAGAATATCTGTATTTAGATATGTATGGAATTACATATTATGAGAGGATTAAAAGAAAAAAATGCTGGTTAGTGTAGAAATGGAAGAGAACGATGGGTCGAAACATGCCAAGATGCCATGGGTCATAAAAAAGGACAGATTTGCCCATTCCTGGACTAAGCCGATCTTGCCGATAAACTGGTGACTTGTATGCAATCGTGTGTGTGTGTGTGAAATCTTTTTGCACTTATTTCCCTTACTGGAAACTTCATAGCTGTCCCAGAGCTCAGACTCGCTCCACTAAGGAGCTCAGGGGTTTTAGTTTTCTTGGCATCCCTTTGCAAAAAACAAGCTGCTTGAGAACGAAGTCTTAAGAGAGATCTTATCACGATCAGCACAGATGGGGGCAAGGGGGCAGGGAGGTAGGAGCAAGTCATAACTTTATCAGCTTCGGCGGAAACCTTCCCGGGACAACCCTTGTTTTACTTTTCCTTGCCAGGCTTTAAACAAAAGTCCAGTTTGTGTGTGGACTTATTGTGTGTGTGTGTGTGTGTGTGTGTGTGTGTGTGTGTGTCTGTGGTGTTGTGGAGGGCGGAGGTGGAAAATACCTCTTAAGGGAAACCTCTGTTTGAAAAGCGCCAGGCCTGATATCGCGGGAAATGCTGCTGTGGTTTCCTGTGAGTAACTTTTGGGAGGGTTGGCTGCAGTTTCCCCAACCATAAGATTTTGCTGCTGGCTTAACGTTGCAACATTTGTTAGCCTGCCTTCTGGGTCCTTTTAGCTAGCACCCCTGAGCCTGCAAAGCAGGGGCGACAGATAATGTGTCCCCTTTTTGGCCCCTGCTCCCGAGCTCCCACCAGTTTGGGCTGTGGTGGCAAAAACAAAAGAGGGGCGCAGAATAAATAAGAACATAAATAGAGCCACACAGGAAGTGTGCTGTACTGAGAAAATAAGCAAAAAACGCTCAGCTCCTGCTTGAATTTACAGTGGTACCTCGGGTTAAGGTCTTAATTCGTTCCGGAGGTCCTTACTTAACCTGAAACTGTTCTTAACCTGAAGCACCACTTTAGGTAATGGGGCCTCCTGCTGCTGCCGCGCTGCCGGAGCACGATTTCTGTTCTCATCCTGAAGCAAAGTTCTTAACCTGAAGCACTATTTCAGGGTTAGCGGAGTCTGTAACATGAAGCGTATGTAACTCGAGGTACCACTGTATTACATTGGGTTGGCTTCCTTGTGTTTGCCCCCCAAACCGTTGGGTCTCTTTCAAAATTCAAATACATTTTCCCCTTTTCTTTTTAAAGCACCTTGGGGATTTCTCTGGAAACTCACTGTGCTCTGTTTTGCTTTGGCAACCGTTGGACAAAACCACCTCTGTTTTAGACTTCTCCGTGAATCTGTCACAGGGGGTCAGAATGCGACCTTCTAATGTGCACCTTTGGGGACCTCTCGCAAGTGTGAGGAGAGTGAGATGCATTGGAAACTTGGGGGGGCAGACAGCTCCTAGGTTGTTCTGTTTGAATCCTGCCTTTGCGGAAAAGGGGAAAAAAGAGAAAGAGACCTGAAGCTGGCTGCCGTTTTTAGCACCAGCGGCGGCAGAAATCTCCTGGGCTGATCTTGGCCTTTTTGTCTGTTGTGACATGGGCTGAGGGGAAATGGTATTTTGCTTTGCTTTCCCTCTTGGAACCTGATTGGGCCAGCCTGGCTGCAAAAGGGGTTCCCTGGATTTGTGGCAGAAAGGGATATCCCAGCCCAGTTTAGGCGTGCCGTTTATTCGGCTAGGAAGCCGAGAGAGTTCACACAGGGCTAGCTGTTGTCTCTTGTTCATGGGTGGAGCCTGCAAAATTGCAAATGCAACAGAAAAAGAGGAGGGCGGGTAAGCAAAAAAAAAAGTAAACACTGTGCAGCTGGGTGTGAGCTGGCAAATAAGGTCCAGGATTTCCTGAAAGCTGTAGCACGTCAGGAACTGGTGGTTTAGAAGTCTTTGAGCTTCTTCACATTCTACGAAATGCCAAAGGCCCATCTAGTCCATCAGGCTTTTTCTCGGCTGCCGAGTTTTTATTTTTCTCCCCCGCCTACCCTCCAAAACAGATGCCTTTGCTGAATTTCCTCCAGATATTCTCACATCCTCTTTGTTCTTGTGGCAGTCATCGTCCCCGCACCCCCACAATGCCCTGGAATGCCGCTAGCCCTGGGGCATTGTGGGAGGCTGCGCAAGCGCCGACCAGGCTGCCAACGCACTTGCTTTGTTGCAGCAAATACATACAGGCACCTCTCAATTTACGTGGGGGTTACGTTCCCAGGTGAAATCAGGTACAGTGGGGAACACCATCTGAAAAACCTGTATAAACCCTTCTTTCTCAAAACTCCCAACTCTCCACAGGTTGCAAAGGCTCCTGGGATTGCAGTTGCAAAGGCTTCTGGGATCACTAGCCGTTTCCCCGTTCTTTTTGAGCTGCTTTTACCCTTTTCGTGCCTTTTCGCCCTTTAAAATCGGTTTATTTAATTATTTTTCGGCATCTGGGCGCAAGTGGGGAGATGCCTGCGTTATACTAAGGGGCTGAACCCGCGACCGCTTCTCTTACAAATGCCACCCCTCCCCTCTCCACACAGACTTTTCCAAATCTCCGCTGGCTGCCCTGGGCCACCTGCCAGCCTGGACCTGGCTGATCGCCCAACATCCTCAGCTGCCCACCTCCACCTCTGGTCCCCTCTCCCCCCCCCCTGTTGCGATGACTCAGCAGCTCTGAAAGCCAAGTTTGCCATCATGTTGCAGTTCATGTCGCCACCTGTCGGGAGATGGTGCAAACTGCAGCGTGACGACATCCTTAGGAAAATATGTATATTAGGAGAGGTCTTCAAACCTTAGGAGGGGAAAAGAGAGATGTGCTGCTGCTGTACCTAATAGCAAGTCCTCAACCCTAAGGTGAGATTATGTGAAGGGTCCTTCATCTCTCAGCAGTGGAGTGCCCGTTTTTTTGTAGGAAATTTTAATCACCAGCATCTCCATTTATTTTTATTTTTTTTAAAAGCCAGATAGCAGGTGTTGGGTCAGACTGGAGAGAGGGAGAAGATGGAGCGGAAGAGGAGTCAGAGGCTGGAGGGACAACAAGGTTTAGTGAGCAGGAAGAGTCTGTGGCAGAGTGCAGTTCAGACTCTGAGGCTGAAGCAGAGGCTGGAGAGGAAGGGGGTCAAAAGGTCGCTGAGGAGGCCAGGGAGTCTTCCCCTTCTGCTGAGACCAGCTCCTCACCCTCCCCATTCCCCCGGTCTCTGAGAACGTGCAAATAAATGAAAAGAGCAGAACAGAGATTAGTTGATGTGCTAATTGGGCATGGTAATTCTGTGCAGATCATGTTTTTGCCAACAAAGAGTTAACTACAACTTGCATGGTGTGATTTACTGCAGGCACCTCCTTACAGAAAAGGGACGTGGGTGGTGCTATGGTCTAAACCACAGAGCCTAGGACTTGCCGATCAGAAGGTCGGGGGTTCGAATCCCCGCAACGGGGTGAGCTCCCGTTGCTCGGTCCCTGCTCCTGCCAACCTAGCAGTTTGAAAGCACGTCAAAGTGCAAGTAGATAAATAGGTACCGCTGTGGCGGGAAGGTAAATAGCGTTTCCATGCGCTGCTCTGGTTCGCCAGAAGCGGCTTAGTCTTGCTGGCCACATGATCCGGAAGCTCTACGCCGGCTCCCTCGGCCAATAAAGCGAGATGAGCGCCACAACCCCAGAGTCATCCACGACTGGACCTAATGTTCAGGGGTCCCTTTACCTCCTTACAGATGGGGACAAAGCTGGAGTGAGCTGGCTCTGCCTGTCATTGCCTCTGGTGCCACCTACTGTTAACTTCCCTGCCTTCTGCCCTACCAGTTCCAAGGAGCGCCAGCTACAACATCCAGAGGTCCAAAGGTGACCAATCCCTGCTTTGGAACATTGGAGGGCCACCCAAATCAACAGTGTCCTTTTGTGAGGCTCAAACAATGCACAATGAAAACATTCATGGAAAAGTTTGTTTTAATCCACAATAAAAAGATTGATTAAACCTTTAAAAAAGTTGACTTTCCTGCCGTAAAAACAAACAGCGACGAGAGCATTCAAAGCCCTGCAGAAACAAATCTGCTCCAAGTACAAAAAAATACATAAAAATGTAGTTTGAGAAGGCCAGGGGAGAACAGACAGGTTTTCATCTGATGCCAAATGGATCTTAATGTAGATGCCAGGTAAGCCTCATTGGGGAGGATCTTCTTGTCGTCAGGGTGGGTGGGAAGCAGTTTCTCTGCCTTTGTCATAATCCAATAAATTGGGGCCATCCCAATGAATTTGACCCTTTCTTTTATCCCTCCAACATTTAGCTTCGTTGGATGTCCACAAGTTCTAGTGTTGCGAGAGAAGGAGAAAACCTTTCCTCTATCCCCTTTCTCCATGCCCTGTATAGTTCTAGAACCTTCTGTCATGTCACTTCTTTATTCGCCTTTTCTCTAAACCGGAAAGTCCCAAATGCTGCAACCGTTCTTCATAGGGAATCGCTCCTCCCTCTTTCACAAGATGTTGATGAAGCCCGAAACCTGGACGGTTTGCGTTCCTGCAAAAATATACATTAAAACAGTCTGTGTATTGTTGCCATTATCACTTTTAATCCAAAAATTCCCTCAAAGGGAACTGGGGGCCGAGAACTGAGGGAGAAGTCGTCAGGCTGAGATGTTGTGTTAAGCTGTCAGCTGCGGTTGACACACGGCAGTCTCCTTTTGTGACGTGGTTTCTCTCCCATTAATATGTTTGGGCTGGGGTTTAGCTGGTGAAAAGAACAATTCATTTTTCAGAGACACTCAGCCAGGGGCAACCTCCCCAAAATGGTGTCGCTTGTGAAGGGCTGTTGTTGTTATTTTCTCTTCCTTGTCCTTGACAATTTATCCCTGCTACAATTTGATTTGCGGCGTGTAGGGAGAGATCCCTGAATGGGCGGGAGGAGGCAGTCGGCTTGTCTCTTGCTTGCCTGGAAGAAGAAAGAGAGCCAGTGGTGGTGGTGTGGTGGTTAGAGCGTTGGCCTCGGATTCGGTGGAGGGTTCGAATCCCCATTCAGCCATGAAGCTCACTAGACGATCTTGGGCCAGTCACTCACTCTCAGCCAAATCTACCTCACAGGGTTGTTGTGAGGAGGAGAACTATGTGTGCCACCTTGAGCTCCTTGGGTAGAAGTGCAATAAATAAATGTATCTGAGTGAGTATGCGCCTACTGCGCAAAAGCAAAAGTTGCTTTCCTACCCTCTCCTACTTTTGCCTCTGGCGCCTCCCACCAACGTATGTGGCTCCCTGAATGTTGTCTAGAAGGAAAAACATCCCTTGGGCTCAAACAGCTTTCCTGGTACCCTGTCTATGCATATTTCTGCTCTGTGTCAGTTTCTTAAGTCTGATCAATTTTTGCCTTAAGAATGCCGTTTCTAGTAACTAATTCCGCATTGAAATTTGCATTTTTGGTATCGTATTTTATTTTAGCGTGTGCAATGCTGAATCTTTTACCTTAAAAGAAGCATTCTAATGCATTACAGTGGTACCTCAGGTTAAGTACTTAATTCGTTCCGGAGGTCCGTTCTTAACCTGAAACTGTTCTTAACCTGAAGCACCACTTTAGCTAATGGGGCCTCCTGCTGCTGCCGCGCCGTCAGAGCATGATTTCTGTTCTCATCCTGAAGCAAAGTTCTTAACCTGAGGTAATATTTCTGGATTAGCGGAGTCTGTAACTTGAAGCGTATGTAACCTGAAGCATATGTAACCCGAGGTACCACTGTATGGTACTTTTTTCTTTGCAACATTTGGAGAAGTGCAAAATCTGAAGGCCAAGCACATTAGTTTTTGAGGTGAGGAGACACGTTGGCCTCCATCAGAATCGGCAGAAAGTCGATTAGTTCACCAAAAGCAGCAAAAACCTGCTGCTACAAAGCGTATGGCAATGGGTGTTAACTTGTTCGTCTTCCTTCAAAGAAAGTGCAATGAAGCACTCCTTATCTACAGCTCACCCCCATTCACCGCTTTGCATCAGAGATGGTCCCTAGGCCCGTATTGACCATGCCACGATATGTTTATTTCTTTCATTAAAGAAAGAACTTAACAATCCTCAAGCTTCTAATCCCTATGACTGCAAAGTCTGGCCAGGAGAAATCTGTACCACAGAGCAGTAGTGGGTGGGGGAAAAAAAGGTTTAGGAGAATTTCCTGTGTCCAGGGTGTTTTGCCTTTATGTTTTCCCCCTCCTTATGGCTAACAGGAGCAGAATGACTCCTGCAAGATGCAAATGTATATATCCAGTCTGATTTAGGCAGGTTGCACTGGTGCAATTGGGCAGGCTGTCTTTGCAGGTACGAAATGCAAATATCCCTGCCCATGTTTATCCTCTCCATCACCTGCCTGTCACGCATTTGCTTGTGAGGGATGCCGGGATGAGGTCTTCCCATTGCAAAAGGACGTTTGTTTGACTTGGCGGAGGCTGAAATGTCAGCGCTAGTCAAACACCAGCTGCAGTTGGAGTTCCAGTTGCCTAAGTGACTCCCAGACCCAATTAATCTTAGAGAAACTTAACCTGTGTGTGCCTGCAGCCGATTTCCCCCACGTTCCTTCCGTGTTGAAGTAGCCTTTCCCAAACAACATTGAGGAAGGCGAAATATTTGTATTTAGAAAAGAATTATTACTGTAACATTTTTAGTGCAACAAAGGACCCATGTGTCGGTGGTCGTGTATCGATTGGACAAATGGTTGCTGCCTGTTCTCGATCTGAAACATTTCCAGCCATCGGGGAATAAATTAACATATTTTTCGCTCTATAAGATGCACCAGACCACAAGACGCACCTAGTTTTTGGAGGAGGAAAACAAGAAAAAAAATATTCTGAATCTCAGAAGCCAGAACAGCAAGAGGGATCGCTGCGCAGTGAAAGCAGCAATCCCTCTTGCTGTTCTGGCTTCTGGGATAGCTGCGTAGCCTGCATTCGCTCCATAAGACGCACACACATTTTCCCTTACTTTTTAGGAGGGAAAAAGTGAGTCTTATAGAGCAAAAAATACGGTATGTCTCTGATTTCAATCGTGTTAGCAGATATTTCAATTCGTCAACATGCAAACGTTTTGCAGTAAGGGGGGGTCATGCAGGTCTGTTGCTGCAAATGAAAATGTTCTGCCTCCGCGGTCGGAGGCAGCACTGCTTCTGAATTCCAGGTGCTGGAACTGCAGCGGGAGAGAGGGCTCTTGTGTTCAAATCCTGCTTCCGGGTTTCCCACAGGCATGTTGCTGGCCGCTGTTGAGAACAAGATAGCCCATTGACAGTTGGTAGAGCATGAGACCCTTAATTTCAGAGACACAGTTTGGGTTGGAGCCCCACGTTGGGCTAAATCAGGCATCCCCAACCTTCGGCCCTCCAGATGTTTTGGACTACAGTTCCCATCATCCCTGACCACTGCTCCTATTAGCTAGGGATCATGGAAGTTGTAGGCCAGAATATCTGGAGGGCCGCAGGTTGGGGATGCCTGGGCTAAATGATTCCTCTGTTGCAGGGGGTTCAACTAGTTGACCCTCGGGGTTCCTTCTAACTCTACAATTGGCCTGATCCAGCAGTCTTTTTGTTAATAATAATAATAATAATAATAATAATAATAATAATAATAATAATTTATTTATACCCCATCCATCTGGCTGGGTTTCCCCAGCCACTCTAGGCGGCTCCCAGCAGAATATTAAAAACACGATCAAACATTAAAAACTTCCCTAAACAGGGTTGCCTTCAGATGTCTTCTAAAAGTCAGATAGTTGTTTATTTCCTTGACATCTGATGGGAGGGTGCTCCACAGGGCAGGCGCCACCACTGAAAAGGCCCTCTGCTTGGTTCCTTGTAACCTTACTTCTCGCAGTGAGGGAACTGCCAGAAGGCCCTCGGAGTTGGTCCTCCGTGTCTGGACAGACACTCCTTCAGGTATACTGGGCTGAGCCCGTTTAAGGCTTTAAAAGTCAGCACCAACACTTTTAATTGTGCTCGGTAACATACTGGGAGCCAACATAGGTCTTTCAGGACCAGTGTTAAATGGTCTCAACGGCCACTCCCAGTCACCAGTCTAGCTGCCGCATTCTGGATTAGTTGTGGTTTCTGAGTCCCCTTCAAAGGTAGCCCCACGTAGAGCGCATTGCAGTAGTCCAAGCGGGTGATAACTTGAGCATGCACCACTCTGGGGTGGGTTTCAGCCTGCATACCAGATGGAGCTGGTAGACAGCTGCCCTGGACACAGAAATGACCTATGCCTCCATGGACAACTGTGATCCAAAATGACGTTCTTATGTTTTTCCCAAGCCACCCCAACATTGTGCCTACCTCCATTTCTTTTTGTCATTGCCAAAACCGGAGGGCAAGTACATTTTGTTTAGGGACAAACATGTGGGCCACATCTGGCCCAGGGGTTAGCAACCACTGTAATTAGAGGGCCAGCCTTTGCTTGGAGACAGCAAATATTTGCCTCCGCTGGCGCTGTGAATGTCTTCTGTGTGGCTTGCCTTGCTCATTGTTGCTCCGTTCTTCCACCGAAAGTGAAATTGCAAATTGTCTCTGATGACACTCTCGCTCTCTCTTCCGCAGGCTTTCCTCTTTTCAGAAAGAGGTTCGGTGTTGTCTGCAACAGTGAGTCATTCGGGAGCCTGCTATGAATTGTGAACTCATTCACTGAATGCTAATCATGTAAAAAAAGAGTAAAAAATGAGCAGCTTGGTGGATGCCAGGAATTGGCTCCCCTCCCCCAATATGATTCAGCTGTTTGCATTAAAAATTTGCTGCATAGTTTGAAGAGGATGGGCAGGGACAGGCGCATTTGTTCATTTCTACTCCAACTCATTTTGGCAAATTTATAACCTATAATTTCATGCTGCTTTGTTACTGCATCAGTCTGAGATACTGTGTGTGTGTGTGTGTACAGATATTGATACAAATGTGCATTTTCTTGCTGTATCATAGAATTGTTGGAAGGGACCCTGAGGGTCATCTAGTCCAACCCTCTAACAATTCGAGTCCTACCCTCCGGAGCAGGAGAAAATAAGCTTGCTCCATCTTCCATCTGAAAGCCCTTTAGATATTTGGCTATCGTATCAAAATGCATGCTTTTGAGTCATTTAAGCTACCAAGGACTGTGATGCACCATTAGGAGAAGCTCTGAATCAAGCAAATAGCCAAAAATTCCACTCTGAACATTCATTTTGAGAGGTGTGGCTAATCAGGGTCCCTGGAAGCATCACGAGTATCCAGCTCCCATCAACCCCAGCTACCTTGACCAATCTTCAGGGATGTTGGGAGTTGTAATCCAGCGGCATCTGGAGACCACTGATTAGCCAACCTTGTTGCATGTTGTTGTTGTTGTTTAGTCGTGTCCGACTCTTCGTGACCCCATGGACCAGAGCATGCCAGGCCCTCCTGTCTTCCACTGCCTCCCGCAGTTTAATCAAACTCATGCTGGTAGCTTCCAGAACACTGTCCAGCCATCTCGTCCTCTGCCGTCCCCGTCTCCTTGTGCCCTCCATCTTTCCCAGCATCAGGGTCTTTCCCAGGGAGTCTTCTCTTCTCATGAGGTGGCCAAAGTATTGGAGCCTCAGCTTCACGATCTGTCCTTCCAGTGAGCACTCAGGGCTGATTTCCTTCAGAATGGAGAGGTTTGATCTTCTTGCAGCCCATGGGACTCTCAAGAGTCTCCTCCAGCACCGTAATTCAAAAGCATCAATTCTTTGGCGATCAGCCTTTTTTATGGTCCAGCTTTCACTTCCATACATCACTACTGCGAAAACTATAGCTTTAACTATACGGACCTTTGTTGGCAAGATGGAGTGTGCAAATGCCAAGTTCCAGGGTACGGAACAGTGTGCAGTTCTGGTCACCTCCCCTCAAAAATGATGTTATAAACTCCGGAAAAGGTTCAGAAAATGGCAACTAAAAACTATCAAGTGGGTGGGAAAATTATCCAGTGCAAAAAGGTTGCCCCTTTTGGGACTTTTTAGTTTAGAAAAAAAGGGTTTTCTTCCTCTCATAACACTAGGGCTTGTGGACATCCAATGAAATTGAATGGTGGAAGATTCAGGACAGATAAAAGAAAGCATACCCTCCAACATTTCACTGATGAAAATAGGGCTGTGCTGTTTTTGTTGTTTTTGTTGGCTTGTGTTGTTGTTGCTGTTATTGTTATTGTTATACCCTGCCCATCTGACCGGGTTGCCGCAGCCGCTCTGGGTGGCTTCCAACATATATAAAAGCACAATAAAACATTTAAAAAACCTCCCCTATGCAGGGCTGCCTTCACATGTCTTCTAAGGGTTGTATAGTTACCAGTCTTCTTAGCTCGGGAGTTACATAACTCCATACCCTCCAACATTTCTCTGATAAAAATATGGACGTCATAAGGGAAAGCGGGACATTCTGGGATCAAATCGGAAACCGGGATGGCTTCTGTAAATCCGGGACCGTCCCTGGAAAACAGGGGCACATGGAGGGTCTGAGAAAGTCATTCATGCAGAGCATAATTGAACTATGGAACTCCCTCCCTCAGGAGGCAGCGACGGTCAGCATCTTGGATGACTATTAAGGAGACAGAAGCAGTGATGAACACAAGAGCGGAGAGTTGCTCTTGTGCTCAGGTCCTGCTTTCGGGTTCCCTGCAGGCAATCTGGCTGGCCACTGTGAGAACAGGATGGGCCCTGGGCCTGATCCTGCAGGCTCTTCTTACATTCTTATGGTCCTACCTTACAAAGTGGTTGTGGCGAGAGAGAATGTGTGTGAGGTGCTTTGAATGTTCTGAAGCACCACATAGCACTGCAAAATGCATTAGCGGGAGTCACGACGGTGGTTGCTGTGGAAACAGGCCACCCCGTGAGGCTCCCTCTGGAAAACATTGGGGAGGGGGAGGATTATCTTTGGGGGAATTGGGGGAAGTGTTCAATGGGGGAAAGAGGAATGAGAAGCAATGGAGTGGCATGTGGGGTGTTTTTTTTGGGCAGGGGAGGAACAGGCACCCACCCACTTTTCAAGAGCACCCAGACTTGCACAGCATTGAAATGGCAAAGATTCAGTCAGTGTCGATTTTATTCAGAGCTTTGCACATGTCTTGATGCAGTTCAGCAACTCCTTTTCATATTGTACATATAGTGCGCAACACTTGGAGATTTTGAAACTGTTGAGTGCTTTAGAAATGCTTCAAAATATATAATCTCCAGACACGGATGCAACATTTTTGAAGACGTAAGTGCACAGGCCAACACCAGGCCATCCACTTCTCAGATGTGTCCTAGCGCATGGTTTCCCAAACTTGGGTCTTAAGCTGTTTTTGGACTACAACTCCCATCATCCCTAGCTAGCAGGACCAGGGATGATGGGAATTGTAGTCTAAAAACAGCTGGAAACTCAAGTTGGGGAAACACTATGTGAATGTATGAGGGACGTGGGTGGCGCTGTGGGTTAAACCACAGAGCCTAGGGCTTGCTGATCAGAAGGTCAGCGGTTCGAATCCCCGCGACGGGGTGAGCCTCGGTCCCTGCTCCTGCCAACCTAGCAGTTCGAAAGCACATCAAAGTGCAAGTAGATAAATAGGTACCGCTCCGGCGGGAAGGTAAACGGCGTTTCCGTGCTCTGCTCTAGTTCGCCAGAAGCGGCTTAGTCGTGCTGGCCACATGACCCGGAAGCTGTACGCCGGCTCCCTTGGCCAATAAAGCGAGATGAGCGCCGCAACCCCAGAGTCGGTCACGACTGGACCTAATGGTCAGGGGTCCCTTTACCTTTACTTTATGTGAATGTATCATCTAACAATGAGAGATTTGGATTGTGTGTTTGTTTGTTTTTTTGCAAATCAATGACTGTCCTTTTTCTTTCCCACTCTTTCCTGTCCGTGGCTGCTCTTCGCTGGAAACCTGCAGAACTCCCTGCTGAAGAAGGTACGCAGACTTCCTGTTATCCAGCTTGGTCATGAAGAGCTGCTTTGTTATACGTGGGGTGGGTTGGCGGAGGAAGGAGATGCCCAGAGGAGAAGAAAGGGGAGGCTGGTGATTCTTGAGCTGTGATTCCTGCATTGCAGGGGGTAGGACTAAATGAGGCATCTATTCCATGCTCAGACAGCTCATACCAACGTGGCCCCCCTTGAGATGTTGTTGTCTCTCATCATCCCTGACTATTGGCCATCCCAAAATGCACTGTGTGGGAGCAGTAAAATGTCCCCAGAAACCATCTATGTAAGCACCCACCATATATAGAAATCTAGCATGTCAAAGGGGAGGATTCTAGACTGGCAGTCAAAATTTCTGTGTGTCAGAGATTTTGTCTTTCTTCTCCACCACCAGCACTGGTGGTACGACACAAGAATAGTACGGCCACTTTATCTGTTGTTCATGTAGACAAGCCTTAAGTCAGGCGAATTCAGTGGTATATTCTCAGGTGGGTACATTGGCACAGGACTAGAGCCTTGAAGCACAAGGTTAAACTTGTCTACTCAGAAGTAAAGGCTGGTGGATGTGACATTACAGCCTTAGGGTTGTATCCAAATGCTAACCATGCTTAGTGTAGACCCACTGAAATGAGTGAACCTAAGTTAGCCACTTCCATTCATTTCAGCGAGTCTACTCTGGAGTAAATTGGACACAACCCACATACATTATTGGGGTAGAGAGATGGGTTTGTGGGGCAAAGTCACCCAGTGGTTAGGATTTTGCATTGTTGAAGGACTGAAGATAATTCTGGCTTTTGTTTTTCATTGTTCTTCCTAGGAAAATCGCTCCTGGAGCTGATATTAGAGCAGTTTGAAGACCTCCTAGTTCGGATCCTCCTCTTGGCTGCCTTCGTTTCCTTCGTAAGTACAGTGGTACCTCGGGTTAAGTACTTAATTCGTTCTGGAGGTCCGTTCTTAACCTGAAACTGTTCTTAACCTGAAGCACCACTTTAGCTAATGAGGCCTCCTGCTGCTGCCGCCGCCGCCGCCGGAGCACAATTTCTGTTCTCATCCTGAAGCAAAGTTCTTAACCTGAAGCACTATTTCTGGGTTAGCGGAGTCTGTAACCTGAAGCGTATGTAACCTGAGGTACCACTGTATGCTGCCAGATAATCCTTCTTCCTGATGTTAAGTCTCTGAGCCCAAGACTACATTCTGAGGCCACTGTGACTGCTCGTTCCTCATAATAAAATAATAATAAATTTTATTTATATCCCGCCCTCCCCAGCTGAAGCTGGGCTCAGGGCGGCTAACAACAATCAAAATAATCCAACATTCTAAAAACATTCATTATAAAATTAATTAAAATCAAATTAAAATCAAATTGATGGCAACCATTAAGCAAAATTCTGTGCAGATTGCCAGAGGAGGGGGTCAGGCTGCGCTCAGGGCTTCTTTTCCCTCTACAGATTTTGTTTTTGGTATTTGTGCCAATCTTGGGATCCTCCTGGACGTGTGAGTGTGCCTCCTCCTTGATCCCCAGCGCCCCCATTTTGTTGGCGCTGGCCAACTGAGATCGCTATGAAGGGGAGCATCATAAACCAATTTTAAGAGAAGCTGCTGTACAGGCGACTCCCCACCAACACACACTCAACTTGTGCGCAATAGCATATATGCACAGCGGCAGGAAATAAATAAATAGATTTAAACTGCAAAAGGGCACAAAAAAGGGCAAAAACGGCCCCAAAAGAGCAGGAGAACTGTAAAGAAAATGGCGCGAAAAGAGCAGGGAAATGGTTACCAATCCCAAGAGTCTTTGCAAGTAAAATCCCATGAACCTTTGAGGGCTATGGAGAGTTGGAGTTTGAGAAAGGTTTGGAGGGAGTGATTGTGGGGGTATTTGCCACCATTCATATCAGTCTGTTTTTTTCAAGGGTTTTTCAAGAGTTTCCAGAGGTTTAGACAGTGTTTCCACTATTTTTGCACACATGCAAGGGAACGTAACCCCTGCGTAAGTGGGGAGTCACCTGTATGCGTAAATACAGTGACTGGGCTGAAGGTCACCCAGAGAGCTTCATGTCTAAGAGGGGATTTCAACCCTGGTCTCTTCCAAGTCCTAGTCCAACACTTTAACCACTACATCACACTGCCTCTTACTGATGCTTCCACCACTAGCACTCCAAGGGACCACAAGAAAGTGGGCAGGCCATCAGGGACATGTGCTTTTCGAGCAGAGATGTGGCTTGCTTTAAACAACCTCCGAAAACCGAATCTGAAATTTTACAACATCCAGTTTTTCCTTTAACTTCCCCCACCGCCAGTTTGCAGAATTAAAATATTTTGAATGAAAGAGTTATAAGTCCTGGTGGGCTGCCTTGCTCTCTCTCTCCCCACACACACTTTGTTTCCTTATTAACAGCCAATTACTTAATCTGATAAAAATGAAAATACAGAGAGCTGAACAGCACGGTGGGAATTCAATGGCGCTTGCACAAATCGGTCTACTCTTTCTCCAAGCATAACATTAGCACGACAGGCGCCTGTTTCTTTGCTTTTCGACTTGGCTTTTCCGCTCAAAGAAAAAAGGGAGAATTACGCTCTGCAGCTGCTCAAGGAATATTTCCCGAGGAAAATTTAGCCAAAGTAGGAGTTAAAAACACACACACACAAAATGACTAGTAACAGAGAGTTAAGTAGATTTCTGTGATGACGGCTGTCTCTCTTTCGATCGAATACAAGGCTGGAAAGGGTTTCTGTGTGGTTTGGGTTCTGTTCTCACTGTACCTCCAGCTGGGAGAAATACATCGAATTTGGTGTGCCAAAAAGCACCCAGCGCTTAAATAAATAACCTACTTTTTAGCCCAGTTTTCAGATTAGCTGTTCAAAGCTTAGAGTGCCCTGCCCAGTGCTCAGTGGAAGCCATGGAGTATTTTAGGCATTGCCAAAAAGCTGTGAGCCTGGGCCAATCGCTGCCTCTCGGCCCCATCCACAGGGTGGTTGTGGGGATTAATTGGGGGGTGGGGGAGAATAAGAAGAACTCTGTAACCCCCCCCCCTTGAGCTCCTTGGGGAGAAAACCTGGGGTATAAATTCAGCAAATAAATAAAATAAATATGCGCTGATCACTGAGCTTGAGGGCCCTTCCTTCCTCTTCCCTCTGCAGATCCTGGCCTGGTTTGAGGAAGGGGAAGAAACGGTGACGGCTTTCGTAGAACCCATCGTCATTATCATGATCCTCCTTGCCAACGCGGTGGTGGGAGTGTGGCAGGTATGGTGGGACCTTGGAGTGTGACTTGGGGGAGGTCACCTGGTTTCCCATCATGCAATGTGGGGAACCTTTCCCAGGCCGGGGGCCAAATTCCCTCACAGGCGCAATCTCCGCATGTCTGTGGCAGGTGTGGCTGGAGGCCAAAGTGAGTGGGGCAACCGGCGTGGCACGCAGAGCTCAGCCACTCAAGCATGAGACCCATAAGCTCAGGGCTGTGGGTTCAAGTCCCGCGAGGGGCAAAATATTCCTGCATTGCAGGTGATTAGACCCCCGGGGGTCCCTTCTAGATCTACGGTTCTATGATTCTGACTCCTGCTGTTGCACAATGTTATTATTACAGTTAATTTGTTTATCGCCTTCTAAACCGCCACCTCAAGGCTGTTTATGCATAAGATAATTAAGAAATGTTTGAAAAAGCAAAAGCGGATGCCTTTAAAGCAAGACTAAAACCCCAACAAACGGATACTTGTGGTAAAGAATCCTTTATCCAGCTGGGGAAGGCTGTTGGAGCGAAATGAATTCAGTTGTTTCCAGAAGGTGCAGAGTGGGGGCCTGTCGACAGGAATGCTATTCCACAGAACAGGGGCAGCCACCCTTAAGGCCCTGCTCAGAGTTCCTGAAGAGTGGGGCTCCTGAGATTTATGAACTTTGCAGGAGAAGCTCCCCTGCAGGCCACAGCAATCTACTGGGTGTCTGGAGACGCACCTTTGGGTGGGCTAGCCAAATGAACAAATGGAGAGAAGGCCACCAGAACAGGGCTAGCTCTTTGTGGGGCATAGGCACCCAAAGAGAATGGATACCTGAAGCAACTCATTGATGGATCTCAATTTTTTTGAAGGTTCTTATAGAAAGCTGCTAACTGTGGGGGAGCGGGAGACTGCCCATTTCTAGCCCCCTCCCCAATTAATGTGAAAACTGCCCGTCTTTGCAGGAGAGGAATGCAGAGAGTGCGATTGAAGCCTTGAAGGAATATGAACCAGAAATGGGGAAGGTGATCAGGGCAGATAGGAACGGAGTTCAACGGATCCGAGCACGCGACATTGTTCCAGGAGATATTGTAGAAGTGGCAGGTATGACCTTCCTTGCTTTGTGTGGGTTTGTTTTTGCCTTGTGCTTCTTACTTTTTTGGGTGATGAACTGCGAAGAATCGTTCCCTAGCCAATCCACAATTTCTTTTTGCATATCTAGAGTTGCAGCAACTTGCTGGACCCCAATTCCCATTGTTTCTGGTCCTTGGCCATGCTGGCTCCTGGGGCTGCTGGGGTCTCCTGTGCCCTCTGCTTTTCCTCCAAGGAGACCCCAGGTTTTAGCTCTAGGCAGGGCTGAATCCTGGCAATGCACTAATAAGGCTTTAGTGAAGCTGGAATCCAGGAGAAGTGGCTTTTTTAAAAAATATTTTTTTTATTCATTCATTACATATATACAGTATTCCACCAGGGGAGCTCAATGTGGCATGCATAGTTTTCCCATTTTATTGCACAACAACCCTGTAATGTAGGTTAGGCTGAAAGTGAGTGACTGGCCCAAGGGTCACCCAAGTGAGCTGAGTGGGGATTTGAACCCTGGTCTCTCCCAAGTCCAGCACTCTAACCACTATGGCACACTGGAATTCATGGCACAGCTAACCAAAACAATAAGGAATCAGAACAGGGGAAGTCTCATTTCACCCCTATTTAATCAGTTATCAGATGCAAACAGTTTCTGCTTGTGAACCATCTTGTTGTCCTTTTTCCTTTCACAGTTGGTGACAAGGTGCCTGCCGATATCCGGATCATTGAGATCAAGTCGACGACGTTACGAGTAGACCAGTCCATTCTCACTGGTGTGTGTCTGTGTTTGTCCTATGCTACCCTGAGAACCTTCCTTGGTGCCTGCTGAGGCACCCTGCCTCCCCTGATTTATCTTTTTTACTTTGGGTGCAGCGAGACCAGCCCAGATAGCTGAGGAGGGTCGTGGGTGGCGCTGTGGTCTAAACCACTGAGCCTCTTGTTGCTATATTACAGAGTGAATAGTACCAAGCAAAGTGTTCTTACTGTTGACATGGGTGGTCTAAACAACTGAGCCTCTTGGGCTTGCCGATCGGAACGTCAGCAGTTCAAATTTGTGCAACGCGGTGAGCTCCCGTTACTCTGCCCCAGCTCCTGCCAACCTAGCAGTTCAAAAGCACATCAGTGCAAGTAGATAAATAGGTACCACTGTGGTGGGAAGGTAAATGGTGTTTCCGTACGCTTTGGTTTCTGCCATGGTGTTCTGTTGCACCAAAAGCTGTTTAGTCATGCTGACCACATGACCCGGAAAGCTGTCTGTGGGCAAATCCCAGCTCCCTTGACCTGAAAGCAAGATGACCGCTGCAAGCCCATAGTCGCCTTTGACTGGACTTAACCATCCAGGGGTTCTTTGCCTTTACCTTTACCTAGCTCAGTTGGTAGAGCAGGAGTCTCTTAATCCCAGGGTTGTGGGTTCGAGCCCCACGTTGGGCAGAAAGATTTCTGCCTTGCAGAAGGTTGGACTTAGATGACCCTCATTGTTATTCTATGTTTCTACAGGAGACTCAGCTGGTCGTAGATTCATAAAATTGTCCAAACCCCTACAGTGCAGGAATCACTGCTTACCCTGCTTTTTGCTAGATGTTTATTGTATTTATTAAATTTATAGCCCACCTTTCCTCCCAGGAACAAAGAGGGGTATACATGATTCTCCCTCCTCCCCCCTGTCTCTGTTTTCTCCTCATTCTGTATGAGTTTGAAATCCTTGTAATTATGCTCAACATCATTTTTCCTTCGCAGGTGAATCTGTTTCTGTCATCAAACACACAGATCCAGTTCCTGACCCCAGGGCTGTCAACCAGGATAAAAAGAACATGCTTTTTTCTGTAAGTACCCTCATGCCTAAAGTAGCCACAAGAGGCTGTGATGGCCATCAACCCAGAGGGCTTTAAAAGTGGATTAGACCAATTCATGGAGGACAAGGCTATCTCTGGCTATTCTTTGGGAGAGCCGGTGTGGTGTAGTGGTTAAGAGTGATGGACTTGTAATCTGGTGAACCGGGTTTGCTTCCCCACTCCTCCACATGCAGCTGCTGGGTGACCTTGGGCTAGTCACACTTCTCTGAAGTCTCTCAGCCTCATTCACCTCACAGAGTGTTTGTTGTGGGGGAGAAAGGGAAAGGAGAATGTTAGTCGCTTTGAGACTCCTTCGGGTAGTGATAAAGCGGGATATCAAATCCAAACTCTTCCTCTTCTTCTTCTTCTTCTTCTTCTTCTTCTTCTTCTTCTTCTTGGGAGGGGGTTGCATTAATTTGAATTCTTGGAGGCCATGTCATGGAGGACTGTGCAATTCATGAAGGGGAGGGGAGGCCTGGTGGCAGTGAAGAAGCAACCTTTGGGTAACTCTTCCACCTCAGTTAGGCCACAGTCGCGCCAGATATTTAAAGCATTATGATGCAACTTTAAACGTTCATGGCTTCCCCCAAAGAATCCTGGGGTCTGTAGTATGTTAAAGGTGCTGAGAGTTGTCAGGAGACATCCTGTTCCCCTCAGAAAGCTGCAGTCCCTAGAGTGGTTTAACAGTGAACCCCCCTTTACCCTAGGGATTCTGGGAATTGTAGCTCTGTGAGGGGAATAGGGCAACCTCCTAATACCTCTCAGCACCTTTAACAAACTCCAGCTCCCAGAATTCTTTGGGGGAAGCCATGGCTGTTTAAAGCGGTATAACAGTGCTTTTTACATGTGCAAATTTGAGCTTAGTTTCTGTAAACAGGCCCTATCCCCCCCCCCCTCCACAGAACTACAAGAGCTCTGCTACAGGGTTTGGCTGCTTGTGTAGCTCAGCTTGATGCAGGCCTCATCCTCACCATACATTAAAAGCACTATAATACCACTTCAAACAGTCATGGCTTCCACCAAAGAATTCTGGGAGCTGGAGTTGTTTGTTAGGCGGCCCCTGTTCCCCTCACAGAACTACACTTCCCAGAGTGGTTGAACAAACAATCCTTTTTTCACAGGGAAAAGCCCTGTCTAAACCCTGACTAGGGCTGGTGGAAGTTATCATTCGGAAACATCTGTAAGGCATCAGGTTGGGGGAGCCTGATTCAGTCCCCAGGAAACCCCATTTAAACAATGATCATCTCCACTAATTGCTGAGGAATAAAAGCAAAATTAGGGACGTGGGTGGCGCTGTGGGTTAAACCACAGAGCCTAGGACTTGCCGATCAGAAGGTTGGCAGTTTGAATCCCCGTGTCGGGGTGAGCTCCCGTTGCTCGGTCCCTGCTCCTGCCAACCTAGCAGTTCAAAAGCATGTCAAAGTGCAAGTAGATAAATAGGTACCACTCTGGTGGGAAGGTAAATGGCGTTTTCGTGCGCTGCTGTGGTTCGCCAGAAGCGGCTTAGTCATGCTGGCCACATGACCCGGAAGCTGTACGCCGGCTCCCTCGGCCAATAAAGCGAGATGAGCACCACAACCCCAGAGTCGGCCACGACTGGACCTAATGGTCAGGGGTCCCTTTACCTTTAATAGCAAAAATAATAATACATGAAACAGCCTTATTTCTTATCTCCAGGGTACCAACATTGCTGCAGGAAAAGCGGTTGGCGTCGTCATTGCCACGGGAGTGTATACCGAAATCGGGAAGATCAGGAACCAGATGGTCGCCACCGAGCCTGAGAAAACCCCCCTGCAGCAGAAGTTGGATGAATTCAGCCAGCAGCTCTCGAAAGTCATCTCCCTGGTCTGCATCGCCGTTTGGGTCATCAACATCAGCCACTTCAGTGACCCCGTGCACGGCGGCTCCTGGTTCCGTGGGGCGATATATTACTTCAAGATTGCTGTGGCCTTGGCTGTGGCAGCAATTCCCGAAGGGCTTCCGGCGGTCATCACCACCTGCCTGGCGCTGGGTACCCGCCGGATGGCCAAGAAGAACGCCATCGTGAGGAGCCTCCCTTCCGTGGAGACCCTTGGCTGCACGTCGGTCATTTGCTCGGACAAGACGGGCACTTTGACGACCAATCAGATGTCCGTCTTCAGGGTGAGTCGTGGGCACAGTGGGCTGGGTCCTGCCCTCTGGTTTCCTTGTGAAAATTGCGATAAGTCGTCCCCCGCCCCCCAAAAAAGGGATGCCTCTTTGCGTTACTTCAGGAAACCTTTTAAGCCCGGTTGAACTTTGTTTTGTTGGTAAGATTTCTGCTTCATCGTTATGGCAGATGCGAAAATGAAGGTGCAGTCCTTCTGCAGCGACTGTACCACCTCAAGCTAGGACTTGAATTACTGGCAAATAACCAGAAAGGACCATCTTGCTTGACTTGAGTGATTGACCTCCTTAGCTACTGTTTGGGAAGGCTGCAGAGGAGACGCGATTTTGCAAAATACGGGTGGGAAGTCATAAGATCTACATCGATCTTAACAGGTACTTCGTAAACCCCATCCCACATAAACGCCTTGCATTTGTCACAAGAAGATTTAACCCAAATATCCATGTGGGAGCCCATTTCTGGAAACACGTCTCTCATTTTGTTCCAGCTGGTGAATGTTAACGCTTGCAAGGATGTGTTTCTTTGGGACTGGGAAGCAAATCAATGTCTGGACTGGGACAGGTGGTGGCAGCGATAGAGTGGAGATGTCTCTTAAGTATTTCCTGAGAGTTGCAGCTGCATGAATGACCTGAGTTAATTTCTTTTTTTTCTTTTGCAATGAATGTGGGGGAGGCAGCAAGCCGTTCTATGCACAACTGATGGGGTCGTGTTCAGTGGTAGAAGCATCTCTTACTAATCCGCTGGTGGGAGGGAACAGCTCATCTCTCTAGGAAGCTGCTTTGTGGAGTTGGGTAAACAGGGGAAGATTTTTCCCTGATTCTAGCATAAGCAAGAGCCTGGCTTGCTGTTGGAATCTACCAGTCAGGGGCTTCTTTTCTCTCCCCCCCTCCCCATATTTTTATTGTTTTTCATTTAAATCCAAGAACACAGAGTGGTACCTCGGGTTACATACACTTCAGGTTACAGACTCCACTAATCCAGAAATAGTACCTCAGGTTAAGAACTTTGCTTCAGGATGAGAACAGAAATTGTGCTCTGGCTTTGCGGCAGCAGCAGGAGGCCCCATTAGCTAAAGTGGTGCTTCAGGTTAAGAACAGTTTCAGGTTAAGAACGGACCTCCAGAACGAATTAAGTACTTAACCCGAGGTACCACTGTATAACTACCATAGCTAGTCCAGTGGTCGTTTCATATGTTTATTTATGTATTATCAATTCAAGTAGCCTTGCCACAGAGATTCTTGTGTTGAGGGTGGAATAATGGCATCTTCTGTCTCATTTATAAAGGAAAAGGAAGGAAGCCAAGTCTCAAAAAAAGTGTCTATCCCTGAAGTGCATTTAATTACCCTTCTGCGGTGAGATAGAGCCACATTCCAAACTTTATTTAGCCAGATTTCAATGGGGATTTCTGTAGATTGTTTCCGGTATCAGGCTATTGTTAATCAGGCTGCCAAAAACAGGAAAAAATAATAAACCTCTGCATTTAAGGTTATTGTTTAAATTTGAGCCTAATGATAGCAAGGCAAGACATCAGAAAGGCACCTTCACTCTTCTCGTCTCCGCGTCTGCTAAAAACATTTTTGTTTAGACAAGCTTACCCAGACGTGTAGAATGTTGCCATGTGTTTTAATCTGTTTTTAGCTCATTGTTGATTTTAGTTATATTTGAATGTTTTAAATAGCTGTTTTTAACTTTTATAGCTTTATTCCTTCTGTAAAATGCTTTGAGGGTTTGTGTTTTAAAAAAATAATCAAGCAGTGTATACATTGTATGAAATAAATAAGCATTTTAAGAGTAAGGCTGCAATACTTAGTTGGTTCATTGGTCAAGCAAGGGATGGGGAACCGAAATATTTTGAGGTCCTTGGGCCAAAAAAAATAGGTCCCCACCTCTGCAGCACTAAAGACCTTCCACTGAAGATATTAAAACCCAGGCAGGTATCAGCAGAATCATTCCTTCAGGTATTTAGATCCCCAGTTGCTGGGGCTTTGATGTCATTCTTTGCACCTGCAGGGGAGAATCCGCATTCAAGTCCATTCTAAGGACAGGTGCTGTCTGAATTTCCAAGAGTGAAATGCTGGATCCGTTGGATAAATATTTATTCTTCCAGGCACCAAACGTCTCTGGGAGAAGATTCAAATTCTTAGCTAATGTTTAACCATCAGGAGTTCCCTGGTTAAATAAAGGCAAAGGCTTAATAGCAGGAATATGGAAATTGTTAGTAGGTTTGCACACTTGATTACAAAGTTAAATATTTGCTTGGCTGCTGTGGAACACCCCCTTCTCCAGGGAAGATGTTGTTTGTCACTAAACAGCTTGGCTCACATCCTGCCCTTACCATTGTGTAAACTGGGAGAATCCTGTATAAATGGTTAGCTTGGTTTTACTGCAGAGGAGGAGTGGAAACGTGGAAAGTTGATGTGTAGAAAGCATTAGCTAACAGCACTTACAGGCCTACAGCTTTGCATAGCAAATGGCTCCTAGACCATTGATAGCCTTTGAAAATGAACACCAGGAAGGTCCTGGTCTCAGAATTTTATTGGTTGCTACTGAACACGAAATTTGGTGATTTCCGGGGCCTGCTGAATGTTTGGGGGGACAGATCTTGAAGAAGCCTTTTCTGGTTCAGCTTGTTAGGGTGTCTCTCTTTGGACCTCTGCCCCACACAAGACAACAATCTCAGTTTCAGTGAGGGAAGCCTCTTTGAAACTAATTGCCTGTTGGTGCCTCACTCCAGGAAAATCAAGTCCTTCGTGGAGTGCATAGCTTAACTATGGAACTCGCATCCACAGTAGGCATGAGGGAGAGGTCATCATCGGGATGTTTGGCCTACAGCATTGAAATGTCTTAGGACAGCCCTCCCCTCCCCTCTGCCACCTGTTTTGGAGATTTGTTTTTTTCCTTGATGCAAAAATTTGAATTTCTTTTTAATCAGCCAGAGAAGATACAGGGCAGAGTTAATTAAAAGACTAATTAATGACAGAACTCTCTTGTGGCCCTCTGGGATTTGCTGAAATGCCTTTTTAATAAATAAATAAATAAATAAATCACAGATTGATCAGGGCTGCAACTTGTTTAAATCCCGCCCTGTACAGTTTCTACAGGATTGAGTAGGCTTTTGGTCAGCAACACTTCCAAGATATGACTCACCCGCCTCTTCCCACCTCACCAAATTTAATTAGCATGCACGGGCAGCTTCGTTCCTGATGACTCGTGCTCCTGTTTTTAGCACTGACCTCTCGGTCACCCAGAAGAAAGCTGTCAATCTAAAGGCATCGTTGAGACGTGACAAGAAGGGGGCGCTTTTGGTGGGTGGTTCCTGTGTCCTATTGGAGGATGGGGAAGATGCATAGCCTGAGGGTAACTCCTAGATCAGCACTGTCCTGTGAGGCATAGGCCGCCTCAGTGGCAAGGAGTGTCCATTAGGACCTGCGAGACCAGGGTTAAAACTATGATACCTCTTTAAACCATCATGGCTTCCCCCAGAGCATCCTGGGAGCTGTAGTTTGTAAAGGGGACTGTGAGTTGTTCGGAAACCCGTATTCCACTCCCAGAGCTACAGTTCCCAGAGTGGAATTCCTCTTCACAGGGAACCGTGGGAACTGTAGCTCTGTGAGGGTGTTTCCTGACAATCTTCAGCGTCCTTAACAAACTGCAGCTCCCAGAATTCCCCTCTCAGAGCTACAATTCCCCGAGTTGCCTGTGAATATGAATGGGCCGTTAAACCATTTTAGTCCTCTGAGGGGAGGGAATAGGGTGTCTCCTAACAACTGTGTAGCTCCCAGAATCCTTTGCTGGAAGCCATGGCTGTTAATGGTCTCCAAGTGCCCCGAAAATGCCACGACTGTCACAAAAACGCTTAAGCCATTGTGTCTTCTCGCTATGTCACACAGAGTCCTTAATTCTGCAAGCACGGAAAGGGGGCAGGGGGAGGAGGCTCAGCCCCCTTGTGGTGGCGCAGCAGGACCCATGAGAAGGGGAGGTGTGGGGTGCCAGCTGCTGTCGGTGCTCTCCTCAGCTCTGCCAGCCGGTACTGCTCAATTATGGTGGTGGTGGTGGCAAGAGTGGCCTTAGGGGCCCCAGCTTGTGTAGGCGCAAAGGGACCCTTCGGCGGTCCCTCCAACCACTGACCATAGAGACTACGTTACTGGCATGGAGGTACCGCCTTGTAAACATTTGGTGTGGGTGCCTCCTCTGACGCCCAAGGCGGACTGATGGAAGCCCCACAATTTTGCCATATAACCCCTAAGGTTCACACATATAACCGGGACATTTGCTGACACGGTACTGTTACATACTCCTCTTGGTGACAGCCATTTGGGGCAGCTCAGCCAGCCCCATTCTTTTCCTATATTCCATTGACAGTGCTCATATATATGGGATGCAGGGGGATGACGACTCTGATGTAGAAGGGAATGTCCCTATTTTCATTTGAGGAATGTTGGGGGGTATGGAATCCTAGTGCTTTAAACGTTATAGGGTGAGCATGTCCTCTTGTGCAGCGTGTCTCCTTATTAGTCAATGTTTCTGTGTCCTTGCTTCTACATCCCCCCTTTTTTTGAGGGACAGCTGAACCATCATCCTTTAGACCCTTTTAATCTGTTCTTGAAAAAAACAGGAGGCCTCTTTGTATGAGGTGCCGGGCCTTTTGTCGATTAAGCAAATCCCTTTATCGCTCTGTTTGAGTTCCCCACCTCATCAACAAGGTATTTAGCTGGCAAGCTTTTAAGTGTGTGTTCAGGTTGCTGAGTAGGAGATGAGATAATTAATGATAAGACTTTGGCGATGGTGGCTCACGGCTCAAGCTGCTGTGCATTTGGGCTCAGCATTTCAAAGGGATGGCGGAGAGAGAGATGAGAGCCCCTGCGTTTTCTATCTTCCTTCTCTCTCTCTGATGAGAAATACTTTTTTCCAGAAACAAAAGGATGTTATCGTGTTGCTTTTTCTCCCCCTTCAGAAATGTTAGCCTGAGCTGGAGGTCTGGCCTGTATAGCTTTTTGGATATTTGAAATAAGAAACTGACTTGCTGGATTAGTTAATGGGAATAACTAGGCAGGCAGCAACCCACAAGTGCTTCCTACTGTTGCCTGCAACGATAAATATCCCCTCAAAAATGCACAAAAGACTGTACTTCTTAGCAACCAGGAAGATGTTTACTGAGGTACCACCTGTTCTTGTTGACTGTAGTTCTGAGGAAGTTTTTCATCTATATTTGGTTGTAAGTCTTCCTGCTATGTACAAAAGAATATGAAACCCTCTCTGTTCCTTTCTCCTCAAATCATACACTGTCCTTGTTTTATTTCTTCCGTGTAGCATACCAGGATTTCTTTTCATTCTGGACTCCCATCTATGGTATTTAAGAGACTTTGCTAACATAAATATCCACTGAAAACACCACAATGCACCAAAGACTGTTTGCTCTTCCTTCCTGTTTGCATTGCCTCAGCCTCTCCTGTGTCCCCTCAGATGTGCACACATTTCCTGGGTTGCCAGGATTAGATACCCACCCTTCACTTTGAACAGATGAGAGGTCCAAGTGCCTTCATCCCCCATTGATTGGCAGTTGAGATGGGGGAGACGTTTATGTGGGGAAGACATTCCCCCCATGGCATTCAGTGTGATGCTCAGAAACAGACCAGTAGTTGTTGCAGCTGTTCAAGCACTGCCCGGATGTGTTGCCAAATTATCCACCCAGCATCTGCAGTTCGTACTAATTGAACATTACAAGAAATTTCCAAGCAACCCCATGTACATTATATTGCAGTGGCGTGTTTTTGAGGTTCCCATGTGGATTTTTTCCCTCATTGTACACATTTCTTAATGCATTCTGTTCTAACGCATGGATTTTATTTTATTTTTAAATGCAAATGGAGACTGTTTTGAGCCAAGAACTATGTGGCAAAATTTGGAGAAGTGTGAAATCTGAAAGATAATTATGTTCCGATCTTCACATTAGCCCGGGAGATGTGGATCTGGTCTGTCCACAGAAATCGAGGCCCTTCAGCATTCCCAGGTGCCTCTGGCAGTAAGGCCTTCCAACATTTCCCTGACAAGAATCGAGAGGTGCTTGTGGCACCCCAGTTCTCTCAGCATCTGCAGGGTGTGAAATGGCTGCCTGGGTGCTGCGTGGAACCTTAGTGTACATGCATTTTGCATTTATATGCATGCGCGCTAGAGATTAGATGAAGCTTCCCCTCACTCAGAGATTTAGGTCCTAGGACAGAGGTGTACCACTTGTGGCTCTGGGGTCTTATGATTATGAAGCCACATGCACAGTCTTCTAAATTTTTAAGATTGTTGTTGTTAAAGGGACTCTTGCCCACTTGAAGATTCAAGCCTGCCACTTGCCATCTGGAGGGGGTCGGGCAAAGCTGGAGGCTTCGGGTCAGACCTGAATCCCTAGATCTAGCAGACAGGGATGTAGACTACAAAATCCAGCTGGCTGGCAGAAAATTCAGCAGAGATGAGGTTCCCAGGGGTATGGCATGTACCCATCTATGGATTAAGTCTCTTTTTAAAGACATAGGAATCTGGCTCAGCGTTTTCTACACCAGGCACCCCCAAACTCAGCCCTCCAGATGTTTTGGGACTACAATTCCCATAATCCCTGACCACTGATCCTGTTAGCTAGGGATGATGGGAGTTGTAGTCCCAAAACATCTGGAGGGCCGAGTTTGGGGATGCCTGGCCTACACTGACTCTCCAGGGTTTCAGACAGGGGACATTCCCATCCCTACCAGGAGGCGCCAGGAATTGAACCTGGGATCTTCTGTATGCAAAGAAGATGCTCCAGCACTGAGTTACGGATCTTCTCCTGACTTTCTGGCCACTTCATGTACCAGCCTGGGCATTTTTAGACGAAGGATTCAGGATTTGGCCTGTGGCATTCAGGAAGGCAACGCTGTATCCCATGGCAACTGAGCTCTGCATTCCTCTCCCTCTCCTCCTTACGAAGCATTTGGTGGCCAACGCAACCGAAGGCAGGGCTCAAGAGTTCAGCGGCGAGAGATCCAGCAGGTATCCTGCTCTGTGCACGGTTTGTGTGTGCTTTTTTTTTTTTTAATAAAAAGAACATCTTTCCAGGATGAATGTAAACACCCGAGCAGAAATAGCAGGGGGCTAATCCCCAAACCGGACGGGCAAGCGCTCAATCCTCCTCAAGCCAGTCTGAAAGGGGCTGGAGGGCAGCCAGTTCCACAAAGCCCCATTTACTTTAAAAGGCTTAAGGATGCAAGCTAACAGCTGCGTCAAAAAGATGGAAAACTCCACTGGCAAAGGACCAAAAAGCTCACTCATCTGGAGGAACCGACTCAAGGTCTTTTCTCACAGCTGTCCAAGAACAAGACAGGTGTGGCTTCGGTTAGGGCATGCCGACTTTCCGATCTTGTACTGTCAAGCTGCAGAGCCACTGGAAGTCATTGTCACCCCATAAAGCTGAATGTTGGAAGATTTAGGACAGATATCAGCTGCTAGAAGCAGCAGGAGGGGGAGGCTTCTCGTGCACGGGTCCCACTTGCTGGTTTCTTACAGGCATGGTTGGCCACTGTGAGAACAGGATGTTGGACTAGATGGGCCATTGGCCTGATCCAGCAGGGCTCTCCTTGTGCTTTTACGTACCCAAAGATATGTACAGAGAGCCATTGTGGTGTAGTGGTTAAGAGCGGTAGACTTGTAATCTGGGGAACCGGGTTCACATCTCCGCTCCTCCACATGCAGCTGCTGGGTGATCTTGGGCCAGTCACACTTCTCTGAAGTCTCTCAGCCTCACTCACCTCACAGAGTGTTTGTTGTGGGGGAGGAAGGGAAAGGAGATTGTTAGCCACTTTGAGACTCCATAGGGTAGTGATAAAGCAGGATATCAAATCCAAACTCAACAAGCGTTCAGGCAGCTGTACACACAAGCGCACGGGATGTAATGTGTGAACAGTCCTCATGACACAGCTGAATGTGCTCAGAGAATACAGAGCTGCTGTTTGGGTCTTCCCTGGATGTCTCTGTGCTGCTTCTCGGTATTTCTCTCTCTCTCTCAAAAAGGGTTACTTTAAAAAATGAAATGAAATTGCAAGCTGGTTTTGTCTGCCGCAACTCAGCCCCTCTTCTCTTTGCTCAATCTGTCATCTTCCCCGAAATGCATCCTCCAGGCCAGGTATGTTCTGGTACATTAGCCAGGTTTCAGCAGTGTTGACAGTCCAGTTACACTGAACAAAAGCCAGGAGGAAGTAACCGGGAATTTGGGGGCTGAGAAGACTCAAATGTATACAACTCACAAGAGCTCATTTTTATTTTCATCTTACTTTTTTTCTTTTTTCTTCATTTTGTTCTCATCTGGTTGGCGCCAGCCCATTCAGAAGAACTGGGTGGAAGAGGGTTGTTGCTGTTTTTACTTTCTCATATACAGCTATGTGTGGAGAATTGCTTATCGAATGCTCCCCCTACGTGATTTATATTCTGCAACCAAAAAATTAGGGTATATCTTGAGGTAGGTTCTTTTTCCTTGATGGATCTAATTATTTTGCTTCATAAAAAAAGAATGTATTCCCCCAGTCAAAGTCTGCGTGTGGTACAGTCCACTCCTCCATGACCAGATTCTGCTTCCTGTGTATTATTTACAAGGATGTGTGTGCACTGTCCACAAAAGTTGGTTTGGTCCCCAATTCAGCCCTGCTGTGATCCAGGGTGCTTTGTACCGCTGCCCAGTTTGACTCAGGGTTTCTCTGACCTTCCAGTTTACTAGTGAGAAACAAAAGAACTCTCTAACCTTTCCTCCACACCTTTTGACAGAAGTGGATGAAATTTGCAGGCTGCTTATCCCTCCAGAGTAGTTGAAGCCTGCCAAATCACAGGCAAATAGGCCCAGGGGCCAATGAGCCAAAAATCCCTCTGAGGCACCCCACTTGGTCTCTGTATCCATCTTACCCACTCCCAGCATGCATTGGGAAAATGAGATCAGGCCTTTCTGTCCCAACCTCTGGCCATTCCTGCCCTCTGAGACCCCTCAGGTGTCCATGCTGGGGTGTATTCCTTTGAATCTGGTGGACATACTTGTGGTGCTCATGAAAAGACCTGAAAAGCATAGTAATGTCCACACACACACCCAAATCAGAAATTAAGCATGTGAGCTGGGCCCTTATAAATTTCCGTCTCTAACAGATATTTTGGACAAAAAGGTAGGGGGGAATCCAGCTGTTTTTAATGAGCTTTTCCCTCTGCCCACGGAAGATAGAGTCCCTGCAAGGCTTGTTGTTTATTCTCCATTGCCTAATTTTAGAAAATGAAGTTGGATACAGTTGAAATGGTATATTCTCAGCCCTTTCCTTAAAACGCAAAGAGCAGAGGGCTTTGTTCCCTGCTTGATTTCTGGAGGGTGGGATTCCTTCACAATGTGTGGCGATGCTTAAGCATGTATCTTGCACTCAAAATGGCTGCCGAGATCTCTCATGAAAAAACAAGATTCCCCCCCACACACCTTCCTTCCTTCTTTCCTTCCTTCTTTCCTTCCTTTCTTATAACTGAAATTCTCCCAATAAAATATTATTAGTAATAAAAAGAGTTATTTCCCAGCTTTCCTCCAAGGAGCTCGAGGTGGTATGTGTGGTTCTCTTAACAGTGGGGGGGGGGTGTCTGTGTGAAAAGAAAACACCTGATAGGGCCAAGTCAGTCTAGGGCCTGAGGGTCCTTCGCTAAGAAGCTGCTGCCTGCAATCCAAAGGATCGCCACATGAGGCAGCCTCACATGGATCATAGGAGCTCCTGACACCCATCGTTTTTCTTGCATGCGCTGCTTCAAAGCACAGGAGCATAACTAAAAGAGAAACGTTGGCAACCCGTGCTGCCTTTGTGGAGTAATTCTGATATCCTCTTCATTTTCATAAATCATAGCAGTGTCTCTTGCTCATCTGGCATGGGGTGAAGTGGGGGGTGTTCTGTAGATACCATGGGCTTTCTGAAAGCCCTGTAAATTCGCTTGGCTGAAGTGTTGTGCACATGGACCGGAACGCCAAGCTGCACTTCCCCTTAATTAGTGGAGCTGCTCACCAAATTGTCCCTCTGCTGAATTCCTCCCTCGATCCTCTCCGTTCGGCTCCAGCGGAAATGTTTGCCAGAGCAGAACTAATGATGCTGAAACCCGTAGTTCTTCACTGTCAGGAAAGTTTAGTGCACATAAGGTGAGAGAGTTGAGCTAGCGTAGTGGTAAGAAGCAGCGTAGTGGTAGAAGAAGAAGACATTTTGTCGCCTGAGGCAAAACAGAATATGGTGCCCATTCAGTGGTGTAGCGTGGGTTGCCAGTGCCCGGGGCCGTGCGGAGGGAGGAAAATGGAGTACGCATGCGCATTGAAATGCCCAATGGCGTCCATGTCACCCGGGAGATCACAGCCACAGAGATAAGAAAAGAAGAGACGTTCCGTTGTCTGGAGAGGTTACTTCCCGGTTCTCAAGGAGAAGCCATTTTCAATGGAGTCCAGCGACGGAAGCATGTAGCAGTATTGAGGCGGCACCAGGAGTTGAAATTTTGTGCCCCCAAACAATTTTGCTCCTGGGGCAATTGCCCTTGTGGCTTCCCCCACGGTATGTCACTGTGCCCTCCTCCCCCACTACCGTCGCTGCCTTCCCCCTGCCTCTTCTGCCTGAGGCGACTGGAAGCAACTTGGGGAAGCCCTGGCGCGCTGAAGAAAAAAGGAGGCCAAAAGAGGACATTTTGAGGCAGAGGCTACAGGCGATAAGTGCAGGAGGCCCAGATATGCTAGCCCTCACAGCTGTCCCCAGCCTGAGGTGGCTGCCTCACCAGAGCTGAGCTGGCCCTGGCTAGAGTGCTAGACTAAGACTGGGGAGATCCGGGTTCTAGCCCCCACTCAGCCACAGAGCTGTGTGACCTTGTGATACGACAGTCCGTCTCTTACTCTCAACCTAGCCTACCGCAAAAGGTGTTGTGAGCTTAAAATGGTGAACAGAACTTTATACACCATAACTTGTGCCAGTCATGGTTTGGTGAGATGCCTGAACCAAAATAAAAATTGGGAAACATGCTGCCTCTGAACATGCCTGCACCAGAAGTAAGACCTGCTCTAGCTTTGATGGTGCTCTGAGAAAAGTGTCCCTTGGTGAAGGCCTCCTCCTCTGTCGGCGGATCCTGCAGAACTTGCCTTGCTGTGATCGTGGTGCTCCAAGAAGCCCTGAGGGATTGCCTATGGCTTCATTTTCCACACTGCCACAGCAATGTTTGAATTGCAAGAAATACAGTTTAATAATCACCACCTAAGTTTGCTTCCCCCCCTCTATCCTACCCAACCCTGTTTCCTTTTGTGTCGTTTGTTAGCCTGTTTTAGTGGATTGTGTATAAAATGCGCTTTTTGGCAGGAAGGCCAGGTATAAATGAACAAACGGGGAGAATGGGAGCATTACTACATTTTGAAAAATTATTACTCAGCCGTGTGGGATTCTTTCCATTGCTCACCTTTCCCTCTCTCCCTCTCTCTGCCTTTATTGCAGATGTTCATTGTTGAGAAGATAGAAGGAATCCATTGCAGCCTGCATGAGTTCACCATCTCCGGGTCTACGTACACACCGGAGGGACAAATGTAAGCACTTGGCACTTCTATTTGGCTTTATTTATCAAGTAGAGAGCTAGCAAAGTTATCTAGAGGCAGGCTCAGAAAGGAATGTCAACCAGGGTATATTTAATTAGATTAGAGATTTAATTTTAATTTCATTTATTTACTAGCAGCCTTGCACTTGGCTTTGCTCCGGAATTCTAAGAAACCAAAATATCAAGGCAGTATTGGAAGATTCATTCTGCCATCTTGATTCAAAATGCTGTCCAATTGTGTCTGAACATCAGTGGCGTAGCGTGGGTTGTCAGCACCCGGGGCAAGGCAAGTAATTTGTGCCCCCTAACCCGTGGATTTTAGTAGGGGCAGAGAGCTGCGAGTGCGAGCGCGCCCCCCCCAGATGTTGCGCCCAGTGCGGCCGGCCCCCCCTGCACCCCTCACGCTACGCCACTGCTGAACATAGATGAAAACCTGCTCCTTGATCTCAGAAACCATCATGCCATATTTGATTTCAATATCTTAAGAGGCGTCCCAAGTGCATAGGGAACAAACAACTTTCCAAAAGGGCTAGTAGATTGTAATCTTCCTCCGAAATTTCTACAAATTTGAAAAGCAAGGTTAAAAAGGTTTTAAATGCATAAAATTAAAATTGCAGCTCTGGGCTGGCAGTGCTGGGGACACCCAGCATTAAATTTATTCTTTAGCCCCAGGATGCGCCATGTGGCATGGAGAGAGAACAGGAAGATCCCTTCTGTGAATCTTGCAAAACGCCTCTTCTGTTTGCTTTGGTTTTCCGGAACTTTCCAGCCGCCATCTTCCAATAAAACCCACCTACCACACACACACAAAATAACCAATCGCCAGTTCTGCCATGTGCATTGATTTCCAGATGGTCTGGGTTTCATCCTTCACAAAGGGGGCACATGAGGCTTATTCTACCCTTACTTAAAACATTAAAAATCTCTATGATCTAACAAGCTGTTAAAGGGGAGTTCCATGATTTTTTTCTTTAAAAAAGGAAGCTGGATGGGGGCAATTTTTGAGGCTGGCTGGGCCTGCTGAGAGTCCAATAACACCTGGAGGTTTTCCATCCTTGGGTTAAACCCCCTCTCTTCCTGTGCCACACCTCTGATCCTTAACTATCCGCACAGCTCTGATCTAACTATCCCTGCCCTTTCATTGCCATTTTTTCCTTTATTTTATATAAAATCTCCTGGTTTTTAAAAAAATATAGTAGCAAATATATAACACAACATCCTCACCCCCATAACAGATATCAGATGGCACATTAACATAAATTATTCTTATTAACCCATGCAAATTATCCAAATCTCCATCATATAATGTATCTGGCACAGCACAAAAGTTTTTTCTTTTTAAAATCCATCATGGATCATTGTTCCTAGGGAAGGCTATATTTCAAGCTGTGCTGTTCAGGATAGCCATATCTGCAAAGATGATTTGGAGAGTTTACCTTTTAAGACCTGTTTCATTTTTAAAGAATGACCACTCTACTGTACTGCATCAAATTTGTCTGTTTTTCTTTTTGTTTTGTTCCTTTAATTACTTTCAAGTTATGAGTTATTTTCTCAGGGATAGCCAGTTGCCAGACATCGTTATTCTGTAAGTCCGAAGATAATTATTTTAAGGCCTTCTGGGTTTGAGCGCTAGATTTTCTATGGCTGGTTTTTGAAAAACAATTTCCCCGATTTGGTCCTCATATAACCATGTTCACTTAAAAATTCTGCATTCTATCCAGTGGTCATCATGCTCAAAGTAGACCCATTGTCAACAATAGACATAGAATTGTACAATTATAGAGTTGGAAGGGACCCAGAGGGTCATCTAGTCCAACCCCCTGCAATGCAGGAATCACAGCTGTTGGAAAGCCTCCAATGAAGGAGAGTCACCTTCCAAAGCAGTCAACTCCTATGACTAACATAAAACCATTAATCTCTCTGGGGTATGAGTATGACTAACATTGGATACGACCTTCGGGTTCCACATTTTAATTTATTTTAATTTAGTTTTGCCATGGAGCACTGCAGTGGTGTCATTAGGGGCCTGTAAGCTGCTCAGATCCTGCTCCAAACCAGTCGGAATTCGTGATGCAGTTCATGAGGCTGTAAATCACCAGGGTCAAGTCACTTTTTTATCCAGTTTTGAATCTTGGGCTATTTTAAGAGGCGCATCCATGGGAAACAGCAAGTGGAATAAAGCTCCACTTGGAAGAATGTACAGCAAATTGCTTTGGAATGGGTGGAGCCTAAGCAGAGCAAGGGAGAAGAGCTGCAGGTTTAGCTCTGGGATCTGTGGGGATCCACGTCTTGCATCCAAGGGTTGCACAAGCTAGTGGCAAATTATACTTGGGGAGGGACAGACCTCATAGGGATCAGTTTCTCTCCGTTTCCTTATTCTCCAATCTTCAGTTTGCCTCATTTCTGCATCAGCACAAAAATTCATATACAGTTTCATGGATATTTCTCCTAATGATTTTATGCAGTCTTGCCTGATACATATATTTTGCAACCTATTATCCCTCGCTGTTGCATACAATTTTCTGTACACACTTTCCCCTCATATATCCTTCTTTGCACACTTTTTGTTGTTGCTGTTGTTGAACTTCACTGCAAAATTTGGAGCAGTGTGAATGTCAATGCAAAAAAAGAGCAGAGAATCTTAGCATTTGTGTACTTCACTTAATATGTAAATTTCTAGACCTTATTTCTCTACCCTGCAATATTTTTGAAATTCTGGTCTTGCGGGCTGAAGAGCTAAGCGGAACACTCACCTGCACCAGTGTAAATTTTATTCGGCTCCTCCGGCTTCTAAATTTTCATTAGCCAGAAAACTTTCCAGCAGATCTCTGTGGCCACACATTCTAGAAACTTACCAGTACATATTAAAAAAAACAAACAAACAAGGAAGCTAGAATACTCTGCTCCTTTTTCCACATTCCTATGGAGTTTCAGCAAAAACAAAACCCTGGCAGGAGATCTAGAATTATTTGAGTGTAAGGGTGTGTTAATTCCCTTCTCCTCTTCGATATATAAACTTTTTTCTTTCCCTCCCCCCCCCCCCGGACTCTAATGATCCCTTAATTAGCAAAGAACTTTTCCATCACAGCTGTGCTTAGTCCAAGACATTTGCTAATGTCTCATGAAAGGGTACAATTTGTCACTCCGTTCGAAACAGCTCGTTGACAGAAGGCCTCCTTCCGGCCTTCCAAAAATGGCTTTTCCACAGGGATTTAATCGGGCAGGCTCAGGGTCTAATTTGAGCAGTCTGGATGGGGGTGGGCAGCCCTCAGCCTGGGATTTGGGAAGGACTCTGCTTCTGGGGCTGGGGGCCCAGAGAGTCAGCACCCCTCCAGTTAAAACAAGCTTGAGGTAGTAGCGGGCAGGAAGGACCTCTGCCGAAGACCCCATTGCCAGTCAAAACAGACAGTACTGAACTAGATGGACCAAAGGCCTGGCTTAGTGTAGGGCAGCTTCGTGGGAGGAGAGCCTCTGAGAATGTGCAAAGTCCGTTTTCAGTATTTCTGAGTGGTCACAGCCTGGCACTGCATACGAAGCTGCCTGTTCCATTTCAGGAAAGACGTTCAGGACAGACAGCTCCATATGAGGCGCAAGCTGGAGCAAGTTAAGAACCTAAGGGCGCCTGCAGGATCAGGCCAGTGGGGGCCCATCTCGTCCAGCATCCTGTTCTCACAGGGTCCGACCAGATGCCTTTTCTGGGAAACCCGCAAACAGGACCTCCTGCTGTTTCCAGCAACTGGGATTCAGAAACATTGCTGTTTCCGACTCTGGAGGCAAAGCAGCGCCATAGTAACCATCCCCATTTAAAGCCATCTAAGTTGGTGGCCATCACTGTCTCCTGTGGGAGTGAGTTCCATAGTTCCTCCCTCTCTCATAACACTAGAATTTGGGGACGTCCGATATTGGAAGATTCAGGACAGAGAAAAGAAAGGACTTCTTCACACAACGCATAGTTAGCGTGAAGAAGTCCTTTCTTTTCTCTGTCCTGAATCTTCCAATATCGGACGTCCCCAAATTCTAGTGTTATGAGAGAGGGAGGAAAACTTCTCTATGCACTTTCCCTGTGTCCCACATAATTTTATAAACTTCCATCCTGCCGTCTCTTAGGGCTTATCAACACTTCCGTTTGCCCTACCACTTTCCTCCGAGGAAACCCGATGTTTGGCGTGCAATTGGAACAAATGGCAATCGAGTTTATTGCAGAATAGTGGGTTTTCTGAGGGAAAGCAGCAGGGCAAGGGCAAAACCATTCAGACCCATGCACGGGATCCAGGCAGAAGTGTGGACGATCCCTTACACAGGGAAGTCACAAATCTTTCCACATAGGGGAGTCTCTGCATCTCCTTAATCATTTTAGTCTCTGTTTTCCAACTCTGTAATATCCTTTTTGAGGCGAGGCGAGCAGAATCGTGAGGTGACCAGCACTCCAAATTGCTGGTTGCCTCCTAGAATGTTCCAGAATGTTGCCTCAGCAACAAAGCCTTAGAGACCCCATCTGTACAATATAGTTAAACAGTATCATCTCATGGTAACAAGTCGTGACTCCCCCCACCCCAATAATCCTGCAGACTCGTGTTCCCCTCACTGGTTTTAGTCAGTTTTATGGAATGCTAATAAAACACAATTTTATTTAAAATTGCAATTGCTACAAGGGGCAGAAAAATTGCTGAGCCGTCTGTCAAGACCCTCTGCAATTTTCAAGCAGTCCATGGGAGGGAAAAGTTTGTGAACCACTGGACTGTGTTATTTATTTAGCAGGTCAGGACAGAAATCCCAGAGACAGATAAATAATAAAAACAAATAAACAAATGGTTCCATCCTTTTGTTCATTATCTCCTAGTGCAAACAGTCCCGGTTTGTTTTGATTTCAAATGAGGGTATAAGGTTCATCCCCTTTTATTCTTGTTGATGGATGAACACTTACTGTGCTTACCTTCTATTCTGGGTTAAGGATTATCAGTGTTTGAGAAGTCATTCTGTATTTCAATTGTTTCGTAAGTTGTTTGGTGACGCTTTGTTAAAGGCGATGAGCAAAGATATAATACCACAATACCTCAAGGAACGCCTCTCTCCATATGAACCTGCCCGGACCCTGAGATCATCTTCTGAGGCCCGTCTTCATGTGCCTCTTCCACAAGAGGACCAGAGGGCGGCAATATGAGAACCGGCCTTTTTTGCAGTGGCTCCCCATTTGTGGGATGCTGTTTACACCTTTAGGCACCAGGCGAAAACGTTCCTCTTTAACCAGGCCTTTGGTTGATTTGACATCCTATGCCCTTTTAAAATGTGTTGGGGAGGAAGGATTATTGGGTTGCTCTTGCTTTTATTTTTATTCTGTATTTTGTGCTTTTATATTGTGGTTTTATTTTGTGGACTGCCCTGAGACTTGCGGGTATACAAATAACAATAACAACAATACAATAACTCCTGCCCCTTTTAAATTTATCCCAGTGATTTGAAATGTCTTAACTTGTCACGCCAGTAAAGGTATCTGTATTATAACAACAATACATAACAATAGTTAATAATGACAATATCCCTCCACTTTTAAATGGCAGCTTCAAGAATGACAGGCCTGTTCGCTGTGGACAGTATGACGGCCTGGTGGAACTCGCCACAATTTGTGCCCTTTGCAACGACTCCTCCCTAGATTACAATGAGGTGGGTTGTGCTTGAAACCAGTTTGTTTATTATAATGATTTTGAATGTTTTCAATAGGTTTTTTAAAAAATAAAAATAAAAATTATTGTTATATTTTTGTAAACTGTTTTGAGGTTTGTTTGTTTGTTTGTTTGTTTGTTACAATCAAGTGGTATATATATTTTATGAAATAAAATATCTGTAATTTGGGGCACTGAATTTTTTCTTACTGTTATTTTCCTTTCTAGAAAATAATAATATTTATTACATTCATGTCCCCCACCTTTCCAAGGAGCTCTCATTTTATCCTCACAACAACCCTGTAATCTGGACTGAGAGCGAGTGATGTTTAGAAACACACATTGTCTTCCTTTGCATTGTGGAAAGTGTTAATAAAAGTTCATTAAAAGAAGGAAGAAACACACATTTCCAGAAAACCCACAGCACTGGGTTCTATGAGAACTATATCGCATCTTTCTTTTCTGCTCACTGTTCTTCCCCCTTTTCCCTTTCTGTTAACAGTCCAAGAAAGTCTACGAAAAAGTGGGCGAAGCCACAGAAACGGCCTTGACATGCCTAGTGGAGAAGATGAACGTTTTCGACACAGATACCAGCAGCCTCTCCAAAGTCGAGAGGGCCAACGCATGCAATACAGTGCGTAAGACGTTAATTTTCCTTCTGCTTCCTTGCGCTCAGCTGGGGCAGCCAGAGAAGAGAGGTTCAGGGTGGGCTAGGCTTGCTTCCAACACTGGGGGTGAGCAACCTACATCCCTTGGGCCACAAGCAGCCCATGGGAGAACTTCAAAGTCCCTCAGTAAGAGTTCAGTTTGGGCCTATGTCCAGAGTAATCTGGTGTTGGAAAGAGAGGTGAAAAGGAAAGGGGGTGGCAGAGAGAGAGAGAGAGAGAGAGAGAGAGAGAGAGAGAGAGAGAGAAGGGGTGGAAAAAGAGAAAGAAAATGGGTGACCTGCCCTCTTTTGGTTCTGGCTCCACCTTCCACTGGCTTTGGCCACACACACACAGTCAATGTGTGGCTCCTGACAGAATATCCTAGGGTTGCCATATGTCCAGACTTTCTCAGATGTAGCCAGGATTCAACATTTAAAAACTGGGCAGGTTGCTTTAAATGTCCGGGGAAATATTTGTGTCTGGATTTTAACTTTTTGATATCTGACAACTCCATAATATCCCCAAGATAATTTGTTCCTCGAAAGAAAAAAGGTTGCCCACTCCATCCTTTCATACCCTCCAACATTTCTGTGATGAAAATAGGGATGTCCTAAGGAAAAGTGGGACATTCCGGGATCAAGCCAGAAACCAAGATGGCTTCTATAAATTTGGGGCTGTCCCTGGAAAATAGGGACATTTGGAGGGGCTGGCCTTTCGCTCTCAAACCGCCCCCCCCCCCAATATCTCTCTGTTTCTCTCAAACACACTCACTCATTCTCTGTCTTTCAGTCGCTTGATCACACCTTCTTTCTATCAGACACGCCATTTAGGAGCTGCTCAAAACAGGAGGGAATTCTGGAGGTTAGAAAAGCTAGTTGAGAAGGGAGGGAATTATGAAGGGCAACTGATAATAGCACCAGATAAGCATTGACTTTCTTGGCAGCACTGGCTTTCGGGTCTTTGCAGGAGCCTTGGCGCCAAGATGGATCTCTTGGTTTGTTACCGTAGTTTTCCGTGTATAAGACCCTTTATAAGACGAGCCCTATTTGTTTTTAACCCAAAATTAAGAAATTAAGTTGTTTAGCTTTTTGCGGGTGTGGGGGAGGTCACTTCCACCAATCGCTCACCTGCCTGCCCGCCACTGCCAATTGCTTGCTGCAGCCACTGCCAATCACACACCTTGCCACAGCTGCCAGTGGCAGCTGCTGCAGCCACAACCGCCAATCACCTGCCCAATTGCCGCTGCCAATCTCCTGCTTACTGCTGCCATTAATCGCACGTTCCCCCTCTGCATTCACTATCCGTGTATAAGACGACACCCAATTTTTGCCTATTTTTTTTAAGCAAAAAGCACCGTCTTATACACCGAAGAATATGGCAAATTATTCCATTGAGTTGTAGGCTGCGTAGTCCCATTAATCTCCATGCAAAACATCACATGAGATGTGCTGCATACCTGCCTGATTGAAAGCCAAAGCAAATGGAAGTTCTACTGAGTCATCCATCCCCTTAAAATGAAGCCCCTCTCGAGTGTTTGCCTTCCTGCTTGCAGGAACACCCTTGGTGCTGGAACTCATAAGAACATAAGAGGAGCTCTTCTGGATTAGAGGCCAGTGGCCCATCTGGTCCAGCATCCCATCCTCACAGGGGCCAACCAGATGCCCGTGGGATACTGGATGTAGATCTGACTACTGGCAACCGTCCAGATTTTCCTCTGAATGCTGGGTTCATCTATAGGCAGCTGGGAATCTGAAGACTAGAAAGATGAGGTTTGTGAGGAAATGGCATTATGCTTATTCAATTAAACTGAAAGCACCAAGGGTCAACCAGAGTAAATCTGAGGCTTTCTCCAGCGCTGGTAATATTTAATTGGATTGAGGATAATGTGCCTGCACAGCAGATGCCTTTAGTAAGGGTCCCACAGGTATCATCCAGACTGACCCCCACAAAAAACACACAGCAGTAGGACCCTAATACTAGGAATTTTCTAGAAATCTTGGTGTTGAGTTTATCTGCTTTTTTCTGAACCTTCTCCATACACTTTTTGAGGTGGGATGTCCCATTGAAGAGAATTCACCTTGCTGAAGTTTCGAGGGTTCAACTCCTGCATCCTTTCTTACCTCCTCCCTCTTCAGGTGATCAAGCAGCTGATGAAGAAGGAGTGCACCCTTGAATTTTCCCGCGACCGCAAGTCCATGTCGGTTTACTGCACGCCGGTGCCAACCAACCACAACTCTTCTGGCAGCAAGCTCTTCGTCAAGGTACCAGCTCGTGGGCAGAGAGCCCTGCTCCACTTGGTGGCCACAGAATGCTGATCTTTCACAAGATGGCAATGAAAGGGGAGCGGCAACAGAATGTTGCAGCATGGGGTTCTCCTGCTGAGAGTTGGGAGGGAGTTCCAGAAGGCAGGTGGTGCCATGCTAAGTGCCACCAAGCTCTGACATCATGCAGACCAAACCTTCTGATAGGATGGCGTCTGCAGAATGCCCTCTGCAGCAGAACAGAGCAATTGGTTGGTTGTGTAGAGGACAATATTTTAGGTATCCTGGTCCCAAACTACATAGGGTTTTGCACACCAGTACCAGTTCAGATCCTACAAGCAAGATGCCCTAGGCTGGAGGGAGTTTGTCTCCATAAGCCACCTAGTTACCACCACACCAACCACAATAGTAGCCCCATCAAGACCAAATTACTTATTTTTTTTTTAATTAAATTTCTGTACCGCAGTGGAAGAATGCGCCAGTGGGGGGTAAAGTTAAACCGTTGGAGAGTTACAGTGCCTGCTGTAGCTATAGAGACCGATACGGGAGAGAGACATGTTTTGTTGCAGCTGGGGCAGAAGAAGGCACCCGGTTTCACTATTACAGATACACCACCGTGTTCCTTCTCTCTGCATTTACAATACAAAAACTCAAAAAACAGCAACCCATAATGTAATAACAAACTAAAACAATTGCAGTACTCCAGCCACGATTGGCAGACTCCCCATCGTTCCTCGCCATTGACCATACTGGCTGCTGGGGGCTCCTGCTCTCTGCTGCTTTTCCTCCAAGGTTTTAGCTCTGAGCAAGGCTGAATCCTGGCAATGCTTACAAAAGGTTTTAGTGAACCTGGAATCCCGGAGAATTGGCATTCTCTTACGTACTCATTACATATATACCCCACCTTTCATTCAGCAGGGGCATAACATGATGGTGCTATTCTTCCGTGAAGAAGCGTTTTCTGTTGCTGCTGACCAGGGTTGTTCTGTCTTCGTCACCGATTTCCCCTTTCCGCCTGGGTTTTGTAGTGACCTAATCAGGGTTCCCGGTATTCCACATAACTCTGCTCCGTTGTCCAAGCTTCCCCCTTCTGCGAAACATGCGGCATTTGAAGACTGGCAAAGCAGCACCACCTAGAGGAAATTGTGGGCATCGGCTGAGTTCCCAGTGAGCTAAACTAACACTGGGCTTACCTCTACAATCGCTCACTTAGCAGATCTTCTCATATGCAAGAGGATATCGGGAGGAAAACAGACAATTCAAAAGCCAGCATCCTTGCTATAGCAGGGTAGGGAGACCGGTTGCACCTCCAGAGCTTGCTGCACTCTAGCCCCCATCAGTCCCAGCCAGCATGGCCCACTGCCCAGGGATGATGGGAGTTGGAGTCTAATGCTGTCTGGAAGGCCACAGGTTCCTCACCCCTGGGATGCAAGGGGTCTGCGCTGGAGGTGAAAATCACATTGCTTGTAAGAGCCCTGCTGGATTAAGACAATGCCCCACCTAGTCCAGCATCCTGCTCTCACTGTGGCCACCCAGATGCCCCAGTGAGAAACCCACAAGCAGGACCCTGAGCACAAGAGCCCTCTACCCTCCTGTGGCTCCCAGCAACTGCTCTTCAGAAGCATTGCTGCCTCCAACTTTGGAGGCAGAGCGTAGCCATCCATTGATTGCCCACTCCTCCATGGTTATGTCTAATCCTTTATTAAAGAAATCTAGGTTGGTGGCCATCACTGCCTCCTGAGGGAGGGAGCATCATAGTTTAACTATGCACTGGGTGAAGAAGGACTTTCTTTTCTCTGTCCTTCCAACCTTCACCTTCATTGGATGTCCATGAATCGCAGTGTTATAACAGAGGGAGAAAAACGTTTCTCTGCTCCAAAAGGCAGAAAAGTAATTCCCTAAATAGCACACACTCTTGTTTTACTTTTAAGTCTCTATTTTCATGGAGAGGTATCATGCATCAAATGCCCAGTGTTCAATTGTGAGTTCGGCTAAAGGACATATTGATTGTTGTGTTGTTGTTGTTGTTGTTTAAAAAATCTGTCCTGCTGGGTAGGGATGGGGTCTGAATTTGCTGCTCTTTTCATCAGACCAATCCAACCCAAGGTTTCTAAACTTACTGGTGGTTTGGCACACAACTCTCAACCAGATGATTCACCACTTCTGGGTTTTTGAAGTGTGTTTTTTGTTTGCAAAAAGTGAACAGAAATTGCTTATTCTTAATGGCTTAGTTTTAAGACCATTTTTCTTTCACTTAATACGGGGGGGGGGGATCGCTAAGCTATTACAACTAAAAATGGTGACTTTACAAATGTACAAGGAAAACCTTTAAAATAGCAGCAAAAGTGCAATATAGCAGGAGGTGCCTAAACCGTAGTCCATGTATCACCAGGAGTCTGCGAGCATCATTCAGGTGGTCCACGCTGTGTCTGTGAATTTGAAGAGGGCAGGCGCCACATCCATCCCATCAAATAATTCGCATTGAATTTTAGCCCTGGCCCTTTAGTCGGCTCTCCATCCTCTGGGTGCTAATGGAACCCACCTGAGGAAACCCCCCAGCTCTTGGGCTGGTTGTCCTCCAATCTCTTACCCGTTTGCTTGCCTTCTGTATCTCTTAATGGGCCTGCCCTGTGACTAACATACCTTTTCCGACAGGGCGCCCCAGAGAGTGTCATTGAGCGCTGCAACTACGTCCGTGTCGGCAGCACCCGGGTTGCCCTGACTCTCTCCACCAAGGAGAAGATACTCTCCAAGATCCGGGAGTGGGGCACTGGCATCGACACCCTGCGCTGCCTCGCATTGGCCACAAGAGACCACCCTCCCCGGAAGGAGGATATGCGCCTGGATGATTCCAGCCAGTTCATCAACTACGAGGTAAGGCAGAGTCAAGGAAGAGGCCAAAGAGCAGCCTGGTTTCGGATGGAGTGAGGTGGTTGGAGCAGTGCATGGTTGGAGCAGTGCATGAGGAGCAGGGTTAAGGAGCTGTGTACAGTTCATAAACAAAGACTTTAAGGCTCCCTGAGCTATCATTGGGACGCGGGTGGCGCTGTGGGTTAAACCACAGAGCCTAGGACTTGCTGATGAGAATGTTGGCGGTTCGACTCCCCGCAACGGGGTGAGCTCCCTTTGCTCGGTCCCTGCTCCTGCCAACCTAGCAGTTTGAAAGCATATCAAAAGTGCAAGTAGATAAATAGGTACCGCTCCGGCGGGAAGGTAAACGGCGTTTCCGTGTGCTGCTCTGGTTTGCCAGAAGTGGCTTAGTCATGCTGGCCACATGACCCGGAAGCTGTACGCCGGCTCCTTTGGCCAATAAAGCGAGATGAGCAACGCAACCCCAGAGTCAGTCACGACTGGACGTAATGGTCAGGGGTCCCTTTACCTTTACCTTTAAGCTCTCATTGTTTATATCCACCTTCTTCAACTTTGTGTTCGCCGGTTGTTTGGGATGACATCTACCTTCGGCCTCCTAGCCAAAGCAGTTTGATAATTCTTTGCCTCCTCAGAAGAGGCATTGGGAAAAACCCAGTTCTATCCTCAGCCATTCCTGACTATAACCACTAGGCACCCTCGGGCCTTTCTTAAAAAGGGCTTCCCTCTATAGAAAGTCTGGTGGGTACCACTCTTCAGGGGACTGATCCCTCCCTTCTCATCCGGCCTGCAGACCAACCTGACCTTCGTGGGTTGCGTGGGGATGCTGGACCCTCCTCGGAAGGAAGTGATGCTGTCCATCGAGATGTGCAAGAAAGCCGGCATCCGGGTCATCATGATCACTGGTGACAACAAGGGAACGGCCGTGGCCATCTGCCGGAGGATTGGGATCTTCTCGGAAAGCGAAGAGGTGGCGGACAAAGCCTACACGGGGAGGGAATTTGACGACCTCTCGCCAGAGGACCAGAGCAACGCCTGCCGCTCTGCTCGCTGCTTTGCCCGCGTGGAGCCTGCCCACAAGTCCAAGATAGTGGAGTACCTGCAGTCATTCAACGAAATCACAGCTATGGTGAGCTTTGAAAACTGGGACTCCCTGTCTGTCTTGTTGCATCTGAAGCCTCCAAGCATGTTCCTGAATCAGATTTCGGAGCTAGCTGGCTCCAAATCCCCTTCCAGGTGCTGGACCTGCAGATAATCTTGGGAAATAGCTTGGGTGGGAGTGGATTGGGCCCAAGGCACCTGAAAGATCCTGTCTCCATATATGAAGCTGTCCAGGTGCTAAGATCCTCAGGTGAGCACCTTCTCCCAGTCCCTTCAGTATCAGAGGTGTAGCTGGTGGTGACCCAAGATAGGGCCTTTTCTGTGGCTGTTCGCATACTGCAGAATTCTTCTTCTTCTTCCCCAATAGAGTAGGCCAGGCTTCCTCAGCTTCGGCCCTGCCAGCTAGGGATCATGGGAGTTGTAGGCCAAAAACATCTGGAGGGCCAAGGTTGAGGAAGCCTGGAGTATGCTAAGACCTTCTTGTTCAGACAGAAACCTTTGGGAATTAAGGTGCAGACAGTGCTGCCCAATGGGCTGCTGTCAGGGCAAACTAGATTTTAATTGCTGGCTCTAAATGTGCATTTTAACTCATTTGTTTTTAACACTTTGTATTTTATAATGTGTTTAAATGTTATAGGCTTGCTGGCTTCCCACAGGGATCTGGTTTGCCCCTGTGAGAAGACGATGCTGGCCTAGATGGCTCTTCTTATGTTCCTTCCAGTGACGAGGGTTTTTCTTTGTGCTCCAGACCGGCGACGGAGTGAACGATGCCCCTGCGTTGAAGAAAGCCGAAATCGGCATCGCCATGGGCTCCGGCACAGCGGTGGCAAAGTCAGCGGCGGAAATGGTCTTGTCCGACGACAACTTCTCCACCATTGTTGCAGCCGTGGAGGAGGGCCGCGCCATCTACAACAATATGAAACAGTTCATCCGCTACCTCATTTCCTCCAACGTGGGAGAAGTGGTCTGGTAAGCGCCTTCTCCCTCCATTCTGGAGCCAGGAATGCCTGTGGCCCTCCAGACAGGTGCCAACTCACACCAGCCAGCATGGCCAATCGTCACAGGCGATGATGGAAGTTGTAGTCCAAAATATTGGGAGGGTGCCTTCAAAGCCATCAAAGATTGCGTAAATGCGCCTTGTTTGCTTCGTCCATTGGGTGCTGCCCAGCAGACAAGTTTGGCTTGAGCATGAGTTCCACTCCTAATTCATAAGCTTTATAATAATAAAGCAGGGGGTCCCCAGCGAGCCAGATCTTTATCTCCCCCACAAATGGGCTGACTTTGACAGGTGGGAAGAAAGCAGAATTGCACACCAGTACATCAGCTGATGGGCAGGGAGTTCAGTCCTGTTTTTTGAAGCGTTGAGGTACACCGGAGCTTTCACCACAGAGAACTAAGCAGAACAGATGCTCTGGTAGAGAACTGGGTGCCTCTCAGGTGGTAGATGAGAGGAGAGTATTAGATGGTCCAGCAGGAGGGGGGCACAAGTCCATTACTGCTTCAGATATTAGGGATGTGCCTAATTTGTATATGCTTGGCAGTGGTACTTTGTACATGGGTTGTAATATTGTTGAGGGTGAGTGATCTATGTATAAGGGGTTGATGGGGGCAATGTTGGAATCAACAAATGCTTGTGGTTGTGTGAAACAGGGTGGTGAGTAAAATGGGATGAATGATTGCATGCATGTTGTGGCGCTTGAAATTTATACCACCTTGCAGGGCTCTCCAATTTTATTCATTCCTTATTACATTTGTGGATATTGTTAATGCATTTTGTTATGCAACACGTTTGGTGTGGTTTTATCGTACTGATTGTGTGCACAACCCGCTTCAAGATCTTTTAGCTAGCAGCGCGGTCTATAAATGGAGATAATAAAGAAGTAAACTCACCATGTCTCAGCCAGTAGGCGGGGAGTTCAATCCTGCTTTCCAGCTGCATCTCTACTTGCCCCGCATTTTTTGTCACAAATGGGGGAACCCTGGAGGTTTCCAATCCTTGCTTTCTGGAAACCAGGCCTTTTGAGGAATGATTGAAGGAGCTGGATATGTTTAGCCTGGAAAAGAGGACACTGGGAGGAGATACGATAGCCATCTTCAAATATCTCAAGGGCTGTCACATGGAGGAGGGAACAAACTTGTTTTCTCCTGCTCTGGAGGGTAGGACTCAAAGCAGTTGCTTCAAGTTACAAGAAAGGAGATTCTGTCTAAACATCAGGAAGAACTTTCTGATGGTAAGAGCTGTTTGATGGTGGATGGTCACCTTCAGGAGGTTGTGGACTCTCCTTCCTTGAATGTTTTTAAGCAGAGGCTGGATAGCCATCTCTCATGGTTGCTTTAGTTTAGATTCCTTCATTGCAGGGGTTGGACTAAATGACTCTTCGAGTCCCTTCCAACTCTACAATTCTATGATTCCATGAAATCAGGCCCACAGACCTGAGGTTTAGCACTTGTGTGATTAAAAAAAGAAAAGCACTGGGAGTGAAATCAAGTCATGGTAGAATTTCTGTGTGTTTCTTTTCCCAGTATCTTCCTGACAGCCATCCTGGGCCTCCCCGAAGCGTTGATCCCAGTCCAGCTGCTTTGGGTCAACCTGGTGACCGATGGGCTGCCAGCGACGGCTCTGGGCTTCAATCCGCCTGACCTTGACATCATGGACAAGCTGCCGCGGAATCCCAGGGAGCCTCTGATCAGCGGGTGGCTCTTCTTCCGCTACCTTGCCATTGGAGGTGAGAAATGCCCCCCTCCCAACCAGGCCATGTCCAACACTAGGGATTAGGGACAAGACAAGAGGAGAACTTTTGAGAGACTGCTTTAACCCCCATTCGCAGCACAGAGTTTAGAAGTTCCCACGGGGAGACTGTGTGCATAGAGGCGGGTCCTCTCTGCAGACGTTTGCCCAGAATGCATCAGAATCCAGCAGGTGTCAGGTGACCGTGGGGTGGGGCTAAGGGTGGAGCATCACAGCCTCTTCATCCTCGCCACCCCTTGGTGTGGTTAAAAGGCTAGCGAGATTTTATCTCAGGTGTATCTCACGTTCTAAACCAAATCTCCGTAGTTACAGCCAATGACGAGCATCAAGGAAATACGATGAGAGCCACATGAAATGCATCATCCAATAGGGTGTATAATAGGGTGAAAAGGAATAAAACAAAATAAAATACCACAATTGGCCTTTTGGGTGGTGGCTCCCTGTTTTGTGGAATGCTCTCCCCAGGCCTGGCACCGTCATTATATGTCATAAGGCGCCAGGCAAAAACATTCCTTTTTAACCAGACCTTTGGCTCCTAGCGACCTGTGGCCTTCTAGAGTGGGTGGGATGTTTTAATGCATTCCCCCTTTCCTATCTAATTTTAATGTATTTATGGGGGGTTTCTTGTGGGGGGTTACGCTTTTTCGTAAGTCGCTTTGAGTTGCCATGGCAAAGCAGCACCACCTAGAGGGCCTTCCATTTGTCCCGTGTTTTGGACAAGACAAGACAAGCCCCACCCACCTGCCTCACCCTATGCCTTCTTCCCACTGCACAATGTAGGCCAGCTAAAGAAGCCCCTTGAGCGAAAGGGGAAATTGTAGACACCTCCCATCAGCTGGTTGGCAGCAACTGCAAAGATCTGTCCTTTCCAAGCACCAACAATCAGCTGATTGCCTGGGCTTCCCTCCCTAATAGCTGTGCCAAAGTGACATCATTGTGATGTTGTGTGATTGACAGGCCAGGGGCCCTGCCCACTTGCCAGACATATCCCATGGGAGGTGGAGTATAAAGCTTGTGGTATTTAGGTTGCAGCATCAAAAATGCCAGTGAACAGAAGCTGCCCAGGGAGAGTCTTTTGATTAAGTAGCCTTTGAAACAAATAAATGATGCTCAGAGTGGGGCTGCCCTGTAAAGCCTGCTTGGAGGATATGGCTACTGTCAAATGGCTGCCTTCTGAAGGCAGCACAATAGCACACAGAGTTTCGCCTGTGTGATCAATTACTTTTTCCTCCTTTCCTTGCAGTGTATGTTGGCTTTGCCACTGTGGGTTCAGCTACCTGGTGGTTCTTGTATGACCCCGAAGGACCACAAGTTACCTTCCACCAGCTGGTAAGTTGATAGTCCAGTGCAGGGAAAACACGTAAGAATATCAGAAGAGCCTGGATCTGGCCCATCTAGTCCAGCATCCTGCTCTCACAGTGGCCGACACACGAGCAGGATCCAAGCGCAAGAGGACTCTCCCCTCCTGCGGCTTCTGTTACTCAGAAGTATTCCTGCCTCAGACCACGGAGGCAGAGCATAGCTATCAAGGAAGCCTAATCCACAGGGATAGCTATAACGTGACTGCTGCTAGCAAAACAGGGAATAAAGTAATTTAATTTTTAGGAGCAAAAGGCTCCTCTGGAACCTGTTGGTAGTGGTGGTGAAAGATGGGGGGCAATGGCAGCCCCTCACTCCAGACTTTATATTCTCCTGCCCACAGAGGAACTTCATGCGATGCACAGAGGACAACCCCATCTTCGAAGGCGTCGACTGTGACATTTTCGAATCGCGTTACCCGACCACCATGGCGCTCTCTGTGCTGGTGACCATTGAGATGTTAAATGCACTCAACAGGTAAGGCATTGCCGGCCAGGCATCTCCTTCTCTTAAAAAAAGGTTTGGGTATGAAATTAAGAAGAAATGGTCCAGCAAATGGGAACTGGCTAACACAGGTACAGTCTGTGGCCCGTTTAATCCAGGAAGGGGATTTTCTGCATCACGTGTAAATCATGCATAGATGTGCAGAGAACCTTGACATCTGCATGTGCTTCTGAATCATGCAAGTACAAAATCATTTGGGCAGAGCATGCTCTGTGGCATAAATTATTGTTACCACTAGTGGAAAATGCACAGGAATTATGAGAAACCAAAAAAAACCCCACCACAGTGCAGTTTTGAAAAGTTTTGGTCCGCCATCGTGATTTCAAGTGGCTTCCAAAGACCAAAACCTGAAAACCGCTTTCCAAAATACAGTGGTACCTCGTGTTACGTACTTAATCCATTCTGGAGGTCCGTTTGTAACAGGAAACTGCTTGTAACATGAGGCGCACTTTCTGTAATGGCACTTCCCGCTGCTGCCGCGCCACCGGAGTGTGACTTCTGCTTGCATTCCGGGGCAAAGGTTGCAACAAGGGGCATCTACTTCCGGGTTAGCGGAGCGCGTAACCTGCAGCATTCGTAAGGGGGACAGGGCCACTACCGTCATCATCTTCATCATTACCACCAATATCAAAAGTATCATTATAATATGTTTGTACTATAGCACACTGGACTTTAATTTGGGTCATGGGTTTTTTGGGCTCGAGTAAAGTGACGGACGCAGGTGGCGCTGTGGGTTAAACCACTGAGCCTAGGACTTGCCAATCAGAAGGTCGGCGGTTCGAATCCCCGCGATGGGGTGAGCTCCCGTTGCTGGGTCCCTGCTCCTGCCAACCTAGCAGTTCGAAAGCACGTCAAAGTGCAAGTAGATAAATAGGTACCGCTCTGGCGGGAAGGTAAACGGCGTTTCCATGCGCTGCTCTGGTTCGCTAGAAGCAGCTTAGTCATGCTGGCCACATGACCCGGAAGCTGTACGCCGGCTCCCTCGGCCAATTAAGCGAGATGAGTGCTGCAACCCCAGAGTCGGTCACGACTGGGCCTAATGGGGTCCCTTTACCTTTAAAGTGACGAAATTTGGGGAGGTAAAGCTGATGGTCTCTCCTATCCTTTTCATGGGTGAATTATGAGGGGAAGAAGGATGCATGTGCAAAATGGAGGGGGGGCGCATAGCAAAGTTTTCCTGTGATGTTTCTGGTCACACTCACCAGAGTCAATGAGATTTAGTGTGACTAGATGGTGTGTTGATTTTAAAAATCCCACAGTTCCATAACTCAACAGGTACTGCAGTGTGAAAGGAACATTAGGGATCAGGGCAGAAGCTTTAGCATTATAATCAGGAAAACTAACCCAATATTCCCAACATCTGAATGTGCCCCATCTCTCCCACAGTGTGTCTGAAAACCAGTCGCTGCTCAGGATGCCTCCTTGGCTGAACCTCTGGCTCCTGGGGGCCATTGTCATGTCCATGGCTCTGCACTTCCTGATCCTCTACATGAAGCCATTGCCTGTAAGTAGGTAGAACCTGCATTTTTGAGGGTGGCCAAATGCAGACGAGACCCAGGCTGCCCATGCCTGAAATCCCCATATCCTACTCCACTATTAAAGGTGCAGGAGATAACCCTCGCCCCATCCTCTTCAGCATCTGACCACCCAGACACCATGAGAGAGGGGAAGCCTTGGACCCCAAGAAAGATGCTACCTGCTTTCTGAGCAGGCTGGGTCCACATGTGGTCCCTATCAGGACTGGACTTGGCAGGGTAAACATAACCAGTTGCCTTGTTACTGAGGCAGGAAGTTGGTCCTAGTAAAGGAAATTGTACCCTGGGGAGCAGGCAGTGGGATTAGCGGGGGGGGGGCACTAAGGCCCCATCCACATGTCCACTTGTGCCATGCCTAGAAAGTGTGAGTCTAAGCACTTTTCCACTTGCTCAGCTCCTTCCAAGGGAATACCCACTCTCTAGCGATAGATTGGAACAAATGGCAATTCAGGGGAAACCCAAATTGCTGTTTACTCTGATTGAGCTCTAAAGAGCGGTTCTAAGAGGCCAGCAGGAGGTGCAAATGAGCATCAGACCTTGAAAAGCTGGCACCACTGGATCCATTTCATTGAACAGATGTTTAGAATTTAGTTTAGTTTTTATTGGCTTTTGAATAAATGTGCAATTAATTTTTACTGTTTTGATTTTTGTGTGTGTTATTGTCTTCCTTAGTGCAAACCGCTATTCTCAATAATGTTTTTACATAGGATAGGATAGGGGGCACTGGAGATGAGTTTATGGAACCAAGGGGGCAGTGGCCTGAAAAAGTTTGCAAACCCCTGGTCTCAAGCAAGTATGGAGCAACCTGTGGCCTTCCAGGTGGCCTCCGACCCCCATCACACCTGAGCATTGGCAATGCTGACTGGGGGCTGATGGGAGTTGGAGTCCAACAACATCTGGAGGAACTCAGGTTCTACATTCCTGATCTAGACCAACAGCTGCTCTCTGGAGTCTCAGTTAGAGATCTTCCCCATGAAGCTTCTATTTGATGAAGTGGAGACACCAGACATCAATCATACAACCTCCCGTGTGCAAACTTTCCCCATATATTTGTCTCCCTGCTGGGAGACCCATTGTGGGCTAACATTGTATATGTTTGTTTAAATTCACATTTAGAGGTTGTTGTGTCCCGTCCCCCCCGAAGCAAAAACATTATCCAGCAAGAAAAATATTGCATTGTGACGTACTCCCATTTGTGGTTCTAGTTATGAAGTTACACCCTCCTCCAGGAAACTCCATTCCGTTTCTCCTCCCCTTTTCCATGTTTCCCTCTGCAGACACTCAGCAAGCTCACTGGGCTGCTGGAAGTGTCGCCATGCTTGGGGATCTTTTTCTATAAAAAAAACTATGCAGTGCTATAAACCTCAGGGTTACCACCACGAGTCTGCTGATTCCTGTGCCTTGACAGTGCCATATTGGTTACAAAATTATTGGCACTTGCCTCTGAACAGAAGGACAGGTGTGATACGTATCCTCTCCTTGCTTCCCAGCTGATCTTCCAAGTGACACCACTTAGCTGGCCCCAGTGGGTAACGGTGCTGAAAATCTCCTTGCCGGTTATCCTGCTGGATGAAGGACTCAAGTACCTTTCCCGCAATCATTTAGATGGTGAGTGTGTCCTGTGGTGGGGTTGGCAGTCCTCTCCTTCTTTCCTGCATGTGCATGGGTCACTTAGGAACCCAGCTAGCGGGGTCACAATTATCATAATAATGATAACAATAAAAATATATTATTTATACCCTGCCCATCTGGCTGGGTTTCCCAAGCCACTCTGGACAGATTCCAAAAGAATATTAAAAACACGATAGAACATCAAACATTAAAAACTTCCCTAAACAGGGCTGCCTTCAGATGTCTTCTAAAAGTCAGATAGTTGTTTATTTCCTTGACATCTGGTAGGAGGGCGGTCCACAGGGCAGGCGCCACCACCGAGAAGGCCCTCTGCCTGGTTCCCTGTAACCTCACTTCTCTGCGAGGTCAGGCCAGTGGCTCATCTGGTCCAGCATCTTGTTCTCATAGTGGCCAACTAGATGCACCAGTGGGAAACCGGCAAGCGGGACACGAGTACAAGAACACTCTCCCCGCACGCCTGTGATTTCCAGCAACTGGTATTCAGGAATCTTGGGTGAGGTACCTTGTTGAAATGTTTTTTGAAGGTCCAAGTCCACCTTGTCCACTAGATCACCTCTGCCTATATCAGGCTTTCCCAAATTTGGGTCTCCAAATTTGGACTACAACTCCCATCATCCTTAGCTAGCAAGACCAGCGTTCAGGGATGATGGGAACTGTAGTCCGGAAACAGCTGGAGACCCAAGTTTTGGGAAATCCTGACCTATATGATTGCTGACACTTGTAGAACTCTTAACAAGTTTGTGAAACAGGACTCGCCCTTGCAGAAGCCTGGGAGTAAGTCCTGCTTAGCTCAGTGAGGTTCACTTCTGTAGAAATGGACAGTTTACATGAGAAACATGTCGTTCTTCAGAAGCCATTTTGAGTGACTTTGGAACTCCCTGCCTAGGGGCCTCAGGCAGGTACTTTCACAGCACTCTTTTGGGCACCTGCAAAAAGAAAGCATTTCTATTTCGGCAAGCCTGTCCACATATGCAGACTGTTGCCATGTGCTTTAATCTGTTTTTATCTTATTGTTGGTTTTATTTTTTTATAAAAAGCTGTTCTTAACTGTTTTATGTTACTGCTTTATAATCTTTTTGAAATCCAGTCTGAGGGTTTTTCCTTGCAATCAAGTGGCATCTAAATTATACGAAATAAATAAATAAAAATTGCAATTGTAAGTCTAAACGGAAGTTTGCTGGAGCATTCATTATTGTATTTTAATCTTTTGTTAAAAGCTGCCCAGAGTGACTGGGGAAACCCAGCCAGATGGGCGGGGTATAAATAATGTATTATTATTATTATTATTATTATTATTATTATTATTATTATTATTCATAACCGTGACTAAGCTGCTCCTGTCCAGGTGGGGTCGTAGTTGGCTGCTAGAAGGTCTGTGAGTGCCACGGATATCGCATGGCCTTCCAGGGACAGAGCTGGCTCTATCCCCACACACAGACAACACACAAAATGTAAATCCGATCCTTAGGGGAGAATGCAATCCCATTCAGAGCAGGTTAGGTACCAGCTCTCTCGGCTTCCCACTCCTGCTATTGCATTGCAGGAATTTACAAATCCTCTTAAATCGATTGTGGCGTTTTTTCTCCTTCTTTGCCTGCCAATGTAACCTGCTCTCTTGGAGACCATAAAAGGCCCCTTTGAAGCACAGCAGGATCTCCATAGTGACTCATTACCGGTGGGCATAGAACAGAGTCTTTGTGTCTGCCTTGGATGCTGAGAGCCTGTCGTTCCCCCTGTCATAATATGGCCTTGTAGGGTAATCCTTTGCTGTCGTTACCTTGGAGCCAAATTGACATGTGCAAAGGGGGGGGGGGGGAGAATGCTTTACGAGAAGACCAAACCCATTCCCCCCCTCCAGGAGGGTTTCTGGCATTGTTTTGCTTTTTAAGCAAAGAGAAATGCTGTCTGCTACCTGACTTTATGTCAGGAAGGCGGCTTTCGTGCTTTGAGGGCTTTTAAACAACGATTGGGTTGGCCACGGTCCCTGCATTGCAGGGGGTTGGACTATATGACCTTTGAGGTCCCTTCCAGCTCTATAACTCTGTGCTCCACTAGCCACTTAGAGAGACCCCCCCAAAACTAGGACACAGAGGCCTCTGAGGCAGAGCAAGCCCCAAGCCACTTGGAGACCCGCATGTCTCGATCTGGGCTACTAGGAAGGGGAAGGCCAGGCCCAAGGCTCAACACGATTCAGCAAGTGTAGATCTTGTTTCAGCAAGTACTGCAGAACCTAAGGTAAAGGTAAAGGGAGCCCTGACCATTAGGTCCAGTCGTGGCCGACTCTGGGGTTGCAGTGCTCATCTCGCTCTATAGGCCGAGGGAGCCGGCGTACAACTTCCGGGTCATGTGGCCAGCAGGACCAGAGCAGCGCACGGAAACGCCGTTTACCTTCCATCCGGAGCGGTACCTATTTATCTACTTGCACTTTGACGTGCTTTCGAACTGCTAGGTTGGCAGGAGCTGGGACTGAGCAACGGGAGCCCACCCCGTCGTGGGGATTCGAACCGCCGACCTTCTGATCAGCAAGTCCTAGGCTCTGTAGTTTAACCCAGAGCACAGAGTCAGCAGCTATCTCCTGCTATTGCAGCAAGTAACACTGCCCCTGAGGTTCCATTCATCGGTCATGGGCCATTGATGGGGTCTATCCTGTCCTGCAATTTTTGTCTAATGGCCCTTTCCCAGCTATTTGAGGTTGTGGTCCTTGCCAGGAATATGGTTCAGAAGCTTCAGCTGGTCCAGAATGTGGCAGCCAGACTGCTGATAGGGCATCTGGCTGACAACCTGTGACATCAATGTTAAAGCCTCTGCACTGGCTGTTTTTCATCTATTATCCAGCCAAGGTCAAGAACCTTGTATTAATTTGCAAAGCCCTGAACGACTTAGGCCAAGGGTAGTTCAGGCACTGCCTGAACCTTTGTATCCCAGGTTGATTCCTGAGTTCATCTGCAGGAGGGTCATTGGTTGTTCCTCAGGTTGGCACGGCTTACTTGACAACAACAATAAACTGAGCCTTTAGTGTCATTGGCTCGGTCCTGTGGAACACTCTGCCACTAGATTCAGCAGGCACCTTCTCTGCCAACTTTTAAACTCCTGCTGAAAGTTTTTCTGTTATGCAGCCAATTAAGAATACATCTTTCCACAATAACTAGCTGATTTCTGATTTTAACTTTTTCAAATTTTATGGTATGGCTTTACATATAATTGTTGTAAACAGCTCTGAAGTTTTTAATGAATAGCAGTAGATAAATATTTTTTATAAATAAGTCTCATGAGGCAGTTAGTTGCACAAAGCAGCAATCTCTTGCATGAATGACTTTTTTCTTTTTCTTTTTGGGTTCCCTCCATCCTGAGTTATACTATTATGGTTAAAGGTAGGGGGAAATATTTTATCTTTAAAAAAATGAAAACCGATAATCATTTCCCATCTCTCCCCCTCCACTCATTCGCCCCACCACCACCAGGCAGAGATGCGAAGAAATGAAACGACACCAAAAGGAACTCAATTTCTCCGCAATTGAACCCTCAGCTCCTAACTGGGACTGAAGAGTCTGCATGCCTGAACATCACCAGAAGCCAACAAGGAATATGCATGCTTTTGAAAAAGTGTCGGACTTAATGCGGTTGAATCGTTAAAGAAAAGGAAAAACAAACAAACAACCTGACTTTATTTTTAGTTTTGTTTTTACTCTTGTTACATAGCTTCCCCTTCCACCCTTGTACATAGTGGTGCAAAGACTGGACAGCTAAATTATGGCTTAGGGTGTAGAATTTTGCAATGTCGTGGAGACAGGAGAGCCTAGATCCTTGAAGGTCTGCTTCTTCAAAATGCAATCTTTTTTCCTATAATTTTCTCTTCTTCCCCACCCTCCAAATCTTCAATGCCCTAAAAACCTGTATTTTTCTGTCTCAGAAAGGAAGTGAGCTTGTGGTAGTTTCGGGGAGAGTTCTTGACAGACACCACCCCTGCTCAGGAAGAGGTAGCATTAAGTGCTCCCTTGATGCTCTGACTTAATTTAACTCTCACCTGAAACCCATAAGTGAAAAATCACACAAATCGTTTTGGAGATTCCCTCCCCCTTCCCCTACATTCCAATGTATCTCAAGGTAGTCAAATACCCCTAAATCCAATCAACAATGCGCTATCAGGAGAAGATTCTTTTATGTATTTATTTTATAAATTTGCATGCTATGAATCAAATGTGGGGGGAATCATATCTAGGCAATGCAGATAACAAAATTGGCTTAACATAATCTGTTTTAAAGCCATCAAAAGTCATATCAGCCCAAGGACTGGGCCATACGTCTGGGAAAGCTTGAGTAAATAAGGATGTTTTAAGTTCTTAAGGAATCTGTTTCCTTTGATCAGTTTTTGTTGAAAAACGCTGTGGGAAATTTTTGTTACTAACATTGTCTGGGACTAAAAAAGAAGGAAACAATCCTAGTAGCAAAAATAAATCATTTTCTGGGATAAATTTCCCCTAGACTCTCCAAAAGAAAACTGTCTGGGCACATAGGTTGAGCCAGAGTTGCAGATAATTTGGGGCAATGGCAAATCTTGGGATATTTAATCTTCTCCCAGATGCTTTTTTTGGAACTCAGAAAGAAAACGGTCAATGGTAAGTGGCTGAAATATGTGGGCATTATTTACTACTGAACATTGTCTTAGGTCAGCCTTGCCCAACCTGGTTGTGATCCAGAGGTTTGGGATCACAACCCCCATCAACCAGCAGAGCTGCGCTAACCCGGGCGGATGGGACTTGTAGTCCAAAACATCTGGAAGGGCTTAAGCCAGACTGCCCTAAATGAACTATGCTATAGATCTTTGTGTAAATTCTGCAGTGGAAAGTGCCCTGGGGTATAATTGCAACCCCAAAGGTCTGAGTTAATTTCAGTCCCATTCATTTATCCTGCCTTTCAGTCTAACAACCCTGGGAATTACTGGGAGTTCTGTAAAGGGCTGAATGTTGAATGGTCTCTGCACACCACAAAACTACAATTCCTAGGGTTGCGGATTCTGTGTTTATGCTGTGTTTTCATTTGCTGTTTTTATGTGAGAGATACAAGTCCAGCTTAAGCTGTTTTCAACCACGTTTTGTTGGGTAGGTCTGCTTTGCACTAGGGAGTGAATGCTATCAACGTGTTGCCACCATACTAACATAACATTTAAAATTGTGGGTGTTGCACCTTCATCTCAGGGATGTTACTGTGGCAGTTTTAGGTTCATCCTAGCGCCACAAAAATTGGAGTGTTTGGCTGCTTGCCGTGACCAATTCTTGCACAATTTAATTTGCTACAAAATCTTTTTTGGGTGGGGTGGATTCTGGTGCAGAGTATTGTGTGAATACGCCACATTATCCTGCCACCTTTTTCTTGTTAAGGGTTTCCATGACCTTTGGGACACATTTCAGTACCCACGTGTCTTACCTTTCAAATAACAAAGAAATTCCATGGACCATTTGGAATAAGCAACTGCAGAACTGAGAATGCATTAACCAAATCTGAGGGGAACCCCTGAAGGTGAATGAGGGCTGAGCAAGCTGGGGAAAACTTTCTTATATCTCCAGGCTAACAAACGCTGGATCTGTTGAAGTTCTTGATTGTCATGTACAGACAAGTTGAAGTCACAGGCACATATTGTTAAATGTACAGGAGCAATGCCAGGAAAGAAGGTGGCAACCCAATGTGTGTGTCATATTCATGTTCCTATAGTTATCGCTTTGCTAATAGAGTTTAAGCCCCTCTGTGTCTCAACTTGGGCTATGCATTTCTTTGCTTTATTTATAGATACCTGGTTCATGTGTTGTGCTAAGGCAAACCATGGTTTAGGGTGAATGCCCTGGCTCCCGAAGAGGAGATTGCAGTTGCTGCTGGTTTGTTCTGCTGCTGGTTTGAGTTAAGCCATGGTTTCGTTTAGCTTGTTGTCCAAACCTGAGCTTGTCGTTTAACTCTCCTGGACAAAGAACAAGCCATAACTCCTAGGACAGTCCTTGGTTACTGCTCATGTTTAGCCTGTAGAGAGCTAAACCAGCAGTCCAGGCTCAGATGGCATGCTAAGCCGAATTATGGTTTGATTTAGCATGGGACAGCGGGCAAAGGGTCCCATGCTCTAGGATTCCGCATGTTGGTGCTAAGCCAAGCTTAATATAACATGCAAATCCATTGCTAAATTTAAAACATTGTTCAAACCTACTTATCTTGTCATCTTTCCCAACGCAAAGATATCTCAGAACTGTAGTTTTTAGGCTATGAATATTTAGAGAAAAATGATGCAAGGGTTTGTTTTTCTTTTGTGAGCTTGTGGGGGGTACTGAAACTGTCCCCCCCCCCAATCTTTTTGATGCCTTTTCTTGCAAAGCTGTTCACTTTCCAATTTACCTTGCCCTCATTCTCTCACTTACCCTTACTGATGTCATCAGGTAGATCAGACTAGCCAATGGGATGCCCTTCAGCAGTTGTGGGATTACAACTCCCATCAGCCCCAGCCAATGGTCAGCGATGTTGGGGGTTGTAGCCAACCAACAGCAAATGGACTAGACTGTCTGCTCCTGAGATAGCAAAGCATGATAGACTGCACAGTACTGCAGCAGCAATCATCTTGTGGCATGATCCCTGATTGGCTAGACTTTCCCTCGAGATGGATCCTAGAGGAAGCAACAAGTGGGTAAACAAAGGCCAGTAAACAGGATACGAATCCGGGCATTTATACAATCTAAACTGGTGGGGAAGGATCTCTGCTGTACCAAAACGGCCAATTTCTGATGAAAACTAAAAGCCCCAATCCAGCCTCTTTGCGTCATTCTCCCTGCTCCAGTGCCCTTCCAGATATTTTGGAATACTCTTCCCATCATCCTGGACCCATGGCTGTACTAGAGAGCAAGTTTGGAAGGTTGACTCCAATCTCATATCTTAGCCGAGACTAGACAATTCTATAATTCTATGAAGTTTGTAGGGACGCGGGTGGCGCTGTGGGTAAAACCTCAGCGCCTAGGACTTGCCGATCGCATGGTCGGCGGTTCGAATCCCCGCGGCGGGGTGCGCTCCCGTCGTTCGGTCCCAGCGCCTGCCAACCTAGCAGTTCGAAAGCACCCCCGGGTGCAAGTAGATAAATAGGGACCGCTTACCAGCGGGAAGGTAAATGGCGTTCCGTGTGCTGCACTGGCTCGCCAGATGCAGCTTGTCACGCTGGCCACGTGACCCGGAAGTGTCTGCGGACAGCGCTGGCTCCCGGCCTATAGAGATGAGCGCACAACCCTAGAGTCTGTCAAGACTGGCCCGTACGGGCAGGGGTACCTTTACCTATGAAGTTTGTAGCACCCCCCCTTTAAATAATAATAAAAGAAACAACTACTGGAATTCTCAGGGAAAGCCTAAACCAGACTCCAGCCTGATTTTGTAGTATTTACCTTTGTTGTCTTGGAGGTAACGCTTCACCCTTTAGCATTTTTGTCAAAGGGTGCGAGTGAGGGGGAAGCCCTAATTTTTGGCAAAGTGAGGGAATCACCACAGGCTCCAGATGTGGGGGCAGGGGCAGTGACAGCCCCCTACAGATGATCCCCCAGAGTCCCCTGACCCTTCCATTCTCTTGGGGAGCAGAGCTTTGTCTGCCACGGAGCCCCTAAATTAAGGCCCAGGGCACAATGCTATCCTGTTGCTTGTGTTTAAAGGAAGATTCAGCTGCCGATCTAGCTGGCTTCTGGACGTGAAATGGAAAGGAGGCCATCTTGGCCATACATTTAAAGTGGTGTGATCCCACCTTGAACTGTCAATGGCTTCTGCCCCAAAGAATTCTGGGAGCTGAGGTTCGTTGAGGGTGCTGAAAGTTGCTAGGAGGCACCTATTCCCCTCACAGAGCTACAGTTCCCAGAGTTCCCTGTGAAGAGGTTTTGATTTAGTTAGACCACTCCGGGAACTGTAGTTCTGGAAGGGGAATAGTGGTCTCCTAACAACTCTCAGCGTCCTTAACAAACTGCAGCTCCCAGAATCCTTTGGGGGAATCCATGACGGTTTAAAGTGGTATCGTAATGCTTTAAATGTATGGTGCCCCAGCAGCAAAAATGTCTTAGGCCAGCCCTGCCTAGGTTGAAGTATTCTCAGTGTAGTTATAGCAAGCTAAAATCTGACAGGTACCCCCGAAAAGTTCATCTGTGGATTTATACCAGTTTTTGGTTTTGGTTTTAAGAGAGACAGGCAAAGAGAGCTCAGTCACACATATTGGACCTGCTTACGCAGCTTTTGTTTTATTTTTTTTAAATGACGATTCTCCAATATGCTGATTGAATATCAGGCCACCCCTTTCTTCTTGATCACCAGCATTGTATAAAATAAGATGTTAATTAAATGATTGGGAGCATCACCAGGCCTCTGGGAGTGTCCAGACTTGAATATACTACTGAGTTGGTTTTGCTGTACAGGAAAAAAAAATCTTGCATGAAATGTTGTTACTGTATTTAATATATAAATGTATTCAAAGAATTTTAATATGGAGGTTTTTTGGAGAGCGGGGGAAAAACCCTTTATAGATACTGTGTGTGATTTCTGGAAAGTTGTTTTAAGAAACAGAAAGAAAAGTTATTCTTCACATTCTGGCTGTGTTGTGTGTGTGTTTCCCTCCCCCCCCCTCCCCCTTTGCGGTCGAGGTGATCTCTGTTGGCATTTTAATATTTTAGTTAGGTGGGGAAAACCCACACACAGGTTGCCCAAGGCAATGAATGCTAATCACAGTGAAAATCCAAGCCAATTGATAAAAATAAGCAATAAAAACTCTACAATTGTAGTGAACAGCATGAAGTAAAAAAGAAAGAAAGAAAAAAGAGGTATAAACAAATTTATACTATCCAAAGGGAGCCTTGACTGACAAAGAGTCAAGGAGAATAAGGCAGATGTGCGAAAGAGAGATGGCACCCATTTATTCAGTTATTTAATTAAAGTAACCCAGACACAGTCAAGTCACCATCTGCCAGTGTCCAAATTCTGTGAGACCTCGCAACTCACAACAACCACAGCAGCAACAACAACAAATTTAATTACCTGTTCCCCCAAAGCGGATGCATTTTGCAGATGAATTGCATGAGCTAAGCTGCTGGGTGGAGAGTCCTCTCTTGGAAGGTTGTGTCTGTGCCATTTTACTCCTTTCCATCTCAAAATAGGTACCATTAGTCACTTTGAATTTTGTAAGAAAAGCAACTCATAAGTTACAATAGCAATAACAGTCATTTATCATACATGGAATTCTCAGCACTCCCATCGCAGTCCCTCTCGTCTCCTTGGATCGATCTAACCCTGGAACCAGGAAAAGAGTCAGTTGTGGCTGTGGAAGTCTCTCTAGTTTTATCAGGGGAAATGTTAGGTGGTTACTTTCCAACTAGGAAGACCTCAGCAAAACACCCCAATCCTGGGACACCTTCCCCATGCAGAGGTCCTTCGGTGCTGTCTGCGGTGCTGATTGAGTTGTTGCTCTGGTATCCAAGTGTATCATTCACAAGGCAGCTTGCAAGACTCTAAAATTGGAGGTGGACAGGGGGTTGATTTTCAGCATGAGGGCCATTTCCCCCCTGGGGGCAGCAGCAAGTGTAGCCCACGAAAGAGGAGGCTGGTATCCATCTATCTCGGGAGACAACAGAGGATTGCGCCTTCGGGGGTAAAGCCCAAACCACTGGAGAGTTACAGTACCTGCTGTGGCTGTCCAGACCAATAGGGGAGAGACATGTCCTGTTGCAGCTGGGGCAGATGAAGGTGTCCATGGTGTTTCTTCTCCCTCCTCCCAGCGGTTATTCCTTCTCTGGTCACTCCTGTGGATACCCAACCTAAGTGTGTCCAGGCATTGCAGTCCTCTGCAAGGCATTCCCACATGCCAGGGCTGACGTTGCCAACCTTCATGTCACGTTTGCAGACGTCTTTGTAACACGGAGTCGGTCTGCAAAAAACCCAGATCCGGTTATGAGCCATTTCGGCACGCAACAATTATGTAACGATGTTGTTTCTCATGGTGAGTCAAGCCACCTGATGGTGCCCATCCTAGCACACACAGTTTAGGGTTTGTAGTATTAGCTGGAGCTACAGGATAAGCTGCAGGTTGAGGACACACCTAGTAATACTACTTGTGGGTGTCTTCCTTTTTCTTTGAGGATATTGATAGATTTGTTGTTTCATCTTTCACTACAAGCTTCTCTGTGGAAAAGCACACACCCAGTACACTTTGGCAGCAAATCCATCGTCCTGGACTGTAAATATGCTTTTGAACGGGGGTTATTTGCTTGGCACATCCGGAGATGCGTCACTCAACAGTAATCCACAGCAATCATTCTCGGGACAGATTAGCATTTTCCTCCAGGTCAGATTGGCCAGTGACCGGGAAGTGGAGGCTCCCTCTTAGGTGCCTTCTATGCAGCTGGTGGATTTATCCCCTCGGGTTGGGCTGTGCAGATCCAAACCTGTTGGCAGACTGTTAGCACCTTCTCATGACTCTCCTGGTGGTTGTTTTTTTGCCAAAACAAGAGTGCAGTCCTGCTAAATGATACTGAGACCAGGGCGGGGGCTAGAGGCAGTGATGTAGTTCAAACAAGCACAGCCAAGGGTACCAGGGGAATAGGAGAGGGAGGGCTGGGGAGGAGGTATGGACCAAATAGAACTTCCCATGTACCCTGCAGGGTTTGGTTGCACCACACCAAGCAGGATTGAACTCCCCAGGCCCACACACCAACCACTTTAGCTGGGAGTTCAATCCTGCTTTTGGCAGGGATTGACACTGCAAGCGGCCACTCCATCCATGTCTACTTGCACCACACCTAATGCCACAGATCACATCAGGAGTGGGACAGGTGGGTGTGGTGTGGGAGAAATGGCCAGGTAAGCCAAATCTGGCCTGTGGGCTGGAGTTTCCCCACCTCTGGTCTCTTTGGCGATCACTCGTAGCCCAGTAAGATTGTCTTCCATAAACGTGGTTTTAAAAGTCAGTCCATAAGTGAATGTGGAGGCCAATTCTGGATCCACACATCCTTCCACAGTGGGGACATTGGTTTCTGGGCAGGAGTTGATCATGGTGGGGGGGTTGCCAAATGTGCCTTCCTCTTAGCACGTTTCTCCTTTTCGTCCTGAGTTCGAGCGTCTTCAAATCCCGTGACACCTTTGGTAAATGCTGTTCTCCAATTGGAGCGCTTGCAGGCCAGTGTTTCCCAGTTGTCGATGTTTATACAGTGGTACCTCTGGTTACGTACTTAATTCATTCCGGAGGTCCGTTCTTAACCTGAAACTGTTCTTAACCTGAAGCACCACTTTAGCTAATGGGGCCTCCTGCTGCAACTGCGCCACTGGAGCACAATTTCTGTTCTCATCCTGAAGCAACGTTCTTAACCCAAGGTACTATTTCTGGGTAGCGGAGTATGTAACCTGAAGCGTATGTAACCCGAGGTACCACTGTACTACTTTTGTTTTTTTAGATTTGCCTTAGATTTGTCTTTGAACCTCTTTTTTTGACCACCAGCATTACGCTTACCATTAAGTTCAGAATAGAGTAGTTTATTTGGAAGGCGATAATCAGGCATCCGCAAAACAGGACCAGTCCAACAAATTTGATGTTACTGGCAGTGACTGTCCAGTGTTTCAAAGAGGGGACATTCCCTAGAGAAGTCAAGGATTGAACCTGGGACCCTCTATAGGCAATGCATGTGCTTCCACTGCACTATGGCCTTGCCGCTGAAGAACCTATGAAAAGCTAGCTACTTAATTTGGCTGTGGTTGACAAGCTTCATTTTGACAACCAGCTCTCAGAACCCGGGTGCTTATGCAACGGTTGTCTATATTAGATTATATCAATTTTTATTTGCAACGCTGTTGTGGGATTTTATCACCACGACAACCGAAACCTTAAATAGAGAACGGCTGTCAACATTACTGTTGAGCAGGAAGAGGCGGGTTGCGGCCGTCCCCCAGACTTTGATATGTAGGTGGGAAACTGTGTTCCTTCCCACCCATGGCAAACAGGGTGCTGTATTAACCAGCTGTTGCAGTTTATCCATTTGCGCTCTCTCTCTCTCTCTCTCTCTCTCTCTCTCTCTCTCTCTCTCTCTCTCTTCAGAAGCCTTGGCAATAACTATCACGATAATAAATGGCAAGGGAAAGTAAACAGAGGGTGGAATATAGGCAAGAGGATTTGGGAAGTCAGGAGCAAACAGAGAGCACCCTTCTTTATTGGCAGTCAGACAGACCGTTCTAACGTTTAATAACAATTAACAATTGCAGTTGAAAACATTGTAATAAAATACACATATATAAAACTGAACACAGAGTTATAATAGCCAGCTGTATGGCTATACAGTGGTACCTCACATTAAGAACTTGATTCGTTCTGGAGGTCTGTTCTTAACCTGAAACTGTTCTTAACCTGAGGTACCACTTTAGCTAATGGGGCCTCCTGCTGCCACCGCACGATTTCTGCTCCCATCCTGAGGTAAAGTTCTTAACCTGAGGTATTATTTCTGGGTTAGCGGAGTCTGTAACCTGAAGCATCTCTAACCTGAGGTACCACGGTATATGACAGTCACCATCTTCAGCTAGCTCATTTGTTTTCGGCTGTTCCAGAGGGGAAGACCTGAATCCATGGATTCAAATTACGAGAAAGGAGATTCTGACCGAATGTTAGGAAGAACTTTGTACACCGGCTCCCTCGGCCAATAAAGCGAAATAAGCACCGCAACCCCAGAGTCATCTGTGACTGGACCTAATGGTCAGGGGTCCCTTTAACTTTACTAAGGCTGTTGTCTTAAACTGGTCTGACAAGTCCAGCAACCTCCTCTCTTAGGATCTAACCCTCAATGGGCACAGGCACCCAAGAACTGGAAGGGACTCATCCAGACTGAACCCACAAACCCATCAACTTACGTAAATTGTTACAGGACTAGAAGAGGGATTCTTGACCCGAGAAACTTAAATTCTAAAGTTGAACACGTGGTTAGCTCTGCTTGCTATGCTTCAAATTGCATATGACCTTGTCATCAGTGCAAGTTGAACAGCTATCCTTTGTGAGAAGCAAAGTGATTTGTACTGGGTGTACAACCCACCGGTGGCCAGGAATATACATGCTTCAGAAGAATAATGTCATCCAATCGTTCTCTGGCCAAAACTCAGCAGCAGACAAGTCAATACCAAGTCTGCTGCCAAGAAGAGAAGATCGGGGGTGGGGGTGGGGAATGGTACTGTAGCAAAAAGGTGGGGGGGAGCTAATCTGAAATTGGGTGTGGGAGAGAGACTTGTTTCGTGAAAATTCACCGCAGAGAAATGTGTCGCTTCTCCCATTTTGGATAATTCCAGGGGGACTGAAGTGGGGCAGAAATGTTATCTTATTGAAAGGGATATTTCTCTCCCCCCCCCTCTCATCTGTCTTTGAAGCATTTTCCAATAGCCAAAATTAATTGGTTACCTTCAGAGTGTATTGATATTGTGTTGGCTATGTGATCCCTGATTAACTAAATCATATAAGCAGCAAAAGGAAGGGTGTGGGTTGTGTGTCAAAGCAGCAAAATTGAAATGAAAAAACAAGGTGTGTCAGGGTTTCTTTGCGGGGGGGGGGGGTGGTCCTTTACTGCACCCAAAATCCACCTTTTTTGCACCAAGAACATTTCCCCATGAATATTAACCCACCGTGAAACGAAATGGAATATGTGGGCTCTGTAAAGTGAACCTTTTAAATCACAGAATAGCATATCTACTCTAAAACAGGACTTGCACCTTGGTGTTTATTTGCTGTTTACATGGTAACGGTTCCGCATCTATTACATGCTGGACAGGAAAAGTGGCTGAAGGACCTGAACCAATCCATTTGGCTTGGCCCTGTGCTTTTGCCCCATGCCATGGGAGGCTGGCTGTTGGAAACAGTTGGGTTGGGAATGCATTTGAATGGTTTGATTTGAACCTCTGGGGCATGAAGCAAATTGGAGAAGCACAGATCAGATGATAATGGGTTCTTCGACATGACATTGGCCAGGCCCCTAAAACTCAGAAGAATGTCTGATTACCATCAGATTGGACGGCCAACTGCAAACTTCAGGCCCTTGATGACAATCGTTAACTATCGAGTGCTGCAAGGCAAGCCTTATAAAGTGCGGTCGGCCCGTAATCATAACTGATGGCATGAAATGAGGCCTTCTATGGAAGGCTTGGTAACCTGCCTTCCAAAGCAGTGACAATAAGGGGGCAGCTGGAACTCTAAATTTAACAGCAAAACATCTTGTAAAACACAGCCTGTTATGTAATAGTATCAATAATAATAATAATATAATTTATTATTTATATCCCGTCCATCTGGCTGGGTTTCCGCAGTCACTCTGGGCAGCTCCCAATAGAATATTAAAAACACAATAACTACATCAAACATTAAAAGCTTCCCTAAACAGGGCAGCCTTCAGATGTTTTCTAAAAGTCAGGTAGTTGTTTATTTCCTTGACATCTGGTAGGAGGGTGGTCCACAGGGCGGGTGCCACCACCAAGAAGGCCCTCTGCCTGGTTCCCTGTAACTTGGCTTCTCGCAGTGAGGGAACCGCCAGAAGGCCCTCGGCGCTGGACCTCAGTGTCCGGGCAGAACGATGGAGGTGGAGACGCTCCTTCAGGTATACTGGGCTGAAGCTGTTTAAGGCTTTAAAGGTCAGCACCAACACTTTGAATTGTGCTCAGAAACGTACTGGGAACCAATGAAGGCCTTTCAGGACCAGTGTTATGTGGTCTCAGCGGCCACTTCCAGTCACCAATCTAGCTGCCGCATTCTGGATTAGTTGTAGTTTCCGAGTCACCTTCAAAGGTAGCTCATCAAGATGAACCACACATGGAAGAGATTCAGGGTAAGTCCTCTGCTCCCGATCCCCATAAGCCAAACCTGGGGAGGGGTGGTGGCGGTAACCGTTGGTGATGATAGCAGCTGACCAATCTCAAACTAGCTGAACATCCCAGATCTCTCTGTCAGCATCTGCAATGGAGAAATTGTTGAGGGCATTAGGAGTCTGTTCTTCAGGTCTCCTAGGCAGTTATCCAGGCTCCAGTCGCCTTTCAGTTAGACGAGTGCAATGTGCTGTACATGGGACTGCCCCCTGGAGACTGTTTGAATGCTGCAGCTGGTACCGAATGCTGCCTGCGAGACTTTTCAGTGGGACACATTGGCTGCCACTTCTATGAGTTGGTATGGATTAATGCTCCGAGTAGCTAGGCTCCCAGACAACAGAAGGGCTACCTGCTCCTGACATCTGGTAGGAAGTCAAGACAGATAACTGCCAGTTGTCAGCTGAACCATTATCTTAAAGATAAAAATCTCCACACAGTGCCATCTCAAAACTAGGCACAAGAAACTACCCGTTTATGGAATAAACAGAATTTGCCGCTTAAAAGGCCCAGGCCTGCAGGATTTCTTGGGCATGTGAGGGGAATTGTTTTGTACCACACGACACCTTCTCAAAATGTCAGTGGTCTTCTGTGATATTCCAATGAGGTGACTTTGGCGCTGCTAGCACAGAAGTTTGACTTCACAGATGAATGCCAATAACTTCTATGAGAGAGTTTTCAACTTAACAGCACAGCTTCGGATCAAGGACAGAAACTGGCTGGGTGAAGAAGAAGAGTTTGGATTTGATATCCCGCTTTATCACTACCCAAAGGAGTCTCAAAGCGGCTAACATTGTCCTTTCCCTTCCTCCCCCACAACAAACACTCTGTGAGGTGAGTGGGGCTGAGAGACTTCAGAGAAGTGTGACTAGCCCAAGGTCACCCATCAGCTGCATGTGGAAGAGCAGGGAAGCGAACCCGGTTCACCAGATTACGAGTCCACCGCTCTTAACCACTACACCACACTGGCTTTCATAATTGTGACATAATTGTGGATGCCGAACTGTAGGTGCAACTGAGCTAGCCTGCACAGAGTTTCTCAACTTCTTGAAAAAGATCCCAGTTTGCTTAAAACAGCAAAAGGCCAGCTAAAATACAAATGTAAAAGAAGGCAAGCCAAGGCCTATCCAACCCGGCTTGGATGTAAAAACATCAGATTTAATTTCAAGTATGTCAGTTCAAAGGTGCCATGCTGTGAGAAGGGGAGATACAACTGTTAGCAAAGTCACTTAAATGATGCAGACTGAGTCTAGAATGAATCTCTGCAAACCACTTCGATGTGGGGTTGTTGTTGTTTAAAGATCAAGTGGTATACGAACTGCATGAAATAAATAAAATAAAAATGAAATAAGAAAAATCCCAGTCACACTTTACTGAGGGAAACCTGGGGGAGGGCATAAACAGTATATAATTTGAGGGAAAGGAACAGAGAGGTTTTGTTTTTCAGGCCTATTCCACAGGAGGGAGACATATCACCAAACAGGAAAGGGGAAACTCCCTCAGAGATATGCAGCCAATCAGAGTAGATGTCACCTCACCATGATGATGATGATGATGATGATGATTATACCACCCTTCATCATAAGATCTCAGGGTGGTTCACAGATCTCACTAGAGATCATGCCACTCTTGCTGGTTGCTAAGCAACACCATCACCTATGGGTAGTTGGCTAACACTGAGAAGGGAAGTAACCCTTAAGTTACGCATGGAATAATTCCTGCAGTTGTACTTCCAGCAACAACAAGCAGTATCCCCAGTGAAAAGACATACAGTGGTACCTCAGGTTACAGATGCTTCAGGTTACAGACTCCGCTAACCCAGAAATAGTACCTCGGGTTAAGACCTTTGCTTCAGGATGAGAACAGAAATCGTGCTCCGGTGGCATGGCAGCAGCAGCAGGAGGCCCCATTAGCTAAAGTGGTGCTTCAGGTTAAGAACAGTTTCAGGTTAAGAACGGACCTCCGGAACGAATTAAGTACAAAGATTTGTATAAAGATTTGAAGAAAATGTAGGAAATGATTGTGGTTTAAAACATTGATGTTATGATATTGAGATGTACAGGACTTGATGGATTGTTTGAGCGAAAGACTTTGTTCCGAAATGCGAGACTGGATGCCAGGCCAAGACCAGCCAGGCCCTATGGAAGGAAGAAGCCTCAGCCAAAGAAGATAAAGAAGATAAAGAAGAAGACTGGCAAAATAAATTACTGAACTGTGCAGGACAAATTATTACAAAAAGAGCAATTGTTCAATGCATATTTTTAAAGCTTCGTGTACAGATTTTTACATTGGTACAACTTTTAAAAGTCACTTGCAATAAGATGAAGAAGGTTTTAAAATTGGGTTGTTAAGTATATAAGGTTTTATGGATGTGCATAAACAAGTATATTATGATGGAACCAAGGGGGGGTGGAGGAAAGTTGACCAAAAAATTATGGTTTAATCTGCTTATGATTTTTCTTTTCTGTTTTTTATTTTTGTTTCAGAAAATCAATAAATTGTTACCAAAAAAAACAACAAGCAATGTCCCCAGAGAGTGAGCGGTCGTCTGGGGACACCCACCACTCTCTGCAGGGCTTGCTGTTTCAAAGCCCATTGAGGGGGTGAAATAAGCTCTGCGGATTCTTGCAAGCATTTAGACGGGCAGGAATGTTATCTCAGTATGGAGAGGGCCTTGCTATTGTTTTCATAGGGAGAGTAGCTTGAGCAAAACAAGAGTTCTGTTGGACCAGGCCATTCTAGACCACTATCCCATTCTCACAGTGGCCAATGAGCTGCTCCAATGGAAAGCCTTGCAGGCAGAAACAGTGAAATGCATTAGACAACTAAACCACTGCCGAAGAGTTCTTGAGCCGTGTCCAAATGGCCTCTCAAAATTCTCTACTGTATTTTTGGACAGAAAAATTGGGTGGTGGTGGTGTCACCAGATTTCTCTTGGGAGAGGAGAAATTCTCCAGTAGTTTCTTGCTTGTGGGTTTCAACATTTGCATTGCATAACACTGTGGGCATAGACCCTCCAAGTGTCCCTATTTTCCAGACAATCCCGGATTTACAGAAGCAGCCCCTGTTTCTGATTTGATCCCGGAATGTCCCGCTTTTCCTTAGGATGTCCCTATTTTCATCAGAGAAATGTTGGAAGGGATGGAATTATCTTTTTCAGGTTTTTAGCTTCCTGTGTTTTACCCGTGTTGCTTTGATTTGGGTAAGCCACTTTGAGCTTTGGTGAAAAAGAGGGATGTAAACATTCATAATCATACACCAGCCCGACTCTGCTCTTTAAGCTGTTGATAACCTATTGCAGGACAATTCTTTCATAAGTGTCTAAGTCAAAGAAGGAACATCCTCTTAGTTATTCAATCAGCACTGGGAATGCTACTGCAAAGCAAATATTTACAGCGCGCAGAAGGCAGAGTAAAATGTAACAGAGGAGGACCTTTGGCAAGGAACTTTCGGCTAAAGAGCTGGCACCTTGCAAGCGTTCTCCTATTTTAGCCTGTGAAAAGTTGGAAGGTTTGCACAAGCTCATTCTCAGCTCTTTCACTTCCTCCTGCGACCATCTGGAGGAGCACAAACCTCTAGGGTGTAACGGTTTCCTGGACAGTGGTTGCAGGCTGGTTTATTATATTTGCTTCCGAAAGCACACCCACCTCCCACCCCCCAGACCATCTAAGGAGATGTAAAGTGACCTGCTCACACCCATGAGAGAGAGAGAGAGCTCTGTGTCGTCTCCTGGGGAAGGGCAGAACGCACAGTGGATGAGTTGCAAGAAAACACCACACCAGGACTTGCGGGGAACCAAAGCCTGAAGAAGCAGCCAGAGGTTTCTCACCTGCAGCGGTTGGCAGAGACCAAGGCGGCGTTTCATCCATGGGGCACAAATTCTCAGAGAAAGTGTCCTCATTCCTCTTCGAATATGACACGCCAAGGATGGTTTTGGTGCGGAACAAGAAGGTGGGGCTCACCTTCAGGCTGATACAGCTGGTGGTCCTTGCCTACATCATTGGGTGAGTGCATCTTCTGTCGTTTGGGTCAACCAGCTTGTGGGAAGGGGCCATCGTTCAGTGGTGGAGCATCTATCTGCCTTGCATGCAGAAAGTTTTGGGTTCGATCCCCAGTGACTTCTCCAGGTAGGACTGGGAGAGACTCCCTGTTCCTCTTTAAATCAGCCCTTCATTCGGAATAATGAGGTCTAGAATCTTGCTTTACTTTTAAGGAAAGGGCTGCAGCTCACTGACCTGGATGGACCAATAGGCTCCACTTTAAATCCTCAGTCTAAGGCAGTTTGCTACGTTCCATTAGCTATTCTGTAACTAGGTTAGTATCAGGCCGTTTGCCAATTGCACCTCCCTCTCCAATCTATTTAACTCTCTTCATTTAACCAGCTGATTGATGAATTAATTAATGGAATTAATTGAACTAATCAATAACATCGTGGGTATTCTCTCATATAGGTTCAAAGGATAGTAGCAAGTACCTCTTGTTCTTCTTATTTACATTTCTATCTCATCTTTCCTCTAAGCAGCTCAAAGTGGCATATATCGTTGTCCCTCTCCCCCTCCACCCTCCCAACAGTCCTGCGAGGTAGGCTAGGCTGAGAGCCAGTGATTGGCCCAAGGTCACCCAGGTATTTGCTGTGTTGAAAAATCCTGTCTTACTGAGGCAAGCCGGTGCCTGCCAATCAATCATTTCCATCTCTTTCTAAATATCCTTTTTGCGGACACGAAAACACAAAAGTAAACATGGCAATAAAAATCCACGGTCAGCCAACTGTTAAGAAAAACAGGGACAGGTACCCAGAAATAGCTTGCCAGGAGCTGGGATGCCATCAGCCCTCCAGAGGCTTCCTGTCCCAAAAGCCATGTCCGAAGTTACAGGCCCCTGCTTCTCCCTCTTCCAGAAGTCCTATCAGCCCCTTCCCCTGGGAGAAGAAGGAGGAGGCAGCCAGGAAGCACAGGAGACAGTTAACCCTTCCGCTAGTGTGCAAAATTGGCACAGGGGACGACAGCCTGCTAATCTTGCCAGAGATCTAGCATTGGGCACTCCTGGCCCAAAAGGATTCCTGCGGTCTGAGCCAAAGGGCACACAAGACTCTGCAACCGAGGGAAGCATTTTATTGCTGTAATGCTGTCAGGTTTTGTTTGTTTTGGTGTGTTTTGTGTGTTTATTGTTGATGTTTTGTGGAAAGTTGTTCATAAATGCAATGCAACGATATAATCAGAGGCGTAGGAAGGAGGGTGCGGGGGGTGCGGGCCACCCCGGGTGTCATCGGGGGGGGGGGTTGACAAAATGCCACGCCATGGGGGGCAGCACTTATTGCGGGGTCTGGTCTGAAGGGTGCCTGAGCCACCCGTCTCTCCTGGGAGTGACACGGTGGCTTGGGGCCCCGCGCTGCCCCAAACGGATCGCCGTGGCACCCTCCTGGGCAGATGGCCGCGGTGCCCCCATGCATGGATCACCCCACTCCCACTGCTCCAGGTGCCAGAGCAGCTAGCTACGCCCCTGGATTTAATAGCCATCTTCAGTAAATGGCTGTGACATGGAAGAGAAGAAGAAGAGTTTGGATTTGATATCCCACTTTATCACTACCCTAAGGAGTCTCAAAGCGGCTAACAATCTCTCTTCCCTTCCTCCCCCACAACAAACACTCTGTGAGGTGAGTGGGGCTGAGAGACTTCAGAGAAGTGTGACTGGCCCAAGGTCACCCAGCAGCTGCAAGTGGAGGAGCGGAGACGTGAACCCGGTTCACCAGATTACAAGTCTACCGCTCTTAACCTCTACACCACACTGGCTCTCAGAGAATCATAGAACTGTAGAGTTGGAAGGGACCCAGGGGTCATCTAGTCCAACCCCATGCAATGCAGCAATCTCAGCTAATGCATCCATGACAGATGGCCACCCAACCTCTGCTTAAAAGCCTCCCACGAAGTCTGCAACCTTCCAAGGGAGTCCGTTCCACTGTCAAACAGCTCTGGCGGTCAGAAAGATTAGTTGGCATCTCCTTTCTAAAGATGGAGCAAGCTAGTTTTCCGCTGCTCCAGAGGGGAGGATCTGAACCAATGTATTCCAATAGCATGAAAGGAGATTCCAACTCAACATTAGGAAGGATTTTCTGACAGTAAGAGCTGTTTGACAGTTGACTGGACTCCCTCAGAAGGTGGTGTGCTCTCCTTCCTTCGAGGTTTTGAAACAGAGGTTGGATGGCCATCTGTCAGGGATGCTTTAGCTGAGATTCCTGCATTGCAGGGGGTTGGACTAGATGACCCTCAGGGTCTCTTCCAACTCTACTATTCCATGATTCTATGAAATGGAGGCCTGAAGCTCCAACTGTTTACACTTTACCAAGGACAGTCCTAGCCCCTAAACCTGTGAAGTTTTGAGATCTAGGCCTGTTCTGTTAAGGTAGCAGAGCAATCGCTTTTTGTGAGGGCGCGGACCCTGCAGCCACTGGCACGGCTAGGAAAGCCTCCCAGTTTGCAAACCTGGAGAGCTGCTATCAGATAGTGTTGATAATACTGAGCTACATGGACCAATGGCTAGTATAGAACAGCTTCCTAGGCTCCTCCTTAGTGCAGTGCAATGAGGACTAGAATCTTGCTTTGCTTTTAAAGTGGAAGGTCAGAGATCTGTGGAAGAATTCTGCGCTGAAGATTGGGAAAATGAGAAACAGAGAAAAAGTGGAATTGACAGGTGCCGCCATCCCCAGTGATTTGTAAGTCTTGAGTTGCTAAGGAGGGGTGGAAAGGAGATGGATCTTCTGTTATTCTACCCATTTTCCCAGGAAAGAACAAAGGAGGTTGCTGGCACACAGTGTGGTTCCTGAAGACAAGATAGCTTCCAGAGATCTCCTCCAGGACTCTCAGAAAGCAATGCGTATTCCAAACAGTGACAAACAGAAAAGCAACAGTTGTAAAACTTTTGCAATTAAACATTTAAGCATGCTTTGGGGTGTTTACATCTCCAGGAGTGTTTTGCAACCCAAGTCCAAGAACGGTTGCTGGCATTAGATTAGTGCCTAATTAGGCATCGACGAATTTGTCAATTTCGCTTTCTCTCAATTTCTCTTTTTTTACCCCCAATCTCAAGCTCAGTTCTTCGCTTTTCTGCATCAGTTTGTAATTTAAAAGAAATGAGTCATAACATGCCCTTGGTTGTTTTTTTTAAGCAGTTACCTTTAATTTAATTTAGTTATAAGTCCCCACTGTGGAAGGACGTGTGGATCCAGAACTGGCCTCCACAGTCACTTACGGACTCACGGTTAAGACTGTGTTCATGGAAGACAATCTTACTCCGCTACGAAGGATCGTCAAAGAAGAAGAATTCCGTTATGGAATATAACGGAATATATAAGAATATGTATATGCCACAATTCATTAAAAAAATCTGAGCATTTTACAAAAATGTTACGTTAAAAATCATACAATAAAAATAATAGTAAACAAGTGGAGATCAGCTGACTATTAATGCATTTCCCATCAATATATGCATTTCTGATGAACACTTTCCCCTAGTATGCACGTTTTTGTTTGGCTGGAGAATTGCATTTGGTGAAGTGTGAATTTCAAAAGATGGCCCCTTTCACATCACATACTGCTTGCGGAATTGTGAATTAGGTAGGTTCACATGGAAATGCAAACCAAACTGGATTTCTGATCCATCTCTACTAATTCATTTCCTATCTACGTGGGTTTGGGCGATTCAGTACCTGAGTTCTCCCCCAGCATATGTAAGATTTGCTCAGGATACAAGATGAGCTATTTAAAAACCATATAAAAGTTTGAAATAGCTTGTCTAAAAGCTCATCCACACTTTCTCTTGTCCTGCTGCTTTCTCCTAGGGAAAACTGCTCTTTAGTGCTCATTCGGAGCAAACATCAGCTGGGTTTTCTCCAGATTGACATTTGCTCCGATTGAGCACCAAAGAGTGGGTTTTCCCTGGGAAAAGAATGGGGCGAGGGGGAAATTGCTTGGACCCTCCCCTTGGACCCATGCTAAGAAAGTGCAGATTAAGCGGGAAATCGCTGAAATCTGTGCTTTCTAAGCACAGGACAAGCAGGATGAGCCCTAACTCTCTGAAGCCAACCTGACTTCCTGGATCAGACCAAATAGTTCATTTTGTCCGGGGTCCTGTTTTGACCCTCAGTGGTCAACCAGATTTCTTAGAAGAAGCCAACCAGCAAAGTTTAAAGGCGATATCCTGGAATAATAGAGAATGATAGAATTGTAGAGTTGGAAGGGACTGAAAAGGTCATGTGGTCCAACTCCGTTCAATAGGGAAAGTGGATGGAGAACAGCTTTTCTCCTTTCCTCCTAATACTAGAACTAAGTGTTAAATCACTAGATAAATATTGATGATTGCCGATATCCTAGAAACGACACTCTCAAGCGGTAGGAAACCACTCAGGAGGTCTTGAGGGCCTCTCGGCCTCCGAATGATTGTTCTGGGAGAGGCACAGGTGTAAATCTGCTGTAAATCTGATCCCTTCGCAGCAAATCCAGTTCTGTAATAACCATGTTTGCATGCAGCAATAAAACATGCTCCATCTGTCCCTATTATTATTTTATTCGCCACTGTCCATCTTGTGTCATGCAGTGATCAAATGCTGTTGCTGGTGTTGCTGTTTTTTGTAACTTTTTTAAAAATTTCATTTTATAGCGTATATAAAACTGAGAGAACGGTTAGAACAACAGTTCAAAATTAAAAGGTGAAAAGCAAAGCTATAAAATAGGGGTGTAGAATGAGCACAGCTGCACATGGGGAAAAATAACAAAGTCCTAGTAAAGAATATTAATGTTATCTGATCATCAGATAATATAGTTCCAGATGGGCAAAGCTTGTGGTGTGGGTTGTCTTGAAAACAATGGTTCTGTGGTATATGTAATAAAATAATGTCAAATTGTATAAATAGTGTCTGGAAGTCCTGCAGAAATCTCAAATTGTGCATAATTTTCTCCATTGTTGCTATATTCCAGAGTTAATGGTACCAAGCAAAGTGTTGGTACTGTTGACATGGGTGGTGCTGTGCTCTAAACCACTGAGCCTCTTGGGCTTGCTAATCAGAAGGTCGGCGGTTCAAATTCCCATGACGGGATGAGCTGTCATTGCTCCATCCCAGCTCCTGCCAACATAGCAGTTCGAAAGCACACCAGTGCAAGTAGATAAATAGGTACCGCTGTGGAAAGGTAAACGACGTTTCTGTGCGCTCTGACTTCCATCACGGTGTCCTGCTGCACCAGAAGAGGTTCAGCCATGCTGGCCACAGGACCCGGAAAGCTGTGTGTGGACAAACGCCGGCTCCCCATGCCTGAAAGTGAGATGAGCGCCACACCTCATAGTTGCCTTTGACTGGACTTAACCGTCCACGGGTCCTTTATCTTTTTCTTTTTCTTTTTACTGTTGGGTAAAGGGCTCTTGCACTCAAATCCTGCTTGCTAGTTTCCACATTGGGGCATCTGGTTGGGGCACCGAGCTGAGGGGGTGCCTTCTCAATAATAATTTTTAATAATAATTTATTATTTTTACCCCGCCCATCTGGCTGGGTTTCCCCAGCCACTCTGGGCAGCTTCCAACAAAGATTAAAAATACATTAAAATGTCACACTAACAACTTCCCTAAACAGTGCTGCCTTCAGATGTCTTCTAAATGTCAGGTAGTTGTTTATCTCTTTGACATCTGATGGGAGGGTGTTCCACAGGGCGGGCGCCACTACCGAGAAGGCCCTCTGCCTGGTTCCCTGTAGCTTTGCTTCTTGCAATGAGGGAACCCCCAGAAGGCCCTCGTGCTGGACCTCAGTGTCTGGGTAGAACGATGGGGGTGGAGACGCTCCTTCAAGTATACTGGGCCCCGGGTAAGTGCTTGCCTGGCTTCGGAAAGGAGATGTGAGGGCTTTGGCAGGGTCCTAAATCCCTCCCATCTCCTTTCCAAAGCTGAGACAGAGCTAAATATGCTTTGGGAAGGAAGTGGGATGACTCTAGGACCCTGTCAGAGCCTCCCGCGTCCTTCAAAATACCGCCTCTGCCCCACAAGCCATTTCCTGCCTGGGGCAGCCCAAAAAAGTTAGAGAAGAAACCAAGAGAGGAGTATTCAGTGGCAGAAAATGTCACGGCCTGGGTGCCACCACCAAGAAGGCCATGCCACAGTGGTGAATGTCTTCCTTTCCTCTACAGTCATAGAAATGGAGAGTTGGAGAGGATCCAAGAAATCATTTAGTCCACCCCCCTGCAACGTGCCTTCCTTGGTGTCTCAGATGATGATGGGACTGTGAGCAGCCAGAGACCCTAGCATCGTTCGGACTGTGTTTCTTGGCTCATGCACCAAGATGCCTTTTCGACAGAAACTTGGCGACGTGCCTGCTCCTCAGCATAAACGTCGTAACTTATTTTCCGGAACAGACTAAAATTAATATACCCTGGCTCTTTGCTTGCCAGATTCTCATTCCCAGCCTCATGAGAGATGGGCAAAGGGCAGTTCAGCTACAAGCAGAGAATGTCTGGAAGGTTTTTGTGTTTATTTGGGAATTCCCAGCCCTACACATGATACTTTAAAAAAGGAGTAAAATTTAAGTTTCTAGGGGAATGATAATACACTTGTTGTCGCTGACGCCTTATATTCTCCGTGTTAAACCAATGTGTTGGCGGCGCGGAAAAAATGAACAGAATGTAGTTTCTTGCCCTTTGCATTAGCTCAGGGGACTATCTGATGCAGCTGAGTGTTGGAAGAATCAGGACAGGCAAAATAAAGGACTTCGTCCCGCAGTGTAGATTCCAGCGATGGCATTTGCTACCAGAAAATATAGTCATAGATAAATCTGAGGAGGACCTGTATACTAGCCCTGATGATTACCGTATTTTTCTGTGTATAAGACTGCTGTGAAGAAGCTACCTCCTCAACAACTTTGTAGCGACCTCGCCCAAAAAGGCTCAACAACTCAAGGGTGATCTCCTCCCAAAAATATTGATTTCTTAATTTTGAGTTCAAAAAAATAGGTGTTGTCTTATACATGGGGGTGTTTTAGACACGGAAAAATACGGTACATTCTATTGTTTTATTTATTTGTAATGAATGTGGTGTACATGGTTCTCCCGCTCCTCATCTAATCGCCACAACAACTCTGTGAGATAGGTTTAGCTGAGAGGCAGTGACTGGCCCAAAGTCACCCAGTGAGCTTCATGGCAGAACCAGGATTTGAACCCTGGTCTGCCAGATCCAGCACTCTAACTGTTACCCCACACTAGATGTGCCGTATCACATGAAAATATTGTAGTGCGATCAGGGCCGGTCCACCCATTAGGCAACATGAGGCAGCGGCCTTAGGCAGCGACAGGATTCACAGCAGCAGTGGATCTGGTCCATCACCCACTGCAACAGCTGCAGCTTGCTCCTTGAATGCCAGATGCTCCTTGAATGCTCCTCCTCAGCATCCTCGAGAGCCAGTGTGGTGTAGTGGTTAAGAGCGGTGGACTCATAATCTGGTGAACCGGGTTCGAGTCTCTGCTCCTCCACATACAACTGCTGGGTGACCTTGGTCACACTTCTCTGAAGTATCTCAGCCCCACTCACCTCACAGAGTGTTTGTTGTGGGGGAGGAAGGGAAAGGAGGTTGTTAGCCGCTTTGAGGCTCCTTAGGGTAGTGATAAAGCGGGATATCAAATCCAAACTCCTCCTCCTCCTCCTCCTCCTCCTCCTCTTCTCCTTCTTCTTCTTCCTCCCCTCAGTGCTGCCTCTACAAGATTGAAAGATTGGTCTCCCCTCAGCCCTAGGGAGGAAACTGCGGGTGCTGCTGGGCTCTGCACCCATCCAGTATCATTCACAGTAACAGACCCTCCTAGTTTCCCTATTTTCCATGGATGTCCCTGATTTAGAGAAGCTGTCCTGGTTTCGGATTTGATCCCGGAATGTCCCACTTTTCCTTAGGATGTCCCTATTTTCGTTGGAGGTTATGGAGTCATCCAACCCCTGAGCCGTCTGAAGGCAATCCTGTATAGGGAAGGTGTTTTTTTAATTATTTAATGTTTTATTATGTTTTTATATATGTTAGAAGCTTCCCAGTGTGCTGGGGCAACCCAATAAGATGTGTAGGGTACAAATAGTAAGATTATCATTATGGAATGGGACGTCCTTATTTTCATCAGAGAAATGTTGGAGGGTATGGAGTGAGCTGCTTCCCCCCACCCTTGCCCAGTAATGGTCTTTGATTCCCCCTTCAACCGTTGAGTAAGGTAGATTTAACTTTCCTCCTTGTTCCTGATGGAGATATTTATTCCCCCTTTGCTCCTGATGTAGGTCTTCACTCACCCCTTCTTCCCTGGCATTTGGGGGGAAGGCCGCCATTTTGAGATTTGCCTCAGGTGCCAAAATGCATTGGGCCGGTCCTGAGCCTGATGTTATAATAGCGGCTTATATTTAGTAAAAACAAAAAATACCCAGCAACCACTTTCACTTCGCTCCAGGAATGCCATATGTGGCTGGAAGTGTCCCTCTTTTTTTGCCAGATTAGCATTCCCTCAAATCAGATCCCTTCCGTTTTGACTCCGCAAATAGCCCATTAGGTCACAAGCAAAACACAGTGGGTTGATTCATCCTGGCTCTCGGAGGCGGTAAAGGAAGCCATCACTTTTCGAGCTGAAATCCAAGATTGTGTGGCATGGTCTGCTGGAGACTGCCGGGCTAAAAAAGGAGATAAATCTGGTTTTCATCCCCACAGCAGAATGTGGGCATGACTCCCACGGCACAAGAGATGAAGTGGATGTTTTGAACCAGGTCTCCTCTTGGTCTCACACTAAAGCAAGACAACTGTGACAATTTAAGAAGAGCCTGCTGGATCAGGCCAATAAATAAACCATCTAGTCCAGCCTGCTGTTCTCACAGTGGCCAACCAGATGCCTGTGGGAAACCCACAAGCAGGATTCGAACACAAGATCCCTCTCCCCTCCTGTGGTTTCCAGCAACTGGCATTAAGAAGCATTGCTGCCTCCAACTGCAGAGGCTGAGCTAGTATGCATTGGTAGCTGTACCCTCCTTGAATTTGTCTATCTCTCTTTTAAAGCCATCCATATTGGTGGCCATCACTGCCCACTGTTCAATGAGTTCCGTGGTTTAACTCTGCACTGTGAATAAGTCCTTCCTTTTATCCCTGCAACATTTCGCTAGACAGGCTGGTTTTAGCCTTAAAAACTAAAAGGCTAGTAATCCAGAATGCTTTAAGGCAGATTGGATTTCCCTGGCATTCCTCCCCCCCCCCCACTTTCTCCCCCTCAAAATAACCACCACACAAACAGTCTTGTAAAAGGTGGAAATAACATTTATTCACTCAGAATACAGATAGGTAGCCATGTTGGTCTGCCATAGTCGAAACAAAATAATAAAAAAAATCCTTCCAGTAGTACCTTAAGAGACTGTAGCACCCTGCTTGTGGTTAACGCTTAGCTGGAATGAAATATTCAACGCAGCAATAGAGAAATTAAAATAATAATTTATTTGTCAGACAAATAAATGAGAGAGACAGTGGTATATGGTTACCAAAGCTCTGCCCACTCCAGCCCTGATGGCCAGCACTTATATTTCCTCAGCCCAGCCCCCTTGCTCCTCCTTTGGCTGCCTCTGTCCAATCAGCCTGGTTGAAATTCCTATTGGCTGTTTGCTAGAACCAATCATAAAAGATACACCCATTTCCTATTACCTTTTATGGGAGACAAAGAGCTATATTTCCTTCTATCTATAAATGGCAAACAAGTAGCCATATATCTTACATTTGCCTCAACAAGGCACCTTAATTACCAGATCACTTCTTGCCCTCCTTGCCCTATTGCCCTCCAAAACAGATGGCTAATGGTTTTAAATTTTTATCTTAAACAGAGGTCAGAGATCTTGGGTTCACATTCTCACACACCATCAATGAAAGATCTCCTTCTTTGGAGGTCTTTAAGCAGAGGCTTGACAACCATATGTCAGGAGTGCTCTGATGGTGTTTCCTGCTTGGCAGGGGGTTGGACTCGATGGCCCTTGTGGTCCCTTCCAACTCTATGATTCTATGATTCTATGAAATAAGAATCTAACATAAGAATCTAACATTTCTTACTTTCTAAATCCTTTGCATAATTACATTTAAGCCAATATATTTCATACATAACATATATAGATTTTTAGAAGCAAAGGCCTTTTCAAAGTAAAAACTTCTTCAGTTTACAACCCCCTTTCCTGGCCAGCTGCTTTTCCCATTAGCTCTTGCCCTTTAACCTGTGGCTCAAGTCTCTAATGGGAGACACATGGTATTATATTTTGTTAAACAATGAATCCTACTATTTACCAACTCTTAATTAGTGCTTTTGCAGCTTGATTGTATTCTGTAGGGTCAGTAACCTAGTAACCTTTGCTCTCAGCCTGTAATTCCCTTTTTACAACTTTGAGAATTTTGGCTCCTGCTATAAATCAGGGGGCCCTTGTCCAGGAGGATAAACATCTGCCAAAAGTCTTTTAGACAGCTGGTCTTCTGCCTGGCATTAAAAACACACAAGCATCTGCAAATATATATATATTTAAGCTCATTTTAAAATACAATTCTTGATCAGATGCCTCAAGACCAACTAAGTTTGTTATTGGTATGAGCTTTACTTGCTGAAGAGTAGTAAGAGGTACAGCAGCTTTGTTCAGGCAGGCTTAAAATGGTGGTCCAGTTACAAACACATACTTAAGTCTAGCTTAAAATGGTGCCTGAGCACTGGAGCTCAGAAAGGAAGATGATAGATGATAGATAGATAGATAGATAGATAGATAGATATAGATAGATAGATAGATAGATAGATAGATAGATAGATAGATACATAATGATGATGATTAGATAGATAGATAGATGATAGATGATAGATAGATAGATAGATAGATAGATAGATAGATGATAGATAGATAGAAAGATAGATAGATAGAAAGATAGATAGATGATAGATATAGATAGATAATAATGATGATGATGATAGAAGAAGAAGAAGAAGAGTTTGGATTTGATATCCCGCCTTTCGCTCCCTTTAAGGAGTCTCAAAGCGGCTAACATTCTCCTTTCCCTTCCTCCCCCACAACAAACACTCTGTGAGGTGAGTGGGGCTGAGAGACTTCAAAGAAGTGTGACTGGCCCAAGGTCACCCAGCAGTTGCATGTGGAGGAGCGGAGACTCGAACCCGGTTCCCCAGATTACGAGACTACCGCTCTTAACCACTACACCACACTGGCTCTCAATAGATAGATAGATAGATAGAGAGATAGATAGATGATAGATAGATAGATAGATAGATGATAGATAGATAGATAGATAGATAGATAATGATAGATAGATAGATAGATAGATAGATAGATAGATAGATAGATGATAGATAGATAGATAGATAGATAGATAGATAGATAGATAGATAGATATAGATATAACAGAAAGACTGTGAGCTTCAGCTCCCATGATGTGCCTATCGAGCAAGCTATGAATTGTAGGTCTGGCTGCTTTTTGAATATCCTAGAATTTCAACTTTCCCTCCCCCTCCTTTAGGGCTCAGCATGCCATCAAAGGGTTGGTGTTCAGAAGAGGCAAGCATGGTGGAGGGAAGGTCCAGGGTATTTGGATGATGCTTTAGGTCACATAAATTTAGACTGTGGACCATATACAGGCTAGGGCCAACAGGTTACCCATCCCAGAATTAGAGGACAGGTATAGAATCTGCAATGTGATTGGCTGTTCTGAGGATGCAAGAACACCCAATTGCTCCTTGTGGCTGTCAATTATCTTGTGTCTCTCCACCCCTCCCACTTCTTCACTAGGTGGGTTTTCCTTTATGAGAAAGGCTACCAGTCCAAGGATGGCATCATCAGCTCGGTCTCTGTGAAGCTCAAAGGATTAACCCTGACAAATACCAGTGAGATCGGCCCGCACATATGGGACGTGGCTGATTATGTTTTCCCTCCTCAGGTAAGGAATTAAGCACTTCTGTCCAACAGAAGGAAAAGAAGCTCTTGGAAAGTTTGGTTTTAAGAAAAAGGAATTGGTTCCAGTGCCGGTTCACGCCCTCCGGAAAGGAACCAATTCAATTCCTGTTCAATTCGCAACTCATTCCTGTGGTCCTTCACATTCTCCACACAGACACCCTAACCAGCCTTCAGAGTTTTACAAACTGCTCTGCTAGTATAGTTAAGAAGATGAAGAAAATGTGGGGGGAAACAGAGTGGGATGTCAACAATTTTCCTATTTATTTCCCCATATAATTATTATCTTTAAGCTTAAACAACAACAACACCTTTCAGATACAGTGGTACCTCGTGTTACATACACTTCAGGTTACATACGCTTCAGGTTACAGACTCCACTAAGCCAGAAATAGCACCTCGGGTTAAGAACTTTGCTTCAGGATGAGAACAGAAATCATGCTCCGACGGCGCAGCAGCAGTGGGAGGCCCCATTAGCTAAAGTGGTGCTTCAGGTTAAGAACAGTTTCAGGTTAAGAACAGACCACCAGAACGAATTAAGTACTTAACCCAAGGCACCACTGTAGGTAAAATGATTATCACAATCAAACACAGAGTTAAGTGTGGCCACACACACTGTGAATGTAACACAAACCGCAATGAGACCCAGCAGTATGTAAAAATATTTGCAATGTACCCCGAAATACAAACATGTAAAAAAAAAAAAAAAGGACAATCAGTTAACAGCAACACAAATAGAACTGTAATACTATGGAACAACCAGTTATAGATCTGTTTTGAGCAGTAAATCTTTATCCTCTATGTCCCAGTTTATCCTAAGTCCATAGCTGTCAACGTTTCCCCTTTTTTAAGGGAAATTCCCTTATTCCGAATAGGATTCCTCGCAAGAAAAGCGAAAAGTTGACAGCTTTGCCTAAGTCTCCTTGGTGAAAGCTTTTCTCAACTATCATCTTTGAGGAATGTATCTCAGTAATCCGGGATGTGCATCAGCAACTGATAAGAAGTCTTTGAGCTGAGCAGTTTTCTTTTTCACGAGAGGCTGTTCTCTGAGGTGCTGATGGAAGTTTTTCACAAAAATTGGCCATTCACCCTTCTTTTGTCGTGGTTGTATTAATTGGACAGTTTTTCTTCCTGCTTAGTGCTATTTATACATATTTGAACTCTGTACGCAAATGGCAGTGCTTGTTGGTAGCTGATATCCAGGACATATTCACCCCCTACACGTAAAGCACTATGATACTATAAACAGTCATGGGTTTCCACAAAGAATTCTGGGAGCTGTAGTTTGCTGATACAGAGAGTTGTTAGGAGGCCCCTATTCCCCTCACAGAGCTACAATTCCAAAAGTGGTTTAACAACCAATGCCTTTTCCCAGGGAATTCTGGGAATTGTACTGTTCTGTGGGGAATAAGAGCAGGAAAGTTGATAGTATTTTTTTTTTTATTGCCATTACCCGCCCTTCACCAGCAGGTCCCAGGGTAGGTGACAACTTAAAATTATGAATTAGAAGCAGTTGAAACACATTACAGTCACAAGAATAGGGTGGGCCCCCAAAACACACATCTCAGGCGCAAAAATATGTGTTTTCAGCATTTGCCAAAAGCAGTATAGCGAAGAAACCAGTTGCATCTCCCTAGCAAGGGAATCCCACAATTTATAGGCTGGTTGATATGGCAGTTTGATGTGTTATGAACCAACCTTCTCGTCACTAAATAATGGATGGAGGAGATTTTGTAATAAGCTGACCTGGAATTTGATAATGCCACCACCAACGTCAAAGGCAAGCTGGTAAGCCAACCTGTGGACCACCTGGTTCACAGAATCACAGAATTCTACAGCTGGAAAGATCCTGAGGGTCATCTAGTCCAACCACCTGCAACGCAGGAACCACAGCTACAGAATCCCTGACAGGTGGCCCTCCAACCTCTGCTTAAGGACCTTCAGTGAAGGAGAGTCCTCCACCTTCGCAAGGAGTCTGATCCACTGTTGAACAGAGAGCAGAAGAGGCATGTTGTTGTTGTTTAGTCGTTTAGTCGTGTCCGACTCTTTGTGACTCCATGGACCAGAGCACGCCAGGCTCTTCCACTGCCTCCCGCAGTCTGGTCAAACTCATGCTGGTAGCTTCGAGAACACTGTCCAACCATCTTGTCCTCTGTCTTCCCCTTCTCCTTGTGCCCTCCATCTTTCCCAATATCAGGGTCTTTTCCAGGGAGTCTTCTCTTCTCATGAGGTGGCCAAAGTATTGGAGCCTCAGCTTCATGATCTGTCCTTCCAGTGAGCACTCAGGGCTGATTTCCTTAAGAATGGATAGGTTTGATCTTCTTGCAGTCCATGGGATTCTCAAGAGTCTCCTCCAGCTCCATAATTCAAAAGAGGCCTAATTACTCTTCTCCTTACCCAAGCTATCTGGTCTTATTTTCCTCTGTAGGGCGACAGTTCCTTTGTGGTTATGACCAACTTCATTATCACCCGTGGACAGAAGCAGGAAACATGCCCTGAGGTAATCGGTTGTTTCTTAATTCCACATATCTCTCTTTCCTTCTTCAGAATGTGCTCACAGCAGCCAGCTGCAAACACACACAAAATTAGGCTGTGCAATATTTGCCGGCGAGTCCAGAGTTTGGAGTCCTGGAGTGGAGAAGATGGGTAGCAACATCTTTGACGAGCACCCCGGCTCTCAATAAGTTGAATGAGAGAGGGGGTATTCTGGCAACAGCATAAATTGGGGGGCAGTGGGAGGGCAGGGAGCGGCACACCCCTGTTTCGCTTCAGGCGGCAAAACAGGACGGACCGCCCCTGCTCCCTGCCTAGGCAGGTGCTTTCACTGCACTTCTTTTGGTGCCCGCTAAAAACTTTTTAAAAATTGTTTTTATTTCATTTTACAAGTGTAAAGTTATAACAATACCAAATACGTATCCACATAAAGAGATTTCTCTGAATCTCGGGACTTCCCACTATCCCCTCCCTGGGTTCTATTGCCAACATTTTTAGCTGCATATTATTTCACAACCTCTATTTTGCATCTCTCCATATCATCCACAATATTTGTTACTTACAAGTGTTATTAGAATCCTGCTACTGTTTTCATCTGCTTAAAAGTGGTCTAAAAACAATTTTTGTTTAGGTGAGCCTACCCAGATGTGTTGAATGTTGACGTTTTTACCTTTTTTGTAATTAATACATTACCAAATAGTTGTTTTTAGCTGTTTTCACTGATAATCTCACTGTTTTGCAAACTGCTTTGAGGGTTGTTGATTTTGTTTTGTTTTGTTTTGTTTTTTTACAATCAAGCGGCATTTAAATTTTATTCCAATAAATAAATAAACTCCCTAGAGTCATAGAATCATAGAGTTGGAAGGGGCCCTAAGAATCCACTAGTCCAACCCCCTTGCCATGCGGGAATCTCAACTAAAGCACCCCTGACAGATGGCCACCCAACCTCTGCTTCAAAAACCTCTTATGAAGGAGAGTCACCACCTACCACCTTTCGAGGGAGTCTGTTGGATTGTTGAACAGCTATGAGTTTAAAGAGCTGTTAGACTTTCACACTGCTCTGACCACTGATCCATCCACAGGGGTCAAACGCAGCCAGCTGCAACGCAGCTCTTTGCTCCATAGATCTGCTTTAATCCACAGCAGTTCCACCAAGCTATGCATCTGTGGGAAGCAAGGTGGCAATCCTACCAGCTGCAGTCTGGCTCCTGCCCCTCCTAGACCTGTATCATGCCACATCTGGGGCTGATGGGGAGTTTTAGTCCAAAACACCTGGATCAAACCAGGATGGAGAAGGATGACTTTCCCCTAAAGATACAAGCAGGCCACGACAATGATAACATTCCATCATCTGGCTAAAACATTCAAGAGGACACCCTGGTAACTCGGGTTAAAGATGCTTCAGGTTACATACGCTTCAGGTTACAGACTCTGCTAACCCAGAAATATTACCTCGGGTTAAGAACTTTGCTTCAGGATGAGAACAGAAATTGTGCAGCAGCGGCAGCAGGAGGCCCCATTGGCTAAAGTGGTGCTTCAGGTTAAGAACAGTTTCAGGTGAAGAACAGACCTCCAGAACAAATTAAGTTCTTAACCCGAGGTACCACTGTAGAGAAGAGTTTCAAATGGGGGAAAGTTGGCAAAACTAACAGGCACGAGCAAAAGCTCTGCAAGTTTAAGGCTAGCAGTGGACTGAAGAGTAACAGATTCTGTCTCCCACCTCCCTTCCTCTGCAAAGCCCAGGAATTTAATGTAATCAGAGGCCACTGATATTGCAGAGCTTTCTGCCGCGAACACAGATGATTCAGAAGGGAGTGTTCTTGCCCCAGTGGGAAGTAACAGCAATTGTGCAAGAACAGGAGAGCCCCAACCCTGAAAAGAAACGAGCATAAATGTTAATAGGGGGGAGTTCCAAAAGGTCCCGACTAGGAAGGGTGAAAGGTCTGTAAAGTGGCCAGGATGAGGGATGTCGCAAGACGTTTGTACAAATTAATTGAAGTGCTTTAATGAAGTGCTTTCCTGGCAAACAACCAAGAAGCAGAGCACTAATCAGGGACAAAGCAAAACAAGTAACGGGATGAGAGTCCTTGTGCTATTTTCAGGGATGCATCAAGCTGATGCAGACAATGCCATAAAACTTTGTTTCTTGTCCTCCTTTCCATACCACACAAGGTCATCCGCCATCAGGAACCTGCCCCTCCACCAACACACACCATCTCCCAAGTCTTCTGCTTCCATCCTGTAACCCCCAATGAAGTGAGACTCACTTCCTCAGCAAACCTTCCAACCATGCTAGCCTGACTTGTGCTCCTCCATCACTAGTTTGATTCTTCCCATCCCAACAATCAGGGGTGGTCGGAGTTTTAGTCCAGCAGCGTCTGGAGGGCCACAGAGTCCTCAGCAATGACGTACCTGATGTAAGAATGCAAAAGAGATGTGATGTAAATTTACATCCTGGTTGTTGAGTGACACACGTTTTTTCTGCCGTTATCTCAGCATCCCGAAGCAGGGAAATGTGACCAAGACAGCGAATGCACTGCCGGAAAGTTCCTTCGTCAGGGCCAAGGTGAGAAGGAAACCGTGCAGGCAATAAGCCCTTGTTGCGTTCACCCTGTGACTCATTATATATCTTCCTATATATATAAAAACGTAAGGCTGTCGTCACACAGCCCGCATTGGAGGATTAACATCACCATCCCTGATTTGCATGAAATCAGGGCAGGGCTGCAAAAGAGAGGGCAAAAAGCTTTTCTCTATCCACTCTCTCCATGCCATGCATAATGTTATAAACTTCTGTGTTGATTTGACTGCCATCAGCCCCGGCTAGTGTGGCAATATGTCAGGGAGGAGGATGGGAGTTATAGTTCTTCAACCTCTGGAGACCCACAAGTTCCCCATCCCTGGTCTAAAGCTTTCAAGGTGAAGTGCATAGATTAAACGCAGAAGTTTCCCTTCACAGGTTTACAAGCTGCTAGAGGAAATCATGGGTTAGAGGAGGCATGGGCAAACTTGGCCCTCCAAATGTTTTGGGACTACAACTCCCATCATCCCTAGCTAACAGGACCAGTGGTCAGGGATGATGGGAACTGTAGTCTCAAAACATCTGGAGGGCCAAGTTTGCCTATGCCTGGGTTAGAGTGTAGTAGAGCTTTATCCAAAGACTGCAAATAGCTCATGCTGGTCTCTTAGGTGATCTTTTACTAACCGGACTATGTTTTCCATTTCCTGCAGGTATCATGACTGGGAAGTGTGTGAATTTTAGCCACACAGAGAAAACCTGCGAGATCTTTGGGTGGTGTCCGGTGGAGATCGATGACAAAGTTCCTAAGTAAGTCTCTGCTTTCTCATCCAAGCGACACTAGTCCTCATAAAATCAGAAGAATGTAGAATGTTGTCTCTTAGACCATTGGGTCCATCTAATCAATGATTGTCTATTCCTGGGATCCTCAACACAGCATGAACTGGGAGGGTTTTGTGTGTGCATTTTTAATGTGTGTTTGTGTATGGTTTAATATATAATTGTTGCTCATGGCTCTAGATTGTTTTTATTAATAGTGGCATATAATTTTGTAAATATGAAAGGTGGAGGGGTATCCCCACCTCCGTTGGACACACGCATTTTGACACATAGGCACTAATCCTGCTTTTGTCTTACAGCCCCCCTCTGCTTCTGGCAGCTGAAAACTTCACCTTGTTTATCAAGAACAGCATCACCTTCCCCAAATTTAAAGTTGCCAGGTAAGCCCGGGATCCATGAGATCGTGTGGGACAGTCCTCATGCTATACTGTAATGTTGTTGTTGGTTTGTTCTTATATTACCTGCCCCTCCACGGCGACTTATAAAATTAAAAACAGTTTAAAAGAAGTTAGAATCGTATAAGGGTTTGTTATTCTGACTGGAGTGTAGTGGACATTCATAAGATTTTGGAATGCAGAAATATAGTAAATCATCGCCAAACCATCAATTATAGCACACAGGGGGAGGGGGGCACCTAAATTGTATAATTTGGCTTTTATAATTATAATTTGGCATTGTTATAATGTGGCTTTTATTGGATTATTGTGATGGAAAACTAATAAGAATTATTTAATTTTTAAAAAAGTTAGAATCGTAAAAATAAAGTAGGTCCTAAAACCGTACAGCTCAAGCCGGGGCAAAGATGTGCGTCTTCAGCATCCTCTGTGTTATGTACTGAGTTGAATAGGATTCAGAATGCAGCAGTCTGATTGGTCCTAGAACAATAGGATTCAGAATGCAGCAGTCTGATTGGTCCTAGAACAATAGGATTCAGAATGCAGCAGTCTGATTGGTCCTAGAACAATAGGATCCAGAATGCAGCAGTCTGATTGGTCCTAGAACAATAGGATTTAGAATGCAGCAGTCTGACTGGGCCACAGGAGCCACCCAATCCAACCTCAGGTGGAAGTGAATCCGCAACCTGATTGGCCTACAGGAGAATCCCGGAATTAGCCAATCACGTGGGGCCCATTGTGTAAATAATGTATATAAAGCAGACATTTGGGGGGAACTTCCATTCCTCCTCACTACTATGAGCTGAATAAAGAGCATGAAATCTACACTCGACTCCAAGTATATTTCACTCTGGAAGCTGTATAATGAAGCTGGACATAGGACTCCAGGCGGGGTCCTGTCTTGAACCTACCCTGCCCTTTCCGCTCATGGTATGATGCTTAAGGCAGCTGGCAGCCCAGTTAACAACCCTATGTAGTGAGCCATCCACAAACAGAGATAACAGGGTTTGTTTCTTCCTCTTCCGCAGACGTAACCTTGTGGAGCGAGTCACTAAGAGCTACCTCAGGAACTGCACCTACCACAAAGACAGGGACCCCCTGTGTCCTGTGTTTGAGCTGGGGTACGTGGTGGAGGAATCCGGGCAGAAGTTTTCCGTTCTCGCCCTTAAGGTGAGGACTTCCTCCTGGCCAGTCTGGGCAAGGGGAAATGGGTTGACTAGTAGGTGCTGAGTCAAAGTGGGTGCTAAGCAGGCATGGATGACTCCAATCCTTCAGACGCAAACCAGTTTTGCAGGCCGTGCTGGATTTACTTATAAGCTAAACAAGCTATAGCTTAGGGCCCCACTCTCTTGGGGTCCCCAAAAAATTTAGGATGCCCTCTTGTTCCCCTGGGCAGGGGGGCGTCGTTGGCATCACCATCTCCTGGGACTGTGACCTCGACTGGCCTGTGAGGCACTGTGTGCCCGTTTACCGGTTCCATGGGCTTTACAATGACGACAACAACCTCTCTCCAGGGTTCAACTTCAGGTACGGTGGCCTTTTGGGGTTGTTCTGTCCCGTCTGTCCGTCTCTCTCTCCCCCCCCCTTATATTTATTCCATTTGTACCCCCACCTTCACCTCCAAGGAGCTCAACGTGGCACGCTCAGCTCTTCTCCCTCTCCATTTTTTCCTCACAACAACTCTGTGAGGTAGGTCAGCCTGAGAGAGGCAGGGACTGGTCCTCAAGGTCACATTCGTGGCTGGGTGGGAGGATTTGAACCCTAGTCTCTCCCAGGTCCTAGTCCGTCACTCTAACCAATATGCCACTCAGCAATAAATGCCAGCTGCTGGCATCATACATGGGGAGAGCACTGCTGTGAGGCGGGTGGCCTGAGGAGAGCCTTGAGGGCCAGACAGAGAGAGACCCTGAGGGTTCCAGTTCCAGAAATCCTTGTTCATTTTCATGCATACAATTGCCTCTTTTTGCTTTGAAAGGTACGCCAAATATTATAGAGAAAACGGAAGAGACCTAAGAACCCTGTACAAGGTGTTTGGCATCCGATTTGACATTCTGGTGAATGGGAAGGTAAGGCTCGCTTTGGCGTTTTCTCCTTGTGGCCTCGAATGTTGTGAGTGGAGCCTGGCTTCCAAGTAGGCTGGGTAACGTCAGTCAAATGCAGCTGCGAGTAGGGTTGCCAGACCTCCTGAAATATCTAGGTTTGCCTGGCCCCCTCCAGGTGGCAAGGGTAATAATAATAATAATAATAATAATAATAATAATAATTTATTATTTATACCTGGCCCATCTGGCTGGGCTTCTCCAGCCACTCTGGGCGGCTCCCAACAAAATATTAAAATACAGTAATGCATCAAACATTAAAAGCTTCCCTAAACAGGGCTGCCTTCAGATGTCTTCTAAAAGTCTGGTAGTTGTTGTTCTCTTTGACATCTGGTGGGAGGGCGTTTCACAGGGCGGGTGCCACTACCGAGAAGGCCCTCTGCCTGGTTCCCTGTAACTTGGCTTCTCACAATGAGGGAACCGCCAGAAGGCCCTCGGCGCTGGACCTCAGTGGCCGGGTAGAACGATGCTTGAATCTCCAGGTGGGTGAGAGCTCCTTCAATAATAATAAAAATATTGAGAAGAATGTGCATGCAGCTTGCTGGCTGCAAATTATAGCCTAGACTATCTGGGTTGGTGGGTTGCCTTCCTCTGCTCCCCTCTCCCAATTAACCTCCATCTCCAGGGCCTGCCCCATGACATCACCAGGGGCCATCCCTAGGTCTCAGGTTTGGACCTTGAAATCTCAGGGTCTAGGATGCTCCTGACCTGGCAATCCTAGCTGTGTCCCTGGTTTGACCAACCCTCACCCACTCATCTATCCCAGCTTTTCTTAAAGGCGTTCAGGGCAGTATACATGGTTCTCCACCCCCATCTCATCCTCACAACAACCTTGTGAGGTAGGTGACACCAGGAGCAAGTATGACAAGCCCAAGCTTCTTGGTTGAGTGAGGATTTGAACTCTGGTCTCCTCGCCAGTTGCTCTAACCCAAAGAAGGGAACCTGTGGCCCTCCAGGTGTTAACTGGAGTCCAGGCAGGATGATGGAAGCTGGGAGTTCAGCAACATCTGGAGGGATGAAGGTTCCTCACTACTGCTCTAACCACTATACCTCAGTGCCTCTCAGTCCCAGGTTGAAAGCTCAAGCAGAAGGTTTACCTGCATTGGGTGCAGATCACATACTCCGTATTGTGAAAATCCTATTGTTTTAGATGGAATTTATTCCCAAGCAAGATGCAAATCAGGGGGTGGGGCATTCCCAGGCCACACCCCTTCCTGCAGCTTTAATCACTCACAGTTGTGCAGAATTAACCAATCAAAGCTCACTTGCTTTCTTTGGTGGCCATTAAGGACAGTAACAGTTCTCCCCTTGCCATCTCTGTTCCTATCCAGGCAGGAAAATTTGACATTATTCCAACGATGACAACCATAGGCTCCGGGATTGGCATCTTTGGAGTGGTAAGTGCTGTTATGAAGAACCCCAGAGGAGTCGGGCTGCTAGATCAGGCCCTAGCAGGTCGGTCTAGTCTCACAGTGGCCAACCAGATGGCTGTGGCAAACTCTGAAGCAGGACCCGGGTGCAAGAGCACTCTCCTCACTTGTAATGCCCAACCACTGGAATTCAGAATCAACAACAGCACCTCCAACAGAAGACAGAACACAGCCACCATGGCTAGTAGCCACTGACGGTCCTTTTCTCCATTAATCTGATTCTCTTGTAGAGCCATCCAAGTTGGTCGCCATCTCTGCCTCATGTGACAGGGAGTTCCCCAGTTTCACTATGTGTTGTGTAAGGAAGTACAGTGGTACCTCGGGTTACAGATGCTTCAGGTTACAGACGCTTCAGGTTACAGACTCTGCTAAACCAGAAGTAGTACCTCGGGTTAAGAACTTTGCTTCAGGATGAGAACAGAAATCGTGCTCCAGCGGTGCAGCAGCAGCAGCAGCAGGCCCCATTAGCTAAAGTGGTAACTCAGGTTAAGAACAGTTTCAGGTTAAGAACGGACCTCCAGAACGAATTAATTTCTTAACCCGAGGTACCACTGTACATTATTTTGTCTGTTTAGAACCTTGCATCACCCAGCTCTATTCTGGCTATGAAACAGGTGGAACTCCAAAAGAATCTGCAGGCATTTGCAACCTTGAGCGCTGTTGTCACTTAATGCATCAACATAAAGAGAAGACAAAAGACAGATTTGCCAGAGATCTGCATGCCAAATTATTGGCATAGGAGCCAACTTGGATTCAACGGCTATAGTTTAAGTGCAACATGCAACCCATCTCGCCATTGTTGGGAAGACTGTGACCAGGTGGTCTGTGTGGTTTTCTCAGGCCACACTCACACCATCCATTTAAAATACTCTGGTGCCACTTCTGATGGTCATGGCATCCAGGAGTTACGGGTGCTGAGAGTTCTTAGGAGACCCCATGTTCCCCTCACAAAGATCCCTGGAAAGAGGGACTGGTTGTTCAACCACTTTGGGAACTGAAGCTCTGTGAGGGGCATAAGAGCCTCACAGCACCCTTAACAAACTACAGCTCCCAGAAGTCTTTGGGAGATGTCACCAAACCTCTGCTTAAAAACCTCCAACGAAGGAGAGTCCACCAGCTTCCAATGGAGTCCATTATACCCTCCAACGTCTCTCTGATGAAAATAGGGACATCCTAAGGAAAAGTGGGATATTCCAGGATCAAATCAGAAACCGGGACGGCTTCGGTGAATCCCGTAATGTCCCTGGAAAACGGGAACACTTGAAGGGTCTGGTCCATTCCACTGTTGAACAGCTTTTAAGAAAGTTATTCCCAATGTTAGTCGGAGTCCATGCGCTGATTTTTTCTACCCGTGTGAGTGCCCTGACGTTCACCGCCCTTTCAGAGATTTAGCTTCCAGAGACTCAATTTTTCTGTGAAAGATTAAAATGGGAGACAAAACTAGCTTTAGAAGGAGCACATGGCAGAAAACAGAGACTGTATTACCTTGTAAAGTGAGAGTGTCTATGGGAATGGCAGGAGGGCACTGTCACTCAGGTCCATCTGTAGCCACTCGAAGCACATGTCAACAACACTGGACATCCTGTTTTGTCTTCTGCAGGCCTCTGTACTTTGTGATCTCCTTCTGCTCAACTTCCTGTCCAACCGGGACTACTACAAGCAGAAGAAGTTCAAGTATGCAGAACAGGATTCCATCAAACCTGTGAGTAGGCATCACGTTCTTCCTCCTCTCCAGAAGGGCCGCAACACGCCATAAATCTGGGCCGCGTCTGCTGCTCGCTGTGGTTAACGGTTTGGGCTTGGAAGAGGGTGGTTTGGATTCCAATCCTTTTTTGGCCGTAATGCTCAAGAAGCAACAGCAGGCATGCCACAATCTGTTGACCCAAGGCCGGCTCTACTGTTAGGTGGCGTGTGGTGGCAGCCTTAGTTGCTGAGGGGTGGCAGTGAGATGTTGGAAAGCAGAATTGTGTGCTTCACGTTATGCCCTACGCTCGCTTTAGCTGCCCTCAGGTGTGGTGTGGGCGTCTACCCCAACACCAGCGCTTACGTAAGATTCGAGTGCAAGACCAGTCGGCTTCTGTAGCCGGAATGAGGAAGGCGCATCACCTTGTCCTTTGCCTCAGGCGGCAAAATGTTTTCAGCCAGCTCTGACTTGGGTCATATTGCGATACCACTTTAGACATCAGGGCTTCCCCCAAAGCATTCTGGGAGCTGTAATTTTTTTTAAGGGTGGTGATAATTGTTAGAAGACCCCATTCCCCTCACAGAGATACAAAATTCCCAGAGTTCCCTGGGAAGAGGGGTTGACTGTTAAATCACTCTGAGAATTGCAGTTCTGGGAGGGGAACAGGAGGCTCTTAACAGCTCTCAGCACCCTTAAAAACTCCCAGAATTCTTTGGGGGGAAGCCATGACTGCTTCAAGGGGCATCATAGTGCTTTAAACAGACGGTGTGAATGTGGCTCATCATGACAGGGTGAGGTTTGTTTATTTATTTACCCTTAATTCAAAGAGCAAGGGGACTTACCTAGGGACCCTGTAGCCATTCAGATAAAGTTCGTTCTTTCCTTCCACCCCTTGAGGTTTTTTTAAGGGGGAAGGCTTTCATTTTGCTCCCGATGAAAAAGAGGAAATTTGGGGGAGGCAATGCCGTGATGAACCAACATGTCTCTCATTTTATTTATTTTATTTTTGACTGGGGAAAATCTTAGGAAAAAGAAGATGCCGTCATGTGCGACTTACACGGGAAGGAAAAGGTTGTTCAATGAAATTGTAAGTGGCTATGAAAAACAGTATAAAATGAGGCGGTGACTGAGTGCGCAAACCTAGGCATGTCTGCTTGGCAGTAAATCCCACTGAATTCAACAGGACTTAGTCCAAATTAAGCTTCATCTGTCCTCATCTAAACATCCTGTTCAATCATTTTGTCCCAAATGCAAAAACCTCACCCATCAAGCATGTGGTCACATGACGTCCATTTCACAGATAAAACCAACATCGAACAACACACCATCACAATCATCGTAAATTGTCATATTAACTTATAAGGCCCTGAACAACTTAGGACCCAAGTATTTTACCTTGGAAAATCATAGATTTGTAGAGTTGAACCAGACCAGGAGCATCATCTGGTCCTGCCCCCTGCCAACCATATTTATTTATTTCATAAAATTGGTACACCACGACTTTTTTTTTAAAAAAAGCAAAAACCATCAGAGCATAAATGGCAAAGAAGAATGAAATTATCAGTTTTTTAAATGTTAAAAACAAGGATGTAAAACATCCAAAAAAAGGTAGAATCAGCAATAAACTAAAAACAGACTGAAACGTGCAACAACATTCTACATATCTAGTAAAGGTAAAGGTAAAGGGACCCCTGACCGTTAGGTCCAGTCGTGACCGACTCTGGGGTTGCGGCGCTCATCTTGCTTTATTGGCCGAGCGAGCCGGCGTACAGCTTCTGGGTCATGTGGCCAGCATGACTAAGCTGCTGCTGGCGAACCAGAGCAGCGCACGGAAACGCTGTTTACCTTCCTGCTGGAGCAGTACCTATTTATCTACTTGCACTTTGACATGCTTTCAAACTGCTAGGTTGGCAGGAGCAGGGACCGAGCAATGGGAGCTCACCCCGTCGCGGGGATTCGAACCACCGACCTTCTGATCGGCAAGCCCTAGGCTCAGTGGTTTAACCCACAGCGCCACCCGCGTCCCATATCTAGTAGGCTTATCTAAATAAAAATGTTTTCAGCAGGTGCTGAAAAGAGTACAGTGAAAGCACCTGCCTGATTTCCACAGGCAGGGAGTTCCAGCGTGTTGGTGCAGCCACACTAAAAGATGGATTTCTTACACAATGGGTATTGTGTGGCACCCGTAACAGTGCCAGTTCTGCATGTTGAAGCAGTCAAGTGGACATAGATGGGGTGGGGTGGGGCAATCTCCCAAGGAAACTGGTCCCAAGTTGCTAAGGGCTTTATATACTAATAGTAACAACACATTGAACTCAGCCCGGTAGCAAATCAGCAACCAGTGCAGAGTTCTGAGCACAGGTGTTACATGCTGACAAGGCCTCACTCCTGCCAGCAATCATGCTGCAGCATTCCACGCTCACTGCAGGTTCTGGATCAAGTGCATGAGAAGCCCCACAGAGAGCACATTGCATAGGCATCCAAGGTTGGTATTTTTCTTGGTTCCCCTCCCCACCCCCCCAGTGGCGGAGGAAGGGCGGTGTGGTGGGAGGGCAGGCCGCCTCGGGTGTCACCACAGAAGCAAAAAAAACTTGTTTTGATGAATTGGAAGAGCCGCAAAAAGATTCCTTTGAGCGCATGGATTGATAATATGGACAGATTAGCTACGAATTGCATGTCGACACAAATTAAGAATGGATAAATATGAAGAAATCTGGATGGAATTTTTAAGTGATAAGACGGAGAGTGGTGGGAAGTAGGGGGAGGAGAGAGAGGTGGGGAAATATTGTTTAAAAAGGTGTTGTTGTCATTTAGTCATATAGTCGTGTCCGACTCTTCGTGACCCCATGGACCAGAGCACGCCAGGCACTCCTGTCTTCCACGGCCTCCTGCAGTTTGGTCAAACTCATGCTGGTAGCTTCGAGAACACTGTCCAACCATCTCGTCTTCTGTCGTCCCCTTCTCCTTGTGCCCTCAGTCTTTCCCAACATCAGGGTCTTTTCCAGGGAGTCTTCTCTTCTCATGAGGTGGCCAAAGTATTGGAGCCTCAGCTTCAGGATCTGTCCTTCCAGTGAGCACTCAGGGCTGATTTCCTTAAGAATGGATAGGTTTGATCTTCTTGCAGTCCAAGGGTGTAGTCATAGGTATATCAGTGTATTCAAATCTGAATTGTCAAATCGTGCTACAGTGGTACCTCGGGTTACATACGCTTCAGGTTACATACACTTCAGGTTACAGACTCCGCTAACCCAAAAATAGTGCTTCAAGTTAAGAACTTTGCTTCAGGATGAGAACAGAAATCGTGCTCCGGCGGTGCAGCAGCAGTAGGAGGCTCCATTAGCTAAAGTGGTGCTTCAGGTTAAGAACAATTTTAGGTTAAAAACGGACCTCCAGAACGAATTAAGTACTTAACCCGAGGTACCACTGTATTAGTGTTATTATGGTTTTTGTTGTATGTGTCTTTTGCGATTGTTGCTTGGGAGTGACGTGGTGGCTTGGGCACCCACAGGCTCCGCGCTGCCCCAAACTGTCCGTCTGCCGCCTCTCCCTCAGCTGTAGGGCGGCTGAGTGGGAGGAGGCAGGCAGATTCCTCGGAGGCCCCATAGAGCGTCCTGCCCCGGCTCACCTGGCCCTAACTCAGGGAGCAGAGCGTGCAAGCCACCCCGGGTGCCCGACTGGCTTGCTCTGCCGCTGCCCCCCTTTCTTCCTCATATATTTACTTCTTAACTTCTTGCAGGATCCACTCACCAAGCACATGCCCCGCCTCCTCTTCCTTCTCCTCGAATATGTGGCTGTCGACCTGAGAGATTTATCCACCTACCCCTTCCTGCTGAACCCCGGAAGCACGGGACTCGCCTCCCTTCTACGGCTCGGAGAGGCTGTTTTATAGACTCCCCCAATATTCTCAGTGCAGAGAACACTGAGAGGACGTGTTTTGAAGAGTCACTTGAGGTGGACACTGGAACACTATAAAAAAGGACAAGATGCAAGCTGTCTGGGGAGGATTTGAGACAGCCTCTGGGACTCCCGACTGGGGATGGTGCAGAAGCCGAGGACGTATGTCGAAGAGACAGGGAAACGCAGCAATGGTCCTTCTTGGAGTTACACTATAGATGCAGCCAAATTGCACGTAGTTTATTTTGGACGTTAGGGAACCAGTAATGTCAAACTAGCCTAGGGATGTGGGGTCAATTCCACTTGCATTTAAAGATGAACTTTCCTAGTAACAACGAAACAAGACGCAGACTTAAACACAGCCGTCCTTTGAAATTCACAATCTTGTGGTGCAGTTCTCTCATTCTCATTTTCCCCCATCTTAGGTTCAGTTGTTCACATTTTCACATCAGTTTGCACTTATATATTTTTTAAGAAGTCCTTGTGAAAATGCATCGGCATTTTAGTGCAAATTCTCATGTACACTTTTTCGCTTTTTTAAAAAATATTTTATCGGTTTTCTTTGATGTATAGCAAAATATAACTAGTCAACTAAACTTAATCATAACACACACACATCCAGTCTTGCCAGCTACTGGGTAAGTATTCAGTCCTTAATAATATTCATGTCTTTTTTCAGTTTTTCTACAAAATTTCTCCTGCATCACACATTTTTGCATGCAAAGCATATTTTGCCAAACACAGTGCATTTTTGGTTTGCTATTTGCACCAGCATATGCATTTCTGTGAAAACTTTACCTGTGTACGATTTTTTGCACACACTGCTTGACCGAAAGAACAGGTTGCAAAATTCAGAGAAGTGCGAATTTTGAAGAACGGCTGTGTCTCTCGGTTCACAAAGTGTGAATTGCATAGATTCATGTTTACGTGTGAACCGAACCAAAATTCTCCTCCATTCCTACAAAGCTGATAACAAGGACTTGCATCTGGCCTGGCCTTATGCTGACCCTCTGCAGTAGAGAAATGTGTGGTTCTTTGGCAATGCCCAAAGTCCTTAGAGATGGTGGTTCTATGTGAGCAGCTCATCTTTGCCAATGGCATCAAACACTCCCAAGGCTGCCAGCGACTCTGAATGGGCCCCTTACTTAATGGCACAGCTCAGTGGTTTAGACACACACCCACACACACACCCCACTGCCATGCTTTTCAGTCAACAGCTGTTCCTGCTGCATGAATCCCAGGGAAGGTGGGTTGCAGAGGCCTGTTTTGAAATAATATATTTTTTATTTTTAAAAAAAGAGAAAGAGAAATAAAGACCTTTAGTTTTGGTACTACCTCAATTTTCTTTTGCTCCATGATTACCCTTGTGTGCATATTGCTGTGCAGCTGGCAGTAATGATGGTTCCTGATTATTTATTGAATTTACATCTTGCTCTTCCTATCCGAGGAGCACAGGGCGGCAAGCAGGTGTACCCTTTAAAACAAAAGCATTTCAAAATGGATTTTAAAGGTTGAAACATTCCTTAGTCCAATGATCATCAGGTTGCTTGCAATGGTATTCTTCAGACTTCAACTTCATTCTGGTTGCTCCTTTCTGAACCTTCTCCAGCTATCCTGGAGAAGGAGGTGGTGGGAGCTGTATAATGGATAATGGTGTTAGGATATTTATTTAAAAAAAATTTCAGCAGTTGCTCATGTGCCTCAGACCCTCCAAGTGCCCCTGTTTTCCAGCGACAGTCTCAGAATTACGGAAGCCGTCCTGGGTTCTGATTTGATCCTGTAACGTCCCGCTTTGCCTTAGGACATCTCTATTTTCACTGGAGAAATGTTGGAGGGGATGTCTATTTTCATCGGAGAAATGTTAGAAGGTATGGGGCCTTGGTTTCCAGACCTCTCACTATCCGGTGCCAGAGATTACAATTTCCTACCTTAGTGATAAGATTTTTGCCTCAGAACATGGGCGGACAGCAGTATAGCTAGCTTTTAATTTCTCAGGGATGAGAAGGCCACTAACATCACATGAACTGGCTCTACATCAGAGTGTTGCTTTGACAAGAGTGGATATGGTTCCCCTTATTTGTAGCCCCTTTTACCACAACAATATATTTCTTTTGCCTGTTAATGAAACAGGATAGATCAGAAAGGCCAGAAGTAACAAAGTCAGGATAGCTAAAAGCCCATACAAATATAATTCATTCATTCATTCATTCCTTTCACTTAGTCCCAGTTGCAGTATTAAAGCAGGCAGGCAGTTACTGCCCATTCAAAATGAAAAGACATTTTATTATAATCTGCAGCTTCTGTGGCTCCCCGCCCCCCCCCCCTGGCTGCCCTCTAGTCTCCTGGCTCTGCTTATTATCTTCTTCAGGAATGCAATGCAAGGCAAGGTTATTAAGATGATGTTTTCTCCCGCATAGACTCCGAGATAATGCCACCAAGGGGATAGTATCCTTGAAAACAGAACACAGTTACTGTAGTAAAAAAAAATGCTTCACCAAACTCTGATTACAAAACAGCTTTCCTCTGCCTCTGTTTGGAGATCTCTCTGAAATAACAAAATAGAGGTGGGCGAACATCTGGGCCATGACACACCTGTTTTTCCTCCTCAAGAACATTTGTTGATGTCCTCCTTAAAATGTGGTTCCCAGAGCGGGACACAACTCTGGATGTGGCCTGATCAGCAAAAAAACAGAGCAGAACTACAGTCCTCTTCAGGGGCAGAAGCAATTCGGTCCTTGGCATCTGCAGGGATGGCTGGGAGAGAACCCAAACTCAACTGCTGGAGAACGACAGCCGGGCTGTGTAGGAAATACTGAGCTGGGTGGAACACAGTAAGGCACCATCCTCTGTTCATGGAAGCTATGAGGGTATCCCATTCCGCTGCCTCCATCACTCTCCATGAGTTGTTGTTGAAGAAGAAGAAGAAGAGTTTGGATTTGATATCCCGCTTTATCACTACCCGAAGGAGTCTCAAAGTGGCTCACAATCTCCTTTCCCTTCCTCCCCCCCAACAAACACTCTGTGAGGTGAGTGAGGCTGAGAGACTTCAGAGAAGTGTGACTGGCCCAAGGTCACCCAGCAGCTGCATGTGGAGGAGCGGAGATGTGAACCCAGTTCCCCAGATTACGAGTCCATCGCTCTTAACCACTACACCACACTGGCACCACACCACAGAAGGACCACTACACTACACCACAGAAGGACAGACAGGCATCTGAAGGAGGGAGCCTCCTAGGAAGGGCTGCAGGAGAAGGACGCAACAGTCACGCACCCTTCAGTCCCAGCCCCTCGAGGACAAGGCTGGGATCAAAGGGTGCATGGCGTCATTCTCACACTGCCCTCCCTGGTCCGCTTTGCAATCGCAGCTTCGCAAAGTGGCACAGGGCTGGCTCAGGGAGGGCGCCACGAGCAGCACTGCTGCCCCCACCAAAAAATTCACCCGGGGCAATCGCCCCGGCAACTGCCAACACACTACACCCCGATGCCTCTCTTGTTAAAGAACGCTGGAGTGTATATCTGGATAGACGGGAAAAGATATATCGGGTTAAAGGACACGGGATCACAAGTCACTATAGTCCACCCGGAGATCATCAGGGCTGAAGCCATTATTCCAGGAAAATTAATAAAATTAAAAGGCATTTCAAAACAAGCAGAGATCCTAAAGGTGGCGGAAATGGATGTCAGGTTCAAAAGCTGGGCAGGGAAGTGGCAGGTAGCCCTTTCGGAAGAAATCCCCACCCCTGTGTTCATTGGTTGGGACGTTTTAGAACATGTGCAGAGTACTTTCATAGTTACCAGAGCAAAAGAGAGCCCACAGTCACCTAATCCTGAGGGGGCGGATACAGTAGCAGAGGCATACAATGCTGAATGACAACAAGGGGGGATAATCAGTGTGAGGAAAGAAAAGACACCTTTTTGTTTCCTTTGACTAAAAGTCAACTCCAAGTTTTGCCAAAAAGCAAAAAGAAGATACTGAGTTACAAATGTACTTTGAGGCAACCGAGTCGGAGAGGCCGTTAACTCCCGAGTGCCCAGAACGGTTTTGTTTGAGCAAGGACCTTTGATATCGAGAAGTCCTTGCCCCACCATCCAGGGGGGTGAAGAAGTGAGAAGACAGTTAGTAATCCCACATGATATAGAAGTTTATAAAATTATCCCCAGAAATGGGGTAGAAAAAGGGTTTTCTGCCTCTCAAGGCTAGAGGGTGCATGTGTACAAAGGTAAAATGTGCATCTATTGCTTTGCCCAATTTTGCCTCTACCCCCCACCCGGCATGGGGTTCCTTAGGTTGCAAGGATGGGAATGTGGCCCTGAATCAGAAAGAGATTCCCCAGCCTTAAGGGGACCTGATGGCTTTATAAGGGGATGAGACAAATGTTTGGAAAAGGTTTCCATCTAGGATTATTAGACATGCTAGCTAAAACACAACCTCAAAGTTAAGAGACTTCCTAAATATTGCTAGGAAGAGAATATTTTGAGAGAGAGCGCTATTGCCTTCATTCATTCTTTTTCTTTTTTAATTTTTTTTTTTTTTGGTGCAGAGAAGAACTACTCCAAAGCATCTTTGCTCTAAAAAAGGAAAACTTTGATCAAAATGCAACAGGACCTGTCTTTGGAATTGCTGTTGCAGTATTAGAAATTGGCCGGCAGAGGGGGAGAGAGCACTTGCAACAGCTCCCCTGGAAAAGTCACAGGCAGATTCTCCCATGTAAAACTTGGTGGACAATGAGGAAGACCACCACCACTGCTAACACCACTTTCAGGTCTGGAATTCGAACTTTTTTCAAGCCGGACCTGCAGGCATGGCTTTGAAGAGCAATGGAAAATGCACAGTGGTGATCTCATTTGCACGGAGGCAGAAACAACAAAAAGATTTAGCTGGGAGCTTGAGGCTACCTGTTTCAACGTGGTGTATGTGGTGTTGTGATGATGTGAACAGCAAATTATCAGGGGGGTTGGACTATATCAGGGGTAGGCAACCTAAGGCCTGTGGGCCGGATGCGGCCCAATCGCCTTCTCAATCCGGCCCACGGACGGTCTGGGAATCAGCGTGAATCCCTGTGACAGGGTGAGCTCCTGTTGCTCTGTCCCAACTCCTGCCAGCCTAGCAGTTTGAAAGCACACCAGTGCAAGTAGATCAATAGGTACCGCTGCGGTGGGAAGATAAAAGGTGTTTCCATGTGCTTGGTTTCCATCACGGTCAGAGCCGTCTTTCCCATAGGGTTTAGTGGTGCATTGTGTCAGGGTGCTGGCCTCTCAGGGGCGCCCCAGCAAGTGGGGGAAATCCACAGCTTTGCTGGCAGCCTCCCCTTTCCCTGCACTCCCGTCAGCTATGCCCCACCAACCATAAGGCTGGCAGGCGTGCAGCTTCCCTCTCAAGCCTCTGCAAGGATCGCTTTCCTCCTGAGGAGGCTGGGGAGGGAAACTGCGCTCTCCTCCCGCGGTGGCTTGGGAGGGACATAACTTCACATCTAAGCCTCTGCGAAGATCGCTCTCCCACAGTGGCATGGGGGAAGAGTTGTGCCCCCCCCCCGCGATAGCTAGTCATGCATTGCTACGGCCACCCCAACACTATCCGTGGTAATTTTGGGGCGCTGGGTGGATATTTGCACCCCGGCGCCGCATCTGCTAAAGACGGCCCTGGCAGCAGTGTTCCTTGGTAGAAGAATTGGAGGTGTTAGTATTGTGATCCTGCTTTCATCTGGAGCATCTGCTTTTCTGGTTCAGGCAGCAAAGAGTCTTGGTCTTGGCCGGGCCCTGCCATTGGGCGTTCTCTATGTGTGTACAAGTGGCCCTGCTGCCACTGTTCACAAGCTCTTCCCGAGGACCCCCCTCTCTTTTCCTGCTTTGTGTTTGCGTTTTCAAGCTCTTCCAGAGGCTTTCCCTGATTCATCTTCTCCAGATGGAACCTCGTCACTTTCCAGATATTTCGTCAGCTAGAAGTGAAAGGCAGCCTGCAAATGAGTCACAAGGCTGCAGAGGGAGGGGTGCGGAAAATATGAATGAACAGTCTGAGAAAAGAAGGCGGCAGCTGGATTGAGCTCTGTTGATGCCTCTGGCACATTTGGCAGGCAGCTGCAAAGGAAGAGCAACCCTAAAAATACTAAATAATTGCCTGTATCACAGGTGAGCAACCTGCCGCCCAGGCCGAAGGTGCTTCCATCCCAAAATAGTTCCTCCCTTCTCTTCCTCGCTTTTGCTGCTTTTTGAAAGTGTCCCCTGCACACTTGCATATATATTCTGTGTGGCTTCAGTTATGTATCGCAGAATCATCGAATTGTAGAGTTGGAAGGGACTCCAAGGGTCATCTAGTCCAACCCCAAGGGACGCGGGTGACGCTGTGGGCTAAACCACAGAGCCTAGGACTTGCCAATCAGAAGGTCGGCGGTTCGAATCCCCGCGACGGGGTGAGCTCCCGTTGCTCAATCCCTGCTCCTGCCAACCTAGCAGTTTGAAAGCACACAAGTGCAAGTAGATAAATAGGTACCGCTCTGGCGGGAAGGTAAACGGCGTTTCCGTGCGCTGCTCTGGTTCACCAGAAGCGGCTTAGTCATGCTGGCTACATGACCCAGAAGCTGTACTCCCTCGGCCAATAAAGCAAGATGAGCGCCACAACCCCAGAGTCGGCCACAACTGGACCTAATGGTCAGGGATCCCTTTACCTTTACTTTAGTCCAACCCCATTCAATGCAGGAATCTCAACTAAAGCATCCATGACAGATAGCTATCCATCCTCTGCTTAAAACCTTCAATGAAAGATAGTCCACCACCTTCTGAGGGAGTCTGCTCCACTGTCGAACAGACTTACTGTCAGAAAGTTCTTCCTGATTGTTAGTCAGAATCTCTTTTCTTGTAACTGGAAACCATTGGTTCAGATTGTACGCTCTGGAACAGGAGAAAACAAACTTGCTCCATCTTCCATGTTGACAGCCCCTTAGATATTTGAAGATGGCGATCATATCTCCTCTCAGTCTCTTCTTACCCAGGCTAAACATGCCCAGCTCCCTCAACTGTTCCTCATAAGGCATGGTTTCTAGACCCTTCTTTGCCATCTTCCTCTGTACACATCCCAGCTTGTTAATATCCTTCTTAAACTGTGGTGCCCAGAACTGGACCCAGGACTCCAGGTTGGGTCTGACCAAGTCAGAATAGAGCGGTACTATTACTTCACTTGATTGGGACCCTATACAGTGGTACCTCGGGTTACATATGCTTCAGGTTTCAGACGCTTCAGGTTACAGACTCCGCTAACCGAGAAATAGTACCTCATGTTCAGAACTTGGCTTCAGGATGAGAACAGAAATCGTGCTTCGGCAGCGCGGCGGCAGCGGGAGGCCCCATTAGCTAAAGTGGTGCTTCAGGTTAAGAACAGTTTCAGGTTAAGAACGGACCTCCGGAACGAATTAAGTACTTAACCTGAGGTACCACTGTACTTCAGTTGACAGAACCTAGAGCATTAGCCTTTTTTGCTGCTGCATCACACTGTTGACTCATGTTAAGGATATGGTCTACTAAGACCTCTAGATCCTTTTCACATGTACAAGTGTCCCACATGCCATATTTGTGCAGCTGGTTATTCCTACCTAAGTGCAGAACCTTACATTTGTTCCTATTGGGCTTCATTTTGTTGCCTTCTCCAATCTGTTAAGGTCACACTGAACCCTGATTCTATCTTCTATGGTAATAGTTACCCCTCACTATGTACTAGGGGCTGTACCTGCTGGTATGAAAGAGAGAGGCATTGTGGTGTAGGGGTTAGAGTGTTGGAGTAGGACCCGGGAGACCAGGGTTCAAATCTCCACTTGGGGGCCAGTCACTGCCTCTCAGCCTAACCTAGGGGGAGAACCGTGTGCCCAACCTTGAGCTCCTTAGAGAAAAAAGCCGGTGTTATGTACTGAGTTGAATAGGATCCAAAATGCAGCAGTCTGATCGGTCCTAGAACAATAGGATTCAGAATGCAGCGGTCTGATTGGTCCCAGAACAATAGGGTCCAGAATGCAGCAGTCTGATTGGGCCACAGGAGCCACCCAATCCAGCTCCAGGTGGAAGTGAATCTGCAACCTGATTGGCCTACAGGTGAATCCCGGAATTAGCCAATCATGTGGCTAACCATTGTGTACATAATGTATATAAAGCAGACATTCTGGGGGATCTTCCATTCCTCCTCACTACTATGAGCTGAATAAAGAGCATGAAATCCACTTTCGACTCCGAGTATATTTCAGCTGGGGTATGAATGCAAGAAACAAACAAATATCCAAGAGGCTTTGGATTGTGGGGGGGGGGGCTTTGGTCGCTTTGCTCCTGTGCATAATACTGCTTGGCATATTCCCTGCGAATAGTGCATAGGATCTCTGCCTGGGATATCAGATTTGTGGCTGCCGGGGCGAAATTCCTTCCTCTCCGAGAGGAAACCACGAGAAAGACAATCTGCAACCAGTCACAGTGAGTATGGAGAGTTTTCAAGGTTCCCTCCCTAGTGTTGCTCGCTGTGTCTTAATTATGCCATGATAGTCCTAATTACTTTCCCTGGCAAACTCCAATTTCGTTTGGCAGAGGCCCTTTTGTGCTGTTAATTGCTCATTTTATTTTTTACAGGTAGCACGAGTTGCACGGGAAGCAGGGGGGAGACGGGCACAGCCCACCCCAAATCCTAAATTGTTCAAATGAGTCAGTCTCCAGGCGATAACTTTCCTTTTTAACCAGGTCTTTGGCTTTTTACAATCTCTAGGGCCTTTTAGAGTGGGTGGGGATGTTTTGAGCTGCCTGTGGCAAAAAAAGAGACTAGTAATATTATTGTAGACCCACCCCCATTTTCACTTTCAATAAAATAAAATAGAATTGGCCTGTCTCTAGTCTGTAAATGAGGGACACGGGTGGCACTGTGGGTTAAACCACAGAGCCTAGGACTTGTCGATCAGAAGGTTGGCAGTTCAAATCCCAGTGATGGGGTGAGCTCCAGTTGCTCGGTCCCAGCTCCTGCCAACCTAGCAGTTCGAAAGCACGTCAAAGTGCAAGTATATAAATAGGTACCACTCCAGCAGGAAGGTAAACGGCGTTTCCGTGCGCTGCTCTGGTTCACCAGAAGCGGCTTAGTCATGCTGGCCACATGACCCGGAAGCTGTATGCTGGCTCCCTCAGCCAATAAAGCGAGATGAGCGCCGCAACCCCAGAGTCAGCCACGACTGGACCTAATGGTCAGGGGTCCCTTTACCTTTACCTTACCTAGTCTGTAAATGAATGAAGCAGCACAGATCTAGAATCGTAAGACCTTTTTAGACTACAAAGGGGTCTGTAGAGATCTTCAAGTCAATGAAGCATCTGCAAGCAGGGATAAAACAGCCCCTTTCCTGACGGACAGCTGCCTAGCCTCTGCTAAGGCCACATTCACACCATACATTTAGAGTGCTATGATACCACTTTGAACATTCAAGTCTTCCCCCAAAGGATCCTGGGAGCTTGTTGAGGGTGCTGAGAGTTGGTTCGGAGACTCTAATTTCCTTCCTGGAGCTACCATTGTTAGAGCGGTTTAACAATCCAGCCCTCTTCACAGGGACCCGTCAGAGGGGAATAGGGGGAAGTTTTATTTTGTTGTGGTTGCAAATTCATGTAGAAATGTGGAGAAAAGTTTGGAAAAATGAGAAATCGAAAGAGAAATCATCAAAGTTCTGCCTAACCTACCTCACAAGGTTATTGTGACGATATACTGGAGACGGCGTTGGGTGGAAGAAGTTTGCACCTAACATTGAGTTCTTTGGAGAAAAAGGTGCAGTATAAATGGCAATTTTTTTTTTGACATATTTCTAACAGGCCTTTGGGAATGGAAAGTGGTTTTTTTTTTAAAAAAAGAAAGAAATATATTTGTTTTTATATTGTTTAATTATGCTTCGTTGTTTTAATTCTGTTATCGAGTTTAATTACTTTTCAGAGTTTATTGTTTATATGTTTTTAGCTTTTTGCATTTTATCCGTGCTGTCCAAGCTGTCTTGAATCCCTGTTTTGGAAAAAGGTGGGATATAAATAAATATAATAAATCATGGATACATTTCAGAGTTTTCCCTGTGCACTACACGTCTCATGAAGATATGCACAGCCAATTCCTGCAGATTCACTGTGCAGGAGCAAATACACAGCTTCCAAGCCCAGGCAGGCAACTGTCCCTTGGAAACTCAAGGTTGGGGAAATGAGAAATGGAGAGAAAGTGGAATTGGCAGATTCTGACCTACTTCGCAGGGTTGCTGTGAGGATATCCTAATGGAGGTGGGGAGAGGTTTGCACGCCTCCTTGAGCTCCTTGAAGGATAGGGCGGGATATAAACGCAACAGATAGAATCATGAAATTATAGAGCTGGAAGGAACCCCACGGGTCATCTATTCCAACCCCCTGCAATGCAGGAATCTCATCTAAAGTGTTCATGACAGATGTCCCTCCAACCATTTTGCTTATAAACAAGCGGAATTAATAACCGGCGCATGCACTGCAGAATTGACCAGCGCACCACTGGGATGAAACGCACAGCCTTCATTGAACAGCAGCAAAACAAAAACAAACAAAAAAAATAATGGGGGAAAAAATAATCCAACCCCAGAGATGGATTTTTCGGAGCTAGCCAACCTAACCGGAAGAGTCCGTGACCAGAAGGAGGAGTAGTATCAGGAAGAATGGACTAAATTTAATGATTATTTAGTTAACTATCTCAAGTTAAATTAATTGGAAACAGCTCGCAGATAGTCAATCGGTTTAGGATTTTATATAAGTTAAGTGATGAATTAATATGTTTAATTTCAAAATGAAAAGATCTAAGGATGTTAATGTTCAAGTTAAACTTTATAAGAACTGTGATTTGGGAAACCGTTAAAAGGATATGCATTGAAATTCAACCAAGGGGAAGCGAGGAAGTCACTTAACAATGTTAATAAGTGTAATTTTTAATAAGGTTATGATTTATGTTTGTTTGTTTTATGTGTTTGTTTGTTTATAATTTTGTGAAAACCAATAAAAAAAATTGGGGGGGGGGAATAATCCAACCCCACCTAGCTTGCAAGCCCGGGCAGGCGGCAGCAGCAGCAGCAGCAGCAACCTTCCCTCCTGCAGAACGCCGGGCAGCCGATCGAGAATTAAGCTCGCTCCGCCGGCCAATGGCGAGGCGCGCGGCGGGCCAGCCAATTATACGGGCCAATGAGGAGCCGAGGGGGCCGCCTGCCAATCGCGCCGCCTGTCACAAAGCCAACCCGCGAGCAGGCGGAGGAGGAAGAAGCAGCGTCTGCACAGCGCGGCGCCGGGCTTGCTACGGAGCTGCGGATTGGAGGCTGGCCGGATTACTTTGTTTCGGGGCTCCGCGCTGGAATTGCGAGCGAGCAGAAGCCGGAGGGGAATCGGCTGGAAGGGAGCCTCCTCCTTGGGAAGGAGCCTGAGCAGGTGAGCGGGTGCATCTCAAGGAGAGAAAGAGAGGGAGATCGAGAGAGATCCAGCTGGAGAGGTTAGCGCCTTTGCATTTTCTGTTTCTCCAGATCCGTGATCCAGATCCGTGCAACAGCTGGAGGGGTTTGATATCGGTGGGGGAAATGATGAATTGGCACCTCTCTGGGAGCCCGTGGCTTTGGGCGGTGCAAAGGGTCCTTTTCCTCCGCACGCCCCCCCCCTTTCCAAAAGGGCCATTGTGTCTCATGTGTGGGTCGTGTCACGTCTGTGGGGCGGTGAGGGGTGACAGCTGGTTGACACCCCCGAACCAGATGGGTTTGGCAGCGCAGGGCTTCGAGCGGAGGAAGGGTGCCTCTGAACATGTGCGGAGGGCCGCCCCCAACCTCCCTCATCAGCAAGCAGAATGCGAGTTTTGACCAGACAAGATGAGGAGACGGGCGGAGGGGTGCGTGTTTCCCAAGCAAAAGGGGAAGATGAATGGGGGTCTTCTCTCTCTCGACCTCTTTGCGGGTCCTACTGCGGACCAACGGATTTTGAGTGTGCTCTTCAACCTTTTGAAAGGTCCATTGTGTGTAACGTGTGGCTTATGTCTTTGGAGGTGAGGAGATGCAACCCCCCCCCCAAAAAAAAACAAATGAGGTTTTGCGGCACAGGGCTTTGGAAGTGTGAAAGAAGAGCATAGTGCCTTCTGAGCATGTGTGGAGTGTCGCCACCAACTGAAGTGGTGCTTTCGGCCACACACAAGGCTAAGATTGGGAGATGGAGCAAAATAATTTATCTGGACAGTTCTCCTAGGTAGGCTTGAACCCCCAGCGTTTGGGGGTCGGAGGAGGAGGAGGAGAAAAGGTGTCGCTACTGAATGAATTTCCTAACGTGAGAGATTCAAGGGCATCGCTCAAGTCTTTGCTCCGGAATCGCATCTCTCTCTAAGCCAGGGCTGGAAACCTGTGGCCCTCCAGATCACTGCAGCTCCATTGGCTAGCATGACCAATGGTTAGAGATGGCACTAGCATCTAGGGGACACCCTGTGGGCTTCCCTTGGCCTACTCTGACTGGCAGCAGCCCTGTAGGGTTTCAGGCAGGGGATGTTCCCAGCCTGTTCTGGAGGTGCCATTGGGGATTTCTGCATGCAGAGCATGCCCCTGAGCTATGGCTCTTCCCTTGAAAACAGAGCGAGGTTCCGGTCCTCATGATTCTAAGCACAGAGCAGCTTTAAATAATAACATAGCAAGCTGCCTTATCCGAGCCCACAGGGGCCCATCTGGCTCAGTGTTGTCTACACATTTATCAGCTGCTTTCTGGGGTTTCAGGCAGGGGACGTTCCCATCGCCACCAGGAGACACCAGGGATTGAACCTGGGAACTTCTGCATGCATGGCAGGTGTACTGAGCTGCAGCCAGCATGGCAGGAGTTATGGGACTTAGCCTTGTAGTATCATAGAATTGTAGAGTTGGAAGGGACCACCAGGGTCATCTAGTCCAACCCTCTGCAAGGCAGGAATCCTTTTGCCCCAAATGGGTCTCAAACCCACAACCCTGACATTATGAGTCTCATGCTCTGTCTACAGAGCTTCTGGGGGGTCCCAGCTTTCCCACATTCAGGTGTGGGAAGGGACAGAGAGAAAAGGGCATGGCACATCTTTATTTTTTGGGGGGGGGCAATCTTAGAGTTCCTGTCTTCCAGCCCTGAAGAAGGGAAGGGCTTTAGTTCAGTAGCAGAGCACCTACCTTGCATGCAGAAGTTCCTGGGTTCTGTGCCCAGCAACTTCAGATAGGGCTGAGTATGTCCCTTGTCTGAAACCTTCTGGTCAGTGTCAACAGCGATCAGCACAAGGCAGCTTCCTGTGCTACTCTTTAAATCAGCCCTTTTATTCAGGACAATGAGGACTAGAATCTTGCTTTGCTTTTAAGTGAAAGACCACAGCTCAGCTGCAGAGCATCTGCTGTACACACAGAAGTTACCAGGTTCAATCCCTAGTGGCACCTCCTGAAAAACCCTGCAGAGCTGCTGCCAAGCACTGTAGAATCATAGAACTGTAGAGTTGGAAGGGACCAGGTGGGTCATCTAGTCCAGCCCCCTGCACTGCAAGAATCTTTTGCCCAATGTGGGATTCGAACCCAGGACACTGAGGTTAAGAGTCTCATGCTCTACCAACTGAGCTATCTCTAGGAATATTAGACAGTCTTGAGCTAGGTGAGTCGATGAACTGACTCTGCCTTGAGCAGCTTGCTGACCTTTTATTTTCCAAAACTTCTTGTCAGATACCACCCTCAGTTGTTAAAAGACGAGGTGGAGCTAGAGATGGGACTCCAGTAAAGAGTTTGGAAGGGAGAGTGTCCTTGGGGCACCTTAAGGGTCAGAGAAATGAATTGTGGCATAAGCGGTAGAGTCAGTTTCTTGAAAAGGAATTCTGTGGTCCATGCAATCTCACACTGCAATGACACATTGCTGGAAGCTACAGGACAGGAGAGTGATTCCTGCATTGCAGGGGGCTGGAGTCGATGACCGTTGGGTCCCTTCCAACTCTGATTCCATGATCTTATAATAAGGTTGCCTTCCTATAGCCACTTAACTGGGAGTAAATCCCATTGAATTCGATGGGACTTCCAAACAGGCAGGTTTAAGATTGCGTTGCTAAGTCTCTCTTTAAGTCTTTGAAATCTTTGTTAGGGAACCTGTAGCCCTCCAAATGTTGCTGGACTTGCAATGTGGCCAAATAGGGATGGCGGAAGTCCCTCAAAAACCTGGAGCGCTCTAGTCTCCCCACCCGTGCCTCAAGGGGCCTCAAGACACAACTGTGTGTATTTGCTGTAATGAGCTAACATGGCTACCTTTATTTGGCCAGTCTGCTAACCTGGCCTACCTCACAGGGGTCTAGTGAGGCTCAATCTGTGACCCTTGGTGGATAGGTGATGGTAGTGATGATGACTTTTCATTTAAGTACCTCTCTCTTCGCTAAAAAAATAATAATCACAGGGCAGTTTGCGGAACGGAACAGCCCAGAATGAGGTGGCGTGAGATAACGATTGCAATAAACAATAATTAAAGCCCTGGCACTAGTTAAGCCCTGCTGAGCTGTCAACTTGGTTAATTGTCAGTCTTGACTCTCCAGGTTTTCTATCAAGAGTGTCTCTCTCTTCTTCTTTTTTAAAAAAAGCTTGTTCTGTTTCCCCCTCTTTTGGAGACAGTGGAAAAATACCACCTTAGGATGAACCGCTAAGTCTTTGCTGTCACCATACACACAACACCCCCCCCCCCCGGCCTTTGGATCCATATTGATCAGCTAAGTAGGGGTGTGTGTGTGTTATTGCAGTGATGCCTGGTAGGGCGAAAATCAGGGAGCCCTACAGTAGGGGGCGCCCAAGCCAACAATAGGCAAAGCCAGCTAACTCCATCTTTGCCCTCCTCCTTGGCCCTGCTGAGTTCTACAAGGGACAGCATTGGAGGTGTTTAAGAATAGTTTGGACGGACCGTCTGTCAGGGATTATTTAGCTGCTGTTTCTGCATTGTAGGGGGTTGAACTAGATGGCCTTTGGAGGCCCCGTCCAATAGCTCTGCTCTTCAGTGATTCTAAGGAGGAGGAAGCTGACAGGCAGGGCGTCATCCGGGTTGGTTGTAGGCAAGAGTGAGGACTGGCTGGGGGCAGACAGGGATTATTCAGCAGTGGCCCATTAGCCGCAAAGGACAGTCCGCAACTGGGCTATTGCTCCTCAGTTTGACGTTGGGGGAGAAAGAGCAACTTGCATTCCCATTTGCCTGCTGCAGTGCTGGGCCTGCTTCAATTTCTATCTTTCTTCCTTGCTGCCAATCCAAAACTGGTGGATTCATCTTGGGTGGGGGCAGAGAAAATGGCAGAAAAACCAGGGTTTGGCCGTCCTCGCACTAAGGTTTCACAAGCCCCCTAACCTGCTCCTCTGGTTTCTGGAAGTGAAAAAGGTGCCTTACTGAGACCACCACACTTTTGGGGTCCTTTGGTCTGCTAGCCTGGGTGGGCAGCCGAGTGTCAGAGAGCACCTTTTGCTCAGTCTCCTCCTTCACACATCTCCTCCAGCTTGCAGATGGTTTTGTTTTGCGTGGTTTTTGGTTTGGGGAAATCTCTATCTTCATTCTCCCCTCCTCCCCATTCCTCCTTCTCTAGACAGCACCTTCTGGAGATGATCCCAAGGTCTCCTTTAGATGTGTATGTACCAAAGAGGTAATGATAACTCCTAGCTGCCTCGAGTCTTGCGTTTGTGTGTGAAACTTCAAAGAAGGCCTTCTATTTTTTATGCTTTCCCTGTATTCCAGAATGAATCGGGGGCTCGTCATCGTCGTAGGTGTCCTTCATTATTTTTATTTTTTTAACTGCTGTAGCCTTTCAGCTCTCCTGAGATGGTATGTGCTTTTGTTTTTGAATGCTGAATTGGCAAGGCTCCTGAGTTTTCCACCTGCTCCCTGTTTCCTCCATAAACTGGTTTATCCAGGTTAGCAGAACAAAAGACAGGAGTGTGGGGCTTGATGGCAAGTCGCAAATAAATGCCTCCTCCCCCATCCCCGTTTCATATACAGTGGTACCTCAGGTTAAGTACTTAATTCGTTCCGGAGGTCTGTTCTTAACCTGAAACGGTTCTTAACCTGAAGCACCACTTTAGCTAATGGGGCCTCCTGCTGCCACCGTGCCACCGCCATGCAATTTTTGTTCTCATCCTGAAGCAAAGTTCTTAACCTGAAGCACTATTTCTGGGTTAGCAGAGTTTGTAACCTGAAGCGTATGTAACCTGAAGCGTCTGTAACCCGAGGTACCACTGTTTTATTATTATTTTAATTGTTCAGTGCTTAAGAACCAGGAAAGGCCTCATGATATTCCCCACTGTCTTCTGTGGGGTTTAACACTACTTATTTCATTGTGGTTTCTGCCATCTGGTGCAAGAGCTTGTGGCTTACCTAACACCCGGGTTACCCAAACTTGTGGTGGCCACAAAAATGCTTCTGTTTACCCCTGCAGAAAGGGAAAGCACTTTCCCTGAAGAAGATAAGAAAGGCCTGGTGGATCAGGCCAGTGGCCCACCTTGTCCAGCATCCTCATTGGCCAAGCAGATGCCCTGTGAGAAACCTGAAAGCAGGACTCGAACACAGAACTCCTGTGGTTCCAAGCAACGGGTATTCAGAAGCATTGCTGCCTGCCATCTAGCCATCAATAATAGCCTTCCCCTCCATGAATTTGTCCAGTCCTCTTTTAAAAACCATCAGGGTTTGAAGCTGCCACTGCCTCCTGTGGCAGGGAGTTCCATAGTTTAACTCTGTGCTGTGTGAAGAAGTCCTTTTTTTTTTTTTTAACCTGTATCTTCTGTCATTGAAATGTCCACAAGTTCTGGTGTTATGAGAGAAGGGAGAAAAACTTTTCTGTATCCACTTTCTCCATGCTGCACATGATTTTATAAACTTCTATCATGTCACTTTTGAAATCCCAAACACTGCCACCTTTTCCTTGTAGGAGAGTTGATCTTCTTTCTACCCCATTGAACAGCCCTGTTTTTTCAGTTTTTAAAAAAGTGTTGTTTGCCTCTGGTGCATGGATGAACTGGCTGAGAAGCTCACCCTGGTGCTCTTGAATGAGTCACTGTTCTGGGTGTGCCTCTGGGTTTGGAAACAGGCAAGCTCAGACCAGTGACTCATCTAGCAGGCAGCCTCACTGGCGATTCTCTCTCTAGACCTGTCATTCTAAAACTTCTTTTTCTGTTGCTGAGGATCTTTGAGAAACACTTAGTGGACTTTTTCGTTTTCCTTGTGCCTTTATCACTGACATCTCCCTCAAAGCAGCACTGAATTATGAAATCACAGGCCCTAGACCAGGCTGCAGAAAACAACATTTTTAACAGATACATTTTAAAGGGGGAAATGGCCCCCGTTCTGTGTTTCTGAAAACTGTAGGCACTGGGCCAGAACCTTGCTAGTCTGTTCGGTAATCCAGCTCTGGTCAAAATGACCTCTATCTCCACTGGCAAAAAAATAAAATAGAAAGAGAAGATCAAATTAAGATATCCTTGATTTCTCTGCAAACTTTTTACAGGCTGACTGAAACGAGGGTGCAAACCACCGGTTGGCCACAGACCACACAGTATGGAAAACCTCTGTTCCTTATATATTTATATCCCACCTCAAGGTAGCATGGTTCTGTTCTTTCCGTTTTTTAATCGCAACAGCCCTGTGAGGTAGGTTCAGCTGAGAAAGAGAGAGCTGTTGGTCCAAAGTCGTGAGCTTCATTTTGTAATAAAACACTTTGCGCTGTGTGGATAAAGTAGAGAGAGGAGAGTTTTTCTCCCACTGTTGTAATGCTAGAACTGAGAAGCTGGATGACCAAAGGTTCATTTCTGGCTGTGAGTGACCGGTGAGAGTTGGAATCCAGCAACACCCGGCGGGTGCCTGATTTGTGAAGACTGCGGACCACGCCAGTTCTCTGATTCGGGAGTAGCCAAGATGGTGTCTTTGTGATGCTGTTGGATGACAGCCCCCATGACGCCTGAGACAACTCTCCACTTCGCTGGGAGTCCCTTCTGTGACTGAGGTAAAAGCTGCAAAGCTCTTGGCCTTGTAAAGTCTGGAGAGGTGGCTGGGCTCCTTGCGATGTCTCCGTTGTCTCAGGGACGAAGGTACTAGCCCTGTCTCCTGTAGCCTTCCTGGTGCAGAAGGCCTGTGTGCAGGGTGAATTCTACAGTGGGTTTTCGCATGCTGAGGAGGTGTCAGGGAGCTTTGGCGGTTTTCCAGCTGCATCTCCCAGGTGTGTGTGTGTGTGTGTGTGTGTGTGTGTGTGTGGAATGGGGAATTGGCATTAAAAAAAACAACAGGCTTTCTAGCTGGGGCGTGAAAGTGGGAAATGGTATAATATCTCTCGCTCATTCAGAACATGAAGTAAATTGTCTCTGTGTTCCGATGAGTTGTTCTGGAACATCAAAAGAAGCAGCCATCAGATGAAGCTGAAATTGGAAGCAATAAATCCTGCACACGGCATGTGTTAGATTTAAGGATGGGCAAATCTCTCTCCGTTTTGGTTTCTCTCATTTATTTGTTATTTTTTATTTCTCCCGTATCCCTAATTGGATTTCTCTTCCTGTTTGCTTGGGATTTTACAAGGACAGACTTCGGCCACATCCACACGCCGTGCATTTAAAGCACGATGATATCACTCTAAACCAGGGGTAGTCAACCTTTTTATACCTACCGCCCACTAATGCATCTTTCTTGATGGTAAAATTTCCTTACCGCCCACCAGTCCTCGATGGGAGGAGGATTCAGCTTGTGCCGTAGAACCCCCTACCGCCCACCAAGAATCCTGACACACCAAACTAGTGGGCGGTAGGGACCAGGTTGACAACCTAAACTGTCATGGCTTCCCTCAAAGAATCTTGGGAGCTGTTGTTTCTTAAGGGCGCTGAAAGTTGTGGGGAGACCTGTACAGTCATACCTCAGGTTACAGACACTTCAGGTTGCATTTTTTTGGGTTAGGTAAAGGTTTTTTTGGGTTAAGCCGCTTCTGGCGAACCAAAGCAGCGCACAGAAACACCTTTTACCTTCCCGCCGGAGCGGTACCTATTTATCTACTTGCACTTTGACGTTCTTTCGAACTGCTAGGTTGGCAGGAGCTGGGACTGAGCAACGGGAGCTCGCCCCGTTGCGGGGATTTGAACCGCCGACCTTCTGATCAGCAAGTCCTAGGCTCTGTGGTTTAACCCACAGCGCCACCCATGTCCCATTTTTTTGGGTTATGGACCGCCAAAACCTGGAAGTACCAGAACGGGTTACTTCCGGGTTTCGGTGGTCACACATGCGCAGAAGCGCTAAATCGTGCTTTGCGCATGTGCAGAAGCACCAAATCGCAACCCATGCATGCGCAGACACGTCGCTGAAGGTTGGAAACGCTGCGGGTTGCGAACATGGATCCCACATGGATCATGTTCGCAACCCGAGCGTCCACTGTATTCCTCTTCCAGGGGAACAGTTCCCAGAATGGATTGACAATCAAGTCCCTTTTCCCAGGGAACTCTGTTTTTGCATGCAGAAGTTTCAACTCCTGGCAAGTCCAGATTAGGCTAGAAAAGGCTCCTTTCTGAAACATCACAAAACTGCTGCCCATCTGTCACGGACTGGTTGGGCACAGAGGAGTGGTGGGGAGGAACCAGTTGGGGAAGGAGGCTGAGAGCCTGGGGATTGGTGGTGGGACGATGGCGAGTGGTCAGAGGGAGAAGATTTGGGGTGAGGTGGTGTCAGAAATTCAGGAGGTAACAGGGCTTAGTGAGCTGGGAGAGTCTATGGAAAAGAGAAGTCCAGAATTTTGGGAAACTGGTTGCCCCTTATACAAAACTGTCAAGAAAATAATACCTCTAGTGACAGCAAATTCAAGTACAGTGGTACCTCGGATTGCAGACGCTTCAGGTTACAGACTCTGCTAACCCAGAAATATTACTTCGGGTTAAGAACTTAGCTTCAGGATGAGAGCACAAATTGCATGGCGGCAGCAGGAGGCCCCATTAGCTAAAGTGGTACCTCAGGTTAAGAACAGTTTCAGGTTAAGAACGGACCTCCAGAACGAATTAAGTTTTTAACCCGAGGTACCACTGTAGCTTCTGAATGTTTTTAAGAGAGGTTTCCTCTTCCTCATGTCCTCTTCATAAACCGGAGTGCATCCGTTCGGCATGCACCTGGCCAGGCGTGAGGAGCCTACAAGATGACAAATGGCCTTCATCTACCTGGTGCAGTTTCCTAATGTGCTAACCAGACAAGGAGAGATGTCTCTGCTGCTGCCTGGCTGGCCTTCTCGCTCCCAGCTTGGCTGCATATTACCACCGGCTCCCGACTGCAACACAGCTGACCTCCTGTTAGCACTGCAAATGGATCTTTCAGAAGCATTTCAGAACGAGAGATGTTTCCCCACTGCCCCTCTGGGTGGAAAATTGAGGGAGAAATTTCGCTAATTGGATTTCTGTCTGGCCTGCCTTGAATATTTTACTGACATGCTTGCAATGGGTGGAATGCGACTAAATTTCACTCAGAGTAGACCCATTAAGAGTAATGGACTTGCTAAGTTAGGCATGCATGCGGAACAGAGCTGCTCTTACAACCATTAAAGATCAGCTCCGGGAAGTTAAAACAGGATCAGAATACCTCGCAGGCCTGAACAAAAGTTAATGGAAACATTCTTCATATGGTGCTAAGAAAAGATAATGATGTTGGCACCAAAAGGACCTCTCTGGAGAGGAAGTTCCAAAAATGGGGTGCTACCACTGAAAAGGCCCTGTCTTAGAATACCGGGATCAGGAGTGGGCATGCTTTTAAGGATTGAGGGCTCATTGCCTTAGGGGAAGGCGGTCAGGGGCCACATGCGGATGGCAGTGCTTGGAGCCAAAGCAAAAGGTATGTGAGACACCCATTCTCTGTTGCTCTCTTCCTTTTATCCACCCATGGAAGATGGAGCAAGCTTGGTTTTTTTGCTGCTCCGGAGGCTAGGACCCAAACCAGTGGATTCAAATGACAATAAAAGATATTTTGACTAAACATCAGGAAGAACTTTCTGAGGTAAGAGCTTTTTGACAATGGAATAGACTACCTGGGAAGGTGGTGCCTCTCCTTTACTGGAGGTTTTTAACCAGAGGTCGGATGGCCATCTGTCATGGATGCTTTAGCTGGAGTTACTGCATTGCAGGGGGCTGGACTAGATGACTCTTTGGGTTCCTTCCAACTCTACAATTCATAGAATTCACTGAGGCAGTGTTAGAAACTCAGATATACAATCTAGGCACCAAATGGCTCCTTAAAGCAGGGTTACAGTTGCCAAAACAGAATGCCTAGTTGCCGTTTTGGGGCCAGACAGCTTGAAAGTCATATTTACCAATACAGTGGACACTTAGGTTGCGAACGTGATCTGTGCGGGAGGCAACCCGCAGCGTTCGCAACCCACGCCCCACACGTCTGCGCACACATGGGTCATGATTTGGTGCTTCTGCGCTTGCGCAAAGTGCCGAAACCCGGAAGTAACCTGTTCTGGTACTTCCAGGTTCAGTGCGGTGCGCAACTCGAAATCGTGCAACCTGAAGTGTCTGTAACCCGAGGTATGACTGTATTATTTTTTTGGTTCCTGAAATTAATTCTGATTGTGCAGATAAAATATGACAGATAGAATTCTACAGGATGCTAGTCAAGATCCAGTGATCCCCAGACATGCATCTCCAGATGGTGGAGACGTCAGACGCCATCCTGGTGCCCGGGCATCTTCACTTGGCCGCAAGTGGCCTATAGGTAAAGGACTCCTGCCCATTAGGTCCAGTCATGACCGACTCTGGGGTTGTGGCGCTCATCTCACTTTATTGGCCGAGGGAGCTGGCATACAGCTTCCGGGTCATGTGGCCAGCATGACTAAGCTGCTTCTGGCGAACCAGAGCAGCGCACGGAAACGCCGTTTACCTTCCCACCAGAGAGGTACCTATTTATCTACTTGCACTTTGGCGTGCTTTCGAACTGCTAGGTTGGCAGGAGCAGGGACCGAACAACGGGAGCTCACCCCATCACGGGGATTCGAACCGCCAACCTTCTGATCGGCACATCCTAGGCTCTGTGGTTTAACCCACAGTGCCACCTGCGCCAGTTTCAAAATGCGCCTGGTCCCTGGCAAATTTTGAACGCTGTCCTGAGGAGAATCTCGTCCAACCCCCTGCAATGCAGGAATATGCAGCTGTCTCATACGAAGACTGAACCTGCAACTTTCTCATGATGAGCACCATGTTCTAACCTACTGAGCTAATTCTTTGATTCTGTGTTGCAACTGCAAAACAAGGGCATTGAGTTGCAACGGGCAGGTGCCCCACAAATAAGGAGTGCCCCTAGTCAGTAGAAATAGTTTTGAGCGTATGTGAGCACCATAAGGAAATGTAAAGCTTTCAACAGCATCTTTGGGGAACCTTGAGCTTAATTTCAACAAGTTATAATTTGCCAGTGCAGGGAATAATTTTCCGTCTGCACAACCGGGAGTTATAGTCTACGAGAAAAGCATGCGACCGCAAGGGGAGAACTTTGAAACGAGCATTTTCCCTCCCTCGTTTCTTGTTGCCAAAGAATACTCTCAGCTGCACGCTAATTTTCCCAAATGGGTCCATTTCCTTTGGAAATGGCTTTTAAAAAAAATATAAAGAAGGAAATTGTATGGTTTATTTTAGGGTTGAGTGTGCTTGTACAAAACCCGTGTTCGAAGGCCAGAGGATAAGAAATTGCTTGCCTGCATCCTCAAAACGGGACGCGGGAAGCACTGTGGGTTAAACCACAGAGCCCAGGATTTGCCGATCAGAAGGTTGGCGGTTCGAATCCCCGCAACGGGGCGAGCTCCCGTTGCTCGGTCCCTGCTCCTGCCAACCTAGCAGTTCAAAAGCACGTCAAAGTGCAAGTAGATAAATAGGTACCGCTCTGGCGGGAAGGTAAACAGCATTTCCGTGCCCTGCTCTGGTTCGCCAGAAGTGGCTTAGTCATGCTGGCCACATACCCGGAAGCTGTACGCCGGTTTCCTCGGCCAATAAAGCGAGATGAGCGCCGCAACCCCAGAGTCTGCCACGACTGGAGCTAATGGTCAGGGGTCCCTTTACCTTTACCTTTATCCTCAAAATATCATCCTGTTCAAAGAGGTGTGGAGAGTGTGGGTGGGAAGACAGCAATTAAAAGGGAAAAGAAGTTTCCTTCTGGTGGGCATGATCTGGAGCTTAATAATCATAATAATAATACAGCAATATTGTGGGATAGTTTAGTCGGAAGAGCATGAGAATCTCATGGTCATGGATCTGAGCCCCACGTTGGGCAAAAGTATTCCTGCATTGCAGGGGGCTGGACTAGATGACCCTTGTGGTCCCTTCCAACTCTACAATTTTATGGTTGTATGATTCTACCTTGGTTTTCTGTTTCGAAGTCCTTCTCCTATGTGGCACCCCCCCCCCCACTTTGTTGCTGAGTCATAAATCACATCTTGCGCACGTCTGAGGCTACCGTAGGTCCATCGTCTGTGGCGAGCCTTTTGTAATGAGAATCCAATTGCAATTTTTCCTTCCTTTTTTTGATTTATGGTTTCGCCGCAAGCAGATGGGGTGTGGGGGGAAGGGAGGGAGGGAGGGAGGGAAAGGGCCTTATTCCCGTTTAATTATTCCGAGTGGATTTTTGGCAAGCAGGTCCCTCTTTGCCGTGTTTAGATTGTTTTGAGAAACCAGCTTCCAGGAAGAGAGCTCATGTTTGCACATTTTTTAAAAATCTGCTGGTGTGTACATGGAGATAATGCATACTCATGCGCCCACCCCCACCCCACCCCCGCTCCTCAAGCTATCTGCTTTAATTTCACTGTTGCTGTAAAGTCCGGGAGCTAACAAAACAACAACCTACTAGATTTGGCTCCGCTGCAAAATCTGTGAAATGTTTGCATGTTGGCAACCTGGCATTCGTCTGGATTGATGCTACCATGGAGGGGTGAGTGGGTGGGAATCTGCATTTAGGCTCCCCCTCCCATCCAGCCCACACCAGTGAAAGCCTAAATTTTTGATGCACCAATTCTTCGAACCAGAGGGCACCATCCATCGTGTGGCGATGCAAATCAGGACCGTTTCTAACCGTAGAATTCCCCTGCCCCCAGAAATACACCTGCCTGTTCTGTAACAATGGTTGCATGCACTCCAGTTTGTGGGCAGCGAGAGACTGTGGAACTCTCTCCCACAAGAGGCTGTGACGGCTTCTTCCCCTTGGATGGCTTTAAATGAAGATGGGACAAATTCAAGGAGGATAGGGAAGGCTACCAATGGCTCCTAGCTGTGATGGCTGTGCTTTGCCTCCACAATTAGAGGCAGCCATGCTTCTGAAGGCCAGTTGCTGGAAACCACAGGAGGGGAGCGGGCTCTTGTGCTCAGATCGTGCTTGTGGTTTTCCCACAGGCATCTGGTTAGCCAATGTCAGAAGAGGACGCTGGTCTAAATGGGCCATTGGTGTTGTAAACAGAATCTGCCCTTGTTCCCTTATGGGGTGTCCAAGAGCCCATATAGAGTCTTTACGTAGGTTCCCTATTGGTAGGAGAAAATAACAGAGGCCAACCAGAGAATACTGAGAAGCAAAGCAGCTAGTAAGCCTGATCTTTATTGATCTGTTGCAACAGGGTGCTCCCCTCACATGCAGGAAAGTAGGAGGACCCCAAACAAAGGTGTGTCCTCCCTTATATAGACATTTGAAATTGCCCGCCCTGGAGTCCAAGACCACCCCCAGAAACATCATACATACATCACAGAAGGGGTGTAGCTCAAGACCACCCCCCAGACACATCATACCTACATCACAGAAAGTGCGGTCTACAGCAGAAACCTGAGTGCGTTGTTTATCTCCTGTTGTTGTTTATCTCCTGTCTGGCAGATTACCTGTTAATGCTTACTTGATTGGATACCCTGGGGAGCCTGGCCAGTCTTTTGTAATGATAAATACTTAGTTCCTGAGCCAGGTCACAGGCTCACACCCTATTCATATCTTAAATGTGCCCTTAAGACAGGATTTGTGAAGGAAAAGACAATGGGAAGGCTTTTCCATTTTCCTTTGACCTTGCAGAGAAAACATTTGGTCAGTTTGGGAATCAAAAATGGTTTCAGGTCGGTCTTCCTGTGCTGATCTATGTATGTGACTGCCTTCATTTGCATTGCTCTCTAACTGAGAATGAGACAGGGTTTTTTTTTTGCGAAAAATGAAAAATAAATTTGAAGATGTAATCTGTGATCTTGTTAACAAAAGCAGCCGCCAAGTTAATGTTTAGCTTACTTAAGACTTACTATATACCTTGTTTCTTGAGTAAAGTCTGCTAAGTTAAACAATAATTTGCCAGAATTAAATGGTGGTCCTTTTGTACGTGCCAAACTTTTTCTTTTGTCGGCCCTTGGGAGCTTTGTAGGCTCTAAACACTGTACTTATTTTTCCCTGATGGATATCCCGGCCCTGGACATGTCCAAATGTTTAGGTTGCATGAACTTTGGGATGGTGATAGATTCAGGGTGGTTTGGATACCGGAATTCTAACCAGATCCTTGGTGCAGCAGCCTTGCATTCAAATCTAATGATGATTCTATATTTCTGGCATTTTAAAAAAGTACACTTTGTGAGAAAGTGTTCTCTAAAAACAACAGCACGAAGAGGCCTCCCATCCCTGGGATTTCCATTTCTGACCTTTTGCTCTTTCTGCTGACCAGCTGGGCCATTTCCAAAGTGGATCCTGTTTTAAAACACAATGCCCCACCCCACTTAATGGGGTGGGAAGCAGCCCTGGGAATTGTTCCTAAAAGGAAATTCCAGTTTAAAAAAAATGGAGCAGTGACAAGCTAATGGGATGTCGGCAAACGTTGGAAGCCCTTTGGACAACAGGGAGAGAGGGGCATAAGATCTTAAGAGCCTGTGAGAAATCTACGTGCAGGATCCGAGCACCAAGAGCGCTCGCTCTTCCTGCAGTTTCCAGGAAGTGATATTAGGAAGTGCTGTTGCCTCCAACTGTGCAGAGGAAGAATCATCATGCCTAGTTGACAGCCCTCTTCACAATGAATTTTTCCCTTCCTCTTCGAAAGCCAGGCAGGTTGGTGGCCCTCACTGTTTGGAGAGAGGTTGATTTAAAAGATGCATAGTGAACGCTTAGGACAGCGTGGTAGCTCAGCAGAGTGCTCTTGTATGCATATTTTTTAAATTGGTTATTAGGAAGTTTTATTGATGCAGTTTTAAAGCTGTGGATTTCAGTGCCTTGTTAAGTGTTGTTTTAATGAGATTGCCGTGAGTTATGCTGTCGCTGGCAGCTTTGAGGAGGGAGAAAGTGGATAAGAGAGAAGTTTTTTCTCTCTCTCTCTCGTAGCACTGGAATTCGTGGGAAGCTGGATGTGGGAAGATTCAGGACTGATTAGAAGAAAGGGCTTCTTCACTCAGCGCCTGGTTAAACTGTGGAACTCCCTCCCACAGGAGGCAAAGATGGCGGCCAACTAGGTTGGCTTTGAAAGAGGATTGGACAAATACATGGAGGAGCATAGGAAGAGCTTGGTGGATCAGGCCCGTGGCCCATCTAGTCCAGCATCCGTTTCTCACTGTGGTGACTCAGATGCCTGTGGGGAAACCTGGAAGCCAGATTCAAGCACAAGATCATTGTCTCCTGCGCTTTCCAGTATTTCTGGTATTCAGAAGCATGACTGCCTAATGACGGAATATCTAGGCGCCTTTTTTTTTTTACAGTGGTATTTATTATTGGTATTATTTATTATTATCATTATTCATTTCATTTCTGTACCGCTTTATATTTTAAAGGAAAAATCTCAAAGTGGTTTGCAATGCATTAAAACATCAAATAATACAGAATGAAGCAAATTCAAGCTTCAGGGAAAATACTTCAGACCCTTCTCCAAGTGACATTTTGCTTTCCTCGTATTTATCTACCTGCTTGAGTTATAGAGCTGCTCCATAGCAGACGTACTCTAGGAAGCCAGTGTGGTGTACTGGTGAGAGTGTCAGACTAGGACCTGGGAGATCAGGGTTCAAATCCCCACTCAGCCATGAAGCTCACTGGGCTTGACCTCCCTCATAGGGTCGCTGTAGGGATTAAGAGAGGAAGGGAGTGAGCCATGTGCTCCCTGGAGAAAAAGGTGGGATATAAATGCAAAAAATGAGCTCTTCTGCGTGCCTGCTTAAGAGAGCTGGAGACGCTAGCCAGATGGAGATGTCAGTCACCAACTTGGCATTCAGAGATCTCCATGTGGTCGCAAGTGGACCTGCGCTAGTAGCAAAATGTGCCTGGCGCCTGGCTAATTTCTAACACTGAGGAGAAGGGTATTGGTGGCTGCTAGCCAGGATGGCTATGCTCAGCCTTCGTGGTCGGAGGCAGTAATGTTTCTGAATACCATTTGTAGGAAAACCACAGGAGGGGAAAGGGCTCTTGGGTCCTGCTTGAGCATCTAGTTTGCCCCTGTGAGAACAGGATGCTGGAGTAAATGGGCCATTGGCCTGATCCCGCAGGTTCTTCTTATGTTCCTAACTTTGGATCGGAAGCAGAGGAGATGCATATATTACCGAAAGGTATCGGGGAGCAGCTTTCCTTGCAATTGGGAATAATTAGCTGGGCCAGCCTGATCTCTTTCGATTGAGCTGTGTGCGAGGCTGCCTTGACCGCTGAGATTGTGGCAGGCCTAGTCAGTGCAAATTAGCATTTTGATGGCTCTCTTTGCATCGCGCTCAGGCGTTCTGCCTGGGAGAGCATCCAGACCCAGCTTTGATTAGCAGGGCTAAGATAAACCCTTTATAGAACTAAATGCGGTAACGGCTAATCTCGGCAGAGTCACCTGGGTCCTGCGAGACGTAAAGAAGCTTTGCTGCTTTTGATTGTTAACATCCACTGGGCAAAACACACACACACACACACACACACACACACACACACACAGTGTGTGAACACTTGTTGCTAGCAAACATCATTTTTGCAGATGGTTGTCGGGGAAATTACCTTTTTTGACAGCATGCATCCAATCAGAAACTGACCCTGGCTATTTCTCCCCCACTCCCATTAGAATTAGGCAATGTGGTGACCTGGGGGTGACATTGGACCTCTAATTTCCAGCAGCCCAATCCAGCAAGGCCAGAGATCATGTGAGTTGTAGCAGCAGGGCACCACTTTGGCTAAGCCCTGGACTATAAAGCCTATGCGTCAGGTGACGCCTTACACACTACCAAACAAGAGGACAGAGATCTGCATAAAAGTTGCTTCAATGCTTCTTCATCCTTAAACTAGACTTGGACAGAATAGCCCTTCAAATAGAGGATGCCTCCAAATCAGGCATCCCCAAACTCGGCCCTCCAGCTGTTTTGGGACTACAATTCCCATCATCCCTAACCACTGGTCCTGTAAGCTAGGGGTGATGGGAGTTGTAGTCCCAAAACAGCTGGAGGGCCGAGTTTGGGGATGCCTGCTCCAAACAGAGAACAGTCCCCTGTCAAGTAAAACAAATGGCCACCCACAGCTGATGGAAAAGGGGCTCTTGTACCTTTAATAGTTGCCTGGAAGAGAGGTGTTAACTAAAGGTGCAAAGAGCCCTTCTTCTCTTTTTCATCTGGCTGCACTCCCTTCTAGGCTCTATTCAGCTCCATGGTTATCCCAGATTTTCTGGGACTGGTCTTGAAAATCCGTGTGTATTCAATACGTTATTGCACAGATACTTTCAACTCTGCTTTTATAATAATGCAAATTTGGCCTCATGTGAAAGGCCGAAGATGCTCCCCAGCCCAGATTTCCCACTATGCCTTCAGAGAACTAAAACTTAAATTTGCAGGATTTAAGTAACACAACTTAGCAAATACAGTGTGGGAGGCACTGCAGATATTTCTTTCCAAAATGAAGATATTTTTGGCCATTCTATCCTCCCCCTATTCCGAAGCCTCTTGCAGAAAGTGATTTATCTGCAAGAGGAATTTGTTCTTTGTGCTTCTAGATGATTAGAACATTTTCAAGAGACAATAATTGTTTATAGAGCTGGAGGAATAAAGAGCTCTGGCTGAAGCTTGCGGAATTGAAACAGTTTGAGGGGGTTGCAAACAAAGGGCGGCTGGGCGGGTAGTAGGAGTTCTCTTGGCATTAAGAGGAGGGCGAGCAAGGCGGCAAGGGCATCCAGGAAAAAAAGCTCCCATCTGTTTGCGTGTAGCCTAGATGCAGAAAGATGCACTGCGGATTCTGGTGGAAGAATCTACAGTCTAATCCAGGTCTTCAGCATGTGGGGCAAAGCTGTCATCGCCCCAGAAGATATTCCTGGGCACTAAATTGCCCACCGATGTATGTGTGTGTGTGTGTGCTGATTTGTTCAGCACCATCCGCTGGCATCCCTGCACCTGAGGATCTGAGCCTCAGAATGGGTCGTAACATCTCTTTATTATTTATATCCCGCCCATGTGGCTGGGTTACCCCAGACACTCTGGGCAGCTTCCAACACATATAAAAAAAACCATAATAAAACGTCAAACTTTTTTAAAATCTTCCAAGCACTCAACACCGAAGGCAGGTACGTGGTGGTAGACATTGTGGAACGGGGGTGGCGAACCCCTGACTCTCCTCTAGCTGTTGCTTGGCTCTCATCTGTGGGATATTAGCATCCAAAATGCATATGTAAGGGCTGTAGAAGGGCTGTGGTGCCATGCACTCTGTGGTTCAGTTCTTAACCAACTTGTGAGTCAAAATGAGAGCAGCAGGTGTGTTGCATTGTGATGCTGTCTGCCTCAGAGTCAGAACACCAGTCTGCCTGTAAATGTTAGGTCGTCTGTCACTGTTTAAGCTATGTACACTGTTACGTACTGAAGTTCTAACCCTGGGCCAGCAGGGGGATACTGTAGATAGTTTTCACTCAGGTCCACGTATGCAAATAAGGGATTGAAAGTGACGTTCAGTGATTGGATAGTTACAGAAAGTTGTTACTGTTAGGTTGTAGTGGAGCTCTATAAAAGCAGGCTGGCTGAAGCAGTTCAGTCCGCAACTGCAAGTACACAAAGCAATTTGTTCCTTAAACTTTAAACGAGAGCTACTTGCGTAGTTTTTATAGGAGGGAAAAGAGAACGGAAGGGTCAAACAACCCAGGGCTGTCTTCCGCATACTTCCGCCAAATGGGAACTAAAGTCTAATTCTCACACCATCAGGCCCCACTAGCCTGGCCAGTGGCTAGGGATGATGGAAGGGGATGGAGAGCAGCTCAGGCCCAAAGCCTGAATGTGGCCCTTCAGTCCTCTTTATTAGGCCCTTAGAACTCTCCCCAGGCCACACACATCAGTGGTCTAGTTTCACACGCCAAATATTTTGACCTGGCTGGACTTGGTCCTTGAGCTCTGATAATGCCTCTTCACTGTCTGGGCTAGAAAGGGATGATTGACTTTGTGTGTGTGTGTGTGTGTGTGTGTGTGTGTGTGTGTGTGTGTACAGAAAGTAGCCTACTACATACATGTAAAATCTGCATTTATTGCTCTGCTGGCTTTTGCCTCCGACTGCTCCCACCTCTGGATGCCCTGAAGAGAATGCATCCTTCTTTTTCGCCATCCTTGTTCTTGCAGGTCCCAGTTGGCAACCTGGCCCGCTCCCTTCTGAACCGCTTAATAATAATAATAATAATAATAATTTATTATTTATACCCCGCCCATCTGGCTGGGTTTCCCCAGCCACTCTGGGCGGCTCCCAATCAAATGTTAAAAACAGTGCAGCATTAAATATTAAAAACTTCCCTGAACAGCCTTCAGATGTCTTTTAAAGATAGGATAGCTGCTTATTTCCTTCACATCTGAAGGGAGGGTGTTCCACAGGGTGGGCGCCACTACCGAGAAGGCCCTCGGTTCCCTGTAACCTCACTTTAAAGTTTGCGAAGCATCCTCCAGACACGCATTTGGCCTTTTGCCATCTTCTCCCACCCTTTTTCCTGGCGCTCTCAGAATGAACAGGATTTGACAGGTTGCATCCTCTCCCCTTGGAAACTGCATCGCATGTCTCCCGGGAGCTTGGTCTCTCTGGTTTCCCGCATTTTCCCCATAGTGTTCTTCAGGTTTGAAGCGCAGAAGATGTAATCTTGCAAAGGGACTTTGAATTCCCTAATGCAAAAGCAGCAGACAGTGGCGGCTGGCATCAAAAGAGAGTATAGATCGTTGGAGACTAATTGGATGTGGTTTTCAAGGTGTGTGCTGCATCGGAGGAAGGGATCTGTGATGTCTAAAGCATCTTGCCAACTTGATCCTTCTGACTGTAGGGAAAGTTTAATTCCAGCAATAGCTGTAATGTGGTTGGAATGTCAGCATAAGATTGTGGTTGTCTAGGGACAAATCGGATTCGTTTCATGTTTAAAAGTGAATCCACCTAATCTGCAGTTTCCAAACCAATAAGTGAATCCAAACACAGCCATCCTTTGAAATTTGCATTTCTTCAAATTTTGCAGTGGAGTTCTCCAACCAAGGATTGTACACAAAAATGCATATACTATATTAGCAAAAAATAACATGCAAAAATGACTTATATCAGGGGAAATTGTTTAGCCATCATGGCTAGTAGCCATCAATAGAATGCCCTCCAACATAGGGACTTCCTTTTCAATAATAATAATAATAATAATAATAATGATGATGATGATGATGATGATGTTATTATTTATACCCCACCCATCTGACTGAATTGCCCCAGCCACTCTGTGCTGCTTCCAACATATGTAAAAACATAATACAACATTAATCATTTTTAAAACTTCCCTATACAGGGCTGCCTTCAGACGTCTTCTGAAGGTTGTATAATTACTTTCCTCCTTGGCTCGGGGGTCGCATAACTCCATACCCTCCAGCATTTCTCTGGTGAAAATTGGGACGCCCTAAGGAAAAGCGGGACATTCTGGGATCAAATCAGAAACCAGGATGGCTTCTGTAAATCCAGGACTGTCTCTGGAAAACAGGGACACTTGGAGGGTTAGGGCTTTTAATTACCTATGGAGGGTTTGCTATAGCCTTCTCTGTGTATTTGTCCTCTCCAAGTTTGTAGCCGTCCCTGCCTTCTATCAGAATAGGTAAAGGTAAAGGGACCCTCTGGGGTTGTGGCGCTCATCTTGCTCTATAGGCCAAGGGAGCCGGCGTACAGCTTCTGGGTCATGTGGCCAGCATGACTAAGCCGCTTCTGGAGAACCAGAGCAGCACATAGAAATGCCGTTTATCTTCCCGCCGGAGCAGTACCTATTTATCTACTTGCACTTTGACGTGCTTTTGAACTGCTAGGTTGGCAGGAGCAGGGACTGAGCAACGGGAGCTCACCCCATTGTGGGGATTCGAACCGCCGACCTTCTGATCGGCAAGTCCTAGGCTCAGTGGTTTAACCCACAGTGCCACCCTCTATCGGCATACACTATGTGAAGATGTACTTTCTTTTATCTGTCCTGAATCTTCCAACTATCATTGGAGTTCCACAAGTTCTGGTGTTACGAGAGAAGGAGAAAAACTTTTCTCCATCCACTGTCTCCATTCCATGCTATTGTTATAAACTTCTGTCATATTGCCTCTTGCCTTTTCTCAGAACTGAAAAGTCCCAGATGCTGCAGCCTTACTTATGCTGACCATGAGGTTTAGATTGCTTCCCCAAAGAGCAGGTGACTGTAATACTCCTGTCTCCTTCCACTGTCATCTCTTGCCTCTCACCCTTGAATTATTTTGTGGTTGGAGGGATTAAGGGCGCGCGTGAGAGAGAGATAACTGTGCTGGTCAGGACAGCTTGCGTCTGTTGTGTATCTGAAATGAACATGGCGGAGAAAATGTTAAATATGCAAAATTTGCTGGTGGGGAGCAGATGTTTTGCTGCTCGCTCCGTAGGCCTAATTTGCGTTGCTTTGACAAGCTGACTGCGCACCTGACGGAAAAACCCCCTCCGTTTGGCCAGGGAGGGGCTGATGGGCTCCAGCTGGAGCCGAATAATTTCTGCACATCGTTAATGTAAAACACAGTTAATAGGGCATGGTGTTTGTTTTCCTGTTTGCCTCCTACTTGCTATGAGGGGCTACACAGAAAGCTGCAAATAGTTACGAATCCTTTCTGGAAACCTTGATTTAGTCATTCTTTTTTCAAAAATGTAATTGCATCAGGCATTTATAACTGTGCCTGATCCAGCAGAACTCTTCCTGCTTTTTAATCCTCTATCCTTTTCTTTGTACAAAATGGCAAATCCCTCAACTGTCCCAGGAAAACTGGGACATTCCCCCTTTTTTTTAATTTGCGTGAGAGCACGGCAGCCATTTTGGGCACCATAATCTTGCACCGTAATCTCGCCCTGGAAAAAGCGCTTTTGGGGGAGGCGACAGTGTTTTGTTATTTATTTATTTCTATTACCTGCCCTTCACCCTAATATACACCTCAAGTGTCGGAAGCCAGGGTAAAGAGGTGCGTCTTCAGCATCTTCTGGAAGCTGTATAATGAAGGTGCCCAATGCACTTTTCTGGGGAGGTTGGGCCACAGTTTAGGGGCCACCACAGAGAAGGCCCTCTTCTGGGCTGCCACTCCTGCGAGACTCTGAGGGCGGAGGAGCTACCAAGAAGCCCCCCTCTACCAATCTCAGCACGCAATAGAGTCTCTAGGGAAGGAGGTTGGCTTTCAATTATTGGGGGCCGAAGTCTTTTAGGGTTTCAAACACCAGAGCGAGGGCCCAGAAACGAACTGGCAGCCGGTGCGGCTGCTTTGAAACGGGATTTATGTGAGATCTAAACAGAACCCCAGGCAGTAACCTGGCTGCTGCATTTTGGACCAGTTGGTTTTCCTGAGTCGTATTCAAGGGCAGCCTCACATAGCAATATCCCTGTCTGGAAATTCCCAGAGCATGGAGTATACCATACCCCCAAGTGTCCCATTTTAAGCAGGACACCCTGGGTCAAAGAAGCCAATCCCATGCTCTGTTTGGATCCCAGAAGGTCCCATTTTTGGGTCTGGCACTCTCATGTGTGCCATTGCACCAAACCGCCGAACCAGAAGGCACTCTGGTGTGTGACCTTGCTGACAAGTGTCGGACCTGAAGGCACCGCACCCTTCCTTACACCCCAATTTTGGGGGCAAAAATGTCGGGAGGTTTTGTCCAAAAGGTACTCTACCCATTCGTCTTTGCCATGGCCTACAAGACGCCTAGTGTGGTAGGGCCTCTGCTAACAAAACCCTCTTCCTCTCAGATTCCTTTAGCGTCCTTCGTATCATTTCCTCTGGCATAAAGCCATTACATTTCCCCCAAAACCTCTTCTCTCTTCCTGTGTCACTCATCTTCTTCTCTTTTTATATCCTCCCCAAGAATGAATGTAAGCAATCTGTTGCCATAGCAATGACAACTTCGCCATCACCCGGGAGTCCGTAAGTACTTCAAGCGCCTGGCTTCTGTCAGCAGCAAGCACTGTCAACTTTCTTGCATTGTCGCCTCTCTCTCTCTCTCTCTCTCTCTCTCTCTCTCTCTCTCTCTCTCTCTCCAATTTCTTCCCACTCCTGGTGGGTTTTTAGAACCATTAATAACCCGAGGGAGAATCATATTATCGTTCCTCCAGAAGCACCTGGGGGGGGGGGCTGCAAGATCCCCAGTTAGCTGCAGTGCGGAAGTGGGAAGAAATTAAATTTGGTTCGCGTATCATCGTGAAGCCGTCTCATTCGCATTTATATGGGGGGAGAAAACAACAAACTGAACCACAGCCATCTTTAGAAATTCGCTGTCCTGAAAGGAACTGGCGATACTGGTGGAAGGGCCAGATTCTGGAGGGGTAGACCTTCGAACGTTGATTTATTTTATTCGTCTCGTAAAAGTTATACGCTCTGCTTGATTGTCAGAAAAAGCCCTCAGAGCGCTTTACAAAGAGGATAAAACCATGGGATTCGAAAGTCTGGGAGACAGCTATTTTAGAAAAAAATTACTTGAAAATTGTCCAAGGTCAAAGTAAAAAAGGCACATTCTCTTTGGTATGGTGTGATTTCATTACTTATATAAAGGATGCAACAGATGGATCTGTTGCCGTTCCAGCGTTTAAATGTATCTGGCTAGGGCAATGAACTGAAGTGCTAGTACAGAGGTACCTCAGGTTACAGACGCTTCAGGTTACATACACTTCAGGTTACAGACTCCGCTAACCTAGAAATATTACCTCAGGTTAAGAACTTTGCTTCAGGATGAGAACAGAAATTGCGCCGCGGCGGCACAGCGGCAGCAGGAGGCCCCATTAGCTAAAGTGGTGCTTCAGGTTAAGAACAGTTTCAGGTTAAGAATGGACCTCCGGAACGAATTAAGTACTTAACCCGAGGTACCACTGTATCATGTTTGAGTTTTTTTCTCTGTCTTTCTTTAGTTTTCTGAAACTTGACCTCTGCCTGCAAATCCAATTTTCTGGATAGTAGATATATTACTGGTGCTCAGTTTTTTGTTTTTCTGCTTGCTGATTGCTTTAATGCAGTGTTGGCCAAACTTGGCCCTCCAGCTGTTGTTAGACTATAACTCCCATCATCCCAAGCTAACAGGACCAGTAGTCAGGGATGATGGGAACTGTAGTCCCAAAACAGCTGGAGGGCCAAGTTTGGCCAACACTGCTTTAATGTTTTGATGTTTCTCTCTTTTGGAACTTCACTAGTATTGTAGAGACCATGCTCCCTGACTTGATTGTACTGGGTCTTGGACTGCTGTTTCTCTCTCTGTATGTATGTACTATAAAAAGGAGTAAAATTATTTACAACAGCAACAACAACAAATCACACTCCTCTGAATTTACAGTTCAGTAACGTGCACCAAAATGCATATATTAAGATGAGATGTGCATGGAAATGCATTAATATACTACTACAAAAATAGCACAAAATCATCCAGTACGTTAAGAAAAATTGCAGAAGTGTTTCTTACGCTAAATCCTCAGTAAAATGCTGATGAATCGTCACAAGGATTTAATGATAATAATAATAATCCACAAACTGGTGTGGAAATGTGGAGAACTGAATATATGAATGGAAAAATGAGAAACTGATAGAAATCAGAATAGTAACATACTCCCATCCCTGGGGCACAGGTAATGCTGCAAGACAGATCAAGGATTCTCTGTATTCTGACTTCGCTATTTACAAAGAACAGTTACGCATGAGCACACCACACACTAATAAGCGCTGGCTGGAATTATTATTATTATTAATTTATTGATTGCCTTTTGCATCTGTGTCAAGGCGGTTTACAAACAGATGTTGGCAAACTCTTTATGGTTCCCACAAACGTGATAATGGCTGGGGAAACCCAGCCAGATGGGCAGGGTATAAATAATAAAATTATTATTATTATTATTATTATTATTATTAGATAGCAGTTTATAAATACAGGAAACTCCCAACTGACAAACATCCAGTTGATACCCGTGTAGTGCCAAAATCAGAAGTGACCTAAAAACTTCACTCAATGGACAAAATGAAGCCGAAAGCTTTACATGAGCCCCACCGATGCCCGCCCGTCCCCAGCAAAACGAGAATTGCCTTTACTTCTATAAACAAACAAGCTGTAGGTAGCTGAATTAATTTTGCCTCCTAACTTTCCACCAGCCCTCCCCTTATCCCAGTGGCTTCTGGGCACAGGGCTGTGAACAGCAGCTATTGTGCTATTTTCATGAGGACTAGTGTCATTTCAGATTTCGGGCTTAACTAGTGGCAGAGAACCGGTGTTGTGGTTGGGTGTCTTGTGAGTCAGACCTCTTGGCCCCATGAGGTTAGCATTGCAGCTCTCATTTTTCCTGAACATATTTTGTTGTTTTAAATTAGCCTTCCGCCTGCCTTTCCCCCCCTCCTTGGGTAATTTTTGTCTGATTGTTGCTTATATGTGCAATTAGGGTAATTGCGTCTGATTATGCAAATGTGTGTCATTGTGTAATTAGAAGCTGGAAGATAAAGTATAATACATCCATGGGCTCCCTCTTCTTTCTGCCTGTCTCCTTCCCCTCCCCCATTGTTCTGAACTTCCCGAACTGGCTATAATAACGCAGAAAGCAAGTGATTATTGTGATCGCTCTTGACTTTGGGATGAAATTGTTCTTTCGGAGCCCTGGAGTGCTTCGGAACAGATTTTTAAATGCAAACCTTGCTATATGGCTAGATATGGCTAGAGTAGGCTGGTCTGCTTCAGCTATTCAGCCACCACTAATGTGGGCCGTAGAAATGATAGAGAAAGCAGGGTACCTTGCACACACCAGGTCCTGATCCAGCGACAGTTGTGCCCCAGGAAGTAGCATGAACGAATGAGAGTGACCAGAGCTACAGTCCTCATCCCCTGTTGAATTCAATAGGACTTACCATATTTTTCGCTCCATATGACACACTTTTTTCCTCCTAGAAAGTAAGGGGAAATGTCTTTGCGTCTTATGCAGCAAATGCGTGGTCCCTGGAGCCGAATTGCCCAGGAGTGAAAAGCAGATCATGCTTTTTTTCTAAGAAAGAGGGAAGGGGGTGTTGAAACGAAGCTGCTGAGCAGCTGATCGGCAAGCGATCAGGAGGGAGATAAGGGATGCTAGCGATAAAGGAGGCTGCCTGGGAGCGGGGAGGTAAAAGCACACGGATCCTCAGGATTTTTGCATTGGGTCACCCCAAATTCACCATCAGATCACATAGCATGCCCATGGCTACAGCCTGCACCAAAAAAAAATCACGCATCCACTGTTTCGTGGGGCCGCAATGACACAAAAATGTGGTTATAAAGCACAGATCCACATGGATTCTCAGGATTTTTGCATTGGGCTACCCCAAACTCACCGTCAAATCACATATCATGTCTGTGGCCACAGCATGAACCACAAAAATCATACATCCACTGTTTCGTTCAGAATTTTTTCTTCTTCTTGTTTTCCTCCTCTAAAAACTAGGTGCGTCTTATGGTCAGGTGCGTCTTATGGAGCGAAAAATACGGTAGATAGACATCTGTCAGGGATTCTTTAGCTGTGATTCCTGCAGTGCAGGAGGGGAGAGGGTTCTTGTGCTTGAATCCTGCTTGTAGGTTTCCCAAAGGCACCTGGCTGGCCGCTGCTGGACTAGATGGGCCATTGGCCTGATCCAGCAGGCTTTTCTCATGTGCGTACTGACGGAGCTCAAAAAGATGAATGGCTACCATTAAAAAACAACAACTATTTTTCTCTTTCCCATCGTAGGTCAGGGCAAGGGGTTTAGCTATATCACTGAGAGATTTCTGACGAGAGAAACAAATTCCTTGATGTCCTGGGAAGATGGCAAAGGTATTCCTTTTATGGCTCCTCTCTTCCTGCTATGATGCCTTTCGGATCAGTACTCCTTTGATCTGCCCCTAAGCTTGCCGTAAATAATCCAAGGGAGAGGGATTCAACCCAGCTAGAGGAAATACCGGCCAGCAGAGCCTAGATAAGGTTGCCACATAACGTTAGTCCTTCTGCTACGCCCCTGCAATCAAAGCCAAGATCTCCATTTTGCATGCCTTTCCCAGAGACCTGAGGGGAAGCAAATACGTCGCAAGATGCACCCAGCTTTTTTTTAGCCTGAGGTGAACCATGGTTTTGGTGCCAGTGGTCCATCCTCAATCAAATTAGGTTGGCTTTGTGTATTTCTTCAATAACTGCACTGTTGTGATGTTAAGGTGGAGTCCCCCAGGCTTATATAGAGGCATTCACTCGCCTTAACTCTACGCTTGCTTAGAAATAGAGTCCAGTGGCGTAGCGTGGGTTGTCATCACCCGGGACAAGGCAAGTAATTTGCGCCCCCTAACGCGTGGATTTGCGCCCCCTAACCCGTGGATTTGCCCTAACCCCCAGATGTTGCGCCCGGTGCGGCCGGGCCCCCCCCGCACCCCCCACGCTACGCCACTGATAGAGTCACGTTCTCAGAGGAAAAGCATGCCTGCACTATCTGAGCTGAATACCTGATTTAGCAAGAAGAACAGGGTGCCAACTCTCTATCTCTCTATTCCCTGTTTAGGGAAGCTTTTAATGTTTGATGCATTACTGTATTTTAAAATATTTTGTTGGAAGCCGCCCAGAGTGGTTGGGGAAGCCAACTGGGGTATAAATAATAATAATAATAATAATAATAATAATAATAATAATAATAATAATAATAATATAATTAAATAAATAATATCTTAGGGGCCACCACAGAGAAGGCCCTCTCCTGGGCCAGCCCCCCTGAACTTCTGAGAGAGGTGGAACTACCAAGAAGGCCCCCTCTGCTGATCTTAACACCCGGGAGGGTTTGTGGGGAAGGTGGCTGCCTTTCAAGTATTTTGGGGTCTTTTCGGACTTCGAACACTAAGATGAGCGCCTTGAACTCTGCCTAACAGATTTCCCTAAAATGCATATTTATGCACACTTTCCCCTACTACTAGTTTTTGTTTATTTTTGTTTTAAGAACCACCTCCTGAAATTCAGAGAAGTGCAAGATTTGGAGGGCTGCATTTGGTTTCTGGGTTTTGCTTCAGGAAGTGGGAATGCGGAAGGCTGGCATCGAAACACAAACTGAACCAACTTTCCCCTCCATCCTTAACCTCTGTTGCATGCAGATCTTTCATTTTGCCATCGAGCAGCAGTTGTGTGTCGCTTATGCTTTTAAAAAGGCAGCTGCTCAGCACTACAAAGGAAAATGGCAATAAACTAACTGCCTTTTCCTGAAATAGCATGGGGCAGATTTTACTGCCACGCTGGGGTTCTTTTCAGCAGATGCTCTGCAGGGAGGGAGATGAATCGCGGACAGTTATGACCGGGGATCTCCAAGGGGAACATGAGTTTGAAACAATTTCATTTCCTTTTGGCCAGGTGCCCAAACATCAGCAGACAGCTCCTTCCCTGTGAGAAAGGAAACGTGTTGTTAGGGTTGGAGAGGGGGGATGTCTTACAAAAACCGGCAAAATACCCTTCCACCCCCTGCCATTCCTTTGCTGCCCTCTTACACAACTAGAATTAGAGGATGTTGTTCCAGCAAAAACAAACTCTTTTGAGACTGCGGCCACATTCATACTGTACGCTTAAAGCACTTTCATGCCACGTTAAACAGTCATGGATTCTGGGAGCTGAAAAATGGCGGGAGTAAAGGGAAATTTGGGGCGGTATCCCGGCATACAGTTCTTTCCTGCTGTTTTCAAGGGGGAATCGTGCAAGAACTGAAAGATAAAGGCAGAGAAGGCGGCGTTGTCCCAAAATGTTTGTTGTGCCCAAGACCCTAACCACTTCGCTGCGCTGTCTCTGTGGTTTGGGTATCATTTTATTTGATGTCATTTTATTGAAATGGCTTTTATTTTTTAAAAAATGAGTGGTAGTAATCAAGGCGCATTTTGGTAGGGTTGGTCTTGATGCGTCTTCCTGAAGGAGTTAGCTAGAACCAACTGCTATTCTCTTCAAACTGGTTCTCATTGGGTATCCTTAATTTGCATCTTCTTCCTTCGTCCCTTGTCCATTTTATTATTATTATTATTATTATTATTATTATTATTATTATTACTACGATATTCCAACAGTAAACAAAAGGCTACGTGCTTCACCCTCCATTGGCTGATAGTATCTCCGGACAGGGAAAATTTCCATTGGCCCTGTTTGCCTCAGGGAAAAGGGCACAGGAGGAAGCTTTAACAAGAGTCCTTCTCCCCTTCCAGCTTCCCTGAGTTGGATGAAAGATGGGGGGTGGCCAGAGGTCTTCCCTGTGAAGGCACCCTCTATTTCAGTGGTTCCCAACTTGGGACCCTGCAGACCCCAAGAGGCACCACTCATCCCAGCCAGGGAAAAACATGGAGCAAAAGTTCAGAGCTAGTGGGGGACAGTGGCCAAAGGCCTTTGGCCTGAGGGTTTTCCATCCCAGCCTTAGGCCACATTCCCACCATACCCTGAATGCCACTTCAAACATTCATGGCTTCCACCAAAGAATCCTGGGAGCTGGAGTTTGAGAATTCTTAGTGGACCTGTTGCCTTCTCAAAGCCACAATTGCCAGAGTTCCCTGGGAAGAAGGATTGACTGTTAAGCCACTCTGGGAATTGTAGCTCTGTGAGGGGAACGGGGGTCTCCTGGCAACCCTCAGCACCCTTAACAAACTACAGTTCCCAGAATCCTTTGGAGGAAGCTGCGACTCATAGCTCTTTAAATGTACAGTCATACCTCAGGTTGAAGTAGCTTTGGGATGAATATTTTTGGGTTGCGCTCTGCGGCAACCCGGAAGTAACTGAGCGTGTTATTTCCAGGTTTCGCCGCATGCGCAGATGCTCAAAACGACGTCACGCGCATGCGCAGAAGTGGCGGATCGCGACGTGCAGGCGCGGGTTGTGTTCGCTTCAGGATGCGAATGGGGCTCCGGAATGGATCCTGTTCGCATCCAGAGGTACCACTGTACGTCGTGGATGCAGCCTTAGAAGAAAGAAGGGGAAGCGTTTTGGCAGACATGGTGCAAGGACGCTTCTGCTTTTCGTGTCGGAATGAAGTGGCCGCGCTATTTCTAAATCAAAGCAGAAGGAATGGAGGAAATGATGAAACAGGGGAGGGTGCTGGTTGTGTGTGAATCTTTGCAATAAGAGGCCTGTTTGGGCTTCAGACAGTCTGCAACACTGATCGAACAGTTCTTTGCCGTTGTCACGCCGCGACCTTTCCATGCCTTGCCCTGCGTTCTTGTCGTTTGCTTGCATATCATTGCGCAGTTGATAGGTTTCCAATGGTTTTGATCTAGTGTCATGCTGGCATCCAAGCTGCTCTGGTTTCTGTTTTTGACTGTGTTTTAGGGTTTTTCAACATGTGAACTGTCCAGGGAACATGGTTGATTGGGTGTAGGGATGGGAGAGAACTATGATTCAGCTCACATTTAAAGGCGAATCCACCCACTTAAAGGCAAATCTATGAAATTTGCAGTTTCCAAAATAGTCTAAGAACCAATACACAGCCATCTTTAGAAATACACACTTTGCTGAATTTTGCACCGCAGTTTTCCAGTCAAGTAATGTGTTTTTAAAAAATACCTATATGTGGGTGAAATGTACATAAAAATGCATATTGTTATTCTTATTCTTATTATGCTACCCTTCATCAAGGATCACAGGGTGGTTTACAAAATAATAACACAAAGATACACAACACATATCAGTGAAAATAACATTCAAAAAGGCATCATATTAGGGGAAACTGCTTTGCAAAAATGTGTATGTTAAATATTAGAAGAAATTCATGCTGATGAACCTTCCCAAGGACTTAAAAAAAATTCAAACTGATGAGGAAATATGAAGAACTGAATTTATTATTTATTATTTATTTTTAAAAACTATTTTTAATTCAACGACATGTAAGAAATAAAGACATAATGAGGAAAAATACCATTAAATTTAAACATGCAAACAGAAAAGATACAGATATTGGTTGCTGTATTTGCAATGATTATTCCTAATAATCACATATACTTTTAAAAACAATTTTCTTTATTTGTTAGTATCAGGATGCTGCCCTCGGGGTCTGATGACATTCACAGTGGCTGGAAACCACAGCATAGGAGAGGGCTCTTGTGTTCGAATCCTGCTTGCTGGTTTCCCACAGGCATCTGCTTGGCCCCTGTGAGAACAGGATGCTGGACTAGATGGGCCACTGGCCTGATCCTGCAAGCTCTTCTTATGATCTTACTTAGTTACAACTACGCAGGCTTTACCATGACTTTTTGTGATACTTTCCAGGTGTCCATGCAGCAGGGTCTCCGCCTCAGATGCTTCCCATGAGCCACACCGCTCCAGAACCCTCCGTTGTCGTCATCTAAGAACGCGGAAAGCCACGAATCGAGGATGGGGGATTCCGCAGCCGAGACAGCGGTCCAAATCCCCGATGTCTGTTGCAAAGACACCCAGACGGAGCTCGCCGAGAGAGTCGCGGCGATCCACGTTGCCGTCGGCCCCGATGCCGCCGACCAAAACGGCCAAGGAACCATCGCAGAGAATGACGTTGCGTTCTCCAAGATGGCTGCCAACAACCAAAGGAACGGGGTTGATGTTGATTCGGGAACATCCGAAGAACTAGATGGGGCTCACGAGTTGCTTGCCCCAAAGAGGGCTCCAGCAAGACCCATCCTCTCTGGCCGGAAGTACTCCCTTCAGGAAAAGCCCGCGGGGAACTACTTGGCTTCTTCGGATGCCGCAGGCTTTGGTCCTTACGCCACGGGCCCTTCCACTCACATCTCACCACGGATAGTGCGGCGGCCGACGATAGAGTCCCATCGAGTCTCCATTTCAGATGCTGCGGTGGGTTGGCTCTCCCTTTTGGATGGATGGGGTGTTCTGTTAACAAAGGGCGGTTGAAAAATACTTTTTTGGTGAACTGATAAATGAAATTCACACAGCCGGCTCTGCCATTAGACAGAGTGAGGCAAACTCCTCTGGCAGCCATTTTGGGGGGCTGTGAAAAGGAAGCAAACAGATAGTTATTTAATGTATTGTTATTAATGCCGCTGCTGCTGTTACTACTGCAGTTTTACAGTTAGGGGGTGAGAGAAGCAATTGTGGGAGTATCTGAAGCGCTGACATAACTTGACTAACCTTGGTTTGGGATGTGGGAGGAATTGGTTTGTGTTGAAAGGGAAACCTACTTAATTCGCCCCTTTCTGAAGCAATATGTGAACTGAGACACAGCCATCCTTTGCAATTTGCACTTATTTGAATTTTGAAATGAAATGCACTATATTAAGGGAAACTGCCTTGCAGAAATGTGTACATTAGGTAAAACACTGTGTATTTATTAATGCAATCCACCATTTAACACAATCTCCACTCCTTGATCCTAAGTCCTGCCTTCTGGAGCAACCGTACCCAATAATAGAATAGTTTGGTGGCATCTGCAGATTTGATGAGCATCCCCTCAGTTCCTTCATCCAGGTCATTTATAAAGACGTTGAACAACAACGGGCCCTGGACAGAACCCTGCGGTACCTCACTTGCCACTTTTTTACAGGATGACGAGGAACCATTAATGAGTACTCTTTGGGTTCGGTCAGTCAACCAGCTACACATCCACCTTACAGTTACCTCATTCAACCCACATTTTACCAGCTTCCTCGCAAGAACATCATGGGGGACTTTGTCAAAAGCTTTACTGAAATCAAGATACACTATGTCCACAGAATTTCCCTGATCCACCAAGTTTGTAATTCCATTAAAAGAAGAAATCAGATTGGTCTGGCATGACTAATTTTTGAGAAACCCGTGCTGGGTCTTCGTAATCACAGCATCCTTTTCTAAATGCTCGCAGACCGACTGTTGAATTATCTGCTCAAGGACCTTCCCTGGTATCAATGTCAAGCTCTGTAGTTACCTGGGTCTTCTTTTCCCCCCCTTTTTGAAGATGGGGACAACATTTGCCTGGCTCCATCTTCTACATGGCAGCTCTTCAGATATTTGAAGACCACTATCGTGTCTCCCTTAATCTTCTTTCCACCTGCCAGCCAAACCAGGGATGGGGCACTTCAGGCCTGGAGATCAAATGTGGCCCTTCAGGCCTCTCTGTCAGGCCCTTGAGACCCTCTCCAAGCCACACCCCTCACCAGCCCATCTCTCACACCCTCCTTGAGTGTTCTCTCCTGGCTGGGATGTGTCTTTCAACTCTTAACTATGCCTCTTGCTTGTCTGGTGGGAGGCTAGAGAGGAGTGGGTGAGCATAGGTCAGGCATAGGCAAACTCGGCCCTCCAGATACTTTGGGACTACAACTCCCATCATCCCTAGCTAACAGGCCCAGTGGGCAGGGATGATAGGAGTTGTAGTCCCAAAACATCTGGAGGGCTGAGTTTGCCTATGCCTGGCGTAGGAACTAGCCTGCTGTACAGAGCTAATATTTGCATTCCTTGCTCCACCTGCTTTTGCCTCTGGCCCCACCCACCCCTGGCACGCGACCCCCAGAAGGTTACCCAGACAGGAATGTGACTCTCAGCAGGTGGACAAAGTGTTTACCCCACCCCTCATCTGAACCTAAGATGCACCAGGCTGCAGGTCTCCCCCCAGCTCGACTCGGCAGCCGGAACTTATTTTTACATGCCAAGTTTTTTCTGCTTTAAAGTTGCCATGCTGTTGGCTCCGTGTGTACCTTTGGCGCCTGTCTTTGGGGAATTCTAGCAGCGGCTGGCTCATGATTATTTTATCAGCTGACGTGTGCCACATTTCCCAGCACGGCGCACACAAGAGCAGAATATGGGCACAGTTTGAAATTTTAATGCGGGCAAACGGTGGGCAGGTGCCTGATTATTGGCAGCTGTGCTAGGAAAAGCAATAAGATAGATGATAGATAGATAGATAGATAGATAGATAGATAGATAGATAGATAGATCGGCCAAGGTGGCCTTCCTTGGGCCCCAGAGTACCAGCAGAAGGTCTCACAATACTGTTTTATTGCAGCATCAGCTTTTGAGGAGCAGAGCGTTCTTCGTGTGATGCGTAGACAGACATATTTGTACAGTGCTGCAGCAGGAAAGCATTTTTTAATATATATAAAGAAATGTACAAACAGTGGGGCCAAAAGGTCATGAAATCCAGTGGGATTTGTTGTAGTTCAGTTGCATTTCTACATGGAGTGCAAATACACACAAGATAAGAATAGACTGACCCATTTGAAATGACAGCTGCTGCAAATAAAGCTGTCTGTCGGGCTGCGCTGTGCAAAGTTGACATCGGAAATGGGAAAGAAACCCAGCAGCCAGGAATAAGCTTTGCCAGGTGATCCGGGTTGAATGTCCTCACTGCCTCCTGTGGGAGTGAGTTCCATAGGTTAACAATGTACTGTGAGAAGAAGGTCATCCTTTTATCTGTCCGGAATCTTCCAACATTCAATGGATGACCTGGAGTTCTAGTGTTACTGGAGCACAATAAGAACCACTTTCTCCATGTCGTACATACTTTTTAAAAGTTCTATCATTTTGCCACGTCTTTTCTCCAAAAAAGTTCCCAAATTCTGCAGTCTTTCCTTGTAGGTGAGTCACTGCATTCCTTTGGTCATTTTGATGGCTCTTTTCTGAACCTTTTCCAACCCCTTTTTGGGGCGAGGCGACCAGAACAGCACAAAGTATTCCAATCGCCTCCTCCCCTGCCACCATCTTTCCTATTTAGACACATTTTCGATAGGCAAGTTGTTCAGCGTGGCGTGGCATTTGCCCCACCCCAAATCGTCTTTCTCCCTGAGCCCCTTTCTGGCGACATTCAGATACATTGGAATACTTTCCGAAGCGACACCTTTCCCCTGGCGCAGGCTGCTTGGGGGTCATCCATCACTGTCAGAGGCAGCGTTATCCATCACACCGTGGTTGCGAGTCATTACGCAAGGTACAGCCCTGGTAAAAACGAAGATGAAATCAATCACAGCTGTTTTGTTGGCTTATTCCCATTGGTGAAGATCCATGATGGATTGGTGGCTGCCTGCTGTGCTACACAACTGAGGCTGCGCCCATGTCAACAGAGAAGGACTGCATCCTTAGACAGCAATGCATGCATTTTAAGACCTTAGGCTTGGGGTCAAATGCAGCCCTCCTACCCTCTTGTATCAGGTGTCTGGAGCTTTCCCCCAGCCACGCAAAACCCAAGCCATTTCATCAGAGGCAGAGAAGAGCAGAAGAAAGGTTTGCAGCATCCGGCCAATGGCCTGTCTAGCTCAGCATCATGTCCTCACAGTGGCCACTCAGACACCTGTGGGAGATCAGCAAGCAGGACCCAACTGTGGAGGCTAATAGCTTTGTCCAATCCTCCTTTAAAGCTGTCCAAGTGGGAAGAGAGTCCCGCAGTTTAACTCTGCCCAAATCTTTTACCTGCCCCAAATCTTCTAACATTCCGTTGGGTGTCCACAAGTTCTAATAAATGATGAAGCAGAGGAAATGTCACAGAGCCGAGCGGCAGTAAATCACACCGTTCAAAGTTGGAGTTACAGTCATACCTTGGTTTCTGAACATCTTAGTTCTTGAACGTTTTGGCTCCCGAACACCGCATACCCAAAAGTGACTGTTCCGGTTTGCGAACTATTTTTGGAAGCCGAACGTCTGATGGGGCTCCCGCAGCTTCCACGTGCTTTGGTTTCCGAACGGGTTCCATTCAACTTCCAAGGTACGACGGTATTTGCAAAAACACAGTCTCTGTAAACTTGGCTGAGTGTCAGGTCTAAAGGGCACAGCAGCTCATCCCCATTGGTGCTCCTCCTTGACATCAGTTGCCAAGACTGAAAGTCCCCGCGTCCCCACAACCGTCCTCTCTTCTCCGTGACTTTTTCCAATCAATCGGAGACTGTGCCTGTGTGCAGGCTGTCACTGCTCCGCCCTTTTCATTCCTCTTCTGGTTCTGGGAGACATAGGGAGGAGGGGAGCTTGTTGCAGCAGGAGACACCCGTGACTCTTCACTAGCCTGATTCATCTCTGCCTCTTGATCTCCCTTCTCCCTGTGACCACTCATCGTTGTCCCACCACCACTCCCCGGGCTTTGAGCCTTCTTCCCTTGGTGGCTCCCTATCTGGTTCCTCCCACCATTCGTCTGCGTTCAACCAGCCCATGACAGGAAGCCTCTTACTCCAAGATATAATATAAAATATGATATAATTTATTATTTATAACCCGCCCATCTGGCTGGGTTACCCCAGCCACTCTGGGCGGCTTCCAACAAAGTATTAAAAGCTTCCCTTAACATTAAAAGCTCCCTAAAGAGGGCTGCCTTCAGATGTCTTCTAAAAGTCTGGTAGTTGTTCTTCTCTTTGATATCTGGTGGGAGGGCGTTCCACAGGATGGGTGCCACTACCAAGAAGGCCCTCTGCCTAGTTCCCTGTAACTTGGCTTTTTGCAGTGAGGGAACTGCCAGAAGGCCCTCGGCGCTAGACCTCGGTGTCTGGGCAGAACGATGGGGGTGGAGACGCTCCTTCAGGTATACTGGACCGAGGCCGTTTAGGGCTTTAAAGGTCAGCACCAACACTTTGAATTGTGCTCGGAAACGTCCTGGGAGCCAATGTAGGTCTTTCAAGACCGGTGTTATGTGGTCTCGGCAGCCGCTTCCAGTCACCAGTCTAGCTGCCATATTCTGGATTAGTTATAGTTTCTGGGTAGCCCCATGTAGAGTGCATTGCAGTAGTCCAAGCAGGAGATAACTAGAGCATGCACCACTCTGGCGAGACAGTCCACGGGCAGATAGGGTCTCAGCCTGCGTACCAGTTGGAGCTGGTAAACAGCTGCCCTGGACACAGAATTATCCTGCGCCTCCATGGACAGCTGTGAGTCCAAAATTACTCCCAGGCTGCACACCTGGTCCTTCAGGGGCACAGTTACCCCATTCAGGACCAGGGAGTCCTCTACACCTGCCCACCTCCTGTCCCCCCAAAACAGTACTTCTGTCTTGCCAGGATTCATCCTCAATCTGTTAGCCGCCATCCATCCTCCAACCACTTTCAGACACTCACACAGGATCCAGGGCTGAGTTGTTAGAAAAATGGTCTTCTGCATTTACGCCTTAGTTGCCATGGGAACCAGGCCTTCACACCCTTCTTGAGTGTTTTTGCTTGGCTGGAATATGACCTTCAGCCCTGATGATGCTTCTTGCTTATCTTGATGGAAGATAGAGAGGGGCGTGTGATTATAGAAACTAGGCCAGTGTGGAAAGGTAAAAGTCACATTCACTGCTCCACTCACTTTTGAATCTGGCTCCGCCCACCACTAGAATGTGGCCCCTGGAAGGTAGCCTTGGACAGAAATATGGCCCTCAGACTGGAAAAGTTTCCCCACTCATGTTTTAAGGGGTGGATTGAACATATTTTCAGTGGACCAAAAGCTGAACGGCCGGCTGTATCATGTTCTGTTTTATTCAGTTTACAAGCTGCTTGCTTAAGATAAAACTATACTCTAGGTGACACAGACAAAATTAAAACATTGCACATTGAATTGTGCAATAAAATTAAATAAAAATCATAAATCAACTTAAAAAAACCCTCCCTAGCAATAAAATCCAGTCATAAAATCCAGCATAGATAGATGCCGATTAAAGCCGCAGTTAAGAATCTGAGAAAAATCAGCTCAGCTAGAAAAACTAAAAAGAAGAAGAAGAATCGTTTGTCATCGACCTGCGGAGATGAAATTAAAAGAGCAATTAAAAGAGATGTGTTAAAAGGCTTGGGAGCACAATAAAAGGTCTTTGGCTGGGAAGGAAATGAAAAGGGACTCTCTCAGGATAGCATTTCACAGACCGGAAGTGAGGGGTTTGCAGAAAGGCCCTCTTCATCTTAAGAGCCCTCAGGATTTCATTGTGTGGGGCACTTGGAGAAAAAACAAACTTAAAACATCCCAGCAAAAAGGCCATAGGTAAAAGACCTGATAAAAAAGCAATATTTTTGCCTGGCACCTAAAGCTATGTAATGATGGCGCCAGGCAAGCTGCACTGGGGAGAACGTTCCACAAGCAAGGAGCCACCACTGAAAAGGCCCTGTTCTTGTGTTGCCACCCTCCAAACGTCACATGGAGGGGGGCACACAAAGAAGGGCCTCAGGTGATGATCGCAGCGCCTGGGTCAGTTCATACAGAGAGATGAAGTTCTTGAGGTGTTGGTACCCTGAGCCACATAAACCTTTATGGGTCAGAACCAGCATTTTGAATTGGGCCTGGAAACCAGTTGCTAGCCAGAGCAGTTGGGCCAGGACTGGTATTACACACTCAGAGGATTTTGCCCTGGTAAGCAACCTGGCTGCCGAATTCTGTACCGGCTGCAGTTTACAAAAAAAGAAAACCATTACTTCGATCATAGCATATTACTACAAATAAACGAACTTACCAATAAACCCCAACCATGGAGGCAGAGCATAGTGTGGCTTGTTGCCATCAATAGTCCTATCCTCCGTGAATTTGTCCAGTCCTCTTTTAAAGCCATCTAAGTTGGTGACCACCCCCTGTCTCCAGTGGGAGGGAGTTCCATAGTTTAGATATGCACCGTGTGGCAAACACGGCCCTAGTAAGTGTGTTTAGGGTTGCCGCCTTCATCAGTGGGTCCATTAATCAGCTAAAATGCACCTGATGAATAGACCCAGATTATTTTGCCTCACGTATCCTCCGTTAACAAATCCCAACCCAGACTTAGATGGCTTGCTGTGTTATGCTGACTACAGCGTCTGGCAGAGGGAAGACTTTTCGTACAAAAATTGGCCGGAGGCGGCAAAAAACCTTCAGAGCGAGCTGCCTTCGGAGCCCGATCGCATTTGACAGTCTCTCTGCACGGCAGCGCGTCCTCCCTTTTGAAATGGAAAGACTCGCTTCATGCTTCCAGCTGAGGGAAGCGGACCTAGCAGCTCACTCAGATGTGTGACTGAGGAGAAGTGACAGGCAGAGGGAACCTGGCTTGCCTCTGAGGGTGTACTTTTCCTGTCTGCAGATCACAAATACTAAGGGGGTATTCTTCCTCGTCGCCTCACAATGAAGCTGGGTTGCGGTGCTCAGATGCCATTATTAGCTCTCGCTGTTGTCGCTGAATTTGGGGCGAGGGAGGAATTCGGTTCAATTTGCATCGAAAGGCAAATATTACCTAATTCACAGTATCCAAAACAGCTCGCAAATTGAAACACAGTCATCTCTTGACGTTTGAAAGTATCCAAATTTTTGAAACGCAGTTTCTCTATCCAAGGTAATCGTGTACCAAAATGCATCTATTGAGACGTGCGTTAAAATTCATGTGTGGGCGAAAAGGACATACAGAAGTGCATTGTATTACGGGAAACGTAACTTTCAGGGGAAATACGGTCTGTGGAATCGGGGATATTGGGCAAAAGCGCATCCGGGAATGTTTGCATTAGGAGAAATACTCACAAAAATGCTGATGGGTTTTGGTGATTACTTAAAAAAAAAAAATTCAGCTGATGTGGATGTGAGGAGAGCTAACTGGAAAAATGAGAAACTGACCAATTTGCCCATCTCAGCCTCCAAATGCAATCCTTTTGAACTAGCTACCCTAACTGAATCTCTATTTCTACCCCTCCAGGATTGTGTGCAGCTGAACCAATATAAGTTGAAAAGCGAAATAGGCAAGGTATGTAACCACAACTCTTCCTCAACTACTTCATCAGAAGTAGATTTTTGGGGTTCTATGCAATTTTATTCTGTATAAGTTTATTTTAAAAAACCCTGTTGATTGTTATGTATATTTTGGTAATTTTATTATGCCTACTGTTTTTAAATATCTGTTTTTAATCGCTGCTTCTAATGACCATTTTATACTATTTTACGCTCCAAGTTCCTTCCGTGCTATCTTGGAACTGTAGGTAGAATGCAAAATCCTGATGGCGACTCCTTTCATCCTTCCTTCCAGCTGAAGATATATGAGCAATTATACTTCCAAGTCCTCTTAGTGTTATTCAGTTCATACGTAACTAATAAAGGATGGTTTCCATCGTAAACCTTTTGCAAAATAGAGCTTCCCTCCTTTCCCCCCCCTTTTTACACACACAGTTCCATTTGATGTTATATTCCATATTTATAATCCAATTTCTTCCATCCTCGCTTGTACAAATATAATTTGAACTAGCATTCAGAGGAGGGTTGCTGAATCATAAATGTAGAGAAGAAAACTTTAAATAAAGAAACCGTAGGCTCCCGTCCCCACCGTCTTTTGCACCAAATGAAATCTTATCTCAAGTACAAACCGTAATGTCCTTGCAGTTGGTTTTTTCCGCATTTAGCGATCTTATCTCTTCTAGCACGCACCTGTAATTTAGTCCAGTTAAGCTCTAAATAACAGGAGAACCTCTGCTTCTTAATGGCAGCGTTGGAGGGTTTTCGGCAGGTGAAGTGCTTTTGCACTCAGCGCCTCCTTGCCCCCCCCCCCCCCCGCCATTCCATGCCGGAGGAGAGCCAGGTTTGAGACAAACTGTGAATGAAGTGAAGCCTGTCCCCCCCCCCCGTCCCTGGGGGGGAATTTGCAAGGATAATTGCCCTTAATCATGCTTGTTTTTCCTTTGCCAATGATCTCCTAATGTCATGAGGGCTGCTTCCATTAAGGCAGAGCGGAACCGGAAGCCAGCGTGGCATTTGATTGTGAGTTTTTGAGCCGCTTCTTATGTCTTGGAGCCCTGCCGCAATGCCGGCTCACTCTTAACAAATCTGATGGGGCTCAATGTGCTGAACAAGTGAGGTTGCAGGAATAAGGGGAAGGTGCTGTTGTTGACTTCACCGATCCAAGCCTCTTCCCGCTACAGGCAGCAGGTAAGCGGAGGAACGGCTGGTGTTCTTCTCCTGCCTGCCTTTGGGAATCCTGTGCCAGCCTCCTGCTACAGAGATAATGACTGTGTATATCAAAATTTGCACATGGCAGAGTTCCCAGCACTGCAGCACCTGGGCTCCGCGTGACGAGAATCAGAGATGTCCCCTTCCTCTGCCCTTCATGGAAAAGAGCCTAAAGTCTGTGCTCCAACACATAAGTGTCCCTGGGAGGCAGCCCAACAGATAAGCATGTTCTGCAAGAACATGAGAACAGCCAGCCCTCATGCTGCCTTTCCAAAACTGGTGCTGGGCTTTTGGAAGGAGGTGCAAGGCCCTGGCAGGGTCCTAGAGCCCTCCCACCTCCTTCCCAAAGATGGGAAAGTGCTAGCTAGGCTTTGGCAAGGAGCGTGGAGGACTCTGGGACCCTTTCGGAGCCCACACACCTCTTTCCCAAAGCCCAGCACCTCCTTACCTGACCTTGGAAAGGCAGGGGTTGGGAAGTCATGAAATGTTGCTGGAAAAAGGTATGTAACCCTCAGGCCCTCCATGTTGGAACACCCTGGCCTGACGATTGAATTTTGAAGTCTGTGGGAGTTGGGGTGGGGAAGAGGGAATTGGCCAGATAAAAAATAACCCATCTCCCCATTCCACTGACAGAAGTTCTTTCTGCCTGATCAAAGACCTTTCCATCCTCATGAATCTCTTTAAACCGATGAAAAGGATTGCGTAGGTAGATCATCTGCCTTTGAACTCAGTTTAGCTCCTTCCATTTAAGCACCTTTATTTACATTTTTTTGGCATATCAAGAGAGGGGAAAAAAGAAACTAAAATCTTCTGGGCATTTGCAGACGGGTCATCGCAGGAGCCCTGCTGGATCAGAGCAAAGGACCACTTGGTCCGACATCCTGTTCGTGACTGCTGTCACCATCTGTAGTGATCATGGAGCCCAAGAAAGTAAAATCTCTCACTGCCTCCATTTCTTCACCTCCTGGCAATTAGAAGGGGAAGAAATGGAGGCAGTGAGAGATTTTACTTTCTTGCGCTCCATGATCACTGCAGATGGTGACAGCAGTCACGAAATTAAAAGACACCTGCTTCTTGGGAGAAAAGCAATGGCAAACCTAGAGAGCATCTTAAAAAGCAGAGACATCACCTTGCCAACAAAGGTCTGTATAGTAAAAGCTATGGTTTTCCCAGTAGTGTTGTATGGAAGTGAGAGCTGGACCATCAAGAAGGCTGATCGCCGAAGAATAGATGCTTTTGAATTCTGGTGCTGGAGGAGACTCTTGAGAGTCCCACGGACTACAAAAAGATCAAACCTCTCCATTCTGAAGGAAATCAGCCCTGAGTGCTCACTGGAAGGACAGATTGTGAAGCTGAGGCTCCAATACTTTGGCCACCTCATGAGAAGAGAAGACTCCCTGGAAAAGACCCTGATGTTGGGAAAGATGGAGGGCACAAGGAGAAGGGGACAACAGAGGACGAGATGGCTGGACAGTGTTCTTGAAGCTACCAGCATGAGTTTGACCAAACTGCGGGAGGCAGTGGAAGACAGGAGGGCCTGGTGTTCTCTGGTCCATGGGGTCACAAAGAGTCGGACACGACTAAACAACAATTTACATTTTTTTGGCATATCAAGAGAGAAGTTGCTTTAAAAAAAAAAAAGAAACTAAAATCTTCTGGGCATTTGTAGATGGGGCATCGCAGGAGCCCTGCCGGATCGGAGCAAAGGACCGCTTGGTCCAACATCCTATTTCCAACAGGAAGTGGTCAGATGTCAGGACACAAGCAGGGAAAGGGGCATGGCTCAATGGCAGGACACCTGCTTCGCATGCAGAAGGCCCCAGGTTTGTTCTGCAGCATCTCCAGGTAGGGTTGAGAGAAACACCTGAGCCTGTGACCCTGGAGAGCTGCTGCTGGTCAGTGTATGCAGTGCTGAGCTAGGAGGAGGACCAGCGGTCTTGACTCAGTTTATAAGGCAGACTTGGGTTGCGGAACAGTATCCAGCCAGCGGGCCACATCCTTACTCCCCTACCCTGATGACAGGTGGGCAAGACCACGCACCTGTCAGCAACCTGATGTCACAATGATGTCAGGTGACTGAAACCTGTCAAAGTCCAAGGGAAGTAACTGACAACTGACAATCAGCAGTTACAGCAGCCGCCTTTGAAGGTGCGCTTTCGGTGCCGTTCAGCACTGGGAGTTGCACCTTCAAAGGGAGTCTCTGTAGCCGCCGACCAGCTGATTAATGTTTAGTGGAAGCCCTTTTGAAGTACTCAAAACGAAACATATTTCCCCCTGCAGAGAAGGAGGTTTGTATTCAGAGCATTTAGAAAGGGAGCTTTTCTTTCTTTTTTTCATTTCCAAGTAAGCAGTATTTTTAGTGCAAACTCTTTCCACCAGAACGAAAATATGCTCCATTTTTTCAAGGCAGCATTTTTCTTGTTTTGTTTTCCCCCCGCTGCTGAGAAAGCAGCTTGGATTTAAAGCACTGCAGGAAGCGTTTTGAATCCAAACTGCATCCTCCAAGCCTTTGTTCATACTTCCAGAACTTACACGTGGACTCTCTGCGCTTCGAAACCCCACTCTTCTCTTAATTTTTGGGATGCAGCTCGCCCAACGAAAAGCGTGCAAAGCATCATGAGAAAATTGCATTTTGGGGAAACAGCTTACAGAAAATAGATACGTTAGGCAAAAAGGTGTAAATAACTGTGTATTAATACATGAAAGGTACATACAAATCTGCAAGAGGTTGCAGGAGTTCTCATGTCGTCCTCCCATTGATCAAAGGAAGCCACATTTTTGTCCTTCCAGCATATTAATCTTTTTGCAGATGTCCAGGCCCAGAGAATCCATTTACGTTGACCATTTGTCAAGCCCCATATATTAGGTATAAGAGGATGTTCTGGAATTTTCAACTCTTTCCTCACAATAGTTTTCATACATCCTGATATTTCTTTCCAAAAAATTTGCTAACGTCGAACATACGTTTCAGCGAGCCATTCTCTAGTCTGAACTGACATTGCCTGTGCATTTATTTCTTAGGGCTCCTATGGCGTCGTGAAGCTGGCCTACAACGAAAGTGACGACCAATATTATGTAAGTTCCTCCCCTGCTCCCTGCTGTTCCCTATGCAAGTGGCTGGATATTCCCTCCAATCAAATTTGACCTCTCAGGGGAGCGTGTTTTCACTCATCCCTTGTTTGTTTGTTGCATTTATACCTCACCTTTTCCTCCAAGGAGCTCAAGTTGGCGTACATGGCTCTCCGCCTCCTCATTTACCCCCCCCCCAACAACCCTGTGAAGTAGGTTAGGCCAAGAGGCAGTGACTGGCCCACAATCAGTGAGCTTCATTTTTGGGTGAGGGATTTGAACTCAGGTCTCTCCCAGGTCTTACTCCAACACTCTAACTACTGCACTGCCACAGGCTCTTGCCTGTCTGTGTTTGGTTGAGTTCACTTGCCTTGAGAACGGACTCTCCGTTCTACCACAAAACCCCCCCATTTTGTCCAGGAACAGAGTGGGCTTCATCCTAGAGATGGAGGAGGCCAGCTCAGATTGCAGGAATTCTCCTCAATAATTCTGGGAGCTGGAGTCTGTTAAGGGTGCTGAGGGTTTATAAGGAGATCCCTATTCCCGCCCCCTCGCCCCCAGAGTTGCAGTTGGAGGCAGCAATGCTTCTGAATACCAATTGCTGAAAGCCACAAGATGGGAGAGTCGCTCTTGTGCCCGAATCCTGCTTGCTGGTTTCCCACAGGCTCACCACTGTGAGAGCAGAAGGCTGGACTACATGGGCCCTGGGCCTGATCCAGCAGGCTCTTCTTATGTTCTTTAATCCCAGAGTACAGTGGTACCTCAGACGCTTTGGGTTACAGACGCTTCAGGTTACAGACTCTGCTAACCCGGAAATAGTACCTTGGGTTAAGAACTTTGCTTCAGGATGAGTACAGAAATCGCACGGCGGCGGCAGCGGGAGGCCCCATTAGCTAAAGTGGTGCCTCAGGTTAAGAACAGTTTCAGGTTAAGAACTGACCTCCAGAATGAATTAAGTTCTTAACCCGAGGTACCACTGTAGTGCAACAACCAATCCCTCTTCCCGGGGAACTCTGGGAATTGTAGTTTTGGGAGGGGAATTAGGGCCTCCTAACAACTCGGCACCCTTAACCGACTCCAGCTCCCAGAATTCTTTGGGGGAAGCCATGACTGTTTAGAGTGGGTATCACTCGGGATGACATGAATGTGGCCTAAGTTGAAAAAAGGAAGTTGGAAGGACCCTGCACAGATCGCGGACAGCACCACTCCTCATTCAAACATCTTGGAAGATGTTTCTGTTGGCTGGCTCACCAAGTAAACCTCCGCATTCACAGAGCCATCCAGATTCCCTGAGGCCACTGAGGAAGAAAGCAAAAGAAAATGGCACCTGGGAGGGAGGGGGGAACCCATAAGAGAAACTGCTCCAAATTGCATAATGAGCTAATGGCCGGTTAGCTCCCCAGCACGCTACTTGATTGACAGGCGGCTTTTCATACCGAAAGAGATTGCATGTTCCATGTATCTCTGCTTTGTAGAACAACGTTCACACCGATAGCGCTTTGACGAGAGCTGTCAAGTGGGCAATGGAAATATTTCACGCAAGTGCAATGCACCACCAATTACCTGGGACCCTTTTAAAATTCTGACAATTGGAAACAATTCAGATTCTCTCTTTCTGTCTCACTCGCACAAACAGACACACACACAAGCAATATGCTGAATTTTTTCACCGTTGCCTATCTATGTCCTTTCCCCCCTTCAAGGTGGTTACAGCAGAGAAGAGGGAGCATTGCTCTGGTGCCTTCTGCCTTTTGATCCTACCTTTAAAGCATATGTCCAGATTTTAAGGCTGAGATTACCGTGGTGACAGCGTCAGGCTACTAGGACCTGGAAAAGACCAGGGTTCAAATCCCCGCTTTGGGTGACCTTGGGGGACTGTTCACAGACTTTCTTGGCCTAACCCACTTCACAGGTTTGTTGTGAGGATAGGATGGGGAGGAAGAGGACCACGTACACCACCTTTGAGCTCCCTGGAGGAAAAGTGGGGTCTGAACGAAGTACCGTATTTTTCGCTCTATAGGACGCACTTTTTCCCCTTCAAAAATTAAGGAGAAATGTGTGTGCGTCCTATGGAGCGAATGCAGGCTCCTTGGCTTCAGTGATAGCAACGCAAAGCCTCCAAAGCGCAGAGGAAGCGCTCCCTCCGCGCTCCGGAGGCTTTGCGTTGCTTTCGCTGAAGCCTGGAGAGTGAGAGGGGTCAGTGCGCACCGACCCCTCTTGCTCTCCAGGCTTCAGGGATAGCCACCTGAAGCCTCCGGAACACAGCGGGAAGTCCTGCTGCGCTCCAGAAGCTTCGGGTTCCTTTTGCTGAAGCGGGAGGGCAAGACTCTCCTGGCTTCAGCAGAGAGGGAGAGCTGCGCAGTGCCCCTTCAGCCAAGCGGGAGGAGAAATGGAAGGGGCTCCGTTTCTCCTGCCACTTCACTGAAGGGGCGCTGAGCAGAGAGGGGGAGAATTTTTTTTCTTGTTCTCCCCCTCTAAAACAAGGTGCGTCCTATGGTCCGGTGCGTCCTATAGAGCGAAAAATATGGTAAATAAATAAATTGGAATTGCATATATTAGGCAAGATTGCTTGCAAAAGAAGTATGTTAAGAGGAGCATGCATGAATGTGTGTGCAAACGTTCATACGGATAGCTCAGTTGGTAAGAGCATGAGACTTTTAATCTCAGGGTCAAGGGTTCGAGATCCACCTTGGGCAAAAAAGCTCCTGCATTGCAGCGGGTTGGAGTAGATGACCCTTGTGGTCTCTTCCAGCTCTACAGTTCTGTGATTCTATAGCTTCGTTGTTTTTCAGATGTAAACTGAGTGGAGGGAAAAGAGAAATCGAGAGACCACAACTGGCAGATTTGTCATTCCTTCCTCTTTTGTTGTTTACCCTCCTTTTACCCTATAGTCCCAGGGAAGCTGACCACAATTAAAACACAGTACAGTGGTACCTCGGGTTAAGTACTTAATTCGTTCTGGAGGTCTGTTCTTAACCTGAAACTGTTCTTAACCTGAAGCACCACTTTAGCTAATGGGGCCTCCTGTTGCCGCCGCGCTGCCGGAGCACTATTTCTGTTCTCATCCTGAAGCAAAGTTCTTAACCCGAGGTACTGTTTCTGGGTTTGTGGAGTCTGTAACCTGAAGCATCTGTAACCAGAAGCGTCTGTAACCTGAAGCGTATGTAACACGAGATACCACTGTATTGAAAAACAGTTTAAAACAAACTAAGAAATAGAATGGGTCCTACTTACTGCTCCAAATTACTACTTACTTGACTTTTTATAATACACGTCTCCTCCCCACCCCTTCTGTTTCACTACAGGCCATGAAAGTCCTCTCCAAAAAGAAGCTATTGAAACAGTATGGATTTCCACGTAAGTATCTGTGCCTTTTTACGGCTTGGGGAGCTTATCTGAAGGTAGGGCAGGCACACACTTCTGTCTAGGCAAACAAGGGGCATTCTGGGAGTTCAAGGACACAGTCCAGCCAGGCAAAAACTCTCAAGGAAGGTGCAAAACTGGGATGATACTTAGTTTGTGAGGACAGCAACTTTATGAGCATGCAAGGAGACAAGGAAACCTACTCCTAACTAATGTGTAAACTGGTACAACTTGTTCCTTTGGGTAAAGGTCGGCCTCCGCCTCGAGGGTCGAAAGCTGCTGCTGGGGGACAGGCAAAGCCCATGGCCCCCCTTGAGCGGATCTATCAGGAAATAGCCATCTTAAAGAAACTGGACCATATCAACGTTGTCAAGCTGATTGAGGTTTGTTTGTTTCTGTTGTATGTCTTACCCTGAAGGTAAAGGGACCCCTGACCGTTAGGTCCAGTTACCAATGACTCTGGGGTTGCGGCGCTCATCTTGCTTTATTAGCCGAGGGAGCCGGCATTTGTCTGCAGACAGTTTTTCCGGGTCATGTGGCCACCATGACTAAGCCACTTCTGGCAAACCAGAGCAGCACATGGAAACCGTTTACCTTCCCGCCAGAGTGGTACCTAATTATCTACTTGCACTTTGACATGCTTTTGAACTGCTAGGTTGGCAGGAGCTGGGACTGAGCACTGGGAGCTCACCCCGTCATGGGGATTCGAACCACCGACCTTCCGATTGGCAAGCCCTAGGCTCTGTGGTTTAGACCACAGCGCCACTCGCATCCCTGACCCTGAAGCATCCCTGCAAATGGCGTGTGCAGGATCATGTAACAGGGGCTGTATGTGTCCTCTTGGGCAGGCTTTTTACTTGTAAGGAAGCTAAAGAAGAAAATAGTTTCAAAACTCAACTCCCTTTTGTTAAAACTCTCCCGGAGATCAGATGCATTTTACATCCTGTTGCTGCTTTCAGATCAAAATGCACCGTTCTCTCTCTCGAATGTGGCCAAGTTCTGAGTAAAGCTCTCCAGGAACCAACCCCAGACATTTCGCAATTTCCCCCTCTTTGGGAAAGACTGCAACGTTTATAATGTTGTTCCCCAGTCCCACAGACAAACAGGAGTTTAAAATCCATCTTTTCCATATAGTCTTGCTAGTCTCCATACGCCATTGCAACTAATGCCACATTCACACCATAGATTTAAAGTGCTAAGGCAAGTTCAGCAATCACGGCTTCCCCCAAAGAGTTCTGGGAGTTGTGGTTTGTTCAGGGCGCTGACAACTGTAAGGTGGCCTCTGTTCCTCTCACAGAACTAGAATTCCCAGGGTGGTTTAACAATCAACCCTTCTTCATAGGGAATTGTAGTTCTGGGAGGTGGGATAAGGTAAAGGTAAAGGGACCCCTGACCATTAGGTCCAGTTGTGGCCGACTCTGGGGTTGCGCACTCATCTCGCTTTACTGGCCAAGGGAGCCAGCGTACAGCTTCCGGGTCATGTGGCCAGCATGACTAAGCCGCTTCTGGTGAGCCAGAGCAGCGCATGGAAATGCCGTTTACCTTCCCGCCGGAGCGGTAGCTATTTATCTACTTGCACTTTGACGTGCTTTCAAACTGCTAGGTTGGCAGGAGCAGGGACCCAGCAACGGGAGCTCACCCCGTTGCGGGGATTCGAACCGCCGACCTTCTGATCGGCAAGCCCTAGGCTCTGTGGTTTAACCCACAGTGCCACCCGCGCCCTTCACAAATGACAGATCCCAGAATTCTTTGGGGGAAGCCATGACTGTTTTAAATGGCATCGTAGTGCTTTAAATCTATGGTGTGAATGTGGCCTCTTTAAGTTCTTGCACTCTATATCCATCTAAATTCTACTGGGAGTAAACACACTGAAATTAATGGCGCTTACTTGGTCATGTCCATTAATTTCAGTGGGTCTTCTCATGAGTAAAACCAATGGTGGATACACCCCTAAATGTTTGCCTCCATTGTCCCTTGTGTCAGGTTTGAGGTGGCAACACCCACAGGGCAGAAACTTGCCCCTTCCTACTCTCCTGTAGCACCATCACTCAGCCCTCTTAACTCAGCTCTCAGCACCTTCATTCGGATTACAGTTCCCAGGCTTCTTGTGAGGGGATCCAGGACAGCATAAAACCAATCCACGTTTTGTGCTGTGTAATGATATCCTCATCTTTCTGTCATTCGTAAGCTCCTTCCCTTGGCCTGTGATCTGTGGAGGCCCAAAGGTTTGAATAAATCTCTTTCCTTCCAGGTACTAGATGACCCCGCAGAAGACAACCTGTACATGGGTAGGCATTTTCATCTTTTAGAAAAACGTAGTTGATCAGCACCGGTTATTTGTGAGCAAACCGTTGTGTGTGGGGGAAATGCAGACGAGCTGTGAGATCAAGTGGGGCAAATGGGTTTCAAGCAGAGCGGCTGCAACAAAATGCCGCAGCATGCAATTACCCCTGTTTAGTGTTTCAGCCAGCCAGCCAGCCACGACTCCCTTCAGGTTGCTCCATTTCGTTCCTCTCCTCACATTTTCTGATCCCTCCCACAACAGATAATCGGCATGCTTTGTGCTTAATTTTCATTCTGCTGGTGGGTTTTATTGGTTTCTTGAAGAGGGGGGCTTAACTTCTTGAGAGGTTGCTGTGTCCCCAGCCCAAGATCAAGCTGAAGGTCCACCTGTCAGGAATTATTTAGCTGTGATTCCTGCATTGTAGGGGGTTGGACTGGATGATCCTTGAGGTCATGCCCATTCTGTGATTCCCTTGGAGCAGTTTATAGAAGTGGGACCCTCACAGAATATTATTTCATAGAGCTCTCCAGTTTAGGGTCCGACTCAGCTACCCACGTCCATTTCCAGGATACTCCATTCCAGTCCCCCATGCCCACAACAGCCAGCCAGTGTAGCATGCACCTATATGGAGAAAGGGTGGCATAAATTCAGCCACAGCACAATCCCTTGCATGCTTACTTAGGACTTTGTTCAACATAAGCGTGTGTATAACCTTGCAGCCTCAGTAAGTTAAAAGGCAGGTGGTTAATCAAGCTCGTCCTTTATTTATTTTTCTTCCCTTTTCTGTCTCTTCCAGTGTTTGACCTCCTGCGGAAGGGGTAAGTAACTAGCTTGAACCTGACTGCTAGATCATGGCCAAAGGCCTGTCCAAAATATGTTTTAAGGCGGATGTTTCCTCATGCTCCAACCAACCTGGTGCCTTCCAGATGTTTTAGAATAGAATAGAATAGAATCATAGAGTTGGAAGAGACCACAAGGGCCATCGAGTCCAACCCCCTGCCAACTCCCATCGGCACCATCATCATACAGAAGTGCTGGCTGGGTCTGATGGGAGTTGTAGTCCAGAGCTTCTTGGGAGGGCTTCCAGGTTGGCCAAGACTTATTTCAAGTGCTTAAGCTGCCAACAAAAGTAATAGCAGTGGCCGAGTCAGGCATAGATCTCCCGTTCCTCATAAAAATGTTAATCATCACCTGAATTCCTTCCTTGAAAATGTAAAGTGTGAAGAACAAGTGTTGGCACGTTAGCGGACAAGGATTTATTTATTTTTTCGATTATTTAATGGGTTGCATCCATTAGTCATTCTCCGAGTCGGCCTATTGAATGGGCCTGTATGAATCATATCTACTTTGAGGCTTTTTCTACAATCGAGGTATATACATTTTAAGAAATAAATAAATACATCTAAATGGGGTGGTATTCAACTAAGCTTTACTCGGGAGTACACCTATTGAAATTAAGAGGCCTTACTTCTTCATTAATTTCAGTCAGTATGATCTGAGTCAAACTTAGCTGAATACCATCCGGTAGGTCTACTCTTGAGTATAAAAATTTTAGTGGCAAGGTTGCTCAATGTGGCAAGACAATCTGAGGATGTAACTGCGCTGGCTACCAGTTAGTTTCCAGAAACAATTCAAAGTGCTGCTATAAGGAGAACCTCTCCCCATGTGAACCAACCTGAACTCTGTGATCATAACCTGCGGCTCTTCTTTGTGTGCCCCCTTTCATGAGATGCCTGGGGGGTGGGCAACACAAGAAGGGGCCTTTTTAGAGGTGGCTCCCCATTTGTGGACTGCTCTCCCTAGGGAGGCTCACTTAGTGCCATCATTACATAGCTTCAGGCGCCAGACAAAAAACATTCCTTCTTCATCAGGCCTTTGGTTTCTAACCATCTATGGCCTTTTTACATGGGCAGGATGATGATGATGATGATGATGATGATGATGATGATGATGATGATGATGATTTAATTTTACTGTGCCCATCTGGCTGTCTGGGCGGCTCCCAACAGAATATTCAAAACATGATAAAACCTCAAACATTAAAAACTTCCCTAAACAGGGTTGCCTTCAGATGTCTTCTAAAAGTCAGGTAATGATTTATTTCCTTGACATCTGATGCGAGGGTGTTCTACAACTCAGGGGCCACCACCGAGAAGGCCCTCTGCCTGGTTCCCTGTAACCTCACTTCTCGCAGAGAGGGAACCGCCAGAAGGCCCTCGGAGCTGGATCCGGGCTGAATGATGGGGATGGAGACACTCCTTCAGGTAGCATAGGTTTAAAAAATAAAATGCTGGTTTTAATGTACTTAGGTGTTTGTTTTTTGCTTAAGAAATTGTAACGTGCTTGTGAGTTGCAAAAAAGCGACTAATAAATTTAATTAATGGTAGCAGTAGTAATAATAATACGACTGAGACTGGATAGGTTTTTTAAGTATGTGGATTTTATCAGTATTTTATAACACTTAGAGAGGGTTTTTCTAAAAGTTCAGCAGTGTATAAATATAATAGGATTTCCATGGAGAATAGAGGGAGCCAGGTTTGATTGCAGCTCCATACTGAACATATCCTTCCCAGATTGGTCTTATGTGATGATATGAAAAGGCCTTTTGTAGTTCTCCTTGTTTTACCTCACTTTTAGGCCTGTCATGGAAGTACCATGTGACACCCCCTTCACCGAGGAACAGGCCCGACTCTACTTAAGGGACATCGTCTTGGGCATTGAATACTGTGAGTATCAAAACGACACGTTTCCATGGCATTCGGGTGGAAGGGCACCCAAGAATAAATTGGGGTAGGCCGAGTTCTGGAGCCTCCAGAAGCATATTTGGAGCTGGCCTAGGACCTGCTTTCTAGATTGTTCCGGGCCCTTCTGGAAATATGTGAGAGGTTGGCACAGCATAGGCCAGGTGGTCTCCAGCTATGGTACATCCACCTTCCGTATCTGCAGGCCCCTGGAACATAGGCACCTGCCGACTCAGACCTTTGATCCATCAACTCAGTATTGCCTTCACTGACTGGCCGTGGTTTCAGACAGTAAATGTTCTCAGACCTACCAAAATACCTTGAAGGTATTTGAAGGTGACTATCAAACCACCTCTCAGATAAATCTCTTTGAAGGTGCACTCCTGGTTGCCCATCAGCTGAATGGCATTGAAGGTGCATCTTCAGAGATGGGTGCTGTAACTGCAGATTGGCATGTACAGTGGTACCTCAGGTTGCAGACGCTTCAGGTTACATACGCTTCAGGTTACAGACTCCACTAACCCAGAAATAGTACCTCGGGTTAAGAACTTTGCTTCAGGATGAGAACAGAAATCGTGCTCTGGCAGCGCGGCAGCAGGAGGCCCCATTAGCTAAAGTGGTGCTTCAGGTTAAGAACAGTTTCAGGTTAAGAACGGACCTCCGGAACGAATTAAGTACTTAACCGGAGGTACCACTGTACAGTGACCTCCTTTGAACTTTGACAGGTGTCCGTTATGACATTGGTTTATTGACAGGTGGGTGGTTCTGCCCGCCTGTCAAGGTTGGCCCATGGAGATGGAGGAGGAGGAAATAAGGTTCTGATCCACCAGCGAGATCCAGTTCCTCAACCTTAATCTGCTTTATATTGGAGTCAGGCCATTTGCCTATCTAGCTCAATATTTCTTACACTGACTGGAAACAGCTCTTAAGGGTTCCTGTGCAGAAGAGCCTCTAAAACAAAAATGCAACTGTGTGTGTTTGTGTGTGTTTTAAGGCTTGTAAAAAGAACTTAAATTCTGTTGCAACACAGGGTTGTGCCCAGTATTATTCCTTCTCAAAGTAGACCCATTAAGAGTAATGGACTAACTTGGGCTCATTAATTCCAGTGAGTCTACTCTGAGCAGTTGGATATGATCCTTAGGGGCCCCTACCTGCTAGGTTAAGGTTACCGGACATCCCTGTTTCCCGGGGACAGTCCCCAGATTTACAAATCAGGCCCCTGACAAAATCCACTGAATCTGACTGAAGTTGAAAAGTGTCCTCAGATTCCTTGGGGGGGGGGGGGAAATCTGGTAATCTTACGTTAGGTACCTTCCAAAAGCCAGGCTGATCTTGCCAGAACTCTTGCCAAAGCTACAGAAAAGGCTTAATGTGTGAATGATTACTCTCCTTTGTCTAGACTCTCTCACTCCTTTAAAAAAAATTAATAATACCCCCCCACACACCCTTTGCAAGGCTCAAGCTGTTCTTGTTTCAGTGAGGAAGCAGGGTGGAGGGGAAGAATCAATTTCTCCACCCCACCCCACCCCCGCTCGCTCCTTCCTTCCTACAAATCGTAACACCTTTATTGATTGCGTCCAGGAAAGCCCGTGGCGGTTAATGTGGAGACGGGCAGCGCAGCACCCTCGAGGGAGGTGTTTTAATCTGCGGTTGAACAAGCAGGTTTAGGAAGAAGAAAGGGCGCTCTGTGCGTGTGTGTGTGGACTGTTGATGAAACCACAGGGAGGTTGCAAGCACCTCGTACGCTCACTTTCTCCTCGATTCACAAGCTCAGTCCTGCTGCAGTGCTCCCAAACTCCAGCAGTGGCAGACAATGTCAGCAGCGCCCTGTGTGCCTGCCAAATTTTGGCACACACAGACCCCCTCCTCTCGCCTTCCATTGTTCGCGCTCCCCTATGTCCACCTCTGACTCCATGCCAACCTCGGTGCTAAAGGGAAGCACCCAGATATAAACACCCTCTGGGTTCTTGAGGGCTCCGCCATCGACCCATGTCTGCTTTACTTAACATAGCGGCTCCGCCTAAGTCAGATGTGTCAATTTTCCTTTCTTTCTGTCAGTATAGGGCAGCTTCTGACACTCTAAAGCAGCCCTCTATTCAGAATAATCAGGACTAGAACCTTGCTTTACTTGAAATAAGAGTCTGTAGTTCAGTGGCAGGGCATCTGTTTTGCATGCTAATAATAATAATAATAATAATAATAATAATAATAATAATAATAATAATTTATTATTTATACCCCGCCCATCTAGCTGGGCTTCCCCAGCCACTCTGGGCAGCTCCCCCAAAATATTAAAATACTGTAATACATCAAACATTAAAAGCTTCCCTAAACAGGGCTGCCTTCAGATGTCTTCTAAAAGTCTGGTAGTTGTTTTTCTCTTTGATATCTGGTGGGAGGGCGTTCCACAGGGCGGGTGCCACTACCGAGAAGGCCCTCTGCCTGGTTCTCTGTAACTTGGCTTCTCGCAGCGAGGGAACCGCCAGAAGGCCCTCGGCGCTGGACCTCAGTGCCCAGGCAGAACGATGGGGGTGGAGGCGCTCCTTCAGGTATACTGGACCGAGGCCGTTTAGGGCTTTAAAGGTCAGCACCAACACTTTGAATTGTGCTCAGAAATGTACTGGGAGCCAATGTAGGTCTTTCAAGACCGGTGTTATATGGTCTCGGCAGCCGCTCCCAGTCACCAGTCTAGCAAGACCTACCAGAGATGAGTTGCTATGGTCATTAGGCCTGACACTCCTGTGCAGATCCTCTTTCTGCTAATAAAGAGTTAATTCCAACTTGCTCCTTGCGATTGACTGCCCTGTCCTATGGCTGGGGATGTCCCCCTGCCTGAAACCCCAGAGAGAGTGGCTGCCAAGTCAGTGTTGACAAATACTTGGTCTGACTCAGTGCAAGGCAGTTTTCTATGTTCCTGTGACCTCTCCCCGCTGTCTTCCCTTCCCCTTAGATTCCCCCCATCCTACATCTCTCCCCCCCCCAGCAGATTTCTTTTGATAGGGTGTTAAATCACCCTCCCCTCCAGATGCTGTGAAGCGAAGCCGATAGCTAAAAGCGTGTTTCTGTGGCGGCAGCGCCTTATGGAGTGCTCTTTGTCCTTGAACTGCGGCAAGCAACTCTGCTGATCAAATATAATGCGGCAAGAATCGGCAGACGGCATGATGTGCCATTGTGCTTGAAGTGCATTCGTTCATTCATTCATTCCCCTCCCTTCCCTCCCTGAATGGTGGTGGAATCTGTGTGGTTCTCAGGCTGCTGGCTCCGAGGCATGAAGATGCCAGCGAAAGAAAACAGGCTGTGAGGTTTCATTTCAGACATTTTGCAGTAGCTTTCTTTCCTCCTTTCATCTATAATCTCAGTCAGCCAAACTTACTCTCTCTGGTCGCATTTGCACGAAACAAAAGCACTGTGGTACTGCTTTAAACCACAATTAAACCACAGAGCCTAGGGCTTGCCGATCAGAAGGTCGGCAGTTCGAATCCCCGCAATGGGGTGAGCTCCCGTTGCTCGGTCCCTGCTCCTGCCAACCTAGCAGTTCGAAAGCACGTCGAGTGCAAGTAGATAAATAGGTACCGCTCTGGTGGGAAGGTAAACAGCGTTTCTGTGCGCTGCTCTGGTTCGCCAGAAGCGGCTTAGTCATGCTGGCCACATGACCCGGAAGCTGTATGCCGGCTCCTTCGGCCAGTAAAACGAGATGAGCGCTGCAACCCTAGAGTTGTCCGCGACTGGACCTAACAGTCAGGGGTCCCTTTACCTTTACCTTTTACTGCTTTAAATAGTCGTAGTTCCTTCTCCCCCCACCTTGCAAAAAACCCCGCAAAGAATTCTGGGAGTTGTAGTTTCTTGAGGGTGCTGAGAGTTGTTAGGAGACCCCTGTATTCAGCTCATAAAGCTACAATTCTCAGAGGTCCCTGTAAAAAGAATTGATTTGAAAATTGCTCATCTAGTTGTTGCTGAACTAGAACTCCCATCCGTTCCAGCAAGTGTGGCCAGGGATGATGGGAGTTGTAGTCCAGCAAGATCTAGAAGGCCAAAGGTTCCCTAAGCCAGGAGTAAGAGAAGGTAGATTGAATTATGAGGCTGGTGTGAAAATGGAGCTTGTTTATAATTTGTTCAAATTGCAAAACTGCAAGCCTTGATATTAGTAAAGATACACACACATATATATATTTAAATTGAAAGAAGGGAAAATAGGGAGGGAGAGAAGAAGAATAGGAAGAGAGGGCAAAGATGTCCCATAATAATAGTTTTAATAATAAAATTTTTATTGTTTATACCCCACCCATCTGGCTGGGTTTCCCCAGCCACTCTGGGCTGCTTCCAGCAAAATATAAAGAAATAATAAAATGTAAGACATTTAAAAACTTTCCTGAACAGGGCTGCCTTCAGATGTTTTCTGAAGTTATGCAATTATTTATCTCCCTGGCATCTGACTGGAGGGCGTTCCACAGGGAGGGGGCCACTGCTGAGAAGGCCCTCTAATAAGTAGCAGTTGTGCAAGTGGATAGCTCAGTTGGCTAGAGCGTGGTGCTGATAACGCCAAGGTTGCAGGTTTGATCCCCATATGGGACCTCTGCTTATTCCTGCATTGCAGGGGGTTGGACTAGATGATTCTCAGGGTCCCTTCCAACTCTCTGATTCTAAGTTTTCATGACAATGGGAATTAGCGTTGTTGTTTTTCCCTCCCCTGGGGAACCTTGACAGAAGCGGCGACAGGAAAGCATCTTATATACCAAGGATGCGTCTGAGCAAGGAGCCGAACTCTCCTTCATGCTTGTTCCTGCACGTAATGATTACCTGTCACAACCAACTTGGGAGCCCATTTGTTAGCTGAACGTTTTGCCAAAGCAGCTCTTTGGATCGGCTCCTGCCAGAAGCCGTGATTCATACTGCACTGGGTCTCTGTTGGCGGGGAAGCTGCCCAGTGGGAGCCCAAATGAAGGCTGGATCTCAGTCCCCCGCCCTCCCCAGTTTCTTAAGATGTATGTGTTATAAGGGGAAGAGTACTGGTACGCTAATGTCGTGCCCTTGGGAAATGCTGCGCGGGGGTCTCAGGTGGGGGGGGGGGGTGGAACAAGCCTCCTGTCAGTCATCCAAGTCATCCCTCCCGGAGTCAGGACAATTAAAAATGATAGAATTGGAGATCTGGAAGGGACCTCACTAGTAATAAATAATAATTATTTATACCCTGCCCATCTGGCTGGGTTTCCCCAGCCACTCTGGGCGGCTTCCAACAAAACACTAAAATACAATAACCTATTAAACATTAAAAGCTTCCCTAAAGAGGGCTGCCTTCAGATGTCTTCTAAAAGTCTGGTAGTTGTTTTTCTCTTTGTCATCTGGTGGGAGGGTGTTCCCGGTGTTATATGGTCTCGGCGGCTGCTTCCAGTCACCAGTCTAGCTGCCACATTCTGGATTAGTTGTAGACCTCAAGGGCCATCTAGTCCAACCCCCTGCAATGCAGAACTCGCAACTAAACTGACAGATAGCCATCCAACCTCTGCTTGAAAATCTCCAGCGAAGGAGAGTCGCATCACCTTCTGAGGTGGCCCATTCCACTGTCAAACAGCTCTTACTGTCAGAAAGTTCTGCCTAATGTTTAGTGGAAAGCCCATTTCCCGTAATTTGAAAGGCTGTGTGTTTTGCTATGTTCATGCAACCAAGAGAACAGCAAGAACCTGTATTTTAAATTGGGTTTTTTTTCTTCCCCTATCATGTTTTTTTTTTACTGTGATTTTATTCGTGTTAGCCTCCCCGAGCCCGGCTCTGGCCGAGGAGGGCGGGGTATAAATAAAATTTCTTTTATTATTATTATTATTATTATTATTATTATTATTATTATTATTAAGAAACAGTTGCTAAGTAGGGTCTGATCCAAGCCTTAGCCCGAGAGGTTGTAGGAATGCAGGCATTTGCAATGATGGAATTCCTCGAGCATCCGTAAACCAACTGTTTTGACTGATAACATAGCAGGACCCCTTTCGTAATGAATTCATTTATTTGTTTGACTTAACACACACACACTCCTGCTCACATAGCCCTGTTGACATTCTCCGTGTGTTGGTTGGCAACTTGCCCTCTTTACCCTGTCCCATTACCCAAACCGGCAGACTGCAAGCTGGGCACTGCAGCAGCACTGCTGCAGCATTAGAGATGCAGGTCACATCCATGCACCAAAAACTTTTTTTTTCTTTTGCTGCAAGGGGATGGTTATGCAAAAGAAACTGACCTCGGACTCTGTATACCTACCATGGTGAGAGGTGCAGAGTCTTTGCCTTGAGGCTGAAATTACCTTGATTTATGGCACAGCTGCCCTTGGATTACATTCATACATACATAATTTTATTTCCACGTTGCCTTCCCATAGTTAAAATCATCCTCAAGGCAGCTTATGCAAGAAAGAAATATGTAATTGCAAACATAACAAAGGTAGTCCTAAACAAGAACTGAAACATCGAAAATTACACAACCAAATCGAACAATTTCCACATTAAAATAAGATTTAAAATGAAGATGCAAAACATTGATATCAAAAACAACAACCAAAACAAAACAAAAAAAACCCTAAGCAATAGCCCAGAACTGTACAGAACAGCAGGACCTTCTGCATTCAATGCAGGTGCTCTAACCACTGAGCCACAGCCCCTCCTCCATCTGGAGAGAGAATCAGATCTCTCTTAGTTATCGGGATCTTTCACTCGCAGCCGTGAACAGAAAGTCTCTCTTGTGTGTATTGAGTTGTGCACAGCAGCAAAAAATTGCAAACAGAACAAAAAAAAAACCAGAGAAAAAGTAAACAAAGAATTAAAAATGCGAACCATAAAATGTCACTGCCTGGAGAGACAAAAGTGCATCTCCAAAGGGATAATAAAGCAAAGCTATATAAAACTAAAAGGATTATCCACCGGTGAGTTCCATCATGACTGAGAATAAAGGTTCTATAAAAGTTCTCCTCTCCACCTCTCTTCAGTGCATTACCAGAAGATCATCCACCGGGACATCAAGCCTTCCAACTTGCTCTTGGGGGATGACGGGCACGTCAAAATTGCCGACTTCGGAGTGAGCAATCAGTTTGAGGGCAGCGATGCCCAGCTCTCCAGCACTGCTGGGACTCCAGCCTTCATGGCCCCTGAAGCCCTTTCTGAGTCTGGGAAGAGCTTCAGTGGGAAGGTAGGATGCTGCTTATGTGATGTGGACCCCGCTTGGGGAGGGGACCCCAATAAGAGCCCAGTAAGAGCTGAGCTGAGCTCTTACTAGTGGCGCTGTGGGTTAAACCACAGAGCCTAGGGCTTGCCAATCAAAAGGTTGGCGGTTCGAATACCTGCGACGGAGTGAGCTCCTGTTGCACGGTCCCAGCTCCTGCCAACCTAGCAGTTCGAAAGCACAAAGTGCAAGTAGATAAATAGGTACCGCTCTGGCGGGAAGGTAAATGGCGTTTTCGTGCGCTGCTCTGGTTCACCAGAAGTGGCTTAGTCATGCTGGCCACATGACCCGGAAGCTGTACGCCAGCTCCCTTGGCCAATAAAGCGAGATGAGCGCAGCAACCCCAGAGTCGGTTACGACTGGACCTAATGGTCAGGGGTCCCTTTACTTTTTAAGAGCTGAGCATGCTCATTGGCCACAAAATGCTGACTGGCTGTAACCGGGGTTGGAGGGAAGCAATGGGGAAATGGGGAGGAGCTGGAGTATTCTCAGTGGGGGCGCTTTATACCACAACATTTTGTTGCAACCCCCCCTTCCCGGGAGATCTGTTTTTTAAAAATCTGTTTGCTTCTTTTCAGGCACTAGATGTCTGGGCCATGGGGATCACACTATTTTGCTTTGTGTATGGAAAGGTAAGATGTCTGTAAAAGGGGGACGGGTTTTGTGGTGGTGGCTGGGGCAGGGCCGGCCCACCCTTGAGGCAAGATGAGGCAACTGCCTCAGGCAGCTGGATCCGCAGGGGCAGCAGATTATTATCATTCATTAGAGTTCTATGCTGCCCTTCATCACAAGATTCGCGGTTCGCGGTTCGCGTCTCCGTTCCTCCACATGCAGCTGCTGGGTGACTTTGGGCCAGTCACACTTCTTTGAAGTCTCTCAGCCTCACTCACCTCACAGAGTGTTTGTTGTGGGGGAGGAAGGGAAAGGAGAATGTTAGCCTCTTTGAGACTCCTTAAAGGGAGTGAAAGGCGGGATATCAAATCCAAATCCAATCCAATCCAAGATCTCAGGGTGGTTCACAGAGCAAAAACACAATAACAAAAGTAAATGGTTAAAACGAGAACAACAAAACAGTGCCCACCAAACTCATTTATCAGGCTGCAGAATATTAATCTGCCAGAGGCTGATTAATGACCTGAAGTAATTTCTTTCTGGAGCTGTTGTTGATGATGGTTACTAATTGCCAAATGATTAGATAAAAGAATCCTGAGCAAATTATAAAAAGAACATAAATCTCAGGCAGGCTCATGATGGAGAAGGAAGGCAGTTCTTAAGTGTGCAACTGAAAAGCATCTTGTATGAAGATGTTCTAAGAATCTCTCTGCAGGAATCATTGGGGCCAAGATCCCTTCACACACCCCACCCCAATAAAATACTTGAGGGGGCTGGTCCCCCTCGAAGTTGATGACCGTCGCCATTCAAATGTTGTGTGTGTGTGCGCCGCATCTTGTGACCTATCCCACCCCCAATATTTTAATTTAAGTTGGCACCCCTGGCAGGAATGCCCCAGCCTCCTTGCAGAGCTGAGCTCTCAGGGTTCCTTGCGATTGGTTATAGAGTTTTAGTCTGTAAGTGCGAACAAGAGGGCTAAAGCAGAGGATTCACAAAAGCATGCAAATCTTTGCTCTGTTTTGCAGTGTCCTTTCATTGATGAATTTATCCTTGCTCTTCACAACAAGATCAAGAACAAGCCAGTGGATTTCCCGGAAGAGTAAGTAAGATTTGCTGGTCGCAGTGGAGCACAAGGTTGCTGCAGATGACTGGGAATCCCAAGTGAGGAGAAGGGCTTCTGTTGCCCTCAGGTCTTGCTTGCAGACTTCCCATTGGGGCTTCTGGTTTGCCACAGTGAGAACAGGATGCTGGACAAGATGTGTCTTTGGCCTGATGCTCTTAACCCACAAGTTTGCATTCTCACTACCTCTCAAAGAGAGCCAGTGTGGTGTAGTGGTTAAGAGTGGTAGACTTGTAATCTGGTGAACTGGGTTCGCTTCCCCGCTCCTCCACATGCAGCTGCTGGGTGACCTTGGGCTAGTCTCACTTCTTTGAAGACTCTCAGCCTCATTCACCTCACAGAGTGTTTGTTGTGGGGGAAGAGGGAAAAGGAGAATGGTAGCTGCTTTGAGACTTCTTCGGGTAGTGATAAAGCGGGATATCAAATCCAAACTCTTCTTCTTCATTGTGGACCAGAGGAGGTGGTTTTGCTTCACCTCGCAGCAGCATTGAGCACAGTTGACTCTGGTATTTTTCTGAGCCCCTGGAAGGAGTGAGATTATGACTCATTGCTCCGGTCATTGTTGACACTTACCAAGTTAGACATTGTTGTCATTTTCCAAGTTAGCCATTGCTGACATTTACCAAGTTAGGCATCACTGACCTTTAGCAAGTTAGATGGTCCCCCCTAATGAGTGCTGCACCATTTGGTTATCTGTTTTTCTCCTCTCCTCTCCTCTCCCCTACCTGCACCAGCCAATCTGTGTATGTCCTGCCTGACGTGAGAGAAAAGTCTTTCCCTCCCACAGCAAAGGCTACACCCAGCTCCTCCCATTCCGAGTGGGCAGATATAGCATCCTGGGTTAGTGGTTCTCTGGCACTTTCAATAAGGGCCAAGTCACAGGTCCAAGAGAGAAGACAGGATTGTGGAATTTCCACCCTGGGAAATGTGAGCGGGGCTTGTAGTGGCAGCCAAGGACAAGAAACCGGGAGCCAGCCTTAGCTTCAAAGATAGATGGAGATGTATAAATTAATACATGAATAATGAGCCTGAAGATGTGATCCTGTATCTTTACACATGCACACAAGCAGATTCATATATATCAAAATGAAATATTTTAAGAAAAATATCCAGAGTGCACAGGTTTTGCAATGGGTCTGTGCATCTGGCTGTTAACCCGATTGGTGGTTCGAGTCTACTCAGGGATGGCTGCCGGCAGGATTCCTGAATTGCAGATAACTAGTAAGAGCTGTTTGACTGTGGAATGGTCTCCCTCAGGTGGCTGTGGCCTCTCCTTCACTGGAGGTTTTTAAGCAGAGGTTGGATGGCCATCTGTCGTGGGTGCTTTAGCTGAGATTCCTGAACTGCAGGAGGGCTGGACCCGGGGAGGGAGGGTCCCTTCCAACTCTAGGTAAAGGTAAAGGGACCCCTGAACATTAGGTCCAGTCGTGACCGACTCTGGGGTTGCGGCGCTCATCTCACTTTATTGGCGGAGGGAGCCGGTGTACAGCTTCCGGGTCATGTGGCCGTTTACCTTCCCGCTGGAGCGGTACCTATTTATCTACTTGCACTTTGATGTGCTTTCAAACTGCTAGGTTGGCAGGAGCAGGGACCGAGCAACGGGAGCTCACCCCGTTGCGGGGATTTGAACCGCCGCCCTTCTGATCAGCAAGTCCTAGGCTCTGTGGTTTAACCCACAGCAACACCCGTGTGTCCCCCCCCTTCAACTCTACAATTCCATAATTCTGTGATACTTTAGGAAGCTGCTATTGGTTTATCTGTCTAACTCAGTGTTGTCTACTCTGACTGGCAATGGGTTTGAGACAGGGGGAACGGGGGGGGGGTGGCAGAGAGAGGGGAAGAGTAAAGGGAGACGAGAAGGAGAGAAGGGGGTGGCAGAGAAAGAAAAGGCAGTGGGAGGCAGAGAAAAAAGAGTAGGGAGTGGCAGCAGTGGCGGAGGAAGCCGCTCAGGCACCTGAGGAGCTGCAAGCCACCCATAGGGGTGGGGCGAGCCGCCCATAGGGGCGGGGTGCACCATGGGGCCTCCAGAGTCTGCCTGCCTCCTCCCATTCAGCTGCCCTACAGCTGGGGGGGGGGAGGCAGTGGGCAGACTGTTTGGCCAGTGTGGAGCCTGCGTGCGCCCAAGCCACCGTGTCTCTCCCAGGAGAGACACATGACTCAGGCGCACTGCAGGCCCTGCGGTGAGTGCATTTTGTCACCCTGCTCAGTGGTGACACCCAGAACAGACAGCACCCACCGCACCCCCCCTTCCTCCTCCCCTGAGTGGCAGAGAGAGGAGCAGGGCAGAAAGGGGTGACTTTACCCTTTTGGGGGGCTCCGACCTCACCTTCTGACTGACCTTGCTTGCTGCCAACATGCAGCTCCAGCAGATCCCCTCCCCCAAGGAAATGCTAGCAGGGGAAAAAACAACAGCATTGCCCATCCCCGTCTCACAGCTTTCGTAGAAAGTTTCGTTGTCCCCTTCCCAGCCCACCCCCAAACTTGCGTCTCGAGCGAAGATGCTGCAGCTGTGATTCTCCCAACTCGGCGTTGCACCAAGGCAAAGGATTCCTGACCTACTTGCATGAATTAATCCTTCGTTCCTAATTGAAATGTAAAGATGATATCATATCGCTGCCGCCGCTTGAAAAGGAATATCGGGGGAAGAATGTGGGTGGGTGGAGAAACGAATGGGGGGGGGGAGCGGCAAGTGTTCGGAGAGAGAGGCCCCTCTTTCTTTAACCCTGGGCTTGTTTTCGGTGTTGGATTGTAAATCATGCACACGGAGGGACTGAGCATCCTCACTGCCCCCTGGCCCTGTCAATGGTCTAAAACTATCTAGGAGATCCTTACAACCAGGCTGAGCCAAGGAACCTGCTTCCCCAAATTTAATCACCCTTTTTGTATGCTGGGAAGTTGGGGTAGGTTTGTGATTTGGGGGTGGGGGCTGTCAATGCAAAGAAGGGGTGTTGTCCAGCAAAGGTCCCGGTGGTGATGGCCATGTGGCTGCGACTCTTGGCCGTGGGCGACTGCCCTTTCCTCCCCACCCATCACATAGTGCAGGGTGCACCAGTGCCCATGGGGTGTGTCAATGCGCTTGCCAGGACTTCCAGCATTGCCTGTGAAATGTCTCAGTAAAGCTGCCCTCCGAAACCCGGGAGACTGAGCTTGCCTGGGGCCTGGAATCATGTCCCTGAGACGCCCCACCGAGGCAGCGCTGCCTAATCTGCTCTGACGCTGCACGCTAGTATGCAGTAGCTCAAGTTCAGATTTTACTATTGACGCCTTGCAGTGCCATGGCCATTTCACGCATTAAGTCAGCTGGGAGTTCCCTGGGGCATTCTTGGCGTGGCAGCATAAGTCCGGCAGGGCCCTGGCAGGATCCCCCAGCCAGCTTAGCCCTCCAAGTTCTGGGGCAAGTGTACTCCGGGTTTCGGAGCAGTTGCTGCAAACGGCAGGAGGAGAGAGGGCTCTTGTGCTGGTGTCCGAGCTTGTGGGTTTCCCACAGGCATCTGGGTGGTCACTGTGAGAACAGTGTTCTTGTCTAGATGGTCCATTGGGCCTGATCCAGCCGACTCTTACAGTGGTACCTCGGGTTAAGGACTTAATTCGTTCCGGAGGTCTGTTCTTAACCTGAAACTGTTCTTAACCTGAAGCACCACTTTAGCTAATGGGGCCTCCCGCTGCCGCCGCACAATTTCTGTTCTCATCCTGAGGTAAAGTTCTTAACCCGAGGTAATATTTCTGGGTTAGTGGAGTCTGGAACCTGAAGCGTATGTAACCCGAGGTACCACTGTATTTGGTTCTTACTAGGGAAACCTGTCCATCCCAAGTTTCCCTGCCAGTTCCGCCATTTCACATGATCCTCTTTCACCTGCCTCCTCCTCCAAACTACCGTATTTTTCCCTCTATAACACGCAGATTTTTTCTCCTAAAAAGGAAGGGGAAATGTCTGTGCGTGTTATTGAGCGAATGTGTGGTCCCTGGAGCCAAATGGCAAAAAAAATCAGGCAAAAATCAAATCGCACGTCTCGGAGAAGGGAAACCTGAAAAGAGGAAGTGGCTGCTTTCCTGCATTCTGCCTCAGGGTCTTACTGCCCACCCTCCTCTGTTTCCTTGCTGTGTTTGCTCAAACGGAACAAAGAGCAGGGAAAGCCCCTCCCCTCCAGGCAAGCAGAGTGTCGTCTCTGTGCTCCGGTGCTGCTGAAAACATGCAGGAGGGAGAGAGAGAGAGAGAGAGAGAGCTGGCTGGCTTGGGTGGGTAGGTGAGGGAAAACTTTTGCCTTCCTTTCCTCCCTCCCGTTATACCCCTCTCCTGCATTCTTAGCCAGCTGCTTCTCTGCACACCCCTCTCGTGCTCCTTGTCCATTCTGTATTTTTCCTTCCTTCCCCACTTAAAATGTGGTTAAAAAGCATGGATCCACATGGATCCTCAGGATCTTTGCATTGGGTCACCCCAAATTCACCATCAGATCACATAGCATGTCCATGGCTACAGCCTGCCCCCCAAAAATCACACACGCACTGTTGCCTGGGGCTGCAATGGTGCAAAAATGTGGTTAAAAAGCATGGATCCACATGGATCCTCAGGATCTTTGCATTGGGTCACCCCAAATTCACCATCAGATCACATAGCATGTCCATGGCTACAGCCTGCCCCCCCCAAATCACGCACCCACTGTTGCCTGGGGCTGCAATGGTGCAAAAACGTGGTTACAAAACATGGATCCTCAGGATCTTTGCATTGGGTCACCCCAAATTCACCATCAGAGCACATAGCATGTCCATGGCTACAGCCTGCCCCCCCCAAAATCACACACCCACTGTTGCCTGGGGCTGCAATGGTGCAAAAACGTGGTTACAAAGCATGGATCCACAGGGATTCTCAGGATTTTTGCATTGGGTCACCCCAAATTCACCATCAGATCACATGTCTGTGGCCACAGCATGAAGCACAAAAATGATACATCCACTGTTTCATTCAGAATGTTTTTTCCCTTGTTTTCCTCCTCTAAAAACGATGTGCGTGTTATGGTCAGGTGCGTGTTATCGAGCGAAAAATACGGTATATATTTGGAGTTTATTAGTCAGCTCTGCAAGAGACTCTTCACATCTGCCACCTCCGCAAGGGATTAGCTTTTAATGGGCTGGCTGGGCCTCTTCCTCCTCACATCTCCTGAGGCAATAACTCTTCGCTGCCTGGCTTATTTTGACATCCCGGTGACCTGTTCTTTCCATCTCGAAAGGCCTCTCTCCTCATTAGCTTGTGGAGAGAGGCAGGGGAATGGCAGTGTGTTGACTCAGTGTTTAAACCTAAGCCTGTTAATTTGATAAAGCCCGTAAGAGAAGTGGGATTGGAGGCGAGAGAGAGTGCAAGGAAGGAGAGTATCATCAGATTAGTCCTGGCTGCACCACAGACCTCCCAGAGACTCAGTCAGTTCATGAGACTGTTAGCAAGCCGAGCATATTCTGCCCTGGCAGCAGAGGCCAAGGAGCTTCTGTTTACTAAAAAAGACCTTGCTATTTTCTTCACTCAGGCGTGGACAGAAGCCAGTCAGTCACAAACCATTTGTTCTGCGCCGTTGCTTAGTTTTCCCATTTGGAGTTCACAGGTTTTTATGCTCCAATGGAGCTGGTGCGATCTGCTTGGTCTAATGTTCTCATTCCTAAAGCATGATTTGTAAGGTAGTTAAATTTTGATTCGGGGTTCAAGATGACCTCGACAGATTGGAGAACTGGGGCCAAAACAAGCAAAAGGAATTTCAGTAGGGACAAACGTCAGGTTCTGCGCTTTGGCAGGAATAAGCAGCTGCACAAATATAGGATGGGGAACACCTGGATTGCCAGTAGTATATGTGAGAAGGATCTAAGGAGTCTTAGTAGACCACAAGCATAAAATGAGTTAACAGTGTGATGCGGCAGCAAAAGAAAAAGAAAAAGCTAATGCAATTCTGGGCTGCATCAACAGAAGTCTGGTGTTGATCTGGATCAAGGGAAGTTATTTTGTTGTTTAGTCGTGTCCAACTCTTCGTGACCCCATGGACCAGAGCACGCCAGGCACTCCTGTCTTCCACTGCCTCCCGCAGTTTGGTCAAACTCATGCTGGTAGCTTTGAAAACACTGTCCAACTATCTCGTCCTCTGTCATCCCCTTCTCCTTGGGCCCTCCATCTTTCCCAACATCAAGGTCTTTTCCAGGGACTCTTCTCTTCTCATAAGGTGGCCAACGTATTGGAGCCTCAGCCTCAGGATCTGTCCTTCCAGTGAGCACTCAGGGCTGATTTCCTTCAGAATGGATAGGTCTGATCTTCTTGCAGTCCATGGGACTCTCAAGAGTCTCCTCCAGCACCATAATTCAAAAGCATCAATTCTTCGGCGATCAGCCTTCTTTATGGTCCAGCTCTCACTTCCATACGTCACTACAGGGAAAACCATAGCTTTAACTGTACGGACCTTTATTGGCAAGGTGATGTCTCTGCTTTTTAAGATGCTGTCTAGGTTTGTCATTGCTTTTCTAGGTTTGTCATTGCAGGTATCTTTTAATTTCGTGACTGCTGTCACCATCTGCAGTGATCATGGAGCGCAAGAAAGTAAAATCTCTCACTGCCTCCATTTCCTCCCCAAGGGAAGTTATAGTACCGCTCTATTCTGCCTTGGTCTGATCACATCTGGAGTCCTGTGTCCAGTTCTGGGCACTGCAGTTTAAGAAGGATATGACAAGCTGCAATGTGTGCAGAGGAGCGGGAACCAAGATGACTGAAGCTTATGAAGAATGCTTGAGGGAGTTGGGTGTGTTTAGCCTGGAGACTGAGAGGTGATATGATAGCTGTCTTCAGGTATCTGAAGGGCTGTTACATGGAAGATGGAGCAAGCTTGTTTTCTGCTGCTCCAGAGGGGAGGACCTGAACCAGTTTCTTTAAATGTCAAGAAAGGAGATTCCAATTAAACATGGAGGAAAACTTTCTTACGGCATGAGCTGTGCAACAAAGGAACAAGCTTCGTCGGGTGCTGGTGGACTCTCCTTCCCCGGAGGTTTTTAAACAGTGGTTGGATGGCCACTTGTCAGAGCTCCTTTTAGCTGTGGTTCCTGCACTGCAGGGGGTTGGACTAGATGACCCTTGGTGTCCCTCTCCAACTCTACACTGGTGAGCCGCTATGATTCAAAATGCGGCCTAGGTCTCCATCTCCCCCATGTCAGCATGTTTCAAAGAGAGTTTGTTGCTTGTACTGGGTATGTCCATCCCAGTTTTTCCAGTTTGGGGCTGTTGTTTTTTTAAAAAACACCTACAAAGTAGTTTGGTGTCTGAACACAGAGGATTGGCAGCCTGTAGCTTCTGTCCCCACAACAAAACACTTTGTTTTTCTTTCTGCCAGGCCTTGGATCAGCGAGGAGTTAAAAGACCTGATCCTGAAGATGCTGGAAAAGAACCCTGAAACGAGGATAACAGTCCCCGAAATTAAGGTAAGTGGGACATGAACTTTAATAGGAACAAAGGAAGCTGCCTTATATGTATAATTGTCTTTCCAGCTCACTGACCGGCAGTGGCTTTCCAGGGTTTCAGACAGGGTTTTTCCCAGCCGTTCCTGTAGATGCCAGGGTTTGAACCTGGAACCTTCCTGGCTTGCAGCCACCTCACTCTGCCTCGTGCTAGGGCTGGCCCTGGCCGTGATAGCCTTCGCTTGTGTCTCCCATGCAGCTGCACCCTTGGGTGACGAAGTTCGGAGAGGATCCTCTGCCTCTTGAGGAGGAGCATTGCACAATTGTGGAGGTCACCGAGGAGGAAGTGAAGAACTCCGTCAAAACAATCCCGAGTTTGCCTGCTGTGGTGCGTACCGCTGCCGCCGCGACACTGTGTTGTGCAGGGCTTAAAAGCCACCATCCCTCTGCATTGTGTGGTTGATGGTACAGAACTGGGTGCTTGGCTAATGGCCGGTGTGGGTGCTCTTTGTCCAAAGTTGTGTTGCAACACACCACATTAAGCTGCTGAGTGGAAGGAGGTTTGATCCTGTTTTCCCCAGCAGAAGGAGATGAATGCTTTAGGATTTGACTGGGGAGCTGGTTCAGAAGGTCAGGAGCTACTGCACTGACAGTAGCCTTGTCTGTGTTTTTCCGCTTGCTTCTTTTCTGCCCTAAAATACCTGCTCAACCTGTATATTACAAGCAACTTATCAGGCGAGCCTGACATAATAAGAATGCTTATATTGGAAGCCACCGTCATAATCTGGTATGCAGCATTTGAAATTCACCACGCTCATTTTGCACCTGGCTATCGGCCACTTGCAGCCAAGTGAAGATTCCCAGGCATCAAGATGGCGTTTGATGTCTCCACCATCTGGAACTGCATGCCTGGGGATCCTTGGATCTTGCCTGTTTTCACACACTAACAACACATCCGGTAGAACTCTACCTGTTATATTTTATCTGCACAATCAGAATGAGTTTCAGGAACCAGCATGTCAAAAAAATACAAATTTCGAGCCGTCTGACCCCAAAATGGCAACTAGGCATTCTGTTTTGGCAACTGCAACCCTGGTTTAAGGAGCTATTTGGCGCCTAGAGTATGTATCTGAGTATCTAACACTGCTGCTATGTAGGGGGCATCCCTGGTGCAGTAAAACTCTCTGTGCACCTACTCCAAAAGTGTGGCAGCTGCTCACTCGCTCTTTCTCCAGGCAGTTTTGGGAACAAAGCAACTGTTAGTGCAAGGAGATGCTCCTGGATGCTTGGCACCCCTTTATGGCTCAGCTGGCTCTGGCATTTATCTGGGACTCCAAGGACACTGGGACGCGGGTGGCGCTGTGGGTTAAACCACAGAGCCTAGGACTTGCCGATCAGAAGGTCGGCGGTTCGGATCCCCGCAATGGGGTGAGCTCCCATTGCTCGGTCCCTGCTCCTGCCAACCTAGCAGTTCGAAAGCACATCAAAGGGCAAGTAGATAAATAGGTACCATTCCGGCAGGAAGGTAAACGGCGTTTCCATGTGCTGCTCTGGTTCGTCAGAAGCGGCTTAGTCATGCTGGCCACATGACCTGTACGCCGGCTCCCTCGGCCAATAAAGTGAGATGAGCGCCGCAACCCCAGCGTCGGTCACGACTGGACCTAATGGTCAAGGGTTCCTTTACCTTTACCAAGCACGTTCTTGTTTCCACTGTGAAATCCTTCCTTGTGATTTGAAGTGCTTGGAGCACTCTGTCCCTTTAAGAACAAAAGAATACAGTGGTGCCTCGCAAGACGAAAATAATCCGTTCCGTGTGTCTCTTCGTCTAGCGGTTTTTTCGTCTTGCGAAGCAACCCTATTAGCGGATTAGCGCTATTAGCGCTATTAGCGCTATTAGCGGCTTAGCGGCTATTAAAGGCTTAGCGGCTTAGTGGCTAAAAGGCTATTAGCGGCTTAGCGGCTTAGAAAAAGGGGGGGGAAGCAAAAAAAATCGCAAGACTCGTAAGACGTTTTCGTCTTGCGAAGCAAGCCCTTAGGGAAATTCGTCTTGCGAAGCGCATCGAAAAACGGAAAACCCTTTCGTCTAGCGGGTTTTTCGTCTTGCGAGGCATTCGTTTTGTGGGGCACCACTGTAGCTCTGCTGGGGTCCAGCATCTTGTTCTCACAGTGGCCAAACCAATGCCTGTAGAAAATCCACATGCAGGACTCAAGCGCATCAGCATTCTTCGTGATTTCCATCAAGTGGTATTCAGGAGAAATACTGCCTCCTAGTGTGCAGGGGAGAGCACAGCCATTTGCCCAGTCCTCTTGTAAAACCATCCAAATTGGTGACCACCACTGCCTCCAGTGGGAGAGAGTTCCATAGTTTAACAGCTTGCTGTGTGAAGAATGCTTTCTTCTATCTGCCCTGAATCTTTTTTTTTAATAAGCTATTTTTATTAAAGCTTGAAACAATGAAAGAAAAGATAGTATACAGAAATAAATATCAAATATCAAGCATTTTTTAATCTGTCCTGAATCTTTGGACATTTAGCTTTATTGGATGTCCATCAGCTCTAATGTTACTGGAGAGCGAGAAGAACTTTCTGAACAGGCTGCAGTTGCAAAACAAAAAACATACAATCACATTTTTTAAAAAAAGTCTGCAATCACAATCTTGAGACTGAAAGTTTGGAAAGGCTTTCTAGAAATAGATGAGTGGCACGTGTTCTTCTTCTCTGTGATCCATTTGCAATCCTGATTTCTTTTCTTCTTCTTACCCCCTTCCTTAAAGATTTTAGTGAAAGCCATGCTGAGGAAACGATCTTTCAGCAACCCATTTGAGGCCCAGGCCAGGCGAGAAGAGAGATCCATGTCGGCTCCTGGAGACTTATTAATGTATGTACCTCTTTTTCTAGTGTTTGTCTACGGCAGGGTAGGGGAGCCACACCACAAAGCCAGGAAAAGGGTTCTTTACCCTGGATCTGTGGAGATCTGGGAGGAAGTGACAAGCTCAGGAGCAATCACGTTACACGCCACCACAATCTCTGAGCAGTGAGAGACCCCCAGGGGTGTGCCTGCCCTTTCTCAGGGTTCAGTTTCCTTGGAATGAAGGTCAGCGGAGACTGTGGTGTCGTTAGGATATATGGTTTTATTTACACATAGATACATCCAAAGGACAAGATGGACATGCTCACAGCATTGATACTCCAGCAGATCCTGTTTCTCCATTAGTCACAGATTTGGATCCAGCACAGAGCAAGTCTGTCTCTGTGTCTCCATCTTCCAGTTCAGCTCACCCACATTGCTGTGGCTATGGTTCTTCTACATAGCTGCTAGGTGGGGAGGGTGGAGACAAGGCCCACCCATTAGCCTGGAGGGCAACATCGCTTAGTTGCAGCTCTTGCAACCTGGTTTATTCTTTTGGGATGCTGATGAGGACACTTCAGTGGCCAGCTAAGGTCCTTCTCTTAAACTTGTCTGACCTGTTCAGCAAAACCTCCTCTCTGAGATTCTTGGGCACAGGGACCCAAGAACTGCAAGGGTCTCTGGGTATCATCCAGACTGACCCCACAAACCAAAAGAATTATTTGAAGGTAGGAGATCGGCTGAGGGCTTAGGAGGAGCTGGAAGAGCCTTCACACAGTTGCACTGTTCATGGTGCTCATTTGCATCTTGCGTGAATATTCAAAACCAATTGGGAAAGGCGAAAGTCTCATTTTTAGCAAACAGAAAAGCAGCCCCCTAAAAGTTGCATTTGAAATCATTTTTAAATCCCCAGCTTGTAATTCTGCATAATGTTTCCAGTGTTCATATTTCTCTAAAAGTGAATTAAGGGCCGAAGTCAAGGCAATTAAAAAAGCTTTCAAATTGCACAGTCGGTCCTTAATTTACTTTTAGAGAAATAGTAATTAGTGTGTTCCTTGCCCTCGCAACCCCCCCCCCCCAATTATATATTGATTCTGTGACCATCAGGATTAATGTTTAATTACTTTGCATGGCAACTTCGGACAGCCGGGTTCACTTTTCAACACCCAGTTCCAAATTGCAGCAAACTGAAATAGATTTTCTCTTTTTCAAGGAGACAGAAATAGCAAAACAAATTGCAAGCTTTCTCTTTATGGGGGGGTTGAGATGAAGGTGGGGGACAGAAGCTTTCTGTTCTGATTTGCGTATTCTTGACATTAAGGTTTTGTCTGTGGGCAGAGAAGGAATAACGCATTTGCACAGGGAATGCTGAAACGATAAAACCGAACCAATTATCAGTGGTTGATGGTAATCTTTCCCCCTGTATGGTTTTCTCCACAGGATGTGCAGAAGTGAAAGGAAAATAGTAATTAATTATGTGAGCCAGGTGGTTAAAATAGAAACTGGTACAGTTTTGTAGCACACCTTATACTATGTAGAAAATACTACAATACTGCAATTACTAAAAACTACAAATACGTGTTCACAACATACACTTGAAGCCTGATGAAAACACTTCAGACAACCATGGCTGCTAAACACCCCCCAAAAAGAATTCTGGGAGCTGTAGTTTGTTGAGGGCGGCTGAGAGTTGTTCGGAGACTCCCATTCCCCTCTCAGAGCTATGATTCCCAGAGTGGTTTCACCATCCAGCCCTTTCCCCAGGGAATTCTGGGAATTGTAGCTCTGTGAGAGGAATAGGGGGTCTCCTTCAGCTCCCAGCATTCTTTGGGGGAAACCATGGCTGTTTAAAGTGGTATCATAGTTTCCTGTCCTACGGGTCCAAAAGCTGACCAGGGCGAAGGATTGATTGATGCCCCAAAGAACCCAGTTTCAGGGATTCCAAAGAAAGTTCTAGCACTTCATTATAGAGACATACCAGGAGACTTACATGCAACAGTGCAGTGCCGAATTCCTTGCCGCCACACCTCAAGATGGATGTTGAAGCGGCTTTGTCAGTGAGGGGCTAATTGTACATGGGCTACTCACACGAAAAGCGAGCTACGTAAGCTGGCAACAGTAGCTCAGTTAACCACCCTTGGCTTAGAGGCCTGTTCCCTACTCCCACCCATCTCTCGGAAAAAAGGGGTAGTCGACAGCCCAGACAGTGTGAGAAGCTTCCCCTCTCCCAACTAACTGAACCAAAAGTAAGGCTTCAAAGCAAAGCAGATGAGCATGTATGATCTCATTTGACAGCTCACACCAATTAGTCCCGGGGTTATCCTAACTACCAAAAGGGCCTTTACAGGCCTACCGGGATATTCACACTGTGTACACAGAGTGCTTTAAATGCATTTTGCTGGTTTTGCCTAAATTGACTGTCATCACAATCCTTTGCAGGTTTACTCAAGAGAAAGCTCCATGGTATTCAGTAGCTTGCTTCCAGGTGTAGGATTCACCCATTGAGCTCAAAGTAATTTAGGTCCTGGAACCCAGGGATAAGACTTTCTGAGTCCGTGTGCACTGCAGGGTGCAGAACCTCTGGCCTTCCAGATGGTGGCGCTGTAGTGGTCATCCAGCAAAACCTGGAGGGTGGCAGGCTCTCTGTCCATGGCTAACCTTCCAGGTGTTGGGTTGCAACTCCCATCCTTCCTCTCCGTGGACCCTGTTGGCTGGGACTGATGGGAATTGGAGTCCAGAATGTGTTGGGGGGAAAGGCTGTTCTCAGCCAGGGGCTCCGAGCACCAGAAAACTCCATCAAATCATCATGGGCTGTGTGACAAAAGTCCTTGTCTTCCATCCCTCCATATGCTTCCTTTGAACAACTTCCAAATCCTCCATAAAGATATCCTCTCCTTGCCTTTTTCCTCACTCTCACCCCACCCATCCCCGTTGATTTTTAAAAAATATTATTTCTGCATATATATATATTTACTTTCTGTCTCAATTCATGCAATCTCATTGCTGGGTTTCCCCCCTGTTTCCTTTGTCTTCGTGGTTTGTCTCCAGGCATGGTTTCCGCTTAAGCCCATCTGTCTATTTGCACCCAGCTTTAAGGTAACTCGGTGTCTTGCGCTGTGACCTTTTCTTCCGTCTCGTAATTTGGTGGTTCTTGTGTGTGTTATTAGAGAGAATCTCTTTCACTGTTCCTAAAAGAGTGGGTATGTTCCACTGTGTCACGCTCAACGTTCAGTCATGAATACAGCTTGCCCCCTTTCTCCTCCTCCCTCTTCCCCCTTCTTCCATATTTTCTCTTTCTATGTTTTCCCCCCCTTCCTTTATTTTTAAAAACTTCTATTGATGCAGCCTCTGCGTTGTGGGCAACTCAAGGTTAACAAGAGAGCTGTGGACCAAAACAAGTCCCGGAAATGGAGGCAAATGGAACACTAAGCTGGAGTTTTCCAAGCAGAGAGAACTATATTTGCAGACTGATGCCTCAGGAGAGGTGGAGGGCCGTAGCTCAGTGGGTGGGGCATCTGCTTCTTACACAAAAGGTCCCGGGTTCAATCCCCAATGACATCTCTAGGTAGGGCTGGGAGAGACACTGCCAGTCAGTGCAGGCAGTAATGAGCTAGATGGACCAATGACATACAAGCTTCCTGTGTAGTGCTGAAGAAAAACTTCTCCCGCATTTTTCTTCAACAACCCTTCAATTTAATGAGAATAAGAAGAGAGGAGGGGAGAGGAAATTTTGATGATGTTCTCGTGGGTGGGGTGCAGGGTTTTGATCCTGCTTCCACTGCTTTTGAGGTGTTTGGGAAGGGTTCTTATCTTCCATTCTACAAGCTAACGGTGGTCTGCTCTCATCAGCCTCCCCGGGTGCCCACGCTTCGATCAAAACACAAGGGAAGGCATCATGCGATTAACTCATCCCTCTTTGGCGCCTTTTTAGGACCAGAAGGGGCAGGCAGTCAGGGAAAGTTCTGAAGGAACATCTCCTGGAATGAAAGTCACAAACACACACAAACCCTTAGCCACCTCAGAATCAATGAGGCCAGCTCAGAACCCCATGCCGCCCCACTCCAATGCTAAGGAAATTCAAATTACCGTATTTTTTGCTCTATAAGACTCACCTTTTCCCTCCTAAAAAGTAAGGGGAAATGTGTGTGCGTCTTATGGAGCAAATGCAGGCTGCGCAGCTATCACACAAGCCAGAACAGCAAGAGGGATTGCTGCTTTCACTGCACAGCGATCTCTCTTGCTGTTCTGGCTTCTGAGATTCAGAATTTTTTTTTTCTTGTTTTCCTCCTCCAAAAAACTAGGTGCGTCTTGTGGTCTGGTGCGTCTTATAGAGCAAAAAATACGGTAAATGGCAGAGCACTCCAAACATTGCAGAGCCTTCATCCTGGCATGCCTCAATTTCCCCTCAGCGACTCTGGAGGGAAGAGACTTAAAGAGCCTCCACCATGAACACAAGTCTTCCAAGAATCTCCTTCACCAGCCTAAAATTTGGTTTCCTCAGAGGTTGAGTGGTCGAAGAACGGATTCTGTCATCGTTGGATCCATGAACTTTTCAAAATTCTACCAGGAGTCGGGCTTACTCGCATCATCTAAAACAGGCTTCCTCAGCCTCGGCCCTCCCAATGTTTTTGGCCTACAACTCCTCTGATCCCTAGCTAGCAGGACCAGTGGTCAGGGAAGATGGGAACTGTAGTCTCAAAACATCCTGCGGGCAGAGGTTGAGGAAGCCTGATCTAAAAACATAAGGAAAGCCTGCTGAATCAGGCCAGTGGCAGCATCCTGCCCTCACAGTGGCCACCCAGGCAAGCAGGAACCAAGCGCAAGTGCCCTCTCCCCTTCCTCCGGTTTCCAGCAACTGGAATTCAGAGCATTAGTGCCTCTAACTATGGAGGCAGATCATAGCCATTGTGGCTGAGAGACTCCCCATGCAAAAAGAAATGAGCTGCTGCTATACAGGAGAGAGGATTTGTTGCCTTTCTGGATTGCTCTGCAAATCGGAAGCTGCTAGAAGTTACCGGAACCTGTGTCATCCTGAGCTCGGTCATTACCAGTTAATTGGAGCACCGTTTGGCTCTCCTAGGCAGCATTTCTCATTAATTCAGGCAATTAGCTGTACTGTATCACCTGGGAAACACTGTCATTGGGGAGAGAGAACCGATCCCTTTCAGGAAATGGCTTTTTTCATTTTTTTTAAAAAAGATCGCCTTATGTGGCTCTGGGGAGAAGGTGGAGGTGGAGAGCTTGGCAAAACAGCTTGGAGACTAAAGTCTTGTGGCCTGAGCCTAATGACAGCATAAGGGAAAGACTCTGGGGCAGATTTCCAGAGACTCACATTCAGGAAAATGAACAGGGAACTCACACCCCTTCCCAGTGAAGTGGGAGTGGCTTACCACATTTCAAAGAAAATAAAGTAATGCTTTGCTAAAGAGTTTGGGGTATGTAAGATGAGTGCCATGCCAAAAGCCTATTCTGCATCCCCACCACCCTGCCCACCATTCCCCCTCAATTAACAAGAAAATAAACGGCACTTGGCAGTTATCAGAAGGAAAATAAAATGTTCATGAAATTCTAACAAGCATTTTTGTTCTGCTTGCCTCCCTTTTGAACCAGGCCGGGGGGTCTCTTAGACCGTTCTTCCTTCCATTCTACAAACTAACTCACCAGTGGTCTGTACGGTACAGCTTTCCTGCATGCCCACATTGCCATCACAGCCATGGGGAAAACATGATGAGGCCACACCCACCCACACCCAGCATGGGGATTTTTTTTCACATCAGGAAGTGCAGGCACCCAGGGAGGCTGCAAGGAGCTGGACAAATCTTTCCTAGAAAGCAAAATGCATAATGTCGAGGTTAGAAAAATGGCAGTGTCTTTTGCAGAGGAATAAAATATTTGAGAAACTGGAGAGCAGATTTCAGCCTAGCAGTACATAAGACCGTGAAGTCCAGAATCTAAAATTATCTAACTGTACTCACCACCTGTGCTTCCAGCTTATATATTACCAGCGATAAAACACCTTCCCAAAGTGGAGAAGTAGGTGAGTGAGTGAGTGGACCATTGGTCCATCTAACTTAGTAGTGTTTGTACTGACTGGCAGTGGCTTTCCAGGGCTTTCAGCAGGAGATTTTCTTCTAGCCCTACCTGAAGATGGAAACTCAATCTGGGACCATTTTTCTCTGCAAAACAGATGCTCTGTGAATGAGCTACGGTCCTCTCCAATAGGGACTACCACACAGCTTGCTTTCTTTTGTAATGGGTGGGGTTTTATAATGTGTATCTTTTGAATGTGCGCAGAAAGCAAGGGAGCCGAGAAGGGTTGAAGGACCCCGACCTGCCTGACGTATCTGAAGACGAGGCCACATCCTGAAGCCCCGAGTATGTCGCACACCGATCACTTAACTGCTGCTACCGTGACCATCGTATCCAGTGATGTTGTCCTGCACGCCATGCTGTTTTCATCAACCAAAGTTTGTGACTTGCAAAAAGAAAGAGAGAGATTCCTGCTTTGCAGGCGGTTGGACTCGAAGTCCCTTTGGGTCCCTTCCAACTCTACAATCCTATGATTCTATCATATCGAAGGGATAAAATGGTGGGAGTCCCAGCTGCTGGGACGAGTAATGGCCCATGGAAGAGCTGGCTCTCCGGCTGTCCACATCTGTTTACGTCGTAAGACATTTTGGTGTTGTATACTGGACCATGTGCCTCATATCTTCCAGTTGTGCTTCATGTTGTGATATATGTAGTCAGCGACGTATGGCAATTCGACTGATGAATGTGCACCAAATGTTCTTTGCTAGAGAATGCTTGGTTCAGAACCACCCATGTACATCCCGGCTCCCGGCATTTATTTTTTGTTTCGGAATTTCTCAGTCAGGTTGCCTGCTCAAGCCCAATGTTGTCTGTTACGCAACCTGCTACAATGGAACAGGTGTGTTCTAAGCTGCCTCCATTAAGCAGCCTTGTTACCTTTCGGAATTTAATTGGCCCAACCTACTCCCAATATAAAGTAGACCTTGACACCAGGTGAATCACAAAGCTTCAGACCAGTTTTTCTCCAAACCAAACTATGCCTTCACTTACAAGTTTCGATTCACGCAGTTTTTGAGAAAATGCTTTAAAAATAAACAAACTAGTGTTACGCTTTGAGTACATACCCACAAAAGCAAATATAAATAGAGATAAACCGCATCCAGTTAGACCTATTCTAGACTATCCCTAGCCCAGCAAATACTCATCAGTACAGTGGTTTCTAGTCTTCTCAGTTCAACTTCTCAAGACAGGATCCATTGCAGGTTTTCATCCAGGGCCTGTGCTTCAGGTTTCTGCTCTTTTTTTCAATAGAGTTCTTATTTCAGTTTGTGTTTCGGCTTTTTTCTCATAATTTCCTCAGCTCTGATCTCTTTTTTAAGCCTATTTTCTTTATCAACTTTACTTATGTACAAAACTTGCCCTTGCAACCTTTTAGGCAGTCAGAAGGGGAACAGAGTCCTGGTTAAGTTTCTGTTTTTCCCTAATTGCCAGGCTGAACCGTTGCCCCTCTTGTGCAAAAAAACTTCTGCTTTGCATTTTAAACTTTCCTGTGTAAAACACCTTCCTGTGAGCTTTTGACCTCCCTGTGCAAAAGAGCATATCTCAGTGAACCCTGTGCTTTAAACAGGTGCCTTTTTGTTTAAAGAATGCATCAGAAACACCTCCCACCAGTCCCCACATCCATCATGCTTCAGCTGGTTCTGTAGGAAGCAGCTGGATCAAAGTCAGAAAATTGGAAGATGGCAACTTACCTTCATCCATAGCCCTTGGGTTTTGGTAGTAGAGCTTCTAAGCGCTTATCATCTCATGGACTTTCAGAAGAGTCTGGAATTGATTCTGTAGATTCCCTGCCGTGGGATTGGTTGGAATCAGCCCCCTGTGCAATCTACAAAGCCTGGGGTTGGCTAGCATCAAGAAATGTTGATCATGCAGATCAGGGAGGGAGAGTAGTTGGTGGCCTGAAGACTGCCAATCAATCTTGGATGCACAATCAGCACAAAGTAAAGCATGCGACCTCCATTGCTAGGATGAAAAGACCATGGCAAACTCTCCTGGATTCCGTCTGAAGTTCCTGCAAGCACATGCATAATGAGGAATGAAGTTCTGTGCCTGTCTGATGATCAGAACAGTGGCTTGTCTATATCCTACAGCAGGCATAGGCAAACTCGGCCGTCCAGATGTTTTGGGACTACAACTCCCATGACCCTAGCTAACGGGACCAGAGGTCAGGGATCATGGGAATTGTAGTCCCAAAACATCTGGAGGGCCGAGTTTGTGCACAAAAATCAGCAAAAGGAAAACCAGTGGCTTTACTAACAGAAGATTGGAAGTTCATCTGTGCTTCAACTAGTGAGAGAGGAGACATTCAATTCAGTTCAATTCAATTCAGTCTGCACATGACAGGAGAACCTACTTAATCTACACTGTAGCAATATGTCTTATATATAACTGGACTTTGGAGCTTTTTTAAAACAACAACGAATGGTTTATAAATGTTCTAAGTAAAAGAAGCTGTCACCCCTCCTTGCTCTTCTGGTCAAACCCACCAAACCTCCACCCCTTTCCATCCCCTTCCGCCCACGCCAACCAATTCCAAGCCAAATGTATCAAAATTTCATTCTACAAAGCAATATGCAAACCAAAAACTCAGGCGTCTCTCAAAATTCACACATCTCTGAATTTTGCAAGGCAGTTCTCCCGCTAACTCATGTGGTCAAAAATGCACATGGCTAGGTGCGAAGTGTGCCTAGGAATGCATATATTAGAGAGAACCACATGCAAAAATGCACTGAGAAAAATTGCAAGATGTGTATGTTGGGAGAAATTGGGACCGAAATGCTCAAGGATTTTCCAACCCTCAGGAACTTTCTGTTGAAATCTGTTTCTGCCTGTTTCGTTCTAGTCCCATCTTTTCTGCCCCCATATTTCACATTTGTAGGGAATTGTGGAATGACCACCCTTTTCTTTCTGTAAGACTGGCGTTCAAATTTATCATTCCCAACATTCAGAGCTGTATTCCATCTCTCTGGGAATTATAGCCAGCCGTTCTTCACCGTCCCCAAATTGGCTTCAGCAAATCCTGTCGTTTTCCAGACTTGCAGCAGTCAGTCAGTCATCCATTCCTGATATTTCCTCACCAAACCATCCATTGCTACCTCGCGAATTACTGCTAATCCTGTTCAAGTAGTTATTAATTTGATGTCTGTAAAGTGTGCTTTATAACCGTAAGTGGGCCAATAGGCAATATAATTCCTCTTGCATGGCTGGCGGGCTTGAAACTCAACAGGATATTAGATCATATTGAGCATGGATACAGTGTCAGCACTCCATGTATACAATAGTCCTGTATGATGGGCTTGTTTGATTGCCCGTGTTACAGTTTGGTTCCAAAGCTGGCATTTGGCGGCTTGGCTTAGAGTTCCCAGCTGGGATGAGACTTAGTAATAATAATAATTTCCTTATTGGTACCCCACTCTTCTGACTGGGTTGCCCCAGCCACTCTGGGCAGCTTCCAACATATCTAAAAACATAAGAAAACCTCAAAGCTTTTAAAAACTACCCTATACAAGGTTGCCTTCAGATGTCTTCTAAAAGAGTTACTTATCTCCTTGGCATCTGATGGGAGGGCATTCCACAGGGAGGGTGCCACCACCAAGAAGGCCCTCTGCCTGGTTCCCTGTACCCTGGACTTGGAACCAAGGATGGTGCTGGCTTCTAGCTTCTGCTCTTACCAGTGACCCTAGATTAATGCAGATTTGTCCCAGTCGCTGAAGCATTGGAGTGGGCTTGGATGTTCCTGCAAATAGGGCCAGGGAGCTCCTGCCAGCCTAGCAGTTTGAAAGCACACCAAAAAAAGTGCAAGTAGATAAATAGGTACCACTCCGGCGGGAAGGTAAACGGCGTTTCTGTGCGCTGCTCTGGTTTCAGTGTTCTGTTGCGCCAGAAGCGGCTTAGTCATGCTGGCCACATGACCTGGAAAACTGCAGACAAATGTCGGCTCCCTCGGCCTGTAAAGCAAGATGAATGCCGCAACCCCTGAGTCATCTGTGACCGGACTTAACTGTCAGGGGTCCTTTACCTTTACCTTTTAAGACCTTTTGAGGCTCTAAGCACTGAAAACATTGCGGTGCCCTCCACCCCCTCAAAAAAAAACCACCCTTGTAATTAAAAATAAAAACTGTACTAAAGTTATTTTTTAATGACGCGGAGCCTACATGTATGCCTGCCTAAATTAAGATAGCCTCATTCTGGATTTTCTGATTGCAAAAGTCTCAAGCAGCTCATCTATGTTGCAAATTGCAAAGGTAGGTAAGATAAGTCAAGCCTCTCATGAAATGTTGTTCCCTGAGGGTTTTTTTATTTCCAGTTGAGTAAAAGAGCATTCTGCAGAGCAGTAATTGCCAGTTAGAAAAGTGATGGCTGCTTCAATGTTGTTGTTTTTTTAAAATGTCAAATTATTGTTAATTCAATTTATATGCCGCCCTTTATCAAAAGATCCCAGGGCGGTGTAAAACATTAAAAACACATTGCAGAACATCCGTGATAAAATCATAATGAAATGCGTACTGACAGACAGCCTAATAATAAAATATCATCATGATAACAGTCCTCTCCCCCACACTTTCACAAGCCATAGATTATTTAATAGCCATAGGCCCGGCTAAAGAGGAATGTTTTTGCCTGGCACCTAAAGGCACGTAGTGATGGTGCCAAGCGAGCCCCTTTGGGGAGAGCATTCCATGATCGGGGAGCCACAACAAAAAAGGCCCCATTCTATGGGATGGGGGACATAGAAAAGCGACTCTGATGACAAGTGCAGGGCCCGGGTCGGTTCATACGGGTTCAAATTCTCCCCCCTCCCTAATTCTTTTTTCCCCTTTTTTCTTTTTGTACTGGTGTCCTAAGCACTTGCTGTGATTTCTGCATTGTAGGGGCTTGGCCTAGATGACCCTTGACCCCCCCAACTCTACCATTCTATGCTTCTGTTGGGTAAACTAGCACTGTCTGCAAATGGCATTCCTGCCATGTGTGCAGTTATCCTTTGGCAGTGAACAGAATAACCCCCGACTTGTCCACATCTCTGAGGCTCAGGAGCGACTTCAGCTTTTTAGGATCTGCATGCCATCACACACTGCTGTCACCGTTACAGAAAATCTGCTATGGTCACATCCCTTATTCCAAAAGGGTGTACGCTTCTCAGCTAGTTATATTCTTGATGTTGTCATGTGCCTTATTTAAGACTCTGTAATAAAGACACACGCCCACACCCCAAAATATGATGTCGAGAACATATAGAGAATAGCACTTAAATCCACGCTGCCACATCTCTTACTTTCCCTGCTTTGTACCCAAGCCACCGGCCCGTTGTCTGTCGACGTGTATGTGTCTGTTGTGAAAACCAACCTGTATTTCTCCCTAGGTGTGTGCATGTCTATGTGTACATGCACAAACCCCAAAACCGAAAGCATGAGTCGTACACAGCGATGGCATTCGAGACCATTGCTGCACTGTAAATATGTACCATGAATATAGAGAGAGCCTATTTAGGGCGGGGCGGGATGGTGGGTTGCATGCTTTTGTACTGTACTCTGGAAAATGGAAAGGCAGGGGGTGGAAATTCCAATAAAAGTCCTTGGAATAAACCAATTGTCTGATGAAGTGATTGAAATGGAAGCCCACTTAGATTCCTTTGGGCATTTCGTCAGGGAGTGGCGCACTTTTAAGCCTGTAGAGCTTGAGACTCTTAGGGTCGTAGGTTCTAGCCCCGTGTTGGAGAAGATTCCTGCATTGGACCGGATGACCTTTGGGGTCCCTCGCCACTCCCAATTCTATATCATCACACTTGCCTTGTGTGTTCCGGCCTCTTTTTTTGTAGAAAATCAAGACAGTTGTAGTGAGAGATTTAAGGCTGCAGTCTCATGGAGGGCATCCCAGGGACCATAGAATACTTCAGAATCCCCTTCCCGATGCTACAGATCTGATGTCTGCTCCCTGTGGCCATGGAAACATCCCTAGCCCTACCAAGGTTGCCGCTTTGATGTTGGTAGCTACAAAGAGAAGTCTCTGGGGTGGTTTAGAAATGTGCCAGGGCGGGCCTGGAAAACCACTGGGATGAAAAAGAGCCAAAGATCTCCGGGTCTCCTGACATACCCCAAACCGAGGAGAGACTTGGGCCTAAATCTTTCCCTCCTGTTATTTGCAATGGGAAGCAAAGCTATTTTTTAAAAAGCAATTTAAAGGGTTGGAAACAGAGGGACATACCTGTTCAGCTTTTACCACACTCCCCATAGGCTCTCAGCCTGAAATACCCTTTTCTCCCACTCACTTTGAAATAGGGTGTGCCAAGTTACGAGGCGCTCAGAAGCTTGCTTCTATGCAACATGGCCTGTAAAAAGGGTATTATTTAAAAACACTTTCAGAATTCCCTTGGTGCCCTCTGCTGGCCTAAATATTCAATAGTTTTGTTTATGCATTGGACGGACTCCAACCACATTTGTTTTGTTTTGCTCCGAGGTGTAGCGGTTTAGGGTTGCGGAAGGTCAAAAGACCCGTTACTATTTCTGCGGCAGGGACGGTGTGTGTCTCCAGCATCCTAGAACCAGCCAAGGGTTGACGCTTCTTGGCCACAAAAAAGAAATCTTTCAACGCTTTGTACTGATTGGAGCCAGAGTGAAAGGAGTCAGTCCCCTGAGGACAGGCTCCTAGGGTCACTCTGCAGAAGGGGCACAGGAAGGACATCGAGGAATTGTTCTGCATGATTCAAAGCTAAGCATTTAGGAACCCTGAAAACACAAGGCGCCCCAGTTTCAAGAATGTGCAAGCTTTGCTGCGTACAATGGAACTTCAGCGGCAACACAACTTAGGTCACTAAGATTATATTGGAGCACTCCAAATCATTTGCCCATGTCTGTGTACGGAAAGTAGATCCAGCTGAAAGGCAACATGTGGAGATCAGTTTTCATCATTGCAGTGTATTCCTTAGTAGCATTGTTTAAGAGGATTGTATAATCTTAGAAGGGGGTATAGCTGTGAAGATGTAACTAACTATCATGACAGGATCCTGCACTTCTGACTCTGCCGCTTACAATAATGTGAATACTCACAACATGCCCTTCACCAAACCGTTTCAGGCTGGAGTAAAACACGAAATCAATATAACAAGTTAAAAGAACATGTAACATGAGACCAGAGTTAAAACCACAGATGTAACTAAGCAGAAATGCACTGTTGATTTTGTGTTGTGCAGTTTAAAGCTTGGTATGTCAACTCAGTGTTGAAGCATGCCTTTATAATCCCACGAAGCTAACGAAGGCGTTACTAACTAGAGGGTTGTGACACCTGGCTGGAACTCCTAGAGGGGCTGGTTGTTAGCAGCGGCACAGACATCCTGTGTACATGTGAACACACACACACACACACACTCAGCTTGTCCATCTAAGGTGAGGTCTGGGTGAAAAAGCAACGAACAAGTCAACAACGCTGTTCACTCTACACAGACAAAAGCCTTCAACTGGATTTATTTTGAGATCATTTTCTTTTCCTTCTTCAACTGTTCCAAAAACCCCAACCACACTTCCAAGGGCGAGAGGAGGCTACGGGGTTTTACAAAAACTTCGAAGCGGATCTGCGTGACGCCAGTCAGGTCGTGAACAAGACCGCTGCAGGGTTCTGAAACAGTGACATCTCCTCCTTCCAAGGATGCATGTTTAACACACACACCCTGTGTGAAGCTCCCATTTCTCACTCTCATTCCACAGCGTTTGGAAACAAAGTCCAGCCTTCAGTGGGAAGAAAAAAGCAGAGGAAATTGAGGACCCCCCCCCCGAATATACAGGCCCTGACTCTCTCTCAGCCTACTGGCATTTGACAAAGAGTTTAAGGTCTTCGAGGAATCGAATGTATTCCCGGTGCTCCAGCGCTGTGCTGAGGTCAACAAGCTCATCCGCAAATGTGTTGTCTACCCCTCGGTCAGCCAAGAAGTCCATCAGGTGGTCATACAGAGCCTAGGAATATAATGGGATTTAGGGGGGCAGGAAGAGAGTGAGTGAGTGAGAGTGTCACAAAAACACAATAGCTGTTACACTCCTTTCTGCTAGGTAAACCTGGGTTTGCCACAAACATGTACTTGGGAGCTCTGTGTAGCTCCCAACCAAGTGCACCTGTGTGATTCAGGAACTTTTCACATTTTTCTGGAAAATCCACATGATTCAGTGTTGAGCTCTTGCACAGGACATAATGCATCTTTCTAACACGATACCCAAGAGGTGTCAAGGAAGACATGTGGATGTCCTTTCATAAATGCACACAAGGGTCCTTTGCAGTGCACAAGACTTCCTTACACACTCGTATTAGCAGGTTTGCTAATATTAGCAGGTTTGATAGGCAAGCTTGCAGCCAGACTAATCTGCGTTTCCGTAAAACCGAAAATACAGTCGTGCAAAATAAGAGCACCACCCAAGCGCATGTACCCTAGTTATACAGCTGCTCCTACCCAATCGAGAGAGTCCGTGTTGAGGGTGTAATTATTGTCTCTCCATTCTGAGTCTCCGGTGGGCTGGAAGCTGACCTCTCGGATAGAGAAGATGTCGCTGTCTTCTTCTTCGCCAGGAGCAACCTGATTCGTTTTTTAAAGGGGGTGGTTAGAAACAACCCAGTTGGCAGGAATGAAAAATAAAGTGGTGGGTGGGTGGCTTTAAGATAGTTCTGTATTAAGCTTTTTTGGGGGGGGGGTTATGCTGGTAGATGCAGAGCAGCTAAACAAGGTCCAATCGTGGGATGCTAAGCCACACTCCCCCCCCCAAGAAAACCCTTCCCTCCAACCTGTGGGCCTGGCAGAAGCACTCTCACTGCTCCCCCAAAGTGCATGACATAGGGCTTCCCTTCCATGCCGTATGACAGTTCTCCCCACGGACCTGATCCAGATTTCACTAAGACTGCTACCCCCCAATAGCTGGGGGGTTTTGTATTCATTTATTTAATAAAATTTATACGCCACTTCGATTGTAAAAGAACAACCTCAAAGCAGTTCACAAAAAAGATAAAACAATAAAATTATCAGTAAGAAAAATGGAACAATAATTTGAGGCTTTCCAAATGTTAAGGTAGCAATAGACCAAAAGCAGATTAAAACTGGGGTCAACTTTCTTATATCTCCCTAAACAAAAATGCCTTTTAAAAACCTCTTTTAAAATGTGAGAGTTATTGGGTTGCTGCTGATTATGCTGATTGGGTTTGATTTTGATTATGTATTTTGTGGTTTTATATTTTGATTTTATTCTGTGAACCACCCTGAGACCTATGGGTATAGGGCAGTATATACAATCAATCAATCAATCAATCAATCAATCAATCATGTTTTTATCAGGCACCAGAAAGAGCACAGTGAAGGCACCTGCCTGATGTCAATAGGCAGGGAGTTCCAAAGTGCGGGTGCTGACACATTAAGAGGTGGATTTCTTACAAATGCAGAACAGGTATTGTGTGGTACCCGAGGCGGGCTTCCCATCCCTGTAGTAAATACATTTTCTCAGCCTGGGGCCTTCCAGATGTTCTGGACCCCAACTTGGATCCACCTGAGCCAGCATGACCAATGGTCAGGGATGATGTAGAGTTGGGATATAGAAAACATCTGGATGGCAGGCAGGCTGATGAAGAAAGCTGGTTTACTGTACTGTAGGGGTAGAGAAGCTTCTTCCAGAGTAAGGGCCACATTCCCTTCTGGGCAATCTTCTGAGGGCCACATGGCATGGTGGGTGGGGCCAGGAGCGAATGTGGGCGGAGCAACACATGTAAATATTAATTTTCTCAGGTGGGTTCGTTTATAAACTCGCACACCACTTTCTATCCTCCCTCCAGGCTAGCAAGAGGTGGGATCAGAGTTCAAGGAGCCAGTGTGGTGTACTGGTTAGCGTCTCAGACTAGAACCTGGGAGACCAGGGTTCAAATCCCCACTCGGCCATGAAGCTCATTGGGTGACCTTGGGCCCGTGGCTCTCAGCCTAACCTCCCTCACAGGGTTGTTGTGAGGATTAAATGAGGAGGGGTGAACCATGTACACCCCCTTGAGCTCCTTGCGAGAAAAAGATGGGATATAAATGCAATAAATAATAATATTCCAGCCAGGCCTAAAACACCTGAGGGGGACATGCAGCAGGGGCCAGGGAATAGCATGGCCTTGGGAAAGGCCCCCAAGGGCCAGAAAAGGGGGCTCAAGGGCCACATGGCCCCACACTTTCATTTCGAAAACAACACCCACCTCGTCCTCAGGATAGTGGCAATCCAGCACAAGCGTCTGCTTGGTGTCGTCTTTGGTGACTTCTACAACGAAGTTTGGGGTCGACGTGAGCTCAGGCTAGAGAAGAGAAACAAACACCTGTGTGGGCCTCTGAAGTAACAGTGGCCAAAGGATGCTCTGCTAGCAAGAGCAAGAAGGGAGGTCATGGCTGCCTTATTGCTGCTGCTACTCTGGACACGATCCACCCAACAGTGGGATAGGGGAGCTGGAAAAAAATTTCACACCTGGCAACCAACCCGGCCCTTTGGTTTCAGATAGTAAATGGGCAAACGCCCGGGACACATATTTTCACAGCCCTCTAGCAGCTATGGGGGCACATTTACCAGAGACGATTTAGCGTTAACTCTGGTGCCTTCCTTAGAGAAGGATTCTTCCTCGTTTACCTCTTGCTCATCTGGCTTCTGCCCTTCCTGAGCCTCGTCAAAGCTCGGCGGGATGCTGTTGTTAATGTTGAACGAAACGGTGACCCTGCAAGAAAGTGGACCCGCAATCAGCAAGCAGAGAACAAGACAGAGCAGCCTAGTGTTCTACTCCACATGCTGGGAAGCTTTGGGCCTCCAGTTGCCGCTGAACTACAACTCCCATCAGCCCCAGCAAGTGTGGCCAAGGATGATGGGAGTTGCAGCTCAGCTTCTGGGTTCCAGAGGCATAACTGTACCCCACCCCCAGCTGTCACTTTTAAGCCCTCTGTGAAAATTCCTCGCACGCTTACGTTTCACCAGCTACCTTCCGCACTAGCTTGGCCTCTGTGCCGTGCACGTCCAGCTCCCACCCTCCGGACATCTTGGGGAGGGACTTGTGCTTTTGGATTTTCTTCTCTTCTTTGATTTCATCCGTGAGGAACTCTGCAAAAGCTTTGTCACCTGCAGGATGGGGGTGGAAAATAACAGGTTTTCTTCCCCCTCTGACACCACGAACCAAAAACTCCTGATTGATAGACAAAGCATCACTCTCAAGCCATTAAGAAAGGAATTTGCAGTGCTGTTTAATAATTTTGGCAGTGCCATCAGGTCTGCGCTCCAAGGAGCTTGAAGTACAGTCATACCTCGGGTTGAATGTGCTTCATGTTGAGCACGTTCGAGTTGCGCTCCGCGGCAACCTGGAAGTAACGGAGCATGTTACTTCCGGGTTTCACCGCTTGCGCATGCACTCAAAATGACGTCACGCGCATGTGCAGAAGCGGTGAAAAGCGACACGCGTATGCAGACATGCCGCCGCTAGTTACGTTTGCTTCTGGATGCAAACGGGGCTCCGGAACGGATCCCGTTTGTATCCAGAGGTACCACTGTATAACATTTTGACAGCGGGCATGAATGCTGGCAAATGCTGGTCCATGTCCTAAAACTGTTAAGGAGCGATTTGGAGGAAATGTTATTATCATTATTAAATGCTGTCACCATCATCACCAACATCATTATTATTTTTGGCACATCCAATCAGTAGATACTATTAAGCTGACTGTATATGCACACACTATTTGAATCTTTGAGTTTAAGTGATTTTTTTTATTCCAAATAACTAGCAGCAGTTAATGCAAGTACCCCACAGCACTTATTATGCAAACCAAAACTTCCGAGCTAAAAAACTTTACTGTTTTTGTACAACCCTACAAACCATTTACTCAAACCCCCATTTTTCAACTGGACTTATTTCCATGAATATTGGGTTGCATCCAACACAATCAGAGCAATCTCACTGAAATCAGAGGCCATGACTAATAGTGGGTCTACTCTGAGGAAGCCTGACATGGTATCCATCTAAGCCATGGCTGTAGGTGATTTTCAGAACTATTACTAGAGATGCAGTGAGGCCCAAGTCCTCTGCAGGTCTACCTGGGAGTAAGTCCCCCTGAACTAAATGAGGCTTACCTTTTGAGTAAGCATTTATGGAATTGAACTGCCAGATTTTCTTTTGGAGCTAGGGAACACGTGCTCCTTCCCTTCCTGCCTGACCCTGGTCAGGCCTCTGCCCTCAAACATCTTCCCAGCTCCTGATCCTTTTATCAAATTAGGTAATTTAAAGGCTTGCAGAGAGCCAATGGTTAGTGTCGGATTGGGAAGACCCCAGGGCTCGGCCATGCAACTCAAGGGTGTGACCTTGGGGCCAGTCACTGCCTCTCAGTCTAACCTATCTCCTTGGGGTGTTGTGGGCAATAAATGCGGAGGAAGAAAACCACAGACCTTGAGCTCCTGGGAGAAAAAATGTGGGATGGAAATTCAGTAACTGCTCAATCCCGCTTGGGGGGGGGGAATGAGGATGAACCCATACCCGTTATTATTACTATTTTTTTCAAGGCATGCCTCCCCCTGGGCGTAAGCTCCTCTTGGATGGCAGGCGCACATTTACTCGCGAGCAACCCGATGCCGAGGGGTATTCCTCGCGAGCAAGCGCGCCTTGGCTCGCAGCCCAGCCCCCAAGCACTTTTCCCAGGACCAAAGCTCGCTAGGAGGAGGATCGCGGCCGTCTTTTTCCTCGGACGCGATCCCCAGCGGCCCCAAGGGGGGCTTCCTCGCGAGCAAGTGCCGCCCGGAGCCCTGCGTTCCTTGCGAGCGACCTTCTTCCCCTGCCCTCCGCGCGTAGCTCACCATCGGTGTGGAGGCCGCCGCAGGCGCAGGAGACGGAGGGCGAGCCCGGCCGGAGGAGGAGGCGGCTGGGGCCTTGGCCGGCGCCGCGCAGCAGCCACAGCGAGCGGGTGAAGGGCCGGGAGACGGCGGGGGCGAAGGCGAAGGCCGGGCCGGGAGGCGCCGCCGCGCTGGGCTGCAAGGACAGCAGCGGCCGGGGCCGGATCGGGCGGCGCGCCACGGCGGAGAGGGCGGCGGAGCGCAGGGCGCGAGCGAGCAGCATGGTGGCTGGGGATCGAGGGAGGCGGACACACGTGGGGAGAGACGGGCCGGAAGGGAAGGAAGGGCCAGGCGGGGGAAATCCTGACCCGCCTCTTTCCCTCCCGCCTGCTCTGCTTAAAGGCACCGCGGCGCGCAAGGGGCGTCTCCAAGCGAGCTCTCCAAAGCGCGCGGGCCTCTCTGAGCGGTGAGCGCTTTGCGCATTGAAAAATGAGAGAGGAGAACCTTTTCGCCAGTGCCAGATACCCAGATAAGCAGGGAAGGCACCGTCCTAAGGGCCCTGCAACAACGACTCAAAATAATATAGATTTGATCTCGAAATCAGGGCCGCATTTAGGTTTGATGAGGCCCTAAGCTACTGAAGGTAACGGAGCCCTTTATATGTCCCGCTGTCCTTTGTCAGCAACAAATTGTCGCTGTTTTTTGTGTTGAATATTTGCTATATGGCAATTTATGGACCTAATAGGTATCTAAAGTCATATGCATATAACAAGTATTTTATTAAAGTAATTGTTGAACTGAAATACAGTTAAGAAGTAGTATATTAATAATGAAAGACAATTAAGAAGAAGTATATTTTTGGGGGGGGCAAGAGAGTGGGGCCCTAAGCTATAGCTTGTTTAGCTTATATGTAAATCTGACACTGCTCGAAATAAAATTACAATCAAGGATTAGGAAATGATTTGTGAGATTTCAACTGCCTAGGGGCCTCCATAGCACAATGCCCCTAGCACAGCATCCTGCTCTCGCAGTGGTCAGCCAGATAGATAGATGCCTGTGGGAAACTGCCAGCAGAGCCTTCTCCCTTCCTGTGCTTTCCAGCAACTGGCACTCAGAAGCTTTGCTGCCTTCGACTGCAGAGGTAGAGGATGGCCATCATGGCAGGCTAGTAGCCATCAACAGCCCTTGTCCTCCATGAATTTGCCCAGCCTTATTTTACAGCCATCCAAGTTGGTGGCCATCGCTGCCTCCTGTGGGAGGGAGTTCCGTAGTTTACGCACTGTATGAGGAAGTCTTTGCTGTTACCTGTCCTGAATCTTCCAGTGTGCGGCTTCATTGAATGCCCACAAGTTCTAGTGACATGGGAAAGGGAGACAAACTTTCCTCTATCCACTTTCTCCATGCCATGCAGCTTTATAAACTTCTATCATGTCACCGGTCTTGCCTTTTCTCTAAACTATGAAGTCCCAAGCATTGCTACCTTTCCTTGTGTGGAGTCACTCCATCACTTCATAATTTTGGTTGCCCTTTTCTTAACCTTTTCCAACTCTCCAATGGCCTTTTCGAGTCGAGGTGACCAGAACCATACCTAGTATTCCAAATGTGGTCCTCACACTATAGATTTGTGTAAAAACTGGTAGGTTTCAGTTCCTTTCCTAACGGCGCTCAGCATGAAATTTGTTTCACAGCTGCCACACACCTCCAAGGTCTTGTCTGGTCAGTCACCATGAATTCAGACCCCGGGAGCATAAATGCGAAGCTAGGATTTTTTTGCCTTGACATCACTTTACATTTGTTTGATGTTTGCCCTGAACAGTAATTGTGGGTCTTTAAGGACAGTTATTTTATGCATTCGTTGACTTTGGTAATTGCTTTGAGTGGTGATGTGGTTTTAGTTGCTTTTCTCTTCTTCACTCTGTTTGAGGCAAAGCGATTCATAAATGTGATCAACCTATCATACGATGCAAATACGATTGGCAAAAAATAAATGCAAACAACCACACAAAAAACAACTTCCAATGCAAAAGCCAGTATTTAAAACTACTAAACCCCAGGATTCATTGCATTGTAGGGGGTTGTTAGCCCACATCAATCATACTCTCACTTAAATAGAAAGGCTGAGAACCACCGCTTGGCTACTTCTTCAGAGAGGTCTTTTTAAACTTGTGGAGTTATAAGTCGGGCCTCGCAAGACCTCCTGCAAAAGGTGGCATCTATTCTGCCAGCAGCTCTTATTATCCCCGGATACCTGGAAGTGTGTCTGCAGTTTGCTTGTGCACAGAATTGTACTGAAAATTGTGATCACTGGAGCTTTCAAGGCAGATTCCCATGGAACTGCAACCAAAGTTGACAGTGCTCACTATCAATGGCATTCTCTCCCCTCTAGCCTCAGAGATGATGAACTGATTACTTTGCTGGCACATACCAACTTCTGAGGCTCCCCTCTATGGAGTCTAGTAGCTACCAGGTTGCTGGTAGAAGGTCTGCTACTAAGGATTGAATCCTGGACTTTCTACATGTCCCACTCTGGTCCAGCCAATCACTTCTACGGATTTAGCTCATAATCAAGGCATGAAGTCAACAGGCCTCCTGGTCTTTCTGCCTAGCTAGCACCTTGTCTTTAGAAGTGGATTTTCCATAAAGGGTAAGAGTTATTGATACACCCCACTTTGGGGGATTCGTCTAAGCCAGCTTTGTAAACAAGCTGGCAAACATTACTAGCCTACATATAATGAGCCTTCTAAGTGGTTAGTGCCCTACATTTCCATGTTGACCACAGAAGTGGTGGCAGAGCAAGTCCCCTTATCTGCAACCAGCATGAATTCAGGTGATTAATTTTTTTAAAACTGCTTTTTTGCCAAGCAAGCTGGTGGAGAAGGAATGGAGGAATCGGCCTCTTTTCTGCCAGATGCTCACTTGCCTTCATGGGATTTCTTGTCCCTGATGGTGACCAGGTTAGTCATTAACCGGATGACTGGTCTCACCTTTTGTGCTCGAGTGTGGGGAGCGCTGCTGAAATGAATTGGGAAAGAACAGTTTTCTCTCTTTGTCAGCTATCTAGTGGCTTTTTGGCAGGTCTCCAGCCTTCCCCCAGAGGGACATCTTCCTTCTCCATTACGCAGCTCAGGTGCTTTTCCCCAGAGGAGTCAACCTACTGGCAAAACAGACTGTGTTGGTATCTCCCTTGTTCTCACAATAAGAGTGTGCCCTGTAACTCTTAACGTGTGTGTTGCGGCTGTCAACAACACAAGCAAGGTGTGGTGTTTCAAGATAGTGCACTTCCTAGTCCTTATGACAACCACGGGATTATCTCCTCTGATTGGCATGTGGCTGGGGGCTGATGGGAGTTGTAGTCCAAAACAGCTGGAGGTTCACCAGCATGGCAAAAGTTGCCATCAGTCAAGGCTTAGGGGCTTTTAGTTCAGAGGGTGATGCTGCCAGTTTTGAGTAGCTGTTATCTTTCTCCTCCCTGAAATTAAGTACAGAACAATTACTGCTACCTACCGTGGTGCAAAAGTGTGCAAGGTGGACTTCCAAGTTAAACCAGAAGTGGGGGACTTCAGGCCTGGAAGAGGGAAGATTAAGTATTTCATATTTCTGGGGAATATGAGTGGCTGGGGAAACTCAACCAGATGGGTGGGGTATAAATAATAAATTATTATTATTATATTTCTCTCTGGCTCTTGGGACTCTCACTAGGCCACGCCCCTCTTTGGCCTTGCACCGCCCCCTCCTCAGTCCTTTTGCCTGGCTGGGATGTGTCCTTGACTGCAGTAACGCCTTTTCCTTGCCCTGATGGAGGGGTGTTTGTGTGCCTGGATTTTGCAAGGCTGGAACATAGCCTGCTGCACAAAGGTCCCAGCTGTTGTCTTGCCTCTGACCCTGAAGGTTTGCCCAGGGAGGGATGTGTCCCTCAGACTGGAAAAGATTCTCCACCCCTGAGATGAGCAAAGGCGAATGAGGGAAAGAGAAAAATTAGCATCTCACACCTAAAAAGAAGTGTGCTTTGAAAGACTGCTCTCCCCTTGCAAAACGATTCATGGTACTGTGACACAAAAACGCAAAACCACAGGGCTGACAAAGTCTGTTTCAAGGCCATTTTCAAATAAATAGAACTGCTTTCTTTGGGTACACACCTCTTTTCCAATTTACTGAGCTCCAAGCTCTTCTGTCCTCCCTCAGATAAGAGGATCCCCTAAGATATACATGATGGCACAATAGCAGAAGGATCGTTTGGAATGAAACTTCAGTCACCCAGTTTTTGCTGCTGCACAGATGCAGATGCAGTTGGCACAATGTACCTGCGCAACGCTCCTTTTGAAAGAGACTTTACAGGTAGCACTTGCTCACACGTGGATGCAGATGCGCGAGGTCCAGCCGCTTAGGAAGCAATTCTCTGAACAGTGGGGAAAGTCTCAAATCCCTGTGCATTCAGTTCCTCTCAAAAAAATCCCACTTCCCCAAATTCTTTGGCCAGGGTGGCTAACCCACAGCTCTCAGTCCATTTTCTTCCCATCCCACTTAAGACCCCACTAGTTTTGGCAATACAGCAAGAAGAGAAATAAAAATAATGTAGACGCAATGCTGGGGGTGGGCAGAGAGGCTTATATCTCTCCACCCAATTGTCGGGTTGATAAGTCTGATGAGCAGGGAGGACACAGGAATCCCTCCTCCCAAAGTGATCTGCACTATTCAGCCGAGGAGGGAGGGCTGCGTGCCTGTGCGTGCATGCATCCGATACAGGTGTGCATGCGAAAATGCGGCCTGGTGGCATGCAGCCCTGGAGTTGGCCGAGAGCGAATGCTGCTCAGGCCATTGAAGGTTCGGTGGGTAGGTTTTCCTTCCCTTGTCCCCGGGTCAGTTCTTGGCTGCTCTGAGCTTCCGGCGGAAGTATTCGGGCGCCGCGTCATAAAGCCAGTCGGCATCGACCACGCACAGGTCCCTCATGTAGCACTTGTTGGTGTGGAGCAGCTCGTTGTAGGTGACGCAGGCCGGCTTGCAGTGGAAGAGGACGGAGGAAGGGTGGATGGCCACCAGCTGGTGCGTGTCGGTCGTGGCATAGGTGCCGTCCGCCTGCAGCTCGGCCGTGTTCATGAAGAGGCTGTGCGCCAGGCAGCGGCGGATGTTCCCTGTGTCGGATCGGGAGGATTCCAGCGGTATCGAAAGCTGGGTGGTGAAGCGCAAAACAGAAAAACAACAACAGGATGAGGACTTTTGAGGACACCATTTTTCAGCACAGAGTTTAAAAACCATCCCTTCCAGGCACTCTGTAATGAACAGGGGGATGCACCACCATCTTCACAGATTCAATTGCTGCCTGGCAAATTGAACAGCATCCTATAATTACTTTTACCAGCACAAGTTTGAACTGGAAACCTGCATAGCAAACCTAAGCCCACAGCACCTTCCCTTGTGTTTCCTCCTGTATGAGATCCCTTTCTGGGTTCCACCACTGCCTGAAGCAAGGCTGCCAGATCACTTTTATTTTGCTTGGGTTTTTGAGTTGTGCCATGTTGCCGTGCCTGGTGGGAGTTCTAGTCAAAAACACCGGTTGGCAAAGCCTGTCAAGGACTATTATTCTTGTATGATTCAGATTTATGTTTCAATACTAACTGGAGGAGTTGCTTCTTCTTTTGTTCTCTTTGCACTTTTATTGCTTCCCTCCCCTTTTTGTCCCACCCCCGGCTGGCATCTAAAATGACAACTTGGATCTCATTAAAAATGGCACATGCTGAACCATTTTGAAGCCTCCCTATAGTTACCTTGATACAAATGTCCCTGAGCTGAGCTCTGACGTCTGAGACCAGCATCATATTCCTGCTGTTCACAAAGTTTTCTTTGCACCATTCCTGAGGAAAAGGAGAAAGTGTGAGAGGAGAAATTAGAAGGCTAACTGCTCGGGTCAGGTGTTAGCTCCATATACCTCACCTTGCAATTTTCATACATGAACGAACACACATTGTATCTACCTATTGACAGACAGACATAGATGTGTACGCTAGTAGTAGCATTAAGAACATGGAGAGGTGCTCCCCCAACAACGAAATCCAGTAACAAGCCAGCGATAAGTCACTAAATAATAATACTTTAAAAAAAGAAAGAAAGGAAATTAATGTTTGCCTGCACCTGACGCCTACTCACGTTGGCTACCTGGTACTGAAGGAAGTGCATGCTCAGAGGTAATCTTGATTTTAAAAATATATATAGTTGTAGGATCCTTGAGAGACAAGAGTACTTTGCTCTGACTTTCTGAACTTGCTTGCTCTCCTCTTTCCTCCCCATTTCTTTTTCCTTTTGTGCTGTCCCTGCCTGCAGGCTCACAATCTTATCCTCTAATATCTGTACAGTGCTTATAAAACTTTGAGCACTTTTACGAGTTCAACAACATCAACTAATTGCTTTATGGCACCTGTCATTACTTAATGTCTGCCATTACATGTATAAGGGAAGCATCAGTGTCTCTTAATTGATTCTTTTTTCAAAATTTCTGTTTAAAATGACTGTTCTGAACATGTAGGAATTAAGTATCAAAGCATCCTTGTCAGAACACAGATAGGGAAGCCCCCTACAAATTAAGTGTTACAGAAGATGGATTTTTAAGGAGGAGCACCCAAAACCTGCCCAATCAAACCTGCCCTGACCACTTACCCGATTGCCACTGATGTTTTTGAAAGCTCGATAGATGTTCAGCAGCGTGATGTGATCCCCTTCACTCGAGATGAATTTCTTCCGGACAGCTTGTACTTCATCCCGCCGCGAAGGGGGGTTGTAGAGGACACTGTCCACGGAGAGCAGGGAGACAATGGTGAGGATCTCCTCTGTGCAGTGGAACTTGGGGGCCATCAGGATGGTCTGCCAAACACAGGTAGAAAGAGGCTGCTTTTAAAAAAGATGAGATTCAGCAAGCGAGCCAATCGCCTGGCAAGGAGAAATTGTATAGGATGCCAAACTGGAAGGTTATAGGTCAGGTTCGGGAAGAGCCACACCGTGGAAGTGATAAACTTGTGACTGGCCTGGACCATTTCAGATTGCAGGTGCAGACTAGCATGACACAATGCTCCTTTCTATTTAAAGAATATGTTTCTGCACATAGATGAGTGGACTTCTTCCTGATATGCCGTTTTCCTATGTGCTGGGAATTCTTCCATCATGGCAGCCTAAGATGGAAAAGCCCAGAAACAGTAGGGTCACCACTTCTGTGACAGCTAAGACTGAGCAATGCTAGGCAGTATTGTGGCTTGTGGAGTTCAGAAGGGGTTTCCAGGAGATGAAATGGCAATGGCGCAGAATGCCGGCTCAGGAGTGGCACCTACCCTACCTCCCAGGCTGGATAGCTGGGCTCAAATGCCAACTCCTTCCTTTCCACATAGTACTGGACTCGCTAGGGGAGCGGAACCAAAGTCAGTTATCACTTTCTCAACCATAAAGAAGGCAGAAATGCAAAACAGAGGAAGACGTGGCTGTGCTTTTCTTCTGTTTTGCTAGTGATGTTGAAGTGCAAGAAAACAGAAGCAGGCAGAAGGATCTAATTTGTCGCACAGGAAACAAAACACAGGTGACTTCCTTACTTTGGAGAACTTGGGCTCCAGAGGAAATGCAGCCATCTTCCTTCCCAGGGGGGTGAGAATCAGCTGGTCGTCTTTCCTTTCCACTGCGCCAAGGAGGGCCAGTTGCTCCACGGCTGCCTGGAGCGCTTCTGTCAAGATGAAGGAGACGGGGGTGAGGATCACACAGCTGGTCACAAGCCACAGGTGTCAGAAGTTGCATAAGAACATAAGAGGAGCCTGCTGGATCAGGCCAATGGCCCATCCAGTCTAGCATCTTGTTCTCACAGAGGCCAACCAGATGCCTGTGGGAAACTCACAAGCAGGACCCAGGCACGAGCCCTATCCCCACCTGTGCAAGGGAACCCAGCTCAACGTGCACAGCAATCTGACAGCAGTATATAGATAATCACTACATATGATTAGCCACTAGAAGCAGGCATGTTCCTCAGGTTAGCGCTAGACTTTGTGTAACTGGTTTGCTGACTATAGATCAGGGGTTGGCAATATGCAGCCCGTGGGCCGGATGCAGCCCATGAAGACTGTTTTACCGGCCCCCGAGCCACCCGCTCAGCGAGTCCCCTGCCCGCTGTGCAAAACCAGTGGGGACTCGCTGAGCGGCGCCAGAAATTGTGTCTGTGCACGCGCAGATACTGGAAATCGTGTCTGCACATGTCCAGACGCCGAAAACGCTTCTGTGCAGGCGCGATTTTCAGCGTCTGGGCATGCACCAATGCAATTTTCGGCACCACGAACATGTGCAGATACAATTTCCAGCATTGCGCTGTGCCACTCTGGCCCACAGACCATCTCCATGGGAGTGATCCGGCCCATGGCCGGTAAACCTTGCCGACCCCTGGTATAGATAGAATAACATCGAACAGCTAGAGGTACCTGGAGATGGTTTTGACATGAAGTCAAAGGTGAGGACGTTCGGGATTCTCAGAGCCAAGAGGTGGAGCATCACACCAGCTAGGTTACACCTGTGGAAGGAGAACCATTTCACAAACAGCCTGAACTTTTGCTAAAGCAAGTGAGCCCACCCTAACCAAATTGCACTTAGTGGCTCCTTCTAAGCCTCAAACACCTTGTTTTTAAATATCATTTTACAGTCTGATTTTATGTTTTTATGCTGTAATGAACCACGGTGATACACTTTTATTATACAGTGGTAAATAAATATTTGTATAAATATTTTTTTTAAAAATGAGTTACATATTTCCTTTCACTGACAGCTTCCTTGGGTCCCTCACTGTGATGCAAATTCTTTTTTGGGGGCCTCCCATATATATATAATTGAACACTCCCACATCTCCTCTGCTGTGATTCTGTGATCCCAAACAGAACTGAATCTTGTTCATCACCCAGTGATGGCAGCTGATTGGCAGGTGGGTGTGCCTTCGGGGAAACAATCTCATGGGCCGAGTGGGAGCCCCTTGGAGTCCAGGATTGGCCTGTGGGCTCAAAGTCTCCCACCCAGCTTCCTCTCTTATGAACTTGGGATGATCCAGTGCAACTCTTTTGAAGGAGATTCAGGATGGACCAGAAGAGGGAGCACTTCTCCGCTCAATGTGAAATTTACTTCACAGAGCAGTGAACACTTCTCCACGGGAAGAGCAGCCTCACCTCTGGATCTCTGGTATCGTCATTTTGTCAAACTTCTCAAACTCATCTTCGGTGTAGAGGCGGTAGCAAAGCCCGCTGTCTTCTCGCCCGGCCCGGCCTGCCCGCTGCCAAGCCTGGGCCTTTGACACCCGCTGGACCGCCAGCACTTCCAAACCACTTTCTGGGAGGAGCAGAAAACACCCACCTAATTAACCAGATATTTCACATGGAGCAAAGTAGGCTTTCTGTGGCTCCAGAGGAAAGGAACCAAACCAATAGGCTAAAATCATAAGGTGGTTTTGACTAAACAGAACTGGCACTACTACAAGCACTGCAAAATATCTGTTGTGCATTTGTAAGAAATCAATCTTTTAGCGTGGCAGCACCTACACTTTGGAACTCCCAGCCTACTGACATCAGTTCACTGTTCTCTTTGCTGAGCCCACTAAAAATATTTTTGTTTGGACAAGTCTAATGTTATTGTGTGTTTTAATCTGTTTTTAGTTTATTGCTGATTTTAGTGTGTGTGTTTTTATGTTTTAAGGAGTTGTTTTAACTGTTTTTACCGATACTTTTATTGTTTTACTCCACGTAAACCACTTTGAGGTTTTTCTTTAAGTGAAGTGGTGTGTATATCTTCTGAAATATAATAAATAAATAAGCATCAGCCAGAGCCTTTGACTGTGGCAAAGTATGCCTTAAAAGCTGGTGGACTTCAGGAGTGTCTAAGCAGAGGCTGCCTCACCACCAATCTGGGATGCTGGAGGTTTTGTTGCACCGATAGGAAGTTGGACTTTAGAGCTGAACTTCCTTTCCAACTCTAGAATTCTACAAAACAGGAACTCCCTTATAGGAGAGACTAACAGCCACTACTGAACAGATACGGCTCTCAAGGATTTAACTTGACTTATGTCTACTTAGGAGCTATCAACCGTTTTCCAGTTTTGTTGCTCAGTTTGTTTGACATCTGGCCTGGTGCACATATGCAGCAGAATGAGGTGAGAATAAAACAGTGGAACTGTGAGTGTTTATACCATTTCATGTTGGAGGCAGGGAGCGCTGTGCCAGAAGAAAACTAGCCCAGCTTCCACTGGGCTAGAATAGGAGTGGGGAACCTCCGGCTATAGCCTGATCTTAGCCCGACAGGAGGGTCAAATATGGCCTGCGAGGCCATTTTTTCAAAACCACACTCACCTGTCAACAGGGTGATGTCAGCTGATGTTGTGTTGTCAGCTGATGTCAGCTGATATTGGTGACTGGCCCGGGATGATGGGAGTTGTAGTTCAGCAACCTCTGGAGGGCCAAAGGCTCCCCACACCTGGTTTAGAGGCTTCTTAGCTAGACTGACCAATGGTCTGACTCAAAACTAGCCAGCTTCCTGTGTTCCCAGGACCCTCTACCTTAGCTAGTCTCTCAACTCTATCTCCTGGCATGACTCTGTCCAATACACACATACCGGGACTATACTTCTTCGCTTTAACCATGCCTGTGTCCACAACATATTTAATGCCTGCAATGGTGATGGAGGTCTCAGCAATGTTGGTAGAAAGAACTACTTTGCGATAACCCTGGGAGAGAAGAAGAAAAAAGCCTTATTAGTGCTCATTCTAAGTTTGTACTTTGCCGTAAAAGTTTATTTTTAAAAGGTTCAAGCCATCTCCTCACAATGAAAAGATGAAAGTGTTAAAGACAGGCAAGAAATAACATATCAAAAACAACAAAGCAGGAGTAATTCCATCAGAGGCTCGCCTTCAAGTTGCCCTGTTTGTTACTGGATGTAAGGCAAGTGGATATCCTGGAGGGGGGGCTTTTTAGCTGTGGGAGCCACCAGCTCAGGAATAGGCTTCTGGGAAAGGTGTCATGAGCCCCAAGGAGATGTCTTGGAGGGGGTGGTTAGAGCAGGATGAGGGATGGGAGGAGTTGCCCAGAGACAACCTGGGGAGGGAGAGAGAATGGCATCAGGGCCAAGAAAGACAGCGGGCCTACCCAGAGCGGAATCAACAGAACGGGATTTGGATCCTGGGTAGGGTCTAAAAATGTATAATGAAGATGCCAGACAAACCTCCCTGGGGAGACCTAGTGATCACCACCAACTTAAAGGTAAAGGTAAAGGGACCCCTGACCATTAGGTCCAGTCATGGCCGACTCTGGGGTTGCTGCGCTCATCTCGCTTTATTGGCCGAGGGAGCCGGCATACAGCTTCCGGGTCATGTGGCCAGCATGACTAAGCCGCTTCTGGCGAACCAGAGCAGCGCACGGGAACGCCGTTTACCTTCCCGCCGGAGCGGTACCTATTTATCTACTTGCACTTTGACGTGCTTTCGAACTGCTAGGTTGGCAGGAGCAGGGACCGAGCAACGGGAGCTCACCCCGTCGCGGGGATTTGAACCACCGACCTTCTGATCGGCAAGTCCTAGGCTCTGTGGTTTAACCCACAGCGCCACCCGCGTCCCATGAAGACGCCAGACAAACCTCTCTGGAGAGACCTCGTGATCGCCACCAACTTGGGTGGCTGTAAAAGAGGATTAGACTTAACTCATGGAAGATAAGCTTATCAGTGGCCACTGGCCATGAAGACGATGTTTGGCCTCCACTGTCAGAGCCAGTGGATACCAGTTGCAGGAAATAACCAGTGGGGAGAGTGCTGCTGCACTCAGGTTCTGCTTGTGGGTTTTGCAGAGACATCTCGCTGGCCACTGTGAGAACAGGATGCTGGACTAGATGGGCCCCCTTTGGCCTGATCCAGCAGGGCTCTTCTTGGGTTTTTAGGAACCAGGCCTTTTGTCTGATTTGGATGCTACAGGGAAACAGTCCATCTTGAGCAGTTTAGTAGTTTTTTTAAAAAAAATAAAGCGTCCGAGTAATCAAACCACTTCTGCCATCAATTACTTACTTTGGGTGCAGTCTGGAAGACCCGGAGCTGTTGTGAATAAGGCAGAGAAGCATAGAGAGGCATCACCACCATCTGAGGGCAACCGTCAGGAAGATGCTTTGCAATGTCCCGACAGGTTTTGGTCATTGCTTCGATCTCTTCCTGACCCGTCAGAAACACTAGGATATCCTGAGGAGGAGGAGCTTCCTTTAAAGAAATGAGACACATATGATTGGAAAGTGGTCATAGCTTAATGGTAGGGCACATGCTTTCACAGAATTGTTGAGTTGGAAGGGTCCTCAGTGGTCATCTAGTCCAACCCCCTGCAGGTCCCAGGTTGAATCCCTGGCATCGCCCTTTAAAATGATCAGGTTGCAAAACAGGTTAAGTTTGCTCTGCCTGAGCCCTTGGAAATCCACTTAGCAGTCAGAAGAGGCTAATCGGACTAGCAGGCAGCATTCTATTTAAATTGGATGCACATACAGAAAAATGAAGATCTACATTAATACTTTATCTGCTCTCTGATTTGTAAACTTGTCTGATCGCTATATTTCTCAACACCTCTTAATATATCAAAGCCAAATTTTGAATACATTTGAATGTCATTTTGAATAAAGATAGCATACCAAACTTTTCAAAACTGCACTCATTTGAATACCTCTTAAGATATTAGAACCAAAATTTGTGCGATTGTTCCTGAGAAAGGTCAGGATAAAAAATGTACCATAGATATTCAAAAATATTGAAACTAATGTGGTACCTGGTGGATTTGGAAAACTGTCACTAGAGCTGCTTGGAGGTAATCGCTTTGAGATTGCTTAGCGTAGAAGATCTGGATGGGATGTTGCCTGCCTTCTAGGTAAAGGACAGGAGCGCCATTGAAGTACTGGGAAAACAGGTCGACATCCATAGTAGCTGACATTATGATTATCTGTAAGAAAACAACAAACAACAACAACCCACCCTTGTTACTGAGAATTGTGCTTGATGAGTAGTATAAGAGATCAATATGAGGCCCTCCAGCAATTTAAGTCCAGGGTACCTCAGGGAGCGCTTGAACCCTTATATTTCAGTTCTATCACTGACATCATTTGCAGAAGCATCACTGGTTGTTCCCTGAGTTGGTGAGGCAAATTTGACAACAACAAGAAACACAGCCTTCAGTGTCTTAACGCCTGCTGAAAACCTTTCTATTCTGCCAGGCTTATGCAGGCAACTGAAAATACACATCTCCACAATAGTTAATTAATGCCTGATTTTAACTTTTCATACAATTTTTATTGTATGGTTTTATGTGCAATTGTTGTAAACTGCTCTGATGTTTCTTACGAACAGCAGTGTGTGTCAACTGGCAACCTCCTGCCCACCACTTTTAACCACTTACTTTCAGTGGCGACTTCCCCAGTTCCTTCCGCCTCTTCTGTGCTGCTTTCACCACTCCAAATAGCACATCTGTGTGGATTGTCCTCTCGTGTGCTTCATCCAAAATGACGACGCTGTACTTGGCCATGAGGGGGTCCCCAATGGCTTCTCGCAGCAGCATCCCATCGGTCAGGAACTTGATTTTCGTCTCCTCAGAAGTGAGGTCCTCAAAGCGTACCGTGTAACCAACCTGAACGTAGGAGCCATGGGGTGGGGGGTGCAGAAATAAGAAGGTGGCACATATTTTTCACCAGCTATGCTTCATGAAAAAGTGGAATATCAATGTAATAACACATAAACATACAAGGTGATATAATTTTTTTGCTCCAGCAGGCCTTTGGCCACTAAACTGGCTATTGTGGCAGGATGTTTTCAATAGTGGGTGTTGTATGTCTTTTGTGCTTTTCAATGGTTTTAAGTTACTAAACTGTTTTTGATATTTATATTTATTGCGTGTTTTTAGTTGCATTGTTTAACTTATGTTGTCAGCCACCTTGGGTCCTGCACTTGGAGAAAGCAATACATAAATTCAAAAAATTAATTAATAATAAATAAACAAACTGAAAAGTACATAGAACAGAGATAGGAAGTGGGGAAGTGTGTCACTTTTTCAATTTCTAAGGCTGGATAGCTCAGTCGGTAGAGCATGAGACTCTTACTCGGAGGGCTGTGGGTTCAAGCCCCACATTGGGCAAAAAATTCTTGCATGCAGGGCGTTAGACTAGATGACTCTCAAGATCCCTTCCAACTCTATGATTCCTTCAGCTCCACGCAGGAAAATACCAGGATCGTACCAGTTTCCCCAGCTCTGTTTTCTTCTCATCTGAGACTCTGGTGGCCAAGGATATAGCAGCCACACGGCGAGGCTGGGTCACAGCAACGATGCCTTGGCGCCCAATCCCTCCTTCATAGAGGTACTGCGGGATCTGAGTCGTCTTGCCTGAGCCTGTTTCCCCTGCAGAGCATTAAACAAATGGCATTGGGAAGTTACTGCCTGTGGTCTCCAGCAGAGACACATGTTAGATACATCAAGGTCAGTTCCCAATTACAGTGGTACCTTGGGTTAAGTACTTAATTCGTTCTGGAGGTCCACTCTTAACCTGAAACTGTTCTTAACCTGAAGCACCACTTTAGCTAATGGGGCCTCCCGATGCCGCCACGCCGCCGGAGCACGATTTCTGTCCTCATCCTGAAGCAAAGTTCTTAACCCGAGGTACTATTTCTGGGTTAGCGGAGTCTGTAACCTGAAGCGTATGTAACCCGAGGTACCACTGTACATGTCTACAGCATTCTGCTGAATGGAAAACAAAAGCAAGTGGCTTCCCAAATTCAAACAGTCAACGCAAGTGGAGCTATCTACTCAAGAGTGAACCCAACAAATTCGATGGGATGTCTCCTGCCTGACAGGTGTGTGCTTTCTTCCATTCATCTCAACAGTGGATTGAGGACAATGCTAAGTCACTTTGGCCCTACATTGGCCCACGGAAGGTGAGAAGGAGAAGCAGAATAGCATAAGCCTCAGTCCCATTGCAGAGCAGGGAGGAATGCTCTCCCAATTCCGCAAAACAGAGATTGTCCTCTGGATTTTCCTGAACTTGGGGGTTCGAACCCAGGACCTTCTGCAGGCAAGACAGGTGCTCTAACCACTGAGCTACAATCCTTCCCTAATAACCTTGGGGGGGGGGAGGGAGAGGCACACAAGTCCCCCCCTCCCTGCAATAATCACAAAGGGAGGTGCTTGCTTCAGCCCCGCCTCTCAAGTGTGAAAAGGAGGCGGAGTTCCACAGGCCCCTCCCCTGCACACTGGAAAAGGAGGGGCTTGTCGCAGACAATTCCCCAGTCAGGCCCTTTCCCCGCGCCCTCTCGGGGAAGGGCGTGGCCTCCACAAACCCCTCCCCCTTCAAGGGGTAGGGGAAGAATAACGGCGGTTTGTTTCTTATTTTTAACCCTTCCCTCACCGATGAGGACGGCGCAGTCCAAGCTCCGGAGCTGCCCGAGCAGAGTCCCCCGCGCCTGGAAGATGGGCAGGCTGCGTCGCTGGCTGTCGAGCCCCGAGGAGGAGCCGGCGGAGGAGGCGGGCGCCGTGTGGCGCTTGGGTCCGGGCGCCGCCAGCAACATCGCTCTGCGCGGGGCCGAGCCGAGGGGTGCCGTGGCGGAGGCCAGCTTCGGTCTCTTGGGCGGGGGCAGTGGGCCGCCTCCCTGAGGCATCCTCACCTCCCGGCAAGAACAGGGCTGCTGCTGCTGCTGCCGCTGCTGCCACCCTCCTCGCCGGCGACAGGGAACATGCTTCGCCGGGCTCCGCCTCTCTGCTCGCGCCTCAGGGCCGGAAGGACTACGCTTCCCAGCACGCCTCGCGCCGGATGACGTGCATCGCCGGGCCCCGCGTCCTGGCGCCAGCCTCAGCAGCAGCCCAGTGCCTGCTGGGAGTTGTAGTGCGGATGGACTGTTCGCAAAAGCGAGTATGGATGCGCACTTGAGACTCCACGAAGGCAGCGCCACCTACAGGCAGCTAAGAGCGCAAGTGATGGAAGCGGAAGGAAGTAGCCGCTGTTGCATAGCAACGGAAGAACCTTTAAAGCACATACCGCTCCCCTCCCCGAATCTAAGGATGCTGGGAATTGCATCTGCTAGTGGTAAACTAGAGCTCCCGGGATTCTTTGGGGGAACCTACGTGGTTTAAATCTTCTTCTTTGGCGATTTCTCGTAGCCAAGTAAGATTATCTTCCATGAACACGGTCTTAACCAGGCATCCCCAACCTCGGCCCTCCAGCTGTTTTGGGACTACAATTCCCATCGTCCCTGACCACTGGTCCTGTTAGCTAGGGATGATGGGAGTTGTAGTCCGAAAACAGCTGGGGATGCCTGGTCTCAACAGTCCGTAAGTGACTGTGGAGGCCAATTCTGGAACCACACATCCTTCCACAGTGTGGACATAGGTTTCTGGGAGTTGATGACGGTGAGGATTTACCAAGCGTACCTTCCTCTTAGCACGTTTCTCCCTTTTGTCCTGATTTTGAGAGTTTTCAAAGTCCATGACACCTTTGGTAAAGGCTGTTCTCCACTTGGAGCGCTCGCAGGCCAGTGTTTCCCAGTTGTCGGTGTTTATACTACTTTTTTTAGATTTGCCTTGAGAAAGTCTTTGAGCCTCTTTTGTTGACCACTGGCATTACACTTTCCATTTTTAAGTTTGGAATAGAGTAGTTGCTTTGGAAGACGATAATCAGACATCCGTACAACATGACCAGTCCAACAAAGTTGATGTTGAAGAATCACTGCTTTGACACTGGTGATCTTTGCATCTTCCAGTACACTGGTGTTGTTCGCCTGTCATCCCAAGTGTTGTGTAAAATTTTTCACAGTTGATGGAATTTTTCAAGGAGTTGGAGATGGTGTTTATAAGTGGTCCATGTCTCACAAGCATACAGTAAGGTTGGTAGTACACATAGCTTTGTAAACAAGCATTTTGGTTTAAATGCAGCGTGGATAGGGCCAAAGTGATGGAAGCGTAAGGAAGGAGCTATATAAGAGTCTGCTGGATCATGCCAGTGACCTCATCACTACCCCTCCGTGCTTTTGCTGCATGGCTGGGGACCCAATCCAGCTAGAGTGAGTCCTGCCAACATCTCATTGAAAGCAGCAGGTCTCAAGTTATGTATCATTTAATTTGTTCCATTGGTTTTAGGACTTAATAGTGGAATGGTATGCATTCATTGGGGTATAAGAACATAAGAACCCTCTTGGATCAGGCCCATGGCCCATCTAGTCTGCGAGAAAGTTGCAAGGAATACCCAAGCACAAAAGCACCTCCTTCCTATGGCTTCCACTGATACACAGAAGTACTACTGCCTCCAAGCAGGAGTCAGAGCATAGTCATCATGGTTAGTAACCAATATAAGCCTCATCATCCATGAGGATTTACTTTTAATTCTCTAGTAAGTGTGGTCATGATCATAGTCTCAGGCTGCAGTTCCAACTCCTTTTACATGGAACAGGCTTCCTCAACCTCGGCCCTCCAGAAGCTTTTGGCCTACAACTCCCTAGCTAGCAGGACCAGTGGTCAGGGGTGATGGGAATTGTAGTCTCAAAACATCTGGAGGGCCGAGGTTGAGGAACCTGACCTGGAACTAAGCCCCACTGAATCCAATAGGATTTTCTTCTGAGCAGACATGGTTAGAATTGTGCTGTTAAGCCAAAGATAACTTCAGCATCAACACTAGCTTGTGATCCTGATCCTGCTTAAATTCAGATGTAAATAACTGTGTCCCTGAGGACAGCACTCACCTGCAGAAAAATATCTATTCCTTCAGAGCATCAGTGTATAACAACAGTATACAAGTTTCCCTCCCGCTGCCAGCACAACAAAGTAGAAATGTTCTCTTTTAAGATAAACTGAAGCCAAAATGTGTTCAACTGCTGGGTCCAAATTCCACACTTTACGCAATACGTAAACACAATGTTAATTATTCAGATATGCCAATCCCTGCCCAGAATAATCCTCACATCACAGGCATGACAGCAGGCCATGTTCCGTAAAACACTAAAGCTTCTGAGTGTTACTTTAAGCTACAGGATCCGCCCAAGTCTTTGAAGACAGAAACCAACTCCTCTTTGCTGGTTTGTTTCAGGAGCATTTTTTGCCACAGCCAAAAATCAAAGTGACATCAGTTGTTTGAAATGTAATCAAGCACAAATGAAAAACTAAAGTCAAAAAGTTTTAATCATCTTTTGAAGTTCTCCAGTCTCTGTATCAAATAAATGGGGATGGAGAATGCCTTAGAAATATATTTTGTTTTTACACAAGAACTGATGATCTCATCAAATGAGTTGCGAAAGTTCCACTTCCAGTTTGGCTTGGCTTGGAGTAGATCATCCACACCTGAACCCAGGAATGCAACTAAAGCCCCGGCGAGGGTTTGCAGTTACTGTCAATTTCCTGGAAAAGGTATTTTGATTAGAGCACCTTCCCACCAACCCCTTCCTTAAAAAAAGAAAAAAAGTGCATCATATTGTTCAGACTAGTAAAGCTATTGAAACTTCCTTTATCCACAAGAGAGCAAATAAATCTCCGGGAAAGTTCTCCAGGCCAGTGTCTCTGGAAAGGTCCCTGTGTCTAGGACATCTGCCAGTCTGTCTTCTGTTCAGCCTCCCAAGCGCTGGCCTTCACCCCAGGCAAAGCCTCCAGGCCGTTCTTCGGGCAGAGGGTTGTAATTGGGATCCTCTTCAGGTGTATCAAATATGGCTTTCCTGTTAAAGCAAAATAATAATAATAATAAATTTTAAGTTCACATGACATCAAGTACAGAAAGCTCTCTGTAACCTGGTTGGCAACTACTTTTGCCATGAGGGCTATTATAAGAAAGGAGCCAGCCCCCCCCCAAACCCTACTGTGACCCACTGCCCATGTGACCCCTTCACTCTGTGGTTGGCAAGAGTGGTGGGTCAAATTTTGTCCTAAAGAAGAGCCATCCCTTTCTAGGCCAGAATATCAGGAATACTGCTTTGGCACTCTGCTTGTCGGAATTGTTATTCACTGGAATATTATTATGGAATTAACGCTGATGTGCTGCTGCTACTTGATTGCCGTATGTCTTGTGTATTATGCACCACATCCAGTGCAATTTTCTCAAGGTAGCATATACCTTGAACGTGAATTTAAAATCCTTGTTTGAAAAGAAAATGGATTGGTACAGCTTATTTTCTCCTCTCTGGTTACGAACTAGATCACTCCTTCTGCGGAGGTGTGGTATGATTGTGACAACTTGGCTTCTCTCATCCGTTTCAGATTCAGTGTTATTTCACACTCAAAAGCATGGAGTTTGACCTGGCAGCAGCCCTCGGCATCTAGAGCTTTGCAATTACATATGTGGTTGCCTTATCCAGAGTCAAACCGCTGGTCCATCTAGCCCATTATTGTCTACTCTGACCGGCAACACATCTCCAGGGGTTCAGAGAGATCTTTCTCAGCACCTGCTAATGGATCCTTTGAGCTAGGGGATGGTGCCTGAGAATTTCTCCATGCAAGGCATCCGCTCTATCAGTGAGATATACTGCCTTCTGTGTAGGAGGTTTCATCTAGCTCTTGTGTGCGGTCAGGGAGACTTTGGTAGAATTTCAGCTTTTTGAAAGACAGGTGTTTAGCCTTCATGGTCCCAGAAACAAAGGCAAGAATGCTAACAGATAAGAGATAGATCAAGGCATCTCTGCCAATCAGACCCCATCTCTCCTGGTGACACCCTAGTTTTAGAATTCCCTCTCTTAACTGGTTTTAGGACAGTTTCTCCCCACCCCCCGCCCAATAATAATAATAACCTAACACTACACAAGAAGACACTTACAGAATTGATGGTGTTTTCAAAAGCCTTCCTCCCCCAGGCTGATTTGGAAAGACATCTTCCAAGAAGAAATATATATGACCAACAGCAATACCTAAAGTCAAGGGGATATATTCAGAACCTTCGAAATGTGCTCCACACAGTCCTCAGTCTTGGATTATTGCCTGTATGCTGCTGTTTCTGGAAACGCACTAAACGCATTTTATTTATTTTAAAAAGGCCAGACTTTCACCAAAGTTCTGTGACCTCAGAGTGAAGGGATGGCTAGTTAATTAATTAATTAATTAATTAATTAATAATACTGATTGAATGAATGACCATCATCGCCTTACCTAGAAGGTCAACAATAATAGAGTTTCCCAGTAAGAGTGAAAATCCCATGAGGACCCAGGGGAGAAAGGGAGCCTGGAAGATGAGAAGCCCAAAGAAGTTCATGCGGACGAAAGGGTTCCTGCGACTCCAGACGTAAACCAACATGATCGTAAACGCCTGTCCTAGGAAGACCAAGTTGACGAACAAGCCAAAAAGCTGGTGGAGGAATGGTTAAAGAAAGAGCGGCTGCACCCATGTCAAGAAAACATAACCATTTAAAAACAAACAGCAGGAAGACCAATGGTGCAATACTGTAGGATGTGCTTCTTGTTCAGTTCTTTCTTTTAAAAAATCCAAATCTTGACACACACACCCCCAAAAAAATAAGCCGATGAATAAACAAGATTTATCAACTTCCTTTTCTGCCCATCACAAAAGCCGAAACAAAAAGTTAAGATATCATGCCAAGCTATGGTTTGTGCTAGCCATAGTTTAGAATCCCCACTACAGTTTGAGCTTCCAACCATACAGCAGGGAAAACATGGTTCGGAGCTACTGTTTCTGTTCTGATTAGCATGTTTGCACAGAGCAGCCTTCTGCAATCTAGTGATCTCTAGATATTTTGGGTTATTCTTTATATACCACCTTTTTCTTCCAAAGAGCTCGAAGGTGGTGTATGTGGTTCTCCTCCCCATTTCACCCTCACAACAACCCTGTGAGGTAGGTTAGGCTGAGAAATGGTGACTGGCCCAAAGTCACCCAGTGAACTTCATGGCTCAGTGGGGATTTGAATCCTGGTCTCCCAAGTCATAGTCCAACAATCTAATTTACGCCACACTACATCCACCATCCGGGAGCACAAACCCTGCCGCTTGGGGTTGATGGATGTTGGAATCCTAAACATCTGGAGGGCACCATGTTGGGGAAGGCTTCACTGGGACCAGGGAGCTCCAGGTCCTGGTCACCACTCGAGCCACAAAGTCCACCTGGGCCTGTCATCCATACTCAGCTTAACCTACCCTAAAAGGATAGCTGCAAAACTGGAGAACCACTTTGCTATAATGATTTATTCAGCTCTTTTCAGTCTCACAGTATCTTTATCTCAACACCGAAAAGGATACAGTCATTAATAGTCCACCAAAAAGGAACATAAATACAAAGTCTGCTGTCCGGCCCCGGAATGATCCTTCCTCAAGCATTCGGCAGTAGCGGTATCTGAAGTTATTAAGGTCAGGAAAAACGCTCGATAACAGGCAGGCATTTACCATTTTTATCTTTGCAGGGAAATGAAAAATACATTCTGCACTTAAATAGAATTACTTGCGAGTATCAGATAGGCCTAGGATTAAATCATGTGATGCTCTAGAATACTATGTTAAAAGCTGAAATGAAATGAAAGAAAGATGTTAATGGATTAAGTAAATTATATGTGAAAATAGTTTTGGAAAACTGCAACAATGATATATATGGAAACTCAGCCAGGGGGATTTGAGGAAGTCACCCAACAATGTCAACAAAAGTGGAATTATTACAGTTAGGATGTATGTATGTATGTATGTATGTATGTTTTCTGATTTTTTTAATCTTTGTTGATATGTTTGTTATAAATTGGGAAAATTAATTTTTAAAAATTGGGGGGGGGGGGAATACATTCTGCATTTGAGTTTCAAAGAGTTCCTGAAACCAGTCTCTGGGTATCAGAAGGAATTTGGGTAGGTGGGTGGGGAAAAATGGATTTGAAGCCAGCAAAGAGGGGCATATCCAGTCTGATTTCATACCAAGCGGCCACAAAATGTGCCAACATTCTTAGCAGAAGTGAAGCAAATGGACAGGCCCTAGGCTCCATAACTCATACATCAGGGGCGTCTGTTAAAATGAAAATAACTCTACGGAATCTTAGCAAGGATCAGTCTCTCAACCCGTCTCATTCCCCATCTAGCCAAGCGATATGGTTGCCAGGGCAACCCTGCCAACTATGGCAAGGGCCATCTCACTTTTCCCAGAACTCAGTAGCCACCAGCATTAAAATGAAGGAGGGGAGAGGGAGTTTCCTGTCCAAAGTGGCTGCATTTCAGCCAACAAGGTTTGCTTCTACCGATAAATTCACAAGTTGCTTTTCTGCAGAAAGAACACAATACCCAAACCCACTTAAAGGTGTAACAAAACTCAGTAAAAAAACCAGCTGATCTCAATGTGAGTCTTGCAACAGAGGAATCCTGACCTTTATCCAGATTTGTACAGTTTGTTTTTGTAGCCGTGGCCTTCATCTAAGCACAGGACTTTCTAAAGAATATGCATTTATGTTTAGTCAGTCAGTCATTTATTGTGTCTGACTAAAAGCCATTACAAATTCAATTACAGATCCAGCAAGTCAATTAAAACCTGATAAAATAAATCCAGAGATATACATCCATTTACAATAAGTCAAATTAGTGAATCACCTGTGCAGTCTACAACATTGTCTTTTATATAGCTAGCATTAATACTTTTAGCGGCTTTAGCAAATAGGACTGTTTTGTATGTGACAAGCAGATCACAATCAGATAATAACCAACGTATTTTCACTTCAGGGTTCTGTCCCTGTAGTGGTGTATTTATATTTAGAAATAGGACTACTGTACCAAAGTTCACCCGCTTCAAAGGACTACAAATATATTTATTCAAAACATTGCTTTCCCTCTCGTTTCATATACCTCATGCAGCTTACAGAACAAACCATTAGAAATATTAGTAATGAAAACATCACGGATGAGCTACAATTTATGTGTCTGTAACTACTGCAGTTACTACTGTAACTACTCTAATCCCATGGAATGTCTTGAGGTAGAGTGTGAAGAAATATTTTCACCTAGTGCAATGTTCCTGCCTCCACTGGGTGTTCAAAAGTTGGGTGCCAACACACAAAATGCCTCCTCCCTTGGCAGTCATACCCAAAGATGGGGCACTGGGAACTGTGTCAAAAAATATTTTAAAACCAGCCTATACAAGGTGGGCTATGTAACTGGGAAGTCAGCGCAAATCTTTCCACTATAAGCCAAAGACCAAGCAACCCTTGAGGGCCAGACTGGTCATTGCTAAAGGCTGAACTTGAGAGAAGCAGCTCCTGCCAACTTTGTATTGATGCCTTCCTTGAGAGTCTCTTACAAACCTTCGATAAAAAATTTTGTGCTCTGAGGAATTTTAGGCCAAAGGATACAAAAATATCATATTAAATAAAAAATTAAATCCAACTGGTCCGAAGAAAAGGTAGTTCGTTACGAGCCTCCATACCTGCAAAACAGATGAGGGAGCAGATGTTAGTTACCCGCATGCTCTCAGGAAATGCCTCATTGCTTTAATTCAGGGGTAGGCAACCTAAGGCCCGGGGGGCCAGATCCGGCCCAATTGCCTTCTCAATCCGGCCTGTGGACGGTCTGGGAATCAGCGTGTTTTTACATGAGTAGAATGTGTCCTTTTATTTAAATTGCATCTCGGGGTTGTTTGTGGGGCCTGCGTGGTGTTTTAACATGAGTAGAATGTGTGCTTTTATTTAAAATGTATCTCTGGGTTATTTGTGGGGCATAGGAATTTGTTCATTCCCCCCCCCCCAAAAAAAATATAGTCCGGCCCACCACATGTTCTGAGGGACGGTGGACCGGCCCACGGCTGAAAGAGGTTGCTGACCCCGGCTTTAATTAGAAGAAATCTCAATTTGCTTTAAATCATCTAACCTTTCAGACTGATGGCCTCATTCACTCTTTACTTACCAAACAATCAATCTGATAGGAGTAAAAGCACAAAGTCCAGTCCTGCGCCCTGTCTACTTTTTGATTTTTTTGCCACTGCCACCAGAAAACAGTGGGGTCTTGGGAGATCAGACCCCTGGCTTATGAATTAAATTCACAAGTCCACATCGCACAGAAAACATATTTTCTTCCCTTTCTTTAATCAGACAGAAATTAAATAATTAACACCTGAGTTTGAATAGAGCACCTTTTCGTCATCACTAAGTGAAAGCTCCATTAATTTCCATGGGTCAACTCTCTGACTAGAACTCAAATTTGACAGGACCCAGAATGCTTACGTTGTATAAAAAAGTGAAAGTGGAGGTCTTAATACTTTTAAAAATGTTAAATAACATTAGCAAAGAAGTCACTTTTCCACTAAAAAAATGGCAGTTCTGGCCAACACAGAGTTAGGGCTGGTTCTGATGTTTTCTCATAATGGGTCCAGGTTTTAGGATGCAGAAGAGGAAGAACAGAGATTGACCAGAGATGAAAGATTTAAACAGGTGGACCCAAACCTCATCCATTAAAATGGCAATCTCCTGAACTACTCTACCAGATTTGAGTCTTCTGCCTTTCAACCCCTCTTCTCTCTATTGGTGTCTTAAAGACAAGATGAAAACAAAAATCACAGCAGATCCAGCTGTGGCTCCAATTCCACCACAGTATGATGTAATCAGGCCACATAACACAGGCTCCCATTCCCATCATAGCATGATGTAATCAGACCACATTTACTCTTCCACTCAAAAGAGGACAATCATTCTATTACCTCTCAATGGTATTAACATGCACGGAACCATTGCCTGGAGCCATCACAGAAGCACTTGTGTCTGTCCCACCCAAACCCTCAAATTCCACCTGCAGCAACCCCAAAACACCTCGCAGTTGGAGAGGTAGTTTGCTCATCTGCTTCATTCTACTAGTGTGAAAATGGCAGTGATTTTTCAGTTGTGGAAACACGGCTTTAACAACTGCCTTTAAAAGTCACTGACGTGCAAAAAAAAAAAACACACCCCCAAAGCAAAATCTACTTACTTGAAAGTGTTTAAATATTAATTCAGGGTTGAAGTACAGCTGAAACGGCGTGATTAATTCTAATTGCTGAAACAAAGGAGAATGCAAAAGAGCTTAGAATTATTTCAGTGCAGTAATGTAACTTACGAATGAAACCACTGGGTGCCAATACAGCTTTCGCCAACCTGGGTCCCTCAGACATCGTTGAACTACAACTCACCATCTATAGCCATGCTGGCTGGGCATGATGGGAACTGCCCTCCAAACATTTGGAGGTCACCAGTTTTGTGAAGGCTGAGCTAGTCAACTCTGCCTTGTATTCCAATTCTCAGATCTTTCCACTTAAGAACATAAGAGCAGCATGTTGATTCAGGCCAGCGTCCCAATTTTATGGGAGAGGGTGTGTAATAGTTATTTGTTATTTTGCTACTTAATGTACTGAATTCATCAACATTTGCAAAAGCTGTTACTGACTTAAAAATGACAAGCACCTGTACCGTTGCAGACATTTTTATTATTCTATGCCTAGATATTATTCTTGAAAGTAAATAAAAATATACCAAAAAAGGAACAAAAAAGAAACCCAGGTACTTTTGCAAAGCATAGTTTGGGTTAACCACAGTTTGGGCAATATTGGACTTGATTAACCACAGCTATGACTGTCACTCCAGGCGCCACTGGTAAATGGGAGTACCAAACAAATAGAAAAATGAAAGGCTTATATGCTGGAAGGGGTGGAGTACTTCATTGGTAGAGCACATGTCAAAGGAACAATTGCTGGCATAGCCAATTAAAGATTCTCAAGACAGCAGAACTGGAAAAAGGCCACTGAGAGTCTCTGCTAACTGGAGCACCCAATTCTCAATGATCTTCTGGTTTCGGAAAAGACTGTTGAGCTCAGGCACAGAGCCTGTGCTTTGATTACAGGTGGCCCCAAGTTCAGGTTCACTACATTTTCCTCCTACCCAACTACCTTAGGAGCTCAAGGCAGTGTACGCAGTTCTTCTGAGCCAACTTTAACTTCCACAACATTCCTGAAGGTAGGTTAGGCTGAAAGATGAAGTTGCATTGAGGTCACCCCAGTGAAAGCTTCGTGGGCAGTGGACCCAGTTGCTTCCTATTGTTGGTCCGAAAGCCTAACCACTACCCTTGGCTAGCTCCTAGAGATGGAGGGGACACAGAAAGTTGCCTTATACTGAATCAGGCCACTGGTCTAACCAGCTTAGTATTGCTGACTGGCAATTAAACCATAAACAGGGTGGTGATACAATGACTACTGCAAACAGCACAAGATAATATCACCAAGGCAACTATCTGTAAACAAACAGGAAATGTCCATAAAAAGGGCAAAAATAGTTTCTTTCCCAAAGAGGTTTAATCTTAAACAACAGCAAATGCAGTAAATAAAGAGTTCATTTGTAATTTATCAGTGGCTCAGTGCTCATATCTTCTCTTTCCAAAATATTTTTTTTCTTAAACACTTGCAAACACATTAAAAAAGCGTCCACTTGTGATATGCCAGTGGTTCAGTGCTTAGATGTCATTCCGGTAATCCGACGTTTCGTCGCTGAAGAACTTAGTCATCTGACTGGCAGGAGCTCTTCATGATTTCAGGCAGGAGTCTTTCCTAGCCTTTCCTGGAGATGCCACCCATTGTGCAGGCAAAGCAGATGCTGTACCGCTCTTCCAGGAGCGTGGGTGGGTCTTGAACCCATAATCCCAACAGGATAGGCTTGCAGGGCATTAGCCAGCGGCTCATTGGGACTCCCACCATACCCAACCCCTGGCCATGCTCCAACATCGGATGGAGGGCCACAGTTCTCTCACCTCGATTGTAAATGAAAAAGCCAGTCTTTGGAAAAGGGTCATAACTCAGTGGTAGAGTGCCCACCTTGCAAGGGAAGGAGACCAGGTCCAGCGCCTGATGGCATCTCCAAGTAAGGTTGGGGTCTGAAACATTGGGAGCGCCACTGCCAGCCAGTGCTGATCTAGATGGACCATAGTCCGACTCAGTATAATGGTCACCTCCAGACTGGATTATTGTAACTCGCTCTACGTGGGGCTGCCCTTGAGACTAACCCAGAAACTCCAGCGGGTGCAGAATGCCGTGGCGAGACTCCTTACAGGGTCCTTGCTGCGGGATCACATTCACCCAGTGCTACGCCAGCTGCACTGGCTCCCGGTGGAGTACAGGATCAGGTTTAAGGTGCTGGTTTTAACCTTTAAAGCCCTATACGGCCTAGGACCCTTCTACCTATGGGACCGCCTCTCCTAGTATGTCCCACAGAGGACCTTACGGTCTTCAAACAAAAACACCTTGGAGGTCCCGAGCCACAGAGAGATTAGGCTGGCCTCAACCAGAGACAGGGCTTTTTCAGCTGTGCCTCCAATCTGGTGGAACGCTCTGTCACAAGAGACTAGGGCCCTGCGGTACTTGACATCTTTCCGCAAGGCCTGCAAGACAAAGCTGTTCCACCAGGCCTTTGGCCAAGGCACAGCCTGACCCCCTACTTTGGTAATCCTCACAGAACTCTAGCCCAATGGTTGCCATTAATCTGATTTTGAACTGATTTTAGAATGAATTGCTTTTAGAATGCTGTATTACTTTACTGTTGTTAGCCGCTCTGAGCCTGGCTTCGGCTGGGGAGGGTGGGATATAAATTTTTTTATTATTATTATTATTATTATTATTATTAGGCAGCTTCCTAGGTTTCTCTCTTTCAATGAGCTGGCCTACCTTGCAGGGCGGCTGGGAGGATACTGAAAAGGGTATTATGAATTTCTAGAAGACGGAAGAGCGGGATGAAGTGTGGGCTTAATTAGCAGCTTAAAGCAGGCCATTCATTACGCTGATGGACTGGCACCAAGAGAGAGGGGGAGCTTGCAGGCAGTCCAGCCTGGGCGACCTCATGCTGGAGGCGGGGCGTGGGCGGGACTATGCTAATGAGCCTCGGTCCTTCGCCCCGCCCCCTCCGAAGACAGGGGCCCGGCGAGTAGGCCGAAGCCTCCCTCCCTCCTCCCCTTACTCACCACGGCGGCGGTGGTGAGGACGCAGGCAGTGGTGTAGGCCCGGGTGACGGGAGGCACCTGCAGGTATTCCTGGCGGAAGGTCTGGTACGCCATCTTGGCGCCGGCGCCGCCTAAGCACTTCCCTCGCCTCTTGGCGTCCCCTCAGCCTCGACCAATCCGTGCCGGCGACTATTGGCCAATCAAGAGCCTTCCCCGCCCTAGCTTTTGCCCGCCCTCTATCTCCGCTCCGGCAAATCAGCGCCGTCTTCCTTCGCCTTCGCAAGCCTAATCGGAATCGAAGACTTCGAGCCCATAGATTAAATAGATTTAGAGTCATGCTACAGAGGCGACATAGGAGTCTCGTGTCTCCTTAAGAATAGAGGCAGGCGGATAAGGGTAAGAGTGATCCATTCAGCGGTTCTCAACTTGTGGGTCCCCAGATGTTGCTGGACTACAGCTCCCATCATCCCTGAGCTCTGGCCTTGCTAGCTAGGGGTGATGGGAGTTGTAGTTCAACAACATCTGGGGACCCACAGGTTGAGAAAGGCTGCGAGTCTAAGCCTAAGGAACACACTTGATTCTTGTTGCGGGGATATCAGTGGTAGCTCAATGGCAGCAGAGTATCTGCTTCGCGTGGAGAGCCACTGCCAGTCAGTGCAGACAATACTGAGCTATAGATGACCCGACGGTTTGACTCCCTGTATGGCAGTTTCCTGTTATGTTCCTCTGCCTCAGTGGAGTCCGCGGTTTCTGAGGAAGAAGAGCCCACTGGCCTTTGCTGCAGTCGGAGGGGACTTTGGGCTGGAAGTCCACCTCCCCTCAGTCAACACACCGAAGGGTTGTCAAAGTTCCTCTTTCAGCCCATTGACGCCAAGAGTGAACAGCCCTGCAGGGTTGGCCTAAGTGTCAACTTCAGCTCCATGCAACGTACAGCTGACAACCACAGGCAACACTGCAAGGATGTTGTAAATTAACTCTGCCCAATCCCTAATCTGCAGCATAGATCAGCAACCAATAGGGATGGCAGCTAGTGCTGCCAAATGCAGCAGTTCTTTCCAAGAATATCAGGACAAAAGGAATGAGGAGGTGGGAGGGGAACCAAGACAGTTTTATTAACAAACAAACATACAAAGCATAACATAAAATATACCCAACAGGGGCCACCCAATCTCCCCTTCAGCTGCCCGGAGCTCCAGGTAGAGCAGCAGGAGAAAGACCCCGACCGTTGGTCTCCCAGCATCAGGGCCTTTGATCTGGGCAGAAGCTCCCCGGGCCCCTCCCACCTATGGCTTTTATAGCCTGCCTTAATGTAATCAAGTGCACCTGGCATTAGGTAAAGGTAAAGGGACCCCTGACCATTAGGTCCAGTCGTGACCAACTCTGGGGTTGCGGCGCTCATCTCGCTCTACTGGTCGAGGGAGCCGGCGTACAGCTTCCGGGTCATGTGGCCAGCACGACTAAGGCTTCTGGCGAACTAGAGCAGAGCACGGAAACGCCATTTACCTTCCCGCTGGAGCGGTACCTATTTATCTACTTGCACTTTGACATGCTTTTGAACTGCTAGGTTGGCAGGAGCAGGGACCGAGCAATGGGAGCTCACCCCGTCGCGAGGATTCAAACCACCGACCTTCTGATCGGCAAGTCCTAGGCTCTGTGGTTTAACCCACAGCGCCACCCGTGTCCCTTGCACCTGGCATTACTCAGGATTAATACAGAGCGGCTGAGTGTCTCCCACTACCTGCAGCCGGCATCCAGCCAGCACTTGCAATACAGAAGAAACTCCGGACAGGTGTGTAAAACACAAGAATCCAACTGGGGATGTTAAAGGGAAAGGGACATGCCACCTAACTCCTCGAAATACAATTGTCTTCTGCATTTTCACTACACAGCTCTGTAGGGATGGCAACCCCTTCAGCTGGACCTCTCCCCGCTGCAACTGCAGATTCGTTAGATTAGATTATTACTCTATTATATATTATTCTATTATTTAATTTCTGGTTGGCAGCGATTCTCTCAGCCTCATCCCAGTCTGCAACCTGCAATAGAGATGCTTACACCGCAGGAGTGTTAATGGCTGCTAGCCACGACCGTTCCGTCCTCCTAGGTCGCAAAAAGTATACAAATGAAACGATCCCCTCTTGACTTTTTCATTGCTCCGTGTTTGCCATCACGGAGGCTTACTGGAAGCCACGGTGTCGCTCTTGCCTGTCCCCATCTCTATGATCGGATCTGGGAAGGAGGGCGTGAGAGGAACGGTGGGCGGGGCCGAGGAGGTGAAAGGCTAAAAAGTGGCGGGAAGCAAAGGGGCTTCCAGGTCGGTGCTGCACCGGAGAGGCTGCCGTGGTTGTGGGTTCGAATCCCCGCTTGGAAAGGTAAAAAGACCTGAACTCGGGTCAGGAGCTCCAGATCTCGAAACGGGAACTTGCCCCAACTGTCTGGTACTGTATTTCTATAGGAAATAATTATGGATTCAATCACAGACATAACTATATGTTTTAATCCTGCTTTTTAAAAAAAATTAAAAGTTTCTTCTAGACTGTATCTTTGTTTTTTGCTGGTTTAAATGAATTTGCCTGCTGTTGTAAGTTGCTTTGAGATTATTTTGCTTAAAAACAGTGACTAATAAATTTAATTAACAATAATGGTTAAATGCCATTCTCCCAGACTGAACGTTTTCTCAGTTTATCTTTAGCACTGCAGCCTTTGAGGGGCTTGTAAACGCCAGTAAAAATATTATAAAGTTACTGCTAACCTGGATTATACCTTAGTGGGTGAAATCTAAACCAGCAAGACCATAAACGCACAGTAGCAGCTAACACATATATTTATATGTATACATTGAAGCATAGTGAACAAGGCAAGAATGCAGGAGTAAGATGAATAGAAACGTCTTAGCAAGCAGATGTTTAGATCATATTTTGTTCACAGGACACTCTCTCCCCACTGCATCCCTCTTCCCTCATGAAATTGTCGTTGTTTTTCTAAAAATTCACCCCTGGACCTCTTCTCCGAGGTTTACCACGTTGTGTCATGTCAGAATGTAGGAAATTACGGTAGGAAATAAACAACTATTTGACTTTTAGAAGATATCTGAAAGGAGCCCTGTATAGGGAAGTTTTTAATGTTTGATGTTTTACTGTAGTATTATAATTGCTGCAAGCAATAATAATAAAAATAGCTCCCTTTGCTGAGCTATAATAATAATAATAGCTAACAGGCAGTATCTGGTTTTGCCAATGGGGTCGTCCAGTATTTTTTTTTACCTCTTATAACACTGTCCTTTTTTTTCTATTTCACAGACTTCCATGCTGTGTTTGTGTAGCTAGTTTTGCAAAAATGTCGGTAAATCCCATGGCCTATGAGGCCCAGTTCTTCGGCTTTACTCCTCAAACGTTCATGTTGCGGATATATGTAGCCTTCCAGGACCACCTTGCTCACATAATGCTTGTGGTGGAGGACACTATTCTGAATAAATTGGAGTGCATCCGTCCCAATAAGCTCACGCCTTCCCTAATCCGGAGGAGCACAGAGCAGTTCTTCTCTTTAATGAAGAAGATTTTCAACAACCTCTTTGGCAAAATGGAAGACACCCTTCTGAAAACGGTGTTGAGCATCCCCCCAAATGTTTTGCTTCCAGAAGACAAAGGCCAAGAGGAATTCCGCTACACTCCAGAACAGTTTCAGGAGCTCCAGGATGAGATTGACCAGCTGGAACGACAACTCAAGGCCGAAAGCGCAGCTGAACAGGCTCTTCTAGTGGAGCTGGAAGAGCAAAAGATTGTCCAAGCGCACCTTGAAGGGATCCTCCAGTGGTTTGATGGCCTTGAAAACGTAGGCAGAGAAGAGGGGGTCGGCAACCTGAAAGAAAGCTTTTCCGCCTTGACAAAAACAACTGTCAAACTCCAGAGTGTCGTGTGGGAGGTGGAAGAGAAAATGAACAAGCTGAAGAAGTGATTGTGTAAAGGTGGGGATGGAGAACCTTCAAATGTTCTTGAACTCTATCGCTCCCATCAGACCCAGCATAGCCAATGGTCTGGTGGAGCCTGTAGTCTGGCCACATGTTCCTCACCCATAGTGGCAAATAAAATGGGATCCATTGGATCAGTGTTGCTGTTCTGCCTTAAAAGTATGACAAGAAGCTTTTTGCATCTGCAAATGGCCTCGTGGTCCCACTCGCTAGCTGTTGGTCAAAACTGGGCAGCTACTGTCTTGTGACACATCTATTCTCACCCACACACCTTTAATGAAGAGCTCTATGATAGGAGCAACCCTGCCATGGACACTACTCCCCAATATATTGCAGGACCTCTTCTGGGGAGGAATTGCTCCTTCAGGCAGCTGGAATCTACAGGGTGGCCCAAAACAAATTTTTTTTTCGTGTGCATGCTTTCGTGTGCATGCACACTTCTTCAGGGTGGCCCAAAAGTAGCTATACTGCTTTAGAATCCACTCTCTTTCTTCTCTTTCTTCTTGACTGTTCTTTGATTCAGCTGTATACCTACTTCTGTAGATCAATTTTTGGGCCACCTTGTATGTATGCAGAACTATATAATTACACTCTTAACTCTGAAACTTTTAAGAATGGGCACATTTTTCTTTGTGTGTCTCCTGTCTTTCAGACCCCTGCCCTCATAGTTTATAATTTTACCTTGTTATTTATAAGCTGCTTCTTGGCTAGCGCAGGGTAAAAATGTTTTCAGCTCTTAGCTGTGCCGATACCTTTATTTAGTTTCCCAAGTGTGCTTATTGACAATGTGCCTTCAAGTGATGTGTGTTTTCCAGCAATGCTTTGAACTGGAAAATTGTTAAACTTGCATTGCAAAATTTCCAGCTTTAAATATAAATATTCCCTAGAGTAAGGTGTTTCGGGGGTTTGGTTTGGTTTACCAAATACACATAAATAAACGCATCACTTTGAAACAGCCATGGCTACCTGTATTGTGTCGGTTTATTGCTGATGAACTTATGAAATGGGATGTTTTCCAATGAAATAGTAAACCCTGGAAGTTTTCATTTTGGAAAACATTCCACCCTGTAGCACTGCCCACCTTCAAGGACTGTTAGACAATGGAACAGACTCCCACAAGAGGTGGTGGGCTCTTCTTCCTTAGAGGTTTTAAAGCAGAGGTTGGGTGGCCATCTTTTGTGTATGATCTAGCTGAGATTCCTGCATTGCAGGGGAATGGACTAGATCAGGCGTAGGCAAACTTGGCCCTCCAGATGTTTTGAGACTACAATTCTCATCATCCCTGACCATTGATCCGGTTAGCTAGGGATGATGAGAATTGTAGTCCCAAAAATTCTGGAGGACCAAGTTTGTCTATGCCTGGACTAGATGACCCACGGGATCCCTTCCAACTCTGATTCTTTGCTTGTGTGATAGGTGACTAGTGAGCTGAATACTTGCTTACACCTGCGGTACATCTAGCTCAGTGCTGTCTAGCACATATGGGAAGCCCTATAGAACAAGAAACAGGAGGGAAAAGAACAGCACTTGGGGAGCAAGCTGGTAACCTGGAAGAGGAAAAAACCAAAGGAAAGAATTTCAGGATTGTCCACAATGACAGGTAGCAGCTCTCCAGGGTTTCAGCCCTCACTTCCCAGCTCCAACTGGGGATTTCAGGGATTAAATCTGAGGCCTTCCTGCTACTGCTGTCACTGTAATTTCTCCTGTGTAATAGTGCCTGGTGTGGTCTGGTCCATGGGGTCACGAAGAGTCAGACACGACTAAACAAACACAAACAGTGCCTAGGATTGTGGCTAAGGAATATATCATGTTTTTAGAGTGTGTGTGTGTGTGTTTCTGTTCAAATAAAACTACCAACAATTTCCCTTGCATTTCAAGTTATAAACAACACTGGAATCCCATCTTTGCAAAGATGATTATCTTTTCATTGTCCTTTTTAATATGAGAATACTGGAGGTGGAGAATAACACTGATGCAATGTTGAAGCATTGCTGAGTTTATAAATGTAGACAAATAGAAACATTTTCATACCATAGGAAGTTGTACTACACAACCAAAGGGCTGCCTGCTCCTTTAATTGGGGTTGAAATATCACCCAAAGCTTCAAAGTTTCCATGTATTGTCAAAACAGCCTGTAATCGGTGGCAGATGCTTTTATTACACATTTTATATTTGTTACTAGTAACCTTGTCACTTGAGCCACAAATGAGAAACACAAACAACGCAATAAAATAGCAAAGCAAATTAAATAAAGCAGAAGCACAAAAAGGGATACAATAATCTCAGAAAGGTAAAAAAAACCAACACAACAGTGTTCAAACTGCTGTTAGAGCAGAGCTGTCTGCAAGCTCAGCCTGCAGGCCTCAGTCTGGCCCAACCCACCTGGCCTACACATGGTGTCACAGATGCTATCAGGCGTGGGCTGCTGCGCACCTTGGCTGAAAGCAGGGAGAGCAGGCACATCCCATTTTGCAAGCTGTATCCCACAGGAGGTGGAGGAGAAAAAGATTTGACCTGCTGGCCTGATCCAGTTCCCCACCCCTAGAGCAGAGACTAAGGCCACACTCACCCCATACATTTAAAGCACTGTGATACTACTTTATAAACAGTCACAGCATCTCCCAAGGAATCCTGGGAGCTGTAGTTTGTTTAATGGGTGACGAGTTGTTAGGAAGCCCCCAGTCCCGTCACAGAGCTACCTTTCTCCGAGTGGTTGAACCACCAATCCCTCTTCACAGGGAACCCTGGGAATTGTAGGTCTGGAAGAGGGGATACAGGGGTCCCCTAACAACTCTGAGCACCCTTAAATTCTTTGGGGGAAGCCATATCATAGCACTTTTAAGAGTATTTTGTGACTGTGGATTGCCACATTTGCTAGGGGTGAGCCATGCCTAGAGATTTTCTTCCACACTTAATAGCTTTTGCTTCGTGCTTTTGTAGACACCAGTAAGCAATCAATTCTTTTGTTTAAACGCTGATGGTGATCCAAATTTCCCCACTGAAACACCCAGAATAAAAACATTTTAACTTTCCCAACCCGTATTAGGGTTTTTAATCTACGTTTATACCACAGCCACCCTAACCATCCTCAGATATTGGGAGAGTTCATCCTCCTTTTTCTCTGAGTGTCCTCTGGTGATACCAAAAAATTCAACTTTTTCCCCCCTCATGCAACTCTTGAACTATTGGTTCAGTGGTGTTTCTTCTGCTTGAAGCATGCCTCTCGATGGAAAGCTCACTGCAAAATGGCTTTCTTGGATGGTCTGAAGGCTTCCTTGCATGTCTCAGGTCCAAGTATACTTGCACTTGTACGCTGGGACACTTGATATGAAAAGGAATAAACAGTAGTACATACTGTAAAAGCTCTTGCTTTCAAAAACTGCTGGACATTAGAGAGTTTGTAGTGCAAATAGTGTACTAAAGATCTTCAGATACTTTTCAGTTGTTGCAAATGCCAGTTTTGGAATTTAGTTTAGTGGTTCCCTGAATGACAAGAGGAGGCAATACTGCTTGTTTTAATTCAAGATTAGTCTGGTTCCTTCAGAGAAAACTGAATGGTGACAGTTGCAGTCCAACTTTATTCGCAAAGAATTATTAAAAGGTTGTATGTGACACGAGTCCGCCTTAGAGGGGGGTTCAGACACATCAACCCAGTGGGTTTTCATGATCTCATGTCATCCTACCTTCCTTTCAGTGAACATTGCACTTTTTAAGTAGGCAAAAGATGCACTATGAGTAGCACTCCCTGCTCTGATAGCAGGATCAGTAAATAAACATTTCAAAGCAGCTGCACCCACGTAACGTCACAAAACAGGAAAACAAAATATCCCATTTGTTCCATGTGCAACAAGACCCACCCTCTCTCAACACTGAAAGGTATTTTTGTTCAACCGAGAACCACCGTAAACAACATGCATCAAGGAATCAATAAAGGGCACTTTTTGACATTATGTACATTTGTGTGTATTAAACCCACACGTAGATAAGAAGCTTCTCAGAAGGGGACGGCGGGGAAAGAATCGAGAGTTCTCTGCTTTCCTGGAAAGTGCTGCAAATGGAGCCACGGCTACAAAATAACTGTCCACGAATCGCAAACCTAAGAACACAAAAAGAAAGATAACAATTGCCTGCCATGTGCAGTTTCTTCATACTGTGCAGCACTATGGAGATCAAAAGACTTCTTTCATTACTTCCCATCAACTGGCAGCGCTATGGGGGCTACATCCAGGGATATCCCCTGCGCTTCTCCCAAACAAGGACAAGGGCCTTCTCAGTCCTAGTCCTGACATGCTAACCACTACACCACACTGCCTCTCCAGCGGGCGGGCACATCCCACTATTGCTGTCACAAAATGAGGCTCTTACCTGACAGCTCATGAGGAGATGTGCTTCGCCTTCCGCCCAGCTGGTTACAGCAAATTCAGGCCAGCACTGACAGCGGCGGCCGTGTTCCGTCACGCTGTCTTCCAGCGAGGAGCAGAGCTTCTCCTTGGTCATCCCCTTACAGAGAGAAGGAATCAAACCCTTTTGGTGGAGCAGGCAGCCCAGTCCTCCCCATTCCACACATGTACACCTCGCTTGCCAACCGCTTCCCTTCCCCGCGGTGGGGTCTGGCGCTGTGGTCTAAACCACTGAGCCTCTTGGGCTCGCTGATCAGGTCGGCGGTTCGAATACCCATGACGGGGTGAGCTAAGTTGCTCTGTCCCAGCTCCTGCCAACCTAGCAGCTCGAAAGCCAGTGCTAGTAGATAGATACTGCTGCGGCGGGAAGGTAAACAGCGCTTCCGTGCGCTCTGGCACTCGTCACAGTGTTCCGTTGCACCAGAAGCAGTTTAGTCATGCTGGCCACATGACCCGGAAAGCTGTCTGTGGACAAATGCCAGCTCCCTTGGCCTGAAAAGCGAGATGAGCGCCGTAACCCCATAGTCACCTTTGACTGGACTTAATCGTCCAGGGGTCCCACCCTAGGACCCTGAAGTGAAAAGTGGGTAATAAATCACAACAATAACTTTACAAAATTAATAGTGAAATCCAGCCCGGGAAAGCTGCTCAGGTGTTTAACTCAATGGGCCTTTTCTGCTGTGTCTTCTCATTTACTACAATTCCCACCACCCTGACCACTGGCCTTGCTAGCGAGGGATGATGGGAGTTGTAGTCCAAAAACAGCTGGACACCCAAGTTTGGGAAACACTGCTCTAAAGGCCTTTGGCCCTTAACCACCTGTGGCCTTAACCACCTGTGGCCTGTGGGTGGGATATTTCTGATGCATTTTTCTGCCCCCTTGGTTTTAACATACCCAGACCTTTTGCATACAAATCTGGTGCGCACTGCTGCTGAGCCATGTTCCTTTACCCCAAACGGCGCAAATGATTTTTGAGCACCTGCTCACCTGCGTGCTGATGGAAAGCCCACATGGACACACGACCGAGTGACTCATCACACAGAGATTGTTCCTAAGAAGAACACAGCCATGAATTAATGCAAGGTGGAGAAGCGATCAGGGGTGAAACTTCAACAGGGATGAATTCCTTTTTGTTTCCTTTATTAAGTCTTACGCTGGCGAACTTCGGCCACCTGCTAGCTATTTCTCCACATCATCTAACTGGGATGAGGCAGAGGAAAGGCCTGACCTAAAGCATTGTATGTGTTCGTCTCACCTTCTGCAAACCGGGCAGATGACCTTGCGCTCTGCATCCAAGCCATCCAGCATAGCATTCAGGCACTCCTCGTCAAAGCGCAGGCTTTGTTCATACTCTTCCACGGCCAGCTGTTCTGCAAGGGAGAAAGCCCCGTCCCCTGCGTCACAGGCTGTGCCAACAGAAATTAAAGCCACGGCTATCAGAATCAAAGGAGAATCAAGTACCTTGCAAGATCAACTCCTCCTGGATTTCCTCCAAGACGTCCAGCATCTAAAGGGAACCACACAGTAAGCTAGTATTAGCTCCACAGAATAAAAACAGACTTCACCTGCCAGCAGGACAATATGAGGAGAGCCAGGCTAGCCTCTCTAGGAAGGGAGCTCCAAAATATGGGAGCTGCCACCGAGAAGGCCCTCTCCCACATCCACACCAAGAACGCCTATGAGGATGGTGGGGCTGGGAGAAGGGCCTGCCCCAAAATATCTCAGAGCCAGAGCAAGTTTGTGTGGAAGAATACAGTCCTTCTGATAGCCTAGACCTAACCTGTACAGTGGTACCTGGGTTGCTGAACTTAATCCGTTCTGGGAGTCTGCTTAACTCCCAGAAGCGTTTGAAGACCAAGGCATGGCTTCCAATTGGCTGCAGGAGCTTTCAATTGTAAGCTGCATCGGATGTTTGACTTCCAAAAAATGTTTGCAAACCAAAACACCCACTTCTGGGTTTGCTGCATTCAGGGGCCGATTTGTTCAACAACTAAGCCGTTCAACAACCAAGGTACCACTGTATAAGGCTTAATAGGTCGAAACCAGAACTTTGAATTATTATTAATAATAGTTAAATTTGTATACAGCCAGAGGCGTGCTAGCTCTCTAAGTTACAGGGGTTGCCAACCTTTTTAGGCTCATGGGCACATGTGGATTGAACTGGTACTGCAGGTGCCCTTTGGGCATTTTTAAGTGCTGTTTGGACATTTCTCACCTTTCACCCCTGGGATCAGTCCAGCCACCCAGCCCCAGAGAGTGATAGACAGACACAGACACACTTACGTTGCTCTTCCAAGGGATCTGAGTAGAAGACAGATCCACTAGAATTAATCTGAGCCTTGAGAAGCACATAGAGCTGAAAGAGGAAGTGTGAAAGAGTGCCACTCTTCCAACTTCCTCCTTTGGCTCTATGTACTTTCCGAGGGAACGAAAGGTCACCTCTCTGGTCGCCAAGGGTACTTCATGTGGCCGTGAGGTGTGTGTGCACTCAGAAACCTTGTGGGCACCAGGACATTATGCTGACAATCCAGACATACACTGTTGAGATTTCCATTCCACCTTAAGGAGCAGGTGTGAGGAACTGTTGTGTGTCACATGTCTGTTTACATTCCAGCACAGTTTGCTGGGAACTTCCGTTGTGTGTATTGCTTTTGCTTTTCCCTGTCTCTCTCAGAGGATGAGAGAGAGAGAGACGACATGTTTCTTTGTCCTGATTTATGATTAATAAATCTGTAGTTGTAGTAGGCTTTCACAAGCCTCACACCTATTCTGTGTGTGCAGTTCTATCTGCTGATAGCGTGCCCTGGCTTTGAAGGCCGGGTCGTTGATTTACGTCGGAGCATAGGCCGATAGGTCTTTGCAGTGGATGGCTGGAAGGAGACGGCCCAGCTGGGGCTAGCCAGCTGGCCTTGCAGCCCCCTGCATGTCGACACCCCCCCCCCGCGACATGGACAGCCGCCCACAAATAACATAGTACAGTAGCTGCTTCTTACCGCAGTGACCTGAGGGGAAGTTTCTTGTTTCCTGGGGAAGGGTAGCTGGAAATCCAGAGGCTGCAGAGCCTGCCATTCCATTTCCATCACTTCCTGGACCAAGAGGGCTTTGCTCGCTTGATGCGCTGTGTCTTCTCCCACATGGCGGTATCTGTCCAAGAGCCTGGCACGGCTGCTCTTCAGCCTCTCCACGCAGCGCTGGAGGGCAGTGAACAGAGAGATAAAGACTTGCAATGGAGACACCTGCATGGCAAAACCATTTCTCTGACTTTTCCCCACAATCCCCTACTTAGGAAGATGAAATGCTTTCTGAACAATTTTTTTTTTTTTTTAAGATTCAGTTCAGGGATCTTATAAAAACACATGGTTTGTGAGGATAGCCGTCACAGCTAGTAGCCATCAACAGCCGCCGCCTCTATGAATTTGTCCAATCCTCTTTTTAAAAGCCACCCAAGGTGGTGGCCATCGCTCCCTTCTTGTGGGAGGGAGTTTATCTATATGCTCGGTCCCTAGGGGTTAGGCTCCTACGGAAACGGCCATCCAGGTAGGACGGCGGCCAAATCTGCCCTTTAGCAACACGCAGAGCCGGCAGGGCTCCTTGAAATGTATCCAGTCATGGAACGTTCGCAGTAGGCATGGAACGATCGCAGTCGCCGCGTTCCACGGGAGTTTCGGGCGGACCCCGCGCCGCCGTCTTACCTGCCTGAAGGTCTCCTTCCAAGGCGGGGTCCGGGCGCCCTTGTAAAGAGCCTGGTGCCGCTGAACCTGCCCCTCCATCCCCTTCGCGAAGCACGAGACCCGGACCCGGCAGCTGCGTTTACACGGCAGACTTTACCGCCTTCCTTTAACCGCCCTCCACTCGCCCAAGGCACCCTGGGAAATGGAGTTCGGCAAAGGACTCCGGTGCATGCTGGGAAACGCCTCGCCCCTTGCATCTTGAGGGATCAGTCAGGCACTTGATGGGAATTGTAGTCCGGAAGGAAGACGTTCTCGTCGTTCAAACGTCCCTTCCCGGGTTTTGGCGGTGGGAGGAGGAAGAAGGCGAAGTAAACAAACCAAGCCTCTTAAAGACAAGGAGATGGGAATGTAAGAGTGATAAAGCAATAAAGTGCGTGAGGGGAGGGTGGGAATCAATTTTACGAAAAAAGTGTGACCAAAGCAATAAAGAAAAATGAAAGTGTGATATACAATATTTCTAATACCGTGCGGAAGAATATTGTGGTCAAACGATAGAGATATATTGATAAAACAAGGATGACTTTAAAAATCTAAAATGATCGAACAAAATTGAAATGCCATTGTAGCTGAACAATTATAGAAAGTGTTAGAATGATGAAGCACAAAAGAAAGAAATATTAGTTAGGCAACAGTAAAAGAACGTTTGGAATGATAAGACACATGAACGTAGCAATCCCTATCTCTGTGTAACTAACACAATATTCGCATATATATATATATATATATATATATATATATATACACACACTAAATTAATAGATGAAATCCCGGAGATCCTTCCCCGCTTTTTTCGCCCCGCCTAGCCAATAGAAAATACTGCCAAAAAATACTGCCAAGATTTGAACGGGCAGAATGTTCTTTCGACGCAAGCAGCCCAGGATAATGAGAGTGTCTATGGAAAACCCCCAAGCCCCGCGCAGTTTTCACGTCTACACTTTTCACAAGTCTACGGTCCAGAGACCGCTTGCGTTAGCAGGCCGCGGTGCACTCTGGGGCTCGTACTTCCCTCGCTCCCTCCCGTGGCGAAGATGGCCGCTGGGCTTAACCATCTTTATCGGTCCGCCGGGCCGCCGACGTCACCGTCCGCGGTGCACTCTGGGGCTCGTAGTCCCGCGCTCCTGAGGCGGCGAGGCCCCGACCGGCTTCATCGACCGGCGACGATGGCGGCGGCCGTGGCGCCGGGCTTGGGAGAGCGCTGGTGGGCGGAGCTGCCTCACCACGCCGTGCTGTGCCGCTTGCGGGAGCAGGCCGACAAGGAGGCCGGGCCGGAGCCGGGGCCCGAGTCGTCGCGCCCGTCCCTCCCGCGGGACCTGTTGTTCGGCCTCGGCGGGGAGCTTTTCCTGTGGGACGGCGAGCGCGCCGCCTTCTACGCCCTCAGCCTGAGGGGCCTGGGCGACGAGCCCGAAAGGCTGGGCCAGTACCAGGTGCGGCCTTTCGCCCCCATAGGGCTCGGCTCTCACTGAGATGGCCAACCTGTGTTTGGGGCGCCGCCGCTTCGGGCCTCAAGGTGGTGGTGGCTCACCTGTGGAAAGCCCCTCCATAGAGGCTTGCATTATCAGTAGCGATAATAATGAATGGCTTATTGCGGTTTTTTTTCTCCCAAGGAGCTCAAGGTGGCATACAGTGGTATCTCGGGTTACATACGCTTCAGGTTACATACGCTTCAGGTTACAGACTCCGCTAACCCAGAAATAGTGCTTCAGGATAAGAACAGAAATCGGGCTCCGGCGGCACAGCGGCAGCAGGAGGCCCCATTAGCTAAAGTGGTGCTTCAGGTTAAGAACAGTTTCAGGTTAAGAACAGACCTCCAGAACGAATTAAGTACTTAACCCGAGGTACCACTGTACATCTTTCCCCAATTAATCCCACCAGCACCACACACGCAACAACCCTGTGAGGTGGGTTTGGCTGAGAGGCAGTAACTGACCCCTAAGGTCACACCCAGTGAGTTTTGTGGCTGAGCAGGGATTTGAATGCAGGTCCCAGAACTTTTGGGAGGGGGCAGGTCTTTTGTTAGGGGGGCAGAACCTCAGTTAAGCTATGTATTTTTATTGATTTAGGAGGGCTATGCCCAGGTCTCTGATGTTCTAGTCTAGATAACTACTACACTGCAGCTGTGTTTTTAATTGATGTCTGAGCACTGGGAGAGAATGCTTAAAGGAACACGGCTGCTGGTTTCTCCAAGCTTTTGTCCAAGGCAGACCCTGTGGGTTTAAGTGGTCTCTTGGCTTAGATAGAAGAACAGTAGCGGCTACCAGTGCCTTGCATGAAGCGTAAGAATAATATAGGTAGTCTTCATCACTGAGCATCCATATCAGATCATGCCTGAAAGAGTGAGCACAGATTAAATGGTAGGAAGCAACAGGTGCAGTTTGCTTGCAGCCAAATGTGTAATTGAGTGACACACACACATTTTGCACTAGTTTTTAAGATTTTGTTCTGCGCAAAGTTCAAATATTTAAGCGTTAACCAATTGCTGCTTTGATTTCCAGACCCTGCTCTGCATAAATTCACCCTTTTTTGAGGTGTATCAAACTGCACTGAGTCCTACACAGGAGCATGTAGCTCTGATAGGAACAAAAGGCTTGATGGTGCTGGAGTTACCTAAACGCTGGGGAAAGAACTCTGAGTTTGAAGGTGGAAAACCAGTGGTTAATTGTAGGTATGTAGGCTCTCCATTTCTCATAATTGCTTTGCAGCTCTAGAACTAGGGACGGTTGCTACTTCATTATCATCTGGGTCTGTAAAGAAAGCAGTTTTGAGTACATTGTGTCAGTCTCATTTGCTGACTGTTTTTACTGAAATTCTCAGGCATTATATTTGGAGGGACTTTGGTTTCAGCTGCATACATTCCTCTACTATAGAGAGGCAGCCTGAGGTTCTAGGTTCAGTTCCTTGCTTTTCCATTAAAAGTGATTGCTTTTGAGCAAAGTTCTGAAGCAGTCCATCTTGCAGTCCATTAAAAGTGATTGCTTTTGAGCAAAGTTCTGAAGCAGTCCATCTTGCTGGTGGCACATTTGCTTTGCTGTATCAAGGGGAGGCTAAGGCAACTTTTCTTTGCAATGGAAGTAGTACCATCCATCTGCTCAAATTCCTCACAGTTAACATTTGACAGATCACTGCAAGGCTGGAGAAAAGAGTAAAGGCTGTTGAATTTCTCCCCATTGTGGAAGAAACAGGAGAGGACATTGCACAGAGAACTCACAGCCTGGCAATCTGCATTATTTGCTAGTATCAGTGACCTCTATGTGCACGTCACTAAATATGAGAGGATAGGTCCCTGCCTCATGGAGCTTACAATCTATAAACAGAACAAGGAAGACAAGGGGCAATGAGAGGCAAATGAAGGGAATGGTAAACAAGGAATGGATACATAAATATTTCAGATATATGTACTTGAACATAGTTATAGCACTAGGAGATAGCGGCTAGGGGACTGTGCCAAAGAATAGGTTTTGAAGAGAGAGCTTCACAAATACATTACTGGGAGGCGATTCTGGGCATAAGCAGGGTCATTTGTGGGAGCAGGACTGTTAATTGGTTCAAAAACAAGATTTCAGGAAATGTTAGTTTTGGACAATAGCTACTCTTTCAACCTTTTTTTACATTTATGGGGAAGATCAGTTCGATTTTAGATTGGAAGCACTTTCAATAACCGAGTCTGTGACTACATTTTTACCTAGAAGAAAGCTTCCTTAGTTAAATTCTTTCACTGCAGAGATAAAATGTTTGAGTACTGACCCTTCAGGACCAATAATAGCTAATTATTTAGTACCTAGAGTTTAAGCAAGGGTAGTGTTCATGTAACACATCAAGTTAGGAAATAAAAAAGGACTGTTACAAGCCTGTCTATCCCTTGAGCTTTTTTGCTTTTGATAGGTTTGCCAGTTGGGGAGGAAAAGCCTGGTCTGTTCTTGTGCTCTTGACACCAGCTTGATCTGTAGAAATTGGCAGGGGACACGGGCATGAACACCTGTAGCCCAAGCTGCTGGTCACAGGCACAGCAACAGTCAAACAGTTGGCAGCCCTCTGTTGGGTTGGAACATAGTGCCTTTCATGATGGAAACCTGTCTTCTTGCAGCACCATCCCTATTGCTGAAAGGTTCTTCACTAGTTCACCATCCCTGACCCTGAAGCATTCCGCCTGGTACCCCAGTGAGACACTGGACCCTCATATTGTGCTCTTAACATCTGACAACACGATAAGGTAACTTTATTGCTTTTGAACAGGCTTTGAGAAATCCAAGGAGCCTGGTTTCCCTGACTGCTTAAAAAGGTGGTGCTGGTATCCAATATATATTAGTGATCCTTTTTTATATATAAAATTTAGTGAAATATAGTGGTGAAGAGTGTAAGCCGCAGGCTTTTAGTTTTCTGGTTCAAATCTTTGCTCAGCCACAGACTCACTCAATGATCTTGGGCAATCTTTCTTACTTGCCTCGTTGACTTTAGGGGGGGGACAATAAAAGATCTGAAATATTTTCTGTGTTCTGCACATGCTATATCATTGTTCTGTTGCATGCCCCCCCCCAAATCTCTGAGCAGTGAGATCCTCCAGGGGGTTCCAGTGCTTCCCTAGGTTTGGTTCCCTTGCAATAAAGATCAATGGAGACTGGTGTCTTTTTGAGATATGGTTTTATAAAAATCATATGTACAATCTGAGCATCAAATGGAGGGGCTCACAGCATTACCCTAGGAGCTTTTCCAGCTAATTAGCAGAGTATAAATGCTTTCAGAGGCTAATGTAGCGTCCTTTAAATATTTATTTGATGGGGTCGTTTGGAACCACATGCTTAGAGACCCACGGAGCAGTTGTTTAAGCAATACTTATTACAGTTTTCTCCCACTCTTCTTCCGAGGAGCTCAGGGTAGCATGTATGCTCTGTCCTCTTATTTTATCCTCATAGCAACCCTGTGTAGTAGGTATGTCAGACCTGGAGGGAGTGACTAGGCCAGGACTACCCAGCAAGGCTGAGGGCTAAGCAGGGCTTTGAACTGGGTCTCTCTGGTCTTGGTCTGACACCAGGGCAGCTCTTCAGATGAAGTGATACTGCACCAGCTTCTGCCAGTGTAATAATGTTGGGTGCAGTACTGAAAATTGTAAAGGTATTCATCTAATAGAGGTTGGGTTTATAGAAGCTATTATCTGGGATGTACTTCTCGTTTTTTAAAATGTCATATTTTGCTTTAAAGGATTTACAGCCTGAATTCACCCCAGACACCCGTGAAAGTGATTCATCTTTCAGAAGCTGATGAGGAGACTCTGAGGCTCAATAAGGGGTGAGGTCTGAAGCTTCCCTCATAGTTGCCCCTCCAAGCACACCCCAGCGGCCACTTTTTGTTGGGCAAACTGAATGTGTGCAGAGAACTGCTACAAACTCAACTGACTGCTCCCTCCCTTAGGAGAGCCTACACAGCATTGATAGGAGAAACGGCAGTAGCATTCGACTTTGGGCCCCTGGCAGCAGTCCCCAAGAACATTGCTGGGCAGCGAGAGAAGGAGGAAGTGCTAGCGTATCCTCTCTACATCTTGTATGAAAATGGGGAGACTTTTCTGACCTACATTAGTCTTCTGCACAGGTAAAGGTCTAACCCAGATTCATGATCCTCCTTTCACCTTCATTTTTTGCACTGGGCAGTGCTTGACCAGACCTCATAGATGGCTGGGCGGTAGGAGGGTACTGATTTGAACACCAAAACAGTTGCTCCTAGTTCAACTCTGAATGGAAACCCAGGGTTCAGGAATCAACGCTTGCCTGTATTATCTCCTTGTATGGTTGAGGTGGTTTGGTTGGTGTCTGATTAGCTATCCTAGCCTTTCTGCTCTGAGGCTGGCAAGGTCAGTTTGGTGTCTTGGTTGGCTGCAAAACTTTGCTGTTCCAGGTATCTGGCCATGACTTGTTTGGAGATTTTTGGGGGGTGGCGGCAGCAGCAGCAAACTATCCTAAAAGTTTGGGCTCTTCCCAGTAGGCTTCCTTTGATTCCCCCCCCCCCATTTCTTTTTTGTAGCAGTGGAAACCTTGGTCGGCTCTTGGGCCCACTGCCAATGCATCCTGCAGCTGAAGACAACTACGGGTACGACGCTTGTGCGGTTCTCTGCCTTTCATGCGTTCCCAACATCTTGGTGATTGCCACAGAGTCGGGGCTGCTTTATCACTGCGTGGTACTGGAGGGAGAAGAAGATGATGAACAGATGGTATGTTTGCCTCTTACTACTTGGAGTTTTCAGGAGAGCTTCCCCACCCCCACCACCCCATTATATGAGGAGGGACTGTAGTACTTTGCACTCAAAGGTCCCACACTCAAACTCCGGCTTTTCCAGTGAAAAGGACTGGGTAGCAAGTGGTAGGAGAGGCCTCTTCCAGAGATCACAGAAAGCTGCTGCCTGTCCTAATATTGGGCAAAATAGACCCATGGACTTGGCATAAGGTTGTTATGTGTATCCCCAACCTGGATATTCATTTTTAGCTTGCTATCTTTGCAGTCCTCCCCATTTTTGTAACAGGTTTTTCACATTATGACATGTGCTTACTGAGCATGTGACCAATAGTACAGTGCTGTTGCACATTCTTATCCTTTTTCTAAATTTATTTGTTGTACTGGTATCCCACTTTTCCTCCAAGGAGCTCAAGGTGGCTCCCTCTCCAGCAATCTGTTCCCACAGAAGCATGGTGGCCCTCTGCCCAGCTGATGATTTGCAGTTCCTAAACCCTAAAACTGTGGCTCATCTTAATTACGGAAATTGGTATTGTTTTCCCCTGATCAACATCTTTGTCTCTGCAGCCATAAACAATTTTGGAGGTTCTGCAAGGAGGTTGCACCCAACTCAGTTGTATCCAGAGTAGACTCAATGAAATTAGTGGACCTAAGATAGTCATACATGCTATTCATAGCAGCCACCATGGTATAGTAGTTAGAGTGTCAGATTAGGACCCAGGAGAGGTTCAAGTTCCCACTCAGCCATGTAGCTCACTGGGTGGCCTTGGGCCAGTCACTGCCTCTTGGCCTAACCTACCTCACAGGGTTCTTGTGGGGATTAATTGAGGAGGGAGAGAGCCATGTACACCATCTTTTAACTCCTTGGAGAAAAAGGTGAGGTATAAATGCAGTCAGTAATACTCAACCCCTTGGGAATTAATGGACATGACTAAATACAGTCGGGTGTCTTATATTTCATATTCCTCTTATATTGAGGAGCTATTTTAAAAACCCTGTGCATCTCAGAAATGCACAATATTGATCTGCATTTGGACCTTAAAAGCATAAACACACAAAAGAGTAAGAAGTAGATATTGTTTCCCCTCCCCACCAGCTCACTAGGAGACAATCAGGGTTCTCTATTTATATTTCTTTATTATTTGTACTTATAGCCCACACTTTATCAAATGCTGGGTTTCCCAATTAAAATACATGCAATGTGCGATTAAAATAATAAACAAACCCCCCATTTTTACCTTTTTTTGCAGTGGGGAGGGAGGTGCTTCCTAAGTAAATTTAATCCCTTGAGCTATTATCTCAAGGGAGGACAAATTTAGAAGTGTTAACCAAATCATCCCTGCAGTCTGTCAAATCCTGGGATTCAAGAACTGACCTCATTCCATCGCTCTACGTGTTCGAATGTGTTGAACTGGAGCTTGCACTGAAACTGGCTTCAAGGGAAGGGGAGGAACCCCTAGAGTCGGACTTCTCCTGCCCAATCAAATTGCATAGAGGTAGGAGCACAAGTCAGTTACCTCTCTTGATTTCCCCTTGCTCTGCTCACTTGGCATCCAATTAAAGCGACCTTGCAGGTAAATACAAAAATTAATAAATGCCAGGCTCCCTGTTCCTTGATTCGCATGTAGCTTTATGTCACAGGATAGCACCACCCAGCTGTCCAAGCAAGCTGTTTACTGTCTCATTCTGCAGCTCCCGGTGGTCTGAGTTGCTTTGCCATCTTGAGGCAGCCCACAAGCATTGCCCATCAATAAATGAGAGGGTGGCAACAATGTGGGTCATTGCTGGGAGTTCATGGAACTGCTTTACATAAACAGGTTCGGCACAGTTCCATTTTCACACAGTTCCACGTTGCCGCTATCATATGTGGACTAAAACCTTCCTGTGTCTTTGTTGGCTCTCCATGAATGCATAAATATCTCACTTGCATTTTCAGATCCCAAATGTCCCTCTCGATATCACTGTACACATGACGCTGGGGTGCACAGCATTGGAGTCACCTGGATCAACAAACTTCAAAAGTTCCTTGACTCAGGTAGTAGTGAAACCTTTGTGCCTTGGAATGTTGCATTCCTAAGCCTTGTTTCTCACAGATGCAACTTGTCTTGAGTAGTGTGTGCCAGTAGTGTGGAAAGGTGAGATATAAATAGAGTGGACAGTGGTACAGTTTAGTGAGACATCTGAATCTGGCAGACCATAGTTTACCTCCAACAAGAACTGAAAACCTACTTCAGACTGTAGTTTCCAATTCAGATTTGGAGGTAAACTAAGATTTGACTGAGCCAGAAATAATGAAGGGCATCGGAGCACGTGCAGAGAGGAGGGAGAACCAGAGCCTAAGGCATGACACTCACAACACAGCCATGATGTGAACTGAACCCATATATTGCTGGCACAACCCATTCAAAAATGTGATCCAAAACTGGTAGGGCCAGAGCAAATTTGTCATTATCTGCGTCCTCCCAATGGTCAGGACCACCTCCTTTTCTCTTCCTCCACCTCCCAATGGGCTGCCAGGAAAGGGACAGATGGCTTTTGTCAGAGATCTGAAATGATCACCTGCATCTTCTGTTACTCAGTCCAGTTTGGCTCCCTCCCCCTACCGATTCCCTTTCCCCTCCAGATTCCCCTCCGCCCCCCGCCCCAACATGACATTTGGCTAGGAGTTCTGATTTCCTCATTACTGTTCTGTGGGGTGATAGGTGTGACTCCCCAGTAACCTGCATGTTTACTTGCTTTTTCAGATGAGGAAGACAAGGACCGTTTGCAAGAACTTGGAGCAGAACAGAAATGCATTGTAGAGCACATCCTTTGCACAAAACCTCTGCCATGCAGGTAAGAGTCTAGTTCTTCCCAAATCCATATTCTTCTTGCAGCTGCTTACTGCTGGAGAATCCAGGCCAAGAACACAACTCAGTTTCTGAAAAATCAAGCATTGAATGGTGTTGTTTGTGTTAAGATTTGGATGAGCAAGCAGGGTGGATAGGGAAGGAGAACTGTGTTTGTGTCTCTCTGTGGTGAAGACAAGGCTCTTGACTGTTTTTGGGGTGCCCCTTTTTCTAGGTCTGGGTAAGGATGTTGGCTGGAAAAGGCCTTTTTTGGAGAACATGAGAGAACAAGGCATGAATGCTTATTCTGGGGATATGCAGGAGGCCTTCAGTGAGCAAAAGGTTAAGCCCCATTACCCAGAGATGGGCAGGGAGATGTAATGAAACAGAAATCTTTACTGATGTGAGACACACTCAGCACTTCCTTAGTGAGTACTCTCAGAACCTTGTGTAGATCCCAGGTTGGAAACATCTGCATCCCAGGTGGGTTCAACAGAAGGAGGCCTTCTTAACTAGCAAGACATGCATGGATGGGCCAATGGAAATTTCAGCTTTCTTCTAGTAAATGTGACACACACACAACTTTGAACTGGTTTTTCAAGGTGTTGGAACAGAGCCCCAGTTGAGGCTGTACTGCAGTAAAGGCAGCACATTGGTGATACTGGTGGAAAACTGAAACACAGAATCATAAAATTGTAGAGTTGGAAAGGACCCCGAGGATCATATCGTCCAACCCCCTGCAATGCAGGAATATGCAGTTGTCCAATACGGGGATCAAGCCTGCAGTCTTGGCATTATCAACACCACACTTTAACCAACTGCACTGTCCAGGCATTTCTGCCTGCTGTGACGTTTCAAGACCTACCTAGTTGTCTTAGATGTGATGGGTAGAATCTCTGCAAGACACCAGCGTAGGGTCCACTGCAGCTCCTGGATATTTAAAGACTTATAAATCTTGCATTCAGCCTCCAGATGAAGAGGCAGAGCCAAATTGGGTCAAAATATAGGAATAGGGCCTAAATAGACGATAATGAGCTGGAGGGATTATCTCTGGTAATTATAGATCTGAGAACAATGGTGGGGATGACCTCTACTCTTGCTCAGTTTTTGCAGAAGACTGACCAGGAGAGACACTAAGTATCAAAAAGCCTAGGACACCAAATCAGTATGAGGCTGTAAACGTGGCTCCAGTGAAGGAAGAATATGATAAGAGGCACTTAAAAGATTTGCTAGATTCTGCGGTGAATTCTTTGTTGTGTTAGTCTGAAGACAGCAAGTGGCTTCTGCTCTTCTGTTGTTGGGGTTGCCAATGTTTTCTGGGATAGCTTGACATTTTTTCTGTTCTGTTCCTTCAGCCAAGCGGCCTCAATTATAGGGTTTTGGATCGTCTCAGACATTCTGGGTCCCACAATGGTCTGCATCACCAGGAGCTACGAATGTGTCACCAAACCTCTTCTGTACGTACTGAGCCACATTTACCTATTTAATGCTGAAATATGGTAGACATACTTCCAAGGACATAGTATATTTCCCTTATATAGTTGCTAGGACTCCTGAATTGCCTAGGTAACTCCTTCAACATTCCATGGCACCAGGCTCTGCTGACCTTGAATTCATGACTATTGGTTCTCCTGGTAATCCCTGACATACCCCTTCATTACCTTGACTGGCACACTTGCCTTTCCCTTATTCCTAACTAGGCTTGTGTTAATAATGATCTGAAGTTTCTTATTCAGCATTTTATGCCTGCTCTTTGCAAAGGTCTGCAAACTTTTTTTGGGGGGGGGGGAAGGGTGTAAAAGAATTAAAAACCTCTAAAGAACTTCATGAAAGCAAGTGAGGAGTGTCTTTGGAAATGTCTAACTAATGCCTGACACTTGTATTGACAGTTCTGCCATCCACCCACCATGCCCTCCTCTTCTGTGCACCAAGCAAGATTCGCCGGTTACAGTCTCACCTCTCCGCATCCTGGCCGAATCGCAGGATTCCTTTGAGCGACACATCCGAAATATCCTGGATCGCAATTCTGCTAACCCTCTCCTATTGAAGTATGAAATCTTTCTGGAGGCAAAAGGCTTTCGTCATCCCCCATCACTCCTGTGTCCCCAAAAGGCAAAGGCACACCTTGGCCTTTGGTGTTGTTCAGAAGAGGGGGTTCCATCATCTGGTGTTCTCAGCCCCTTTCCTTTCCCTCTGACAGGGTTCACCCTTCTCATTGCTATAATCCTGCATAAGGTTTACACCTGCTGTTCCACCACCTCCATCTTCAGGATGGACTTATACACAGTGGTGTTTCGTTCTGGCTGATCTCAGCTCCTCTTCTCCCACACTTGACAGCTCTTGCAACTTCACTGGTGCCACCATAAATTTCTTGCTGCTCTTTCCACACCAGCATATTCTGTGGCTCAGTCATGGCACAGTCGCTTTGGGGTTCTGGCTGGGTTGTTAGGCTCATGGGACATAAATCTAGCAGGGTCGGTGCATCGCAGGGGGTTGAACTAGATGACCCTTAGATCCCTTCCAACTCTAATTCTATGATTCTAAATGCTCTTTATCAGAGCATGTACCGTAGTTTTCCATGTATAAGACGAGCTTTTTTTCTTTAAAAAGTAGGTTAAAAATTAGGGGGCGCCTTATACACGGATAGGGCACAGGGGGTACGTGGGATTGTTTGCCGCTGGGAGCCGGAGATTGTCAGTGGCTATTGGTCATGTTATTTGTGGCTGCGGCAATTGTGCGGGTGATTGGTGGCTTTAGCAATGCGTGTGAGTTGCAGGGCAGGTGGGTGAGCCATGTTTCAACAACTCTGGGCCAGCCCCCAAAAAGCTCAACAACTCTTGGCAGTACGGTATAATGGCCAAGACGGTGTTGTGTTTGTCTTCCAGGTCTGCAGATAAAGAAGTTTCCCCTCCCCCTGAAGAATGCCTTCAGCTTCTCAGCAGAGCCACTCAAGTGTTCAGGGAGGAATACATTCTGAAACAGGACTTGGCCCGAGAGGAGATCCAGCGAAGGTAAAATGGGCCCTTGGCTTCTAACTCCTTGCTCTTCTTCCCTCCTGTTGCAGCAACAATTGGCTATTTTCTGATCTTGATCCTGCAATCTATTACCTGCCAACTTCATCAGATGTAATGCAATAGGGACAAGAATCTCTAGCAAATAGCTTTCCTGCCCTTGGGAATTATTTACATTTTTGTGAAGAGCATATTCCTGATTTGCTTTATCATTGGCTAATCGAAAGAGTGGCATAACTGGGTGGAAATCCCTGCCTTGTTTTCCCCCAACCCCTGCTCCAGAGGAAAAACAATCAGTGGCAACGTTTGGCTTAATTCCAAAAGCCTTCTGCAAGCTGTCAATTCTGTCCTCTGGCAAAGGAGAGTGAGGGTGTAATGCACCTCCTCCAGCAGCCCTCTGGATTGGGGTGGGGAAAGGGGTTGGCCTGCCCACCAGAGAATGCAGCCCCTAACAGAGTATCAAGGGAATATGTCCCCCCCCCCCGCCACGGAAAAAGGCTGCCCACCTCTGTTCTACAGCTAGGTCGTTATCCTCCCCCTTTCTCTCGTTTTCGGAACAGAGCAGTTAATAGCACAATTCCCCTTTCTGTTGTATGTGCGTCTTTAAATGTCTCCACCCCCGGTTAACCCCCTTGTTCCTCATAATTTATTTTTCTCATTGAACAATGGGTTAGAGGTGTAGGGGAGAGCAGAAAGGCAAGCCAGGTTGCGTCAAAAAACCTAACAGTTTGGCCATCCCTTCAACCCTTGCTCCTCAGAGTGAAATTGCTTCGGGAACAGAAAAAGAAGCAGCTGGAAGATCTTGCCTACTGTCGAGAGGAAAGGTGAGGTGACTGTCTCTTTGCCTTTTAAGCTCGCTTGGCTGGTAGTTTAAAAGAACTGGGTCGCCCCGTGGGAGCAGCTCAGAGCTCAGTGGTAGAGAACGTGCCTTGCATGTCAAAAATCTCTGGTTTAACCCCATCCATCACTAGTGAAAAATGTTTGTGGGTATTAGGGCTGGGAAAGCCCTCCTGTGCAAAACCTTAAAGAGCTGCTACCAGCCAGAGTAGGCATCACTGAGCCTAGAAGGATCTGTAAGGTACTTTTCAGAGCATCCTTTCCAGAGACGTCCACCAAGGTCCGATATTAGACACAAGCGTTTTACCCCAGGTTGAAACCTGAAGAGAGCGTCTAGGATTTGCTGATTTTGTTACTCTTCTTTTCTATGTGATTTAGTCCCCCCCTCTTTGTGTTCCTGTTCTAGTGATAGTTTAATTCAGTAGTGATATTTTAGTGTAAGCTTGTTTTAAAGAAATGTGATCCTAATAACTGTCCGGGGTGTCCACTAGACTTCTGCCACTTGGCTGCTTTTCATTATGCAGCTTTTAAGAATATAAGAAGAGCCCTGTACCTAAATTGGGCCCAAAGTAGCACTTGAACATAATATTCTCCCGCTCATCTTTTTTTTTTTTTTAAACTACTAGCTAAAAGTTCCTGGCGTTGCTCAGGGATTCTTAGAAATCAAAAGATGCTGGTATTTATAAATGGATAATGTAATTTGTAATTTCTAGGGCTCTTGATGCCACCTCCCAACACCCAGTTATATTTAAATAGAGACAAAACATCCTCCACCATCTCAGGAACTACCATGCCAGATCTGGAAATGTTAACCAGTGCAGTTTGGATCCAGAGTTGTCATGGCCCAACTTGGTTAAAGTCCAGATTGCCCTGATTTGGTATGGGATTCAGGCTTTCACTAAATCCAGTGCGCAACCCTTTTAATTTTCTGCCAGATTTGGTTAAAATCCAAATGGCATCTGACAGTATCCAAACCTAGACAAAAACCCACTCTTCCTCAAGAACCATCATGCCAAACTGGGCAACGATGCCATCAGAGGTTTCCCAATTGACAGAGGTAGGAAGAGTTCGTTCTGCTATCTTGATTCAAAATGGCAGCTGACTGTATTCAAGCATCAATGGAAACTGGCTCCTTGGCCTCAGGCAGTGTTGTACCAAGTTTGGCAATGACATCTTAAGAATGCCTAGAGAACATGCAGGTGGACAGACCACTTTCCAAAACATATAGTAGGTTAGAAATAGTTTGTGGCTTTTATTTGCTTCTGGCTGTTTTTTATAACGTGTCTCAAACAACATCGGTTGGCATTGTCTTTTAATGGGACATAGACGTTATCAGTGGGTAGTGCTGCTGGGATTTCCTGGACATTACTGGGATTCCAGTGGTGGAAGTTTTGGGGTTTGGGGTTCAATGGGGCACTTCAGTTATACAGGGACATGGATTCAATTACTTTCGGTTGTCTTATTTCACTGCACTCATAAAATCTCTACTTCCACATCTATCCCAAATATAAAGGTGTGGAAGAAAATTCTTTGCTAATTTGTTTGTTAGAGAAAGTCTCATTTGCTTTGCTGTGAGTTTTCTTTTGCCATTGATGTCTATGGGAGACCCAGCTGCTCTTCTGCTGCCTGTCATTTCTGTGTTTTCCATCTGGTTGGCATGAAAATGCATTCCATGTCGATAACAGACCTGTCAAGTTCAGACAGACACTCCCTTTATGAGCAGGTTTTAAAAGGCACACATAAAGCACACCACCGGCTAAGTTATAGTAACTGGTGTCCAGGATTTGGATGGGAGTCAAAATTTCCTAAAAACTCTCCCTTGCAGCCTCATGTAGACATGCCAGCTGCTGGTGGGAGACATGGAAAGAGAAGGGTGCACTGCCCTTTAGAACTGCTTTGTTTCATAAGAAACAACAAATAGACCCCACTTGTTCTGTTTTATGAGACAAATGCGCACCACTATCCCAGAATAACATTTCCTCTTCGCCCAAAGGAAAAGCTTGCGGGAGATGGCAGAGCGATTAGCTGACAAGTACGAGGAAGCCAAAGAGAAGCAGGAAGACATTGTGAACAGGTAAAAGGGCACACTCTTCACAAGGCTCTCTTGCTGGGGGCTGGAGCAAGAAAATGCCCATGCCTGTCTGATGCCAAGTATGCCTTGGGCTTGTGCTGAAGCCTTGTCCTTAAGATGTGCACCCTTCGGAATTGCTGGGCCTCAATTAATGATAAAGAAAGCCAGGTTGTGGAGAGGCATTTCGGCTGAGCAGCATGCAGTTTGGCAACCAGCTGAACTAAACCTACAACTTAAGCTGCTGCTAACAGTTTCATGCAAGTTTATTCACTGACTAAAGCCTTTAAACCCGTGTTTAAAATGGCAGAGATGCTCCCAAACAATGCTGTTGTCTTTGGAAGGGCAAGCTGTTTGGAATTGGCATTATCTAGCCAAACTTACACCCCCTGATTTGTGCCTGAGTGGTCTGTGTATTAGACGAGAGAGAATAGGTGAGCAACACAGTTGCAAGTGGATTTTGTGTGAAGTTAATTGGTCCCATTCTTCCTGAAAAGCAGTTGACAGAAGCCAACTTAATAAAGGAGGGTTGGGAGCGCTTTGAAAGTAGGGGTAGCACAATTATTGTGCATAATTTTGCATAACTTTGATTAGAAAATGGGTGGTGTGCAGTTTGTATATGCAGTTTAATATTCGGTTGGGAGATGGGTGGAGTAATAATAATAATAATAATAATAATAATAATAATAATAATAATAATAATTTATTATTATTATTATTATTATTATTATTATTATTATTATTATTATTATTTATTATTATTATTCTTTGGACCTGCTTGGGAATACATACAGCTTTGATGGCAACTTTCAGCATTTTGAAAATAAGGACTGAATTTGTCTTTAGGAAATTATGCTTGTAGTGTAGGGTGACAGTCCCCTCTTCTGCTCCTGCTTAATTAGCACTTGACAATTGTATCGGTTCTAAAAGCAGAATTTGCAAACAATTAACTTTGTCTACAAGTTGGGGATGGTCACACGTTACTCAACAAGTGTATAGTCTCTGTGCACAATAGAAGAGCTGCAGAAATGAACTAGCATACACTTTCCCAGTGTGCAGAGACCTCTTATATCTGTGTTGAATGTAACATATGAGTCAGCGCGTTGACTCTGACAATGGTGGTATAGTAATATATGAAGTGGTGGTCAACTAAATTGTCCTTGGAATAGACCCACTGAGTTGAATGTACATGATTAAGCTTGGTCCAGTTCAGTATTCTGAGTAAAACTTCATTGAATACCATCCGTGGTCAGTAAACGTGGGTTTAATTTGCCTCCCCCTCAGCTACTTTTGGTATGATATTGTCTGATTTACATTCTTTCAGAATTTTCAGGTAGGACTTATAATTGGTATCTGGCAAACCTTTTGGCAAATTATTTGAACGAATTATTAGACTGTCGCTAAACTTCTCCTGGCTGAAAAAAAATGTAAAGAAAATTTCCCTGATTAAACCTTTTTCTGTCCGGCTGCTGTTACAATTTCTAACGGCTGTGTTGTTTCTTTTTTAATCTACTTTTAATGTTGTATAGCTTATTTTAGACATGCTTCAGATCTTCCTCACATCCTGTATCGTGGATATACATGGCTGCTGCTTTTATCTTGTTCTAGTCTGTGACTGCATAATAAAAAGATTGATTGACTAACACTGTCTTTGTGGGCTGAAGGATGAAGAAGGTACTGCGTAACTTCCACTCTCAGCTGCCTGTCTTGTCAGATAGTGAAAAGGACATGAAGAAGGAACTACAGACAATCGAAGAACAACTGCGGCACTTGGGAAATGCTATCCGGCAAGTAAGTGTGGATGTGCATTGTTTTTGTAACGTTTGGCTGTTTTTGTATACGTAACGCTTAGGGATTATCAAGTGATCTAAAAAGCCTTTAAAAAATAAATAAGTAGAAGAGGGTGGGAGCTAGAGGCACTACGCGTGAAGCTGGAAGGCAGTATTTGAAACACTTTCTCAAGGGTTTTTGAAGCATCTGTCTCTTGTGCTATTTACTGCTTGCCTTTAGGTTAAAATGAAAAAGGATTATCAGCAGAGAAAAATGGAGAAGGGGACCAGTCCGCGGAAGCCTAGCATCAACCTTAACACCTATCAGAGGAAATGCATCCAAGCAGTTCTGAAAGAGGAGTAAGTGGGCGCTTGCACTTTGAAACACTTGGCAAATGAACAGCGAGCGAGTCAAGAGGCCCACCTCTTGGCTGCTGAGTTGTTGTGCTGCCGCTGTACTTTCAAGCAGTGGTGTTGAGGGGTTGTACACGTGGAGTAAGAGGGTGCTGAAGTAAGAGGGTCCCACCAGTATTGGCACTGTGCCAGCTGTGAAAGACATACCTGCTCAGACAAACATTCCCCTTATCACCCGATTTGAACCTCCTTCTTCACTCTTCCAATTGTTGCGCTGCTTGTTTTGTTATACATTTTAAGTGCAGTTGTTTCCGTGCTTAGATTAAATTGTTATCATGTGCGTCAATTGTATTTTTGGCAATTGGTTTTATCCTGGCAAACTGCCCAGAAGCAGTATATAAATTAATAAATGCTTGTTTGCTAGTTGTAGCTGCTTGCAGTAATGGTGAAAACCCCACCCGGGAAAGTTGTGTGTTGCACTCTGTTTTTCATGCCTTGTCTGCTTAGAATGGCTGAAGTCACTGAAGTGCTTTCTCTTTCTCTCTCTGATGCAGGGGAGAACGCATCCAGGCGATGGTAAAACAGATAAATGATGTCAGAAACCATGTGACCTTTTAGAGCCGTCATGAATGGTGTAAAGCAAACTCGTGAAACATGAAGGGAATGCAAACTGCCTTTCTCCTACTTTATACGTTGGTTCCTTGTGTTATTTTTTTATATATAAAACATCTCTGTTGTGAATAAATACTTTTTTTGAAAGCTCGTCTCACTTCTAAATCTAGGCTTAGACTATTTGGTATGATGTACTGCTGTTTCTTCTCCAGAAGGCAAAACACAGGAAGAATCCTGCCAATATATCTTGGGCATAATCACCAGGATTACTCTGAAAGTCTCTTTACAGAACTGATTAATTCCCAACACCAAAGGAGAAAGCACAGTTTTACCCCTAGATATTGCAGGTGCCATATTAAGGTCAGTGCTGCTCATGTATTCAAGTTTTTTTGCAGCATTCACATAACGTAACAGCAAAATGTCAGCCTATGTTTTCTCCCAATTTAATTCAAGTCTGCCCCTTGTCCAGTAAGTAAAAAACCATGTTGCCAATTACCCATTTGCAAATTAAGCCCCTACCCCATATCTTTTTAAAGAAAATCTATACCTTCCTTACTAGAACAGAAAACCTCTAAGCGGATGTTAATCCTTGCCTTTCTAGGTCTTACTGTATTTACGCAAATCTAATGTGCCATCGAATCTACTGCGCACCACAATTTTCAAAAACATTGAAACCAAAAAACTATTTGCTGGTGGTATCAAATTTAATGCGCACCCTAATTTTTGCGACATAATTTGGCCAAAAGACGTGTGCATTACATTTGAGTAAATACAGTAATTTGCCCTCCCTGCAACCTGCAGTTCACTTCTGCACATAAAAGCAAGTCAGAACTTGCCATGATGTCATAAGGATGATTTAACACAGGATAGTAATGGAAACAAATCCTTAGGCTCAGTGATGAACAGAACATTAGACTGGTCCCCTACTATGACCATTTTGAGGAAAGCATCACGGATCTCTTTCTAGCCTCATGACCTAACATTCACCTGGGCAGAAAGGAAGTATGAGAAGGATCACAAAATACTTTTTACCTCCTTTAATTTGGAACACTTCTTAAGGATACACCTTCAAATACAGTTAACAAATGGTTACATTTCTGAATTTGGTAGACAGGAGAATTTTACATCCACAGTTTCACAGGACACCAGAGGCTTGGTTCATTGGAATGTAGTATTCCAGACACTCATTTGGAATTTAAAGGCTTAACTAATTTTTTTCTTAAGGGACTATATTTATAGATGACTTGCCTGCCTCCTACCCTTATTCTTATCCAAACCATGCTTTAAAAGGTTGTATAGCAATGGTACAGGAGTCAAGTAAAGAAGATGTTAACAGGTTAGACATGCTGCAAGAACTTATTTTGCACATATTAAGACTGTACAAGTATACAGAACAGAGCTAAAACTTGCAGGCTTTTTCTCTTAAATTCTGCACACAGCCCCTTTCTCAAGAGTTACTGTATTATATTCCCTGTTTGTAGTAGCTAAGGCTCAGTGCGTAACCCTGAAAGCCAATGGTACAAATTAAGCAATCCTTTACAGCAAGAGAGCCAGGACCTAAGGTCAGATGGGCACAACTTTCCCTTTTAAAAAAGAAGGGGGGGGAGCTTAATTATAGAAGAAATTATGTCCACAATTAAATCATTTACTTTCACTGAGGATTTCCCGGCATTGAACAAAATTATTTTCCCTTTTCTAAATTATTTGGACGGCTTCTTTAATTCATCCTGTGTGTATCTTGGGTTCTAGGTTTGAGAATTTCTGCATTACACTGTCAATCTTATGTTAATTTAGTTACAACTACGAAAGTTTTAAAATCTAGTACTGCTGATCTATTCCCCTGTCCTCAGGAGCTGAAAACATACTTCCCCTGTTGTCTCTGAAGCCATACTAGGCATCTGGATGGAAAAACTTGGTTAATCAAGCACCTGACCTCACAACTCTTCAATGCATAAGCTGTAACGAGTTCAGTAATGGTCTTATTGTGCTACTCTACGTGCTATATCGTTATCTTCTTATTTAACCAGTTTCTAACCACTTTAAGACAGTTAAATAAAACTGACTAGTTGGTGCTTTTCCAAAGATTGCTCACCAGAGAAGGTGGACAGGAGAGTCACTAAATCCATCCTGACTCATACCAAAAAAGATTTAGCAATGTTGAAATGGCAGGAGCAAAACAGGGAGAGTTAGCCTCAGGCATGCTTGAAGAAATTGGAAAACCTCCCGTACAGCCTCTAGGACCGAATTAACAACCCAAAGAAACTTGTCAGTGCAGACTAGGTTCTTCTCTCCCAATCCTACTGGTTGCAAATGTTCCTCACAGCGGTAGGCGTCCCAACCTTGCCATTTCTTTGCTGCTGCAGTATTCCACCCCTCCCATAAACACACACACATACACACAGATTCCACCAAGTGTTTTCTAATTCTGTAGCAATTAGCTTCCAGCACAACAGAAACATGCGGAACAGCCAAAGTGACTGATTACTTCTGGCCCCAAGTGGTTAAGTCTGGAATGGGACCCTTGGCAGGAGCGGGGTGGGGGCAAGGAACTCTGGTAATTCCTCCTCTTACACTGATAAAATATGAAGCGGAATTTCAGATCACTAGTTGTTTGGGAAATAATCAGGTAATGGCGAACATGATTATATTAAGGACCATGCTAGGCTCATTCCAGCAAATCAGCTTCATGGAGCAATGGCTGGTCTTTCAGTAGCAGGAACAGAAAGGGGAAGGGGAAATGGGCTGTTCTTTGCACCCAAAGCACCTCCCTGTTGAAGGTGATCTGTTCTGCTACAGGAAAAAGCTAGGAATGCAAGGGAGCTGCAGCTCATGGATACAGCACACCCTGCCCATTTCACACAACCCTTCTTCTAAGATGCACTTTCTAGGAAGTAATACGCTCTTACTGGAAATGCAGGGAATCATGGTTGAGAGAAATAAAAAATACTTTTGATACGTTCAAACCTGCAAATAAGGTTTATTTCATGGTGGCTCTGCCTCAAAGCCTGTTTCTTCCAAACTCTGCAGTACATTCCACCCCTGCCTTCATGCTCAAATGGTTAGATGCAGAGGGCAAATGAGTTGCATGGAGGTCCCACTGATTTACAACGGGGTCAGACCATGATCAGCTTCCAACCCAAAGTCTACAGCAAGGGGAGTCTGCATCTCAAGTGGCATATCCAAGAATGATTCCATTGAAGCTTAACCGCCGTTTCAGAATCTGTTTTAAAAGAGCGGCATATTTTACAGCTTCTAAATCTGTGAGTCTGAAAAGCACCTGCTCCACTTTTTGTTGGTGGTGCCTTGAAATCCACATGTTTGTTTTATTAAAGAGTCATAAAAAACCTAATTCCATCCTCTGTCCTTTGTATTCAGATTAAATACCCCCCCAAAAAACACACACATACACACACACTTCGAGGGGAGGAATGGTGGGCTATAGCTCCCTCCCATAAATGAAAAGATCCTAAATTTCAGCTCGACTAGGGCAGGATATCTTTGCCTGCCACCTCTGAAATAAAGGCAACACAAAAAGTGTTGTTTTCAAACTGCTCCTGCAGCCGTTCCAGGGTGCATTTGCCACCCATTCTCTTGCCCCAACAATCTGCAGGGCGAGGCTTTTTAATTCTAGTGGTCGCTTTCCCCCAAAGGCCAAGTCCTCTCTTTCGACAACTTCAGAGCCTTCTCATCTACACTGTCCCCCCCCATCCCCCGAACATCCTGTCCCATCACACTTTTCAACAGCAATTGGTCTCCTCCTGCACAACATACGAGATACAATGTGTGCACTGAGCTCAAAAACCCCAAATCCAGTGTCCTGCAGATAAATTCATATTTTAATATAAAATATTCATACAGCATGCTAGACCAGCATCTGCCTAGCCTGCTCTCTCACTCAATACCCCTGGTAGCCCTTCAGTCTTCATTGGGGTGGAGTTCAACAGCTTCGCTCCAAAATATGGTTTGGGGAGAAGGGGAGATTTGATTTGCAGAACTACCTTCACCACAATATTTTGTTTTTAATGGGAAGAGGTGAGAGAAAGAAGAGAGCCGAATTCCAGAGTAGGAGTGGAGGTGAGAGAGGGAGGATAGGGTGGTTATTTTGACAAGTCCAGTCCCCCACTAAAGCCCCCCCCCCCAAAGCATCTTGCTCATCTCTCCACCTGACGCTTTTCTGCCTCCAACACAAAGCCATTTCTCCCTTCCAGAAACACAGCCTGGATCATTGTTCCCCTGTGTCATCTTCTGCTTCTTTCAGTTAAGAGTTAAATAATAATTATTAAATGTTTTGCTATAAAGATGAGGGTTTTTCTTTTAAAAAAAAAAACCAGAAACAAACACAAAACAAAACAAAAAATTTGCAGCCTTAGAGCCCTGCTATGGAGGGTGTCATGTTTCAGGCAGTTGATTAATGTCTGTCAGTTTTGTGTCGTTGAGGATCACACGGATTCTCTCCAGGGAATCTGCCTGCCGGATCCGTTCCAATTGGACCTAGGGGGGAAAATTATTTGGTTCATTATTTCCGGGTTCCCAGACCTTAGATCATAAAAATACTGTAAACTGCAATGAAAAACCCGTCAGCCCATACGGATTGTTTTCTGTTGGGCTGCTAAAGCTGATCAATAGGTGGGAAACATTTTTAATGAATGGGAGCACATTTTAATCAGAGGGGAAGAAATTAAAAAGGCTATTTGGGTACTGGGTGTTACTGTAGCAAGATGATAAAGATGGACTTTCTTTAGGGTATGGTTTAACTAACATAAATCAGTGTAAATTGTTCCACAATTGCTATTATTATTATTATATACTCTGTCAGATGTGCTAAGTGACCATAATAATAATCAAGGCAACTAGCTGTCAATTTACTACTATTACTCAGGCATTAAAGCCCACCCAGTCTAGCTTGGGGATTCTGGAGTCTGGAAAATCTCTTCTGAATCTCCCCTTGGTTTATTCAGTGCCTCACCAATTGTGCCAACAACCCTACCTGAAGGGTCTGCGAAAGCTTCACAAAATCTCTCTGCACTTGCTCACTAACATCCAGTTCCGTCTGCAGCCGCTGAGCTTTGTTCTTCTCCTCAAACATCAGCTGCTCCAGGTTTGCCTGAAACAAGTTTTTATTTGCATGAAAGGGCTTATCATTGCACTGTAAGATGGCCCTGATGGTCAGGGGGCATTGGAGTGGCAAATAATGGGCCCCCCTTTTTTTACATGAACGCACCCTATTTTCATTAATAGTTACCTTTGCAGCCAACTCCTTCTTCAGTTGCTCCTCAAGGCTGTTTCTCCTTTCCTGCAAGCTTTCCAGCTGTTGGTTTTTCTCCTTCAAGGCGGATTCCAACTGTGAAATCAAGAATAAGTTGCATAAGGTTCAACACTGCCCTTGTCTGGCATTCACCTGCATGAATTGACTGCAAGTTAACAAAATCTTACAATTCCCTGGCCTTTAATAAAACGAGAATGGAAAAGCCTACAGTCAACAAACACTCTCCTTTATTGAACAGCCCCAGAAAACTTAGGCCAACTGCAACTCCTGGGCAAGTGACACCCACCTGCTCTACAGGGGCTGCTGCTACAAGGTGGACAGAGAGAGGCTGTTTTTCACCAGAGCATGTCAAACATCCCCTAAAGCATCCAGGTGGAACCCTTACCTGCTCCTTCCCTGCTTTTATTCTCTCCAGTTCTGTTTTCAGACTGGAAGCAGCAGCTGTAAGAGAAGAGAGAGACTTTCAGCTCATTAACCAACCTTGTGTTCAGCTCATGCTGGCCAGGTAGGGACTAAAGTCACCAACACCACTTTCTCACCGATGGAATTCCATAAAAGACTGTTTATCATATTTCAATGTGTATGTTCCTGTCTGAGCCTCTAGCTGCTGATTTTTTCCTCTCAACTTATCTTGGCACGGAATATTAGGGCCCTGCCCTCCCTTTGCAAAGGGAAGGAGGCTGAGCAGCGGCAGGTGGCTCCCTCATACCTGTGCTCTGTTCTCAGGAACCTACTAGCTCTCAGGCATAAATATGAAGCATCTTGTCCTGTGACTCTGAGCCTGTGACACAAAGCTCATGCCATCTATCTAAAATCAGTAGAGATAAGAAGTTTCCGTGGGGGAAGGAAAATCTTGTTTATGGATTTATTTTTATTTCCTAATATTTATACCCTGCTTGATTGCAAAAAAACAACACAAAAAAACCCAAAACCAACCCCTCAAAGCTGTTTACAAAAAGATAAAATCAATTTAAAAAAAAATCACAACCACTGTTGTGTTGGGCTATGATTAAAGTCTCACACAGACCCTATGGCCACCAATACCTTTGTATAGCAGGCTGAGGACTGGGAAACGGTCCTAGAAAGGGGAGGAGCAGGGAATTCCATAAGCAAGATGGCCAGAGGAGGAGTGCACTTGAGTGTGGAAGAGCCTAGGGAAAGGGGAAGTGTCTGATTGAGGCAGAGGAAATAAGAAGGGGATAATGAGGCAAGTGCTGTGGACAGGCTGCATGCTATGTCTGCTGTCACTAGAGGATTGAACTGGCAACCCTAAGGAGGCAAGGAGGATCAAGAAGTAGCGGCTAGAGACAGGATGAGAAAACAAGTACTGAAATTTCCCATATCAATTTCAACTAGCCAGTTATTTGGTTGCAGGATCCCATTTCAAACACTGGACTTATTTCAAGTGGTTTCATTAAAGCACATTGGGCATGACCCTGAAAAAGTTTCTTGGGGTGCTCCTCTCAATATGGGGGACAAGAAGTGGAAAACTACCTTTCAAGGCTCTTGAAAGGGTTACCAAGATATTGCAGAGCATTTGTGTAGTTTAGATGCAATGAATGGCACTGATCCTTCTGTGCAACTAGAGGAGCAGTTTCCTTCCAGCTCAGGGTACCTTTCTGCTCTGGTGCTCGGTGCTGCCCTCTCCCTCCAGGCCCAGCACTTGCCCTTCTCTAACCTATTTCCTCTTTGCAATTCTCTATTTCCAGCTGCAGAGTCTCCTCTATGTTCTCTTTCAAACATTGCTCAGCTTGAATCTGCTCTTTCAGGAACAAAATCTCTGCCTTCAGCTTTTCCTCCAGGTGGTCTGCTGCTGTCCGAACACTAATGATGTCTTCCCGATATTTGAGGACCAGGTCGCGGAGTTCCTGAAAGGAAGGTTGACACAGTTCTAGAACAAAGCACTCTCTCTTTCCCATGCCCAGACACAGCCCTAACGTAACAAAATATTTACCACCCTGCCCCCTGTAGAAACCGGTTTTAAAATTAGCAGAAGAGGGAAGTATACACTAAAGAGAGAAACCAACATTAGATTCCCCTCCCAAAAAAGCTGTGTGTCCAAATGCTAGATAATCTCTTTCTGACAGTCAGCTGGGGGATGGTGGCAGGGTGAGGAAGAAATGTTGAGGAAATAGAGATCCACGCTGAGGAACATCTGACACCAAGGTCCCATGGCCTAAAGGCACCAGAGCAGAGTCATCAAGCAGAGAATGGTGTCTCAGCAAAGAGGCACCTGTGTGAGATTCCTAGAGTACAACTGGAAAATGCATACTAGTCAGGAGGGAGCAAGGATCAAGCATGACATTCAGTAGAGAGATGTCACATTTTCTAGGAAATCATCTTATTTTTTTTCACCCTGTAGAGTCAGGGGAGGGAACTGATGGGGAAAGGTGGCATGGCCAATTAGTCAGGTATGGCCAATTAGACTTGGGCTCACCTCTAGGGGATGAAACTTGGGACACATTGTATCTGATAGAGAGAAAGAGATGGATCATTGACACCTTTCAGCAACCCAGGAAGGAGGAAAAGTGAAAAGGTGAGAATCTAGAGAGAGAGATGTCCTACCCACTCCTGGTCAGTGTTAGAAACTGAGATATGAAAGCTAGGAGCTAAATGGCACCCTAAACCAGGTTATGGGCACAACAACAGAATGTCTAGGCACTCTTTTTATAACAAGAATACAAAGCTGAAAATGAATGAACTGCAGCTAAAATATTATGTTCATTTTTCACATGGTCTAGTCCTTCCCTTGCCCACCCCTCTAATATTCTTAAGAGGGTCTCTTATCCAGTCTTAAGAGAGTAGCTGGAAGTGAGGAGGCAGAAAAAGGTCCTCTTTTCCTTCCACTCTGCAGTTTTAATCTGAAATCTTAGGCACAGTACTGAGCCCAGAGCTCAGAAACTGCTCGTGCTAATGAAACCCCCTGTCGCAAAATGCGCCTAGAACTATGGAAGTTTTGAACACTGCTCCTGGTAGACAGAACCATCAAGGGAGGAATTGCAGCCTGAATGCATGGAGGATTTTGGAAATGTGACAGGCAGGTTGCTATGCAATGGGGAAGGTTAGGCCATTGTCCCAGGTACACTGGACTTTTAAAGGAGCAGGCATTTATTTCATTGTCACACTTGTGCACACAGCAGGCTCATTTGTGCATGTGCCCAGATGTTAAGGTCAACAGGTACTAACCTAACCTCTCACTGGGGCAGAAGTGAGAATCCTTGTGTTTGTGTGGACACAGAGGCACCTGAAACTAACTTGTACATCTTTACTCAACTATCTCCCTGAGCTTTTCATGTTGAGAATAACTTCCAGTCAATCACCACAAACGTATTCTCCTACCTCTCCAGATTCTGGCAGGATAAAGTCTTCAGCCTGCTGCAAAGAGACATGCAGGCAATGTTTTCCTTGAAGGCTTTCATTGTCTTTCTGGAGTCTCAACAACTCCTCCGAGACATGTTCCCTCGACTGCGTCAGGACAGCCTCCGGTGGAAAAAACACACACAAATATTTCAAAGTCACGGTTTCAAAATCAAGGAAGTTGCATCTCCAACATTTTCTAAGCTCACCTACCCCAGACTGGAGATAGGAAGTGATTTTAAATCATTTAGGAGTCAGTGGGAATGAAACTGCTGCAAAAAAACACCTTACAGCTAACCAACCAAAGATCAATTGCATCATGGTTTCTCATTCCAACAAGCAGCATATTACCAGAAGCAGTAAAGGATAGATGTGTCTTTTTTTGTCCGCAAGGGTGCCCTTGCTCCATTGCAAGGTCAGAGTTCTCAATTACCTCAAAGAGCTTTAATAGCCTTAGAAAAGTTTAACACTGAAAGTAAAATCGATTGCAGCAGACACAATTGAACAATAATTCATACCGACATGATTCCGAAGGTAAACAGACAAAAAGGAATCTTGTTACATGAAGTGAAAAGAAAAATTCAAAACACCCAGTACTAGGATGACAACAACTGTTCTACTGCTCAGAACTGAGTGTGCAAATAAGTATGCATTTGCTGTTTACAAACTTTGCATTCAGCCTTCATCAGTAAAACAATTTCATGGTGGGTAACATTATGAAGAAAAATCTACACCGCCAGTCAAGAAAAGGTATTACAAAATCTAAAATCAGTATCTGCACTTACATATGAAAAAGAAGGAAGTTAAAGGCAAAAACCAGTTTATGATAGGCATATTTTGTGCCTGTCTCCTGAATGGAAGACTGACCTACTGGTCAAGACATGGGCAAACATTTCTAGCCTAGTGTCCATTCCTATCACTGTGAAGTTTATGGGACAGAGCCAGCAACAAACGACACTAGGAAGACACTTTGGGCTCATAGATACCTGAATCCCACCTGTGTAATCCCTAATCCACTTTTCCCACTGTTCTAGTGTGCAGATAGAGTGGGTTCAAAAGCCATGGAAGCAATACAGGCCATTGCTGGATAAGAATAAGCTACCCCAGGACAAGATGGAAGACATAAAACCTCTGCCATCAACCGTCCCCAAGAGACTTTAGGTTGAGCATTTACCACCTTCTGACAAGATAGCCTTCCTGGCCTTTACACTGCAGGCAGAATCCATCATTATTTTATTATTTATTTATTGCATTTGTACCTCACCTTTTTTTCTCCAAGCAGCTCAAGGTAATGCACATGATTCTCTCCCCACCCCACCCCCGCACTTAATCCCCAAAACAACCCTGTGGGATAGGTTAGTCTGAGAGGCTATGACTCATGTGGGGACCGAACCCTAGTCTCCCAGCACTCTAACCACCACACCACGCTAGTAGCTCTGTTGGATTCCTCTGCATCTCTCAGGACATGATCAACTGAGATATCCCTACTCCTCTTATTGCTGCAGTGTCCTCAGCGCCCCCTTCCGCTGCCTTCCTTAATATTCCTTAGAAAGTGGCCATCTTGATGGGTTCCCCACCACCATGTGCATATCTGGGCTCCTCCAACAGCTGGATAAGCAGAGAGAACAAGGAAACAGATGCACACCTAGCTTTGCTGTCAGGAGTCAGCCAGGTACAATCTCCTTATTTCTTTCTCTCTCTATATACATATATGTAGGTGAGGATGGACAGCACTCAAGCTTGTTAACTGTCTGGCATCAACCATTCTTTGCCTCGGAAGGGCAGGCAAGTGGATAATTGCAAGGCTGTCATTTGGAGTAAAAAGCCATACAGTGACATTATTTATTTATTTAAAACCCCAAGATTATTTAAAAAAAAAAGTCTGCATTTCTTTTACCATTTGGTCCTGGACATCTCTCCTGGCTTGAGAAAATGCCTGTTGCAGTTCGCTAAGCAGGGCCTCGGACTCCTGAACTCTAACAACAAGCGAGGAGATCTGTTAAAGGGGAGGGGGGAAAGAAGACCTTATCAACCAACACAAATATAACACAAAAAGGAAGAACTATACAAAGTTTTCAGTAGATGGTGTGTTGCCCCTTGCAATGTTTCAGTCAGTATGTTCAAACTAAAGTCAGTATTGTTGAAAGGGCCACGGACAGATTGGTGGGGATGTCTATTAGTGCAGGAGTTTCTGGTACATGCTTTCTTATATAGCATGCAACTGAAGTCACCCAAGCAGCTTTCTCAACAGCAGTTGATAAAATTTGGGAGGCCATGATTACATACATTCCATTTGTCTTCCATTTTCTATGTGGAAGATCTTCAAGCTTCTGATCACATATCATTCAAGCATAGATGCCTTTGATTCCTTAATTTATATACTGCTTAAAATATTTTTTAAAATCTTTCTGATCAGCGTACAGATAACTGAAACAACAGACAACTTAAAACAAAATATTACAAAAATGCAGAGTGACGTATAAAAATGTGATACAAAGTTACTGGTACATGTAATACAAGTTAATACAAAGTTACTCATATATGTAAATCAATATCTATTCATTTTCCTTCTGACACATTCTCCCTCTCAGCCTCTGGATTCTCACCCAGGGGCAAAACCAACTCTCAGCTCACCTGCAAAAGTCTCACAATGAGAAGAGTTCCTGGAAACAGCAAACATCACAGCCTCTCACTCTAAACTTGCTTTTTATGGGCAGGCCCAAGGTGGTTGGTACTTCCTCAGGCTGCGCACATATATTTTTCCAGCTATGATCTGGCTACATAACTTGCACACATCTAAACTTCTTCTTAGGCTATAAAAGTGGCAAAGGAGTCTTGTGGCCCCTTGAAGATTAAAGGTAATATTCAACTAAGTAACCCCTTTGAAATTAATGGACGTAATTTAAGTCATATTCATTAATCTCAATGGGTCTACTCAATGGGTCTATTCTTAGCTGAATACCTCTACAAATTTATTATGGCATAAGGTTTCATGGACTACAGTCTATTTCATCAGAAGCATGCAATGTTATCCAGAGTTATATACGTGGTGATGGTGATTTTATCGTTTCTGCCGAAACACAACAACATAGAGAAGTCTGGAAATCCTTTGCTTGTTTTACTCTAATGGTCCCCAGAAGCCTGCCTGTGATACTCTGTAATTTTCCCCTTAACTATGATATTGTTTTATCATGCATTCTTCCTTTTCTTTTGTCTATATTTTTAAAATATATATATCAAACTAAAATTCCATGGTTGGTTGATTGTTTTATATCACTGCCATTAAGGGAAGCTGTTTACATAGGGAAATCACACTTATGGGGTTAATCTAGGGCTGGAATAGAAGCATCAGCTTTTCTTGAGTTATTCTCCCAAATCTCACACTGGGTAGGTATTAAGCTGGCTCTAGGTGCTTGACCTTTGAGAGTACAGGGTTAGATGAGGAGAGGCCACTTCTTTCCTCTTTCCTCCTCATACCTTTTTTGCTTTTGTGCTGTGTCTTTTTAGACAGCAAACCTATGAGCAAGGACTGTTTTGTCTTAATTAATTGTATGTACGCTGCTCTGAGCTTACATGGCAATTAATAGCAACTGAAAATAAATGAAAGCTCTTCAATACCAGTAATTGTTTTTTAAAAACAGTAGTCATAGAATCATAGAGTTGGAAGAGACCACAAGGGCCATCAAGTCCAACCCCCTGCCAAGCAGGAAACACCATCAGAGCACTCCTGACATATGGTTGTCAAGCCTCTGCTTAAAGACCTCCAAAGAAGGAGACTCCACCACACTCCTTGGCAGCAAATTCCACTGTCGAACAGCTCTTACTGTCAGGAAGTTCTTCCTAATGTTTAGGTGGAATCTTCTTTCTTGTAGTTTGGATCCATTACTCCATGTCTGCTTCTCTGGAGCAGCAGAAAACAACCTTTCTCCCTCCTCTATGTGACATCCTTTTATATATTTGAACATGGCTATCATATCACCCCTTAACCTCCTCTTCTCCAGGCTAAACATGCCCAGCTCCCTTAGCCGTTCCTCATAAGGCATCGTTTCCAGGCCTTTGACCATTTTGGTTGCCCTCCTCTGGACACGTTCCAGTTTGTCAGTGTCCTTCTTGAACTGTGGTGCCCAGAACTGGACACAGTACTCCAGGTGAGGTCTGACCAGAGCAGAATACAGTGGCACTATTACTTCCCTTGATCTAGATGCTATACTCCTATTGATGCAGCCCAGAATTGCATTGGCTTTTTTTAGCTGCTGCGTCACACTGTTGGCTCATGTCAAGTTTGTGGAGGTAGTGAGTATTTGATCTGTTTAGTCCTGTATGGAGTGTAGGAATAGCTAGGACGGGAACAGGCACATTATTAGTGGTAGATAGCTAGATGAAAGGCCACAAATGAAACTTTGTGAAGTTCTATTATTCTTAGCCTGGCTAGTCATCTTAAAGCACACAAACCTCAATTAATTACACATTATAAACTATCTACCTATTTAATAAAGGCTGGTAGCCTACTACTACTGGTAGTAGTAGTTGCCAATTCTCTCTCTCTCTCTCTCTCTCTCTCTCTCACACACACACACACACACACAAACACACACACTTCTCTCTCTCTCTCTCTCAAAACAGTTCTGCTAAAAGCTTGAACTGTTTTTCCAGGGAACTCTGGGGTTTTACAATGAAAAAGCTTCAGGCCTAGGATACCCTTCTGCAGACTGCTGCTCTTCCTTTAGGATTTTGCTTCTCTCCAGGTTTTCTGTACCTGATTTCCTGAATCTTCAGTGCTTTGTTTCATGTACTCCTCCAGCTCCTGTTTCTCTCGCATGGTTTTTTCGAGTTGGTCATTGGCCTGCCTCAACATCACCTGAAGCTTCTTCACCTATGTGGTTAGGACAAGAGCACACCATAAATTACCTTTCTTCTAAAAGGGGGTGGGGTGAGGACAACTGTCCAACAATAGTATCATAGAACTGTAGAGTTGCAAGGAGCCACGAGGGTCATCTAGTCCAACCCCTGCAATGCAGAAATCTTTTGCCCAATGTGGGGCTCAAACACACAACCCTCCTCAAGAAATTTGAGAAAGTGGGGAAAGAGATATATGACGATTTAGAGGGAAAGGAAGGAGGAGCTATAATGCTGCAGATGATTAAGGAGAGCCAGAGGCCTGCTAAGATGGATATAAAGGAAAAGAAGAATGAGATTATGAAAATCTGGTTTGAATGGAAGAATGAGGAATGGAGAGATCTCCTCATGTGGAGATCTGAAGACTTATGGATTACAAACCTGACTAAAGTGGAAGCTGGAGTTTCTGAGACATTTGGACTTAAAAGAAGTAAGAAACAAGATTTGGACTACACTTTTAAATATGGAGGTCTGGCTGTAAGAAATATGGACCTTATTGGGACAGAACTTCTCCGAGATTTGGTGTTTAATACAAAGGACTATCAAAAAAACCGGCAGAGAGGAATTGAGAGAGAATTAAGAGCCTCGGATGTGAGGTCACCAGGCTGACAGCAGATAGACTGATGGACATTTGTTGGAGCCCGAAACCGGGAAAGGCGGGGAGTGGGGCTTTGGGAATCCAAAGGGTGTACAATTATACTTTGTTTTCTTTTTGTATTTTGTTTTGCTACTTATATCAAAATGGGAAACTCTTGAAAGGGAATTGGGGTCGATCTTAGAAAAAGATATTAAGAATAAGTACTGACGTATAAAGACTGAGGTTTAGGTTAAAATTGGTTAATTAAAATGAAGTAAATATAATAAGGTAAAATTTGGGGTTAAGAACTTGCTGAACTAAAAATTGATCTGGAATACAAGAAGGGGAGGTGTGGGGAAGTCTGGGAAATATGTTATTGAAAGTAAGGAATGCAAATTATATGTGTGGTTTTTTCTGTTTTTTTGTTTTTTCTTTATTTTTTGAAAATTTCAATAAATATCTTTTTAAAAAAACAACAAACACACAACCCTCCGAGTAAGAGTCTCATGCTCTACTAACTGAGCTATCCCAGTAGGTCAGCATTCACTGACCTCATGTTCTCTAGATGCTCTGAACTTACAACTGCCTTGGCCGATGAGAGTTGTAGTTCGAAACATCTGGAGGGGTCAAGACTGCTGTAGAGTAAAAAAAAAACACCATGAATTAATGTTTGCACTCTTGATGAGAGAGTGGCTGTGACCAAAGGCCTCTCTGTATAGGAAGCAACCTTTTCCAACACTGCAGCAACTGATTCATTGCACAGAATTCTAAATTCTTTTCCTAACTGTAATCAAAATGTTGTACAACTTGCCTTTTCTTCTCTGCAAAAAAAATCAAAAGCTTTATGCAAAGACTGCAAAAATCAAGTATGCCAAGTTTTCTAGATGTAGGTGTAGCTATGCACAAAAAAGCTGAAGTGTAACATATTTTAAATGTGAAGAAGAGTTTGAACTTTTGGACATGAGAGACTCTGAAAGATCTGGTAGCAGTTAATCTGTCTGCCAGAGGGGCTTGCCTCAATTGATCAATGAACCAAGGGCAGCCTTCTCCAACCTGGTGCCCTCCAGATGGGTTGGGCTGATGGTAGTTGCAGTCCAAAACATCTGGAGGGCACCAGGTTGGCAAAAAGGCTGCCCTGGGTTAACAACCCCCAAACTCTTTTCAACCTCCAATTTTAACTCAAGGGGTGAATCAGAGGCTGAAGTGAGTTGAAAGAGAGGAAAGGAGCCCCTGCACAAACTCAGGGGCTCTTGACTCACCTCTCATGCAAACAAGAGCGGAGTTGTTATCACTGATGTGCAGAGGTAGGTGGAGTGCAGAGTTCCCTGCAGCCACAAGTGACCTGTGAATTAATTATACGAGAAAGTGAGTGCTGCATTGTGAATGGGTGTACTGTAGACCTCCTTGATCACGTGGAGAAGGGATCCCTGCATTGAAGGGGGTTGAACTAGTTGATCCTATGGGTCCCTTACAACTCTACGATTGTCAATCCAGGAAACCATCCCCGAGTCAACAAACTCTAAAATTCAACCTCAGCCAACCCTAATCTTGCAAACAAGGTCTCTACATCAGAGATTGGGAACCTACAGCTATTATAGAATTCCAAATGGACTCCAGTTCCCAACAGACCCAGCCAATAGGGCCAGTGCTGCTTCTAAAGCCCAATAATACCAGAGGGTTGGTTGCAGGCTCCCCACTTCTAGAAATGTGAATCTCAGAAGAATATTGACTGAAAGTACAGGCTGAGTCATGCTTCATTTGTGAATTGCCTAGTCCTAAACCATCCAAACTTTATGTTCTGCACAAACAGCAAAGAGGTTTTTATTACAACTGCTTTGATACTGGTAACACTTGCAATAGGAAGGAAGATTCCCTTTCCTCCACCACTCTTGTGTGTTGCAACTCTGCCAAAATAGTAAAACTGATGGCGCTTATGCACAGAAGGGAAGGGGCAAGACAACTCAATGTAAGACATTTCAATAATAAAGTAATACAGTACAGAAGTTCTTGTTCTGCAGCACATTTTGAGCAGGGGCAGTCTTTGAACTGCACAAGGCCCAAAGGCCACAACACTCGCTCCACCCACCAGATCACACCTGCCTGAGCCCAGATGCAGCCAAAGGCCTCCTCTCCCTGCTATGAGTAGCAACAGAGGATTCAGAAGCCTGATGCACTTCAGCTGCTCATTCTCATTTGCCTCAGCTTGACTTGTGCATGGGAATCAGCAGCTGAGATGCAGAACAGGAAGAGCTCCACAGCTTTGCAGCTACCGCAGAAGAGAAGGTGGTTAGACCTTATCAGATGGGCAATATGCAGGGAGCAGAGGTCCCAGGTGTTGGGGACTCAGCTGGGTCTAGACTGAGCCTTTGAGAAACCAGCTGCCTCCCATTTTAATTTAGTGCAGCGTCCCCCAACCTGGTGCCCTCCAGATGTTTTGAACTACAACACCCATCAGCCCCAGCCACCACAGCCATGCTGACTAGGGCCCATACTGAACCTCTGGAGTACAGCAGGTTGGTTTAGTGGATGGGGCGGGTTCAGACTCAGATAAAGATGCATCTATTGATTCCCGCCTTTCAGATAAGAAACCACAACTCAAGAAACACTCATGATCCAAGAGATATACTAGTCACATCTTGAACTGAGACTCAAAGGTCACTGTTTGTGAGATATTTCGAATGTCCAGTGATAATGGCAATCTTATCAGATCTTTCCGGGAGGGAGGATTCTAAGTTTTTAACCTGAAGGTTGAACAAGGAAATAGATCAACACAGGTGGGGTTTCTCTCTTAAAATGCCAATTGATTATAGAAGAGAAATGTTGATCATGTGCTCTGCTGACTTAGCTAGGGAGTTGTTAATGTATATATTTTTACTGTTTTGAGGGGGGTGGGAACCAGATACAACAAAGGAAGAAAATTCTTACAAAAAGAATACCAAGCTTGCAAGTAAACTCACAAGTAAAAAAACCACACCACATAACCCATTGAGCTTCCTGTCCTTTCCCAAGCAGTACATGTACACTAAAATGTCAGAGTGAAGGCACATAAGAAAGTACCCATTTAACACCAGGGTAAACTAAGAAAATGCTGTGTGTAAGAGACAAAATAAAAGGAAAACAACTATGAACAACAGCTAAGTAGAAAGAGCCTAACAAGAACTTGAGCAAGAGTGAAACATTCAGCCACAAAGCAATGAAATTAAGCATTTCAGATCTTTATATAATGTAACTGAGGAAGTGGATTATTGATTTCATTATTAACACAGCTGATAAAAGAATACTGCTAGGGAGATGTTAGTTACGTCAGATTTAACAAAGTTGAAGCAGATGCAGAAGACTATGTAGAAGATAAAGAGTGAGAAAGGATGGCTTCCTAATTTCATACAGCCCATGGCCTAATTTTACAGAGGTGGGAGCCAGGAGGAGGAAGATGACGACAGGAGAGGAAGAAAGGCCGGACAGATGGAGCCATGTGGAAGGAGAGAAGATCACTTGGCAAGCAATCAGTTCAGATCGCTGGCAAAAGTGATCTGTCCTTCCCTGAGGAACCCACTGGAGGGGAAGGTGGGGGGGGGAGGACGATGACAGAAAGAGAGTAAGAGTCTGACCCCCTTCCACTTTTGTTTCTGCCCAACACCACCCCAGGGTGCAGCCCCTAACACATTACTACTGCAAAGGGATGTGGACATGGCCCTCAAAAGAAAGTGGTTTCCTACCCTGAAAGCAAATTATACTTTACAAGAAAAGAAGCAATTCTGGGAACCACAGAATCCCTCCCCCCCCCCCCCGCAAGTGTCAACATTTCTTCCCCTTTATACTGAAGTATAAACAGTTCTATGTGAAAATTTTACTTCTGTCTGACACTCCAGGAATCATTTTATTTTCTCATTTCAAAGGTTGAAGGCTGGCCAGCTTCACTTCTGCCAAAGTCCATACAGCCGAGAGCTATGCTGCCCTCTAAGTACTCAGTGAACTGGCAGCAACTTCTAAGCACCAAGACCCTTTTGCATGGAAGAGGACCCACCTGATCCCTGGTTTCTGCCTCCTGGATCTGGATTACTTGCAACTGTTTCTCATAATTGGAACACATATCGCAACGCCGGCCCAGCTTGTTCCCAGCGTTTTGCACCTGGAGAACATAAAATTCATCATTTGCCATAGAAGCTGCAGAAACTCTGTAAAAACAATGCCAAAGTATCACAGAAGACTGCACTGTGATGGCGGCTGCAGCAAGTGCTGGTGGAGATTTAAGGATTCTGGGCAGGGCAGAGAAGTTTTTTTGTACTTGGTGGATGCAGCATCCTCCACAGCAGCAATCTTCAGGAGGGAGGAAGATGGTGGATACAAAACTTACCTCTTTCTGAAGGAGATTCCACTCGGTTTCACTAACTAATCTGTAACCGCTAGGAGATACGTAAGCGTTCTCAACACTCTGTGTGATGCTGGAGAGCAGGGATGCTGTCTCCTCCTGCTCCGGTGTCATAGCTGTGATTGCTTTCTCCTGGTCTTTGGTTAACATAAACCCACTGGGCATTTGCAGAGAGCCAAGGGAGGCCGTGTCAAAGTTCTCTGACATAGAGTCCGCCCCAACTAAGGGTCCAAAGTCAGACTCATCAAGATTCCCAGCCGATTTGGCTTTGTTGTTGTAGCCCAGAGTTTTGGCCTGCAAGGATCCTGATGTTCCCAAGCTGTCCGTTGACTGTGCCCTCCGCAGCCCCTCTTTGAACATGTCGTTGTCTGACTTGAGAGATTCTCCCGAAGACAGCAGGGCATCTGTGTCGAGTGAGTGGACTGAACCGTGAGTACTGTTTATATGCACCTATAATTTAAAGAGAGATAAAAAACACTTAGGCAATGCTTACAGCTGAGAAGAGAAGAAGCTGCCTTATACCAAGACCCAATCCTGTCTACTCTGACTGGCACCTTTCCTCAAATTTCTTGTGAGGAAAGGTTGCAACGTTTGGGACTTTTTCATTCAGAGGAAAGGCAGGTAAGATAGAAGTTTATAAAGTTTTGCAGAGCATGGAGAGAGCAGATAGAGAAAAGCTTTCTTCCCTTTCTCGTAACACTAGAAATCATGGACATTCAATGAAGCTGAATCTTGGAAGACTCAGGACAGGAAGCCCATCTTCATGCAGCACACAGTGAAACTATGGAATCTGCTCCCATGAGAGGCAGGGATGGCCACCAACCTGGATGGTTTTAAAAGATGACTGGACCAACTCATGGAGGCTATTAATGTCTACTAGTCATGGTGGCTCTGCTCTCCACAGCTGGAGGCAGTAATGCTTTTGAATACCAGTTCACTGGCCTGATCCAGAAGGCTTTCCTTATATTTTTTAGCAGCTCTGAAAAGTTTCAGCCAGAGATCTTTCCTTGTAAATTTCACCAAGTTTAGCATTTGACTTGGGAGAGCTGCTAGCCAGATTCTTCTAGGAAAGCTACAAGCAGAGCACAAAAGCAATCGCCAACTCCTGTTGGTTTCATGCAGTACTTTACATTTACAAATACTAACCTTCTGTTTAAAGGTTATGGCCAGTTGCCACAAATAAACAGATGAAGAAGAACAGGTCTGTCTAAGACTTTCTAAAGGTTGACAAGTTAGTGTCCACTATCACACTTTGCCTTAGAAAACTTCACGTATGCATTTCTGTTGTTTGATCTACATCTATAGTGAATCAGGCAACCCTATAACATCCCAATATTATATATGGGAGAGGAAAAATAAATCTCTTTGATCAATGTCTTCCGCACCCCACACTCTCGCCCCCAACTAGACTCCAGCAGAGGTGGGTAGAGTCCCAAATTCCCTGAAGCACATAGCAACAGAAACCTGAAAGAACTAGTTAGTAGAACATGAGACTCTTAATCTCAGGGCTGTGGGTTTGAGCCCCAGGTTGGGCAAAAAAGATTCCTGCATTGCAGGGGGTTGGACTAGATGTCCCTCGGGGTCCCTTCCAATTCTATCTTTTAATGATTTTGTTATTCCATGTGACTAATATTTCCTATAATTCCTTCACAGCATTAAGAAGGTTGCTAATTCAGGACTGTTGCCTGGGGATTAAAGTAGAATTCAAGCATTTTTTTTAACCAAACAGGAAGCAGCGTTGTACAAAGTCAGACTTTTGGTCTATGTACAATCAGGGTTGTCAACATGGCTGGCAGTGGTTTTCCAGGGTTTCAGGAAGGGATTTTTCCCAGGACCACCTGGAGATGCCATTGGGGAATGAATATGTGACTTTCTCCTGCATGCAATGCATGCCCTCTACCACTGAGCCCAAAGCCCCTCTCGTGTAAACAAGCTCACAGGACTTAATCTGAAATGAACATCCTTTTTAAGCATGCCTGTAGCAGTACGTCTCCTTTTTGTAATGAATGCAGGTGTGTGTGTGCGTATGTGTTGCTTAAAACCAACTGCACAACTCCAGCTTCCTATTTTACTACAGTATAGCCTTTGCAGGAAGCAATATGGCACGATGTGCTGGCCAAAGCAACATAAAAATGTCTTAAGGGCTTAGGCGTCAAACCTCAAGTACACAATTCTCTTGTGTGGCTTACCAGGACTTCACTAAGACACAGAGAAGGCAATTAGTGCTGGTGGGAGCCAATTATTATGGAACCTCATTTAAAGAACCCATGTAAATCCTATTAACATGCCCTATGAAAAACTGGCTTACAGCCACCTTAAGTTAAAGGATTAAAACAAAGAATTTTTCCCGTAGACACAAGAATTATGTTCTGCTGCTTCACAACGCAACTGAAAGAAGAATAGGCAAGATAACAAGGGAAAGACTGTCAGTCCTGAATATACCCCAGTAAAACTTTCCGTTTTAATATGGAGAAATACTGACTTTGCTCTACTGAGGGTGGCTGAACTTAAAACCAACTCAGTTTTAAAAGGGATAAGGAAGACAAAAACTAGCACAGCAAGTACGCCCAGGCGATCAACTTAGAACAATGGTTACATTCAAGCCAAAGCCAGTTGTTTACCAGATTGCTTATTAAAACACATAAATAATGGGGTGTAACTGTGCAACTTGCAAATTCAAAGCCAATTCCTATCACTAGAATGGATTTCAGATTCACCACCACAAGAATTATGCTGCGTGACCTGGCAGAGACCAGGGTTCAAATCCCCACTCAGCCACAAAGCACAGCGGGTGAGAACCACATATGCCACCCTGCATGGACATACCTTAAACTTCCCAGTTTAGGAAAAGGGCAGCCTTCACCACCCCAGTGCCTAGCAGGTGTATTAGACTACAATTTCCATCAGCCCAAGCTGGAACAGCCAAAACATCGAAAGGGCACCAGTTTGGCAAAGGCTGGTTTAGGAAATCAGCTCCTCTGCCTTCACATGTAGTAACTTGAGGCTTCACACCATATTTAACTACCTTTACAATTCAGGTTTTGTGTGCAATCCAAATCTTTAATGTGCATATTAAAAGGTTAGACTGGACCCCTGACAGTTAAGTCCAGTCATGGACGACTCTGGGGTTGCGGCGCTCATCTCGCTTTACTGGCTGAGGGACCCGGCGTACAGCTTCCGGGTCATGTGGCCAGCATGACTAAGCCGCTTCTGGTGAACCACAGCAGCGCACGGAAACGCCGTTTACCTTCCCGTCGGAGTGGTACCTATTTATCTACTTGCACTTTGAGGTGCTTTCGAACTGCTAGGTTGGCAGGAGCAGGGACTGAGCAATGGGAGCTCACCCCGTCATGCGGATTCGAACCAAAGACCTTCTGATCGGCAAGCCCTAGGCTTTGTGGTTTAACCCACAGCGCCACCCGCGTCCCTACTAATGTGCATATTACCAGAGTTTTAAGATGAGGATTTAATTTTTGTGACATTAAGGCTTTAGAAAATTGCTGGATAACTGATGCCTCATGCTTCATTCCGAAAAAGAGGGGGAAGGTCCCAAAGGTTGAGAGAAATATTTCAAAAGGAAAAACAAAAACAAAACAGTGTAGGAATTCACTGGGAAAGAGCTGAAACATCTGCATTCCATTGTAGGCTGAGTAGTATGTTGAGTATATAGTTATCAACTGTCAATTGTTAAACTATTTTTAAAAGGACAGGCCCAAGAATGTAAGATAAGGCCTGCCACATCAGGCCAATGGAAGCCCTTCTAGGCCAGTATCCTGTTGTCACAGTGGCCAAACAGATGCCTCAAAGGGAAACCAGCAAGCAACACCCGTGCACAAGAGCCCTCTCCCCTCCAGTGGTTTCCAACAAGCGGTATCTCTTGCCAAAATCTTATGCAAAGCCAAGGAAAATTACATTCTGCTCATTTAGGTCTTGTCTTACTCCAGCACCATTTGTTTCACATTTACTAGACTATAGCCATACATTTAAAAGGCAGATCATACACCAAGAGTACCATTCATTATGCTAAAACTTCAAGTTTGGCAACACATGATAAGCAAGACTCCAGCTACAAAGGCTGGGGCTGCTGAGGAGGCAGGAGACCATCTTGGCTGAGTCCTGGAAGACCTGCTCCCTGCCTTGCAGGCCTTTCCCACCTGGCCTGGGAGGGCGGTCCCTGACTGACTCCAGCTACAAAAGCTGAGGCTGCTGAGCAGACTCTTGGACTAGGGTGATGTCGGGTTTGGGGGTTGTTGGGAGGAGTTGTTGCTATTGGTTTTTTGTAACTTTATTTTAGCACTTATTGTGATTTATGTGAATATTGTTCAGTTTGGTTGTGTATATTTTAATGTTTTATTTATTGTTTATGACTACTTGTGGTTATGTGATTTTTTTCATGCTTCAAGCCAGCTTGAGCATGGTGTGGAAGGCAGCATACAAATAAAATTATGTATGTATGTAAGTAGCAGTGAATGAGAAAACTCATGTGACAAGACAGGATCACATGGAAAATATCCCTAGATGTTACTGCAACAAGGTGAAGGACTTGCCTGCCACAGGGGGTATTGGGTTTAAGGTTACCCTCATGCGACACGGTTCTTTGTTCCTTTGAAGAGTGAAGTGCATCTTGTCCTCCAAGCCGTGTCACACTCCTTACAGGTTATTTTATTTATTTTATGTTGACATTTATACCCCATCTTTCCACAAAGGAGCTCAAGGTGGTGTATGTAGTTCTCCTCCTCCACATTTTATTCTCACAATAACCCTGTGAGGTAAGTTAGGCTGAGAGTGAGTGACTGGCCCAGTGAGCTTCATGGCCAAAGAGGGGGTTTGAACCCTGGAATCCATGACAGGGGTTGCAGTTTGCTCTCAACACACTGTAGTATTGGTCTGAATAAGCCAAGATGGCTACCAAGGAGTCTCCATTGATTTTTGCCAACAGTAGCGTTTGCTAAAATTAAATACAATCAATAATGTTTTGGGAAACACATGCCAAACAAATCAGCTTTACCTCTTCACCAAGGAACTGCGGAAGGGATTCATCATGAGTGATGGAGCTTACTTTCGATTCATCATCGGGGCCTTTCTGCTTGTCTTCCTTCCTTTTATGAAGTTTCCGCTGCTCTTCATCTTCCTAAAAACAATGAAGTGTTTTGATGTGCTTTCAGCATCACCTATACCATTATGAATTTCAAGGTGGCAGATGACGCCTGAGCGCCTTGCTAAGCAGGGAAGGAATCGGGGGACGGGACGTCCCAAAGGAAAATATTGCAAACAAAAGAGAAATGGAGCGTTAGGTGTCAGAATGACTTAAGTTCTGGATTGAACGACTGAATGATTGCGAGCTCTAAGGTCCAACTGAACACAATCACAAAATGGTGGGCGAATAATAGAATCACAGAGTTGGAAGGTACCCACAGGATCATCTAGTCAACTCCCCCTGCAAGGTTGGGGGCAGGGGAGCTTGTAACAACAACAACCCTCTAGTCATCTTGATCAGGGAAGGGGAACCTTTGGCCCGCCAGATGTTGCTGCACTGCATCATCCCTGCATCATCCCTGACCACTAGCAATGCTGGCCAGGGCTGATGGGAGTCAGAGTTTGGAAACATCTGGAGGACCACAGGTTCTTCATCCCTGATCTAGGCGTACTGCTATTGCATCAGCTTAGAAGTCAGCTGCCATCAATTAGTATCAGTCACACATGTTATCAGGCCTTCATAGATCTCAGTCCAGACCACAAGTGTGTTAACAAACAGGGATGGGGCAAGAACTTGAAGCAGGGGTGCTCAACTATGCAAGTGCATCTACTGGAATTGTTGCAAGTTAAATTCAACGCAGGCATGGGCAACTGCAAGCAGCACCCGCCCCCTTTGATTCTGCTCACATTCCACAGCCCAAGTGCAGCCTTTCAAGTCACCAAGCATAAACAAATGGAGCAGCTGGTTTGCATGACAGATGATCTGAAGGGCTGCCTGGAGGGGAAACCGCTGCTGGAAGCAAAAGGTCTCTACCATAGGGAAGCTTTGGGACATGTGGGTTTAATGCAGCAGGGAAGAACAGGTTTGCTTTCTGCTCACATTCATTTTGAGTATTCATAATAGTCCTCCAGTATTTGCAAATCCTAGGTCATTTATGAGCCGAGCATGAGGATCTCCATAGACCCCTCGTCACACGCACATGGCAAGAACTGAAAGTGCACGCCAAGCGCAAAACTCAAACAAGTGAACCCAGCTGCAGAGCCATTTGCATCAAGTCGCATGCATCTCACAAATATACGTCACATGTCATTTAGAAATTGAACATGTAAAAATGTTTACCCTTTTTATGGATGGGACTGTACTCGGCTTCAGTGTTACCTAAGAATAATAAGCGATCTCCTTCACAGAGAAATCAAATACACGCAGAGCAGGTCTTTTTATAAAACACATTGAGGTTGTTTTGGTTTTTTGACAATCAAGCATAAATTTTATGAAACAAACATACATACATACATACATACATAAGCTGTCTCAAACACAGCAGATAAAAGAAAAACAAAGAAGCCCACCTATCTCGGGTGCACATACATACACACAACACATTAAACCATTGTAAATGTGTACACACATGACAATGCACACTAACCTCCTTGAAACAATTTCTGCCTTAATAACATATGTCAAAAAATATTCAAAACCCAGAAACAAATGCTCTCCGCATCCTTGCACTCCAGCCTCCTTGTTACCAAACGCCCACAATTATTATACTCTGAAAAAGGCAACAATATTTGATTGCAACACACACACCAACCTGATCTTTCTTCTTCAGTTCTTCCACTTGCCGAAGCTGCTCAGAGGTCAGCACCATTTCCATCCACTGCATGTCCCTCATCAGCAAACGCTGCGACTCTAAGAACTGGTCGTTGGCCTTTTGCCAGGTGTGCTTCAGCTGGTTGTGCTGCTGTCGTTCCTGCTCTAATAGATGGCAGACTATGCAGAAACAGACAAGGATAATGAATTGGGGTTTTAATGGTCACCATTCACTTCTCTCACCCAAGTAACTCTGGTTACATTTGTTTGCTATTCCGCACATTAGAGCTTTTTACTTAAATCTAAGAAAATGCTCACATTTTCTTGCACAGAAACAAAGTAGGCACTTATTCTCGCAAGAGTCACCATTTATATGATCTAGGCTAGGCTCTACCCTGGTTGACTGTAAATAAGCAATTAACATGCTTGGAGGGGCCCACCGCCTGCCTCCCCATTGCCTCTTGGCATCAATGGTCCATCCAGTCCAGCATCCTGTTTTCACAGTGGCCAACCAGATGCCTGTGGAAAATCCACAAGTGAAACCCAAACACAAGAGCACACTCCTCCTCCTGTGCTTTCCAGCAACTGGTACTCATTGCTGCCTCCAAGTGTGGAGCCAGAGCCCAGGCATCATGGCTAGTAGTCATTGATAGCTGTATCCACCATGAATTTGTTTTAAAGCAGTCCAAGTGGGTACCCATCACTGCCTCCCATGGTAGACAGTTCCATAGTTTAACTATGTGCAAAATAACTGCAGAATTGAAGTCTGGGACAAGCTCTGCCTGCAAATCCCCACCTTTTTTTACTGTCCTGTGATTAAAACTCTAATGATCCCCAGCACCACGCTCTGTATGATACCACTGTGCGGAAAGTAAGTGGAACATTCTGGAAGCCAATGTGGGCATGCAGTTCAGCCCAAGCACTTGGGTGCCCGCTCCTCATCTAAAGCACGGGTCTACTGTTGCCACCTCCTATGCAAAGGGGAGAATTCACACCTTCATGAAGTTCTTTCCGCAGCTTCTCTGCATCTTCCTGCAGAACTGATTTCTGAGTGTTCAGAACAGCCACATACATTTCTAGATCGGTCCTGCAGGATTTCTCAGCTTCCAAATAATGATTCAGTTCTTTAACCTGAAAAAGGTATATAATCAATCAGAGAAAGATTATGGTGAAATGCATGCAGCTGACTTCAGTTGCTGTACTAAAAAAACTGAAGTTTATAGCCACTTAGTGAATTCAAGCACATTTCTAGGAATAACAAACTCCACTGAGAGTCCTTTACTCCAGTTCTATAGTTGCTATCAAGTTTTTGTGGTGGCACACACAACCTTCATAAATTCAAAGCCATTAAATAGCTCAACAGCATTTAAAGATACTATCATTAGTCATTTCGAATAGAAAGCTAGCAAGTCACTAGAACTTACTAGCATCAAAATCAATCAAATGTATCTGAAAATGCTAGAAACTAACAAACCTGCAAGGAGTGTATATACTTGCCAAGATTAAAAACTAGAGTCAAAGAACAGTAAATAGATCTTGGAACATTTTCTTTATTGTTCAGAACACAGAGGACACCAACTCAAAGGCCGCACACATACAAGATTTCTGTATCCCAAAATGAACATACTGGTAGTCCTCTAGTCCACACAACCATCTCTGCCCTGTTCAATTTGACATGTCTACAATACCTTCCCCACCGCTATCTGTGGAAAGATAGAGCCTGAAGCTTTAGACTTAGATAATACACGTTGCTTATCTTTCAAGATCTGCCTGCTATACAAGATTTTCTACAATCCTCTGCTGAAGACAAACAGCAAACCCCAAAAGTATTAGGCAAAGCAGGGGAACGATGCAGCATCCGGCTAGCCTGAAGATTAGACAGCAGAAATGTTACCAGTTTTATCAGTAAAGATGGTATAAGAATAAAAGCTCCTACAAAACACTACTTTGGGGGGGGGGGGGAGAGAGAGAGAGAGAGAGAGAGAGAGAGAGAGAGAGAGTAGCTTGAAGGCTCACAACCCACAATTGGTTCTCAGTAGGTCCCTCTTCCCTTTCACCTGTCTCACACCACACCATTACTGTTGTGTAACCCCTTCAAAAGCCAAGCTAATTCACTCAGTTCCTTCCTATACATCATGCTCAAATTCTATTCATACTAATGTGATATTCTTGTGTTTTCGGTTGCAGAGTGGGGAAAACAGGGCTTGAAAGATTAAGTTTACAGGCAGGTCCTGCTTCAAGATGTTTGAGAAGCACGATCTATGAAAAATATTAGTTTCCTGCATCAAGGCAGATGACCCCATTGCAATCTTACAAACACAAGATCTTTGGACATTTTCCTCACCCACCTTTGAAGCCTCCAGCTCCTTTATCCTTTCTTCAGCCTCTGTCAGTTTGTCTTTCAAAGTTGCAATCTCCTTTTCCATGGGCATCACAACTGAACGAAGCTTCTCTGCATCTTCTTGGGCCTGAAGTCAACATTAAATGATGTAACAAAGCAACAATGGCCCAGGGTTCATTTATTGTTCTATTGCTTGAAGTGTAACAGAAATGCAGCCTCAAATTGCAATACTCCTATGCAACCCACATGCCCCAAATGTTGATTCTGACCGAGATGGGCCACAGAGCCCAGAGGTTTCAGACTTTGTAGCCTTTCAGTAGCAAACATGTTTGTGTAGGATGGCTATATGTTGCAGAGGCTTCTGGGAGGCATGTCTCACAGTGGGACTTACTCTCGAGTACAGAACCGTGGACCTCAAATTAGCAGCTCTTGCTGAATCAAGCAGCCAAAGTTTTCTAAGTTCAACAATTCACTTAGAACATTAAAATGATACCATGAAAAAATACTGACCAGGCCTGTTTAACTTCAAACAAGGCTTCTGAGTTAATGTGTCCTCTGACAACAGTCATGGCCCAGATCATTTTAATATATATATATATTTAAGCCTAACTTACTGAAGGCTAAGGGAGGCATCAACAGAATTAAAATTTCAAAATAGTTATGAATATGTCATGCTTTCCACGCAGCCCAACATTTCACACAGGGTTCCTGCACCCTGCTGCAATTATTTCAGGTTGGGACAGGGATACCGTCTTTCTATTGCTTTCATGCTTGAATGGCCCTGTAGATGCCGTTGGACTCCAGCTCTCATCAGCTTCAACCAAAAAGTTAAAGATGATGGGAACTGTAACCCAACAACATCTGGAGGGACACAGGTTGCCTCTGCCTCCACACTCAGCTGATAATGAAGACATTCTCATGCAAACATGCCTTAAACCTGTAACATCAACACACAGGAACGTATCAGCCCCTGCCAGTTAATTTTAAGTAGCCAAAAAGCAGCCAGTTAGGTCAGCCAATATCTACAAGTATTTATGTCATGTCAGGAACGTAACTACACATAGTAGCCATAATTGCACAATTGCAAATTTCTCTCATTCTCTCTCTCACACACACACACAAAGTCAAGATGTTACTGCCTTTTAAGCAGATGATGCGTTCCAGGAAATAGCTTCCAACTCCTTAAATGCCTCAATCAATGCCATCATTTTTAGTCCACAGAGGAGCCTAAGCATTAAGGCTCCCATTCTGTCCAAAAAACTAAGTATGTTTTACTATAACCACACTTTATGTGTAAAATTAGAAATATGACTTAAGGGAAGCAGATTCCTGCATTTCACAAAACACCAATTCTCAGTGACAAAAGATTGTGATATTTATTTAAAATCAACTAAACCATTAAAAAAATGTGCATCAGTACTTTACGTAAAATTTCACATGCATCTCATTATAACAGCTCTATTTTTAAAAACACACACAAAAGCACGCATTTTCAAATTATATCAACAGGGATATGCATACAAGGAGACCAAAAAAAGATGTTTGTACAAGGAAGAATTCACCAGGAATTCCCCTATACAAGTCCCACTGAAACAAACAGGACCTGCACAAGAGAATTTCCTGGTGGGCTACACCTCATTAAGATTTGCCCATCTCCCACACTATCCCACAGCAGCACTGCTTCCGATCGAGTCAGGCAACCAAGAGGCACATTTTGGCATGGGCTAACAGAGGTTCACAAGAGCAACAATACCTGCCCCCTATTGACCTGTTGTCAAATATTCACAGCCTCTGAACACATGGGTTATATGACTGGTCACCAGACTGAGTTATGGCTGCTAGGCCTATCTTTCATATATGCTTCTTCAGATCACAAGTACTGCTTATACACAGGTTTCTGTGATGATCTGCTGCTCAGCCATGGACTCTCAATGTTGTGTCCACACTTCAACTGAGTATGCTAGAGAGGTTTAGTTACCCACTCTTCCTCCAATGAAATCAGGGCAGTATATGGATGCTTCTCTCCCACTCCTTTTATCATAACTATCCTGTCTATGGCCCTGTGCTTAAGAAAAAGTCAATATAAGAAGAGCCCTCGGATCAAAGGTTTAGTGGGCCAGATCCAGAACCCTTTCCCTCCCCAACCTCCTGCATGTCACTTTGACAGGTGGGGGGGGGACAACTTTACCTGTCCCATGTCTACAGTCACATGACATATATTTGTGCCAAATCATACCAGGGGGCAAATGGGAATGACTGGAGGTTCACCTTCACTGGTCTGTCTAGTCCAACATTCCTGGTTCCCACAGCAGCAAACCAGATCCCTATGGAAACTGCACAAAACAGGACCTGAGGGCAATAGCCCTTTCCTGCTGCTTTTCCAGTATAACAAGTATACCGGAGAATGCTGTCTCTGATTCTACAGGTGGTATAGTCTCACCATGATTAGTAGCCACTGAGTTGCATCCTCAATGAATTTGTTTAATCCCCCTGTAAGCAGCCATCTTACTTATCGACTAAGATAGCAGCCACCACCACATCTTGTGGTAGCTTAACTATGACCTGTGTGAAGTATTACATTTTATTTGTCTTGAATCTTCAGTTTCACAGGATGATCCTAGGTTTTAATATTACGAGAGGGTGAAATAATATCTCTATCCATTTTCTCCACATCTCTATCGCATCCGCCTGCTTACTTGTCTCAGGGTGCCTGAGTAGGGAATACTAAGGGGAAAGCGGAATAGCAGGAATGGAGTTTGTGTTGGGGGAGAAGAGAGGGGAGGAAGGGGAATAATTTAAAGAGATGTTTGTGCTACAAACCTAAATTTTGTGGGAATAATTCAACTCAGGCACACAGCTTCAAGTTTCAAAGCAGAAAGAGAACATTTCTAGTTTATACCAGCTTCTGTTTCCTACTTTTATTTTCTAAGGTGACTAGTCATGACGAAAAGAGGGTACACTCCTAGTTATGTTATTTATTTCCCAGTTCTCAAGAAAAAAGACAATGGGCAGACAGCTTCCAAACAAATCTGGCAGTACTACATGTTGAAGTATGCTTTGATTCACCTTCTTCATATCATTTTCCAGGTTTTCCTCTTCTTGCCCTTCGGAAAGACGTCTTCTCAGATCCACTATTTCCCTTTCCACGTTCTCTCGGTATTGGTTCCACTGAGCTCGCTCTTGCTCCAGCCTGTGATGAAACTGGAGTTCATAGTCACTGACAGTTTCTGTTTAATAACAACAACAATAACAAGTTGCTCATCACTTCTTTAATCCCCCACATCTTCTTTAGGTGACAAGCTCATTAAAAGGCTGGCATATGTCTCGGAGTGAGATCTTTAAGCAGATTATTTGATGTCCTGCTGAAATCAACAACATATGCAGCTGCCTCATACAGAGATAGAATGCTGGTCCATTGACCTCAGGATTGCCTACTGCAAGGGTTCAGAGCTTGGTACCTTCCAGATGTTGTTGGACTACAGCTTCCATCATGCCTGTGCGCCAACCATGCAGGTTGAGACGGATGACAGTCAGGATCCAGCAAGATCTGGAGGGCCAAAAGTTGCCCAGTTCATCTGCTCTGAGTGGCAGCAGTCCTCCAAAGCCTCAAGAAGAGGATGGCCTACCCCAGTCCCAGAGAAGCCAGAAACTGAACCTGGGCCTTCTGCATGAAGAACAATGCTCTACCACAGAGCTATGGATCCTCTCCACCTTAGGAACATACTTCCCAAGCAAACAAGTAGGGTTCAGAGGTCACACTGTTATATATTTAGCACATTTCTCACTTGCTATTCAAAAATGTTCCAGGCTTGACCTGTCCCAGAACTGTAGGGACCCCCACTGAGAAGACCCTCTCATGTGTGTCATCATTCCTGAAACCTCTGAGGGCAGTGGAAATCAAATTAAAAACTGGCCTTGCCTGCCAATCTTAAATACAGAGCTGGTCTATAAAGATGGAGGTGACAGTTCAGGAATTCGGAAGGCAAATGTTTATTTCTTTTAACTTCTGCTGTATTTTTCCCCTTCTGCTTCTGCTGATTGTTTCATAGTTTTGTTAAATACACAAGACTATATCTTTTCCACCATTTCTAACTTGCTTGTGATTATGAGTCTTTTTATATATTTTTATTATTTACCTACATTAGCATTTGAAGTAAACTTTAAGAAAAACAGGATAATAATTTGCTAAGTACAGTATAATTAAATGAAAAATGAGTTTGGGGGCTGCAAAAAGTATAGAAAGCCAGAAAACTTACTGAAGGATGACCTCAAATGTCAACGTGATATCTCAAGCATGTGGTTTCAGTGCTACTAAAGCAGTGGTTTGGGGATTAGCAATATCACTGAATATGAAACTTTTTTGATAGCAATTCACCCATTTCTGTCAGTCCCACCTTTCATGATAGCCTGCAGAGAAGCAACCTCTTCCTGCCATTGCCTCTTCACTTCATCAATAGCTTCCTGCTTTGTATTTTCAGATACTGTCGCAATGGCTTTAATATTCTCCATTTCAGCCTGGGCTTCCGTAAGCTGTGCTCGCAGTTGCTCCAGATCATCCTGAGCTGCCTGAAGTACTGCATTTTGCCTCTTCAGATCCTCTGAAATGAAAAGTAGTTCCACTTAAAAGCACAATACATTAATGCAGAGGTTCAAAGTGAAGCCAAGGGGACAGAACTCCTGCTGTTCCTCATTTTAGCCATAAATGAGTCTGTAAACTCTACACTTAGTTTACTGCTTCATCTAACCAAGAGGATCACTGGCATCTCACTTATGCCTCTACCATGCTAGGAGTGGGAAAATTTACCTTATGCTCAGCTATATTTCACATAAATAATTATTCCCTTGGCTATGAAACAGAACTTCCCAGTACAAGAACTTCTCCATTACATCACTGCCATACAAGTTCCCTTTCTCCCTTTAGGATTGGTGATATAGAGCTGGCATGGGAAGCCTCCAGTTCATGGGCCTAATCTGACTCACCAGGCCTCTTAATCTGTCCCGCAACACTCTCCCTTGGGCAGAAGGTAGATCAAACCTACTGTTAGATTATTGGGTGATTTGCAATAATTCAGGCAAGGCGGGGAGATTCTGAAGCACAATTGTTTTAACAATAGCAAGAAATTGATATTTTCCCACGTAAATTAGATTGATGAAATGGAGCAAGCTAACTAGGAACAGACTTTGGTATGAAAGGAATATGAGCTCATTCAGTTCTGGTATTGGTACTGATTCCTGTACAGAAATAAATGCCTAGTCTCGGAATATGCTCATAATAGCCTGCTCTTTAAATCTAATATTTTTGTTTGGTGGCTTTGGTTAGGGTTCTACTACAAAATGAAGTAGATACAACAGGTCTGAAGTCTGCCCACCCCTGTCACACACCTTCCCCTTAGGCCATGCCCCTCACTTGTACTATTTTGCAGCAAGTTCTCTCATCATACATCAACACATTGCAGCATTTTACCTCTGCACTGAGAAAGGGCTTCCCATTTCTCACCACACAGCAGGGAAGCCAAAGTGAGAAAGGGAAGAAAGGGAAGGGAAGGGCGTGTGAATGGGGTGTGAGGGTTGGTCCTGCCCACTTTGGGAACATGCTCCCCACTTTCTCTGAGAGATTTCAACACATTGGGGGGGATGTTCCCCATCCCTGGTGTAAAAGCTTTCCCAAATTTTCCATCTGTATAGGAAAGTGAAGTCCAAAGTAATATACAAGGAAAGAGTTCCAGACATATCAATGATTATCATTAATGTAGTGGTTCAGGCTTCTTTGGAATTTCTAAGGGCACATATTTAGGCGTCATGGGAATTTAAGTAGTAGTCTATCTAATTTGATAAGGGCATGAGTCAGACCTGTCTGTGTACTGTGACCCGGAGCTTGCCAAACTTCTACCAATATGCCCAGGGTGTATTTTACTCATAAAGCCACCAAGGTTTGAGTCTGGTCTCAGATCTTTTAGTTACCAGCTCTCTTTTCACTACCAACAAGGACATTCTTTGTCTCCAATCTTGAAGTCTGTGATACAACAGTCAACACAAAAACAATGAATACGTTTCCCTAGTAGTCATGGCACTTCTATCCAAACAAATGGGATCATCAGCTCCCCATGGAGGTTTTAGGATGACACCAACATTTCCAATCAGTTGACGCTTCCTGAGGTGTTCTCTAAACTTGCACAAAGAAGCTGAGCTAAATATAGCTAGACATGTAACTAGATACATCAACCTAATCCACAGGTGTCCGGTGGTTTTACCCACATCAAGAGACAGAAGCAATGAATGCAAGCACTATATATCCCCATTTTAAGGTGTGATGTTCTGTGTCGTTCCATATTCTGGTAGTGACTCATTTTGGAGTGCACAGTTGTGACATTCTGCAAGACAACAACGCATGTAGTTGAAACCCCAAACTCACAATGTGATAAAACGACACCAAATTAAAATAGCTTACTTGTTCAGTTACTCTAAAGACCACATGAATGACTACAATTTCTACATTCAGTAAATTTAAGTATTACCTTCTTTAGCCAGATACAGCTCTTTAAATTTTGCCCTCTTTTGATTAAATTCCTGCTCACGGTGCTGCTTCGTGCGTAGAAATTCAGCATTGACTTTTTCCAGTTCTGCTACTCGTTGAAGGAGAGCTAAAAATGGGCCAATGGGGAAAAAAAGGCACATGACCTCAACAATCAAACGAGCTGCATTTCATCACTTACTCACTAAGGCAAATCATTCATCAGAAAGGAACATGGCAAAAAGCATAAAGCGTTTGTCCGGATTGACAGCTTTGCCCTTGTGGTTTAATACTTTAGATACTAACTAGTTTGCAGGGCTAGCACAAGACATTTCACTGCCTGAGGCGAAAGATGACATGTGCTCTTCCAGTCAATAGTCTCTGGATTGGCAAATGAACCTTAGTTTCACCAATAGGACGTGAACAGCATCCTCCAGTATGTCAGAAGGTGACAGGTAAATTTTGGAGGTATAGAGCAGGCCACAGAAGACACAGCTGCCTCACACTACCTAACAGTAGGGCTGTCCTTGCTAGTTTGTGTTTTTTAAAGCAACAGATGCTCTTATGGACTGTACCACCAACTCTAGCCCTCATGTCTTCCCCTGGACTGGAAGGGACCAGCACAGGTTAGTATGAATCCTATATGACTATCTGACTTTTAGCAACTATTTGACTTCTGGAAGACACCTGAAGGCAGCCCTGTATAGCCAAGTTTTTAATGTTTGATGTTATACTGTGTTTTGATTTGCTGAAAGCTGCCCAGAGTGGCTGGGGCAACACAGTAATATAAATAATGGGGGGGGGGTGTCCTGTCCTGTTTTATAGTTATTATGTTGTGCTAAATCAATATACCTAACCCACTGCAAAGCCTTCACTTTGAAGCACAAAATATGCAGGGTGGTAATCCTGTACACAGAAGCTGCCTTTGCTTCTTCGCTTATGTTAGGGAGGAGCCATAGCTCAGCGGTACACATGCTTTGCAGAAGGTCGTGGGTTCAATCCACCATGACTTCATTTTAAAAGGTGACAGGGAAAACTACTACTGAGACACTGGAAAACTGCTACCGTATGGTATGTCAGGATGATCAGGTGCATTTTACATCCTTTTGCACCGAAACGGGTCTTAAACCGAGGCGCGCTTTCCCTAATGAGGCCTCCTGCCACTGATGCCCTTCCACCGTTCGGATTCCGTTCTTAGACCGAGGTAAAGTTCGCAAACCAAGACACTACTTCTAGTTTTGCGGAGTTCGTAAATTGAATAGTTCGTAAACAGGGCTGTTCTTAAACCGAGGTACCGCTGTATACATAACTGAATAAAGTGTTCTATTTGCTTCTTATTTTGCTTCTTTAATGCTGGTCAAAGACTGTAAAAATAAAGATCTGATTTGATTTGCTAGCACAATAAGAGACAGTACTGGGCTAATGGTCCAACTTAGTTCACCAACTGTGAGCAAAACTGAACATGACCATAGCTGGACATATTGCCACAAGTGCAGCAGCACATTTTCAAGTGTTAACAGAAGTTAACAGAATTATTATTAATATTACTACTGCTGCTGCTGCTGCTACTACTACAATTTCTTACCCACTATTCAGCTTAAGGTCACTGTATTAAAACCCCAAGAGGGTTTTGCTTCTCCCATGGCCACAGCCACTAATTTCCACCAGAAATTAGGCATGGCTTTGTCTCTCAGCTGCCCAGTTGGCATTCTACTTCTAGCTTCTAGGTCACACATCTCAACTACAGCCTTGTCTTTCTAACTACCAGAAATCTGAGGGAGGGGGATCCACCCACTTACCCTCTAGCACAAAGCCACTTCTTTCATTTACCTTAAAGAACCATGCTTAGGTCATTACCAAGCAATTTGCCTGGCTATTCCAGCAATTGAATTCTTGTTGGATCCAGGAATTAGGATACCAGGTACAGCCTACCCCTCCTCCACCTCACAATAATACCTTTCCAACCAATATTAAGAGTTCTAAGTCACACTAGGCAAGTAGATTAACCACAAAAAATTAACCAGCTTGTATCCTGTTTCTATTCTGAGCACCACTTTAGCTCCTGCTAAACCCTGCAGTAAAACTTTCAATTAACAAATGAACTTAAAGCACCTTGAAGTATTAAATACCCATTTCATATATAATGGGGGGGGGGGTGGTTTCAGAAATGAGTTCATACAGTAAGCATGCGTGCTATCTTTAAGAAGAGAAGCACCTGCACACCTATTCTATTCAATCATCTAAACCTTAAAGCTCTGTATCTCCTCTATGGTGCCTCTATCAACCACAGAGAAGGTGGCTGCTATCAGGAGAAGGCTGCTTCCACCTGCCATGCTATACCCCCTGTTCTAGATGCCTTCATATGGGAGTACCTGTCAGAACTGTGAGGGGTTTTTGGGGTCTTTTAGGTCTGGTATAAAAGCTGGTGGACATGGATTTCTAGGTACTAACACCATCCACTTTTAGGCTACTATGGGATAATATTAATTGTAAGCGTCATGCTCTCAAATTTCTTTTGATATGTTCTAAATTAGACCGGGCAACCTTTTTTACCTGAGGGCCTGATTCCCTTGGGCACCTGCTTCTGGGCATGAAATACACTGTGGGGGCTGGGGGCCAGAGAAAACCTTGCCAGGTAGGCAATTTTCATATGTAATTGGGACAGAGATACAGGCAGATTAGATATCACGGCACTGCCCATTTAGGCCCTATCATGCCATGCACTATATTATATTCCAAGCAGCTATCTCTGGGTTTTCAGTCAATTCATGGAGAAACAAAAACACCATTATCACCACACTCCTTCTATCGACATCCTGGTCCCCTGCAGTTCCCAAGGTATAAAGGAGCTGAGATTAAGAGACTCACTTAGGGCAACTCAGAAATATCAGGGTTAAACTAGAGGCTGGGGTACATGAGAATTCTCAAGCCAAAGTGACTTAGGAAAAAGCATCCCAAAGCTAAGTACAGTGGTACCTCGGGTTACATACACTTCAGGTTACATACTCCGCTAACCCAGAAATAGTACCTCAGGTTAAGAACTTTGCTTCAGGATGAGAACAGAAATCGTGCTCCGGCGGCATGGCAGCAGCAGGAGGCCCCATTAGCTAAAGTGGTACTTCAGGTTAAGAACCGTTTCAGGTTAAGAATGGACCTCCGGAACGAATTAAGTACTTAACCCGAGATATACTGTAACTGTTCTGCCAAAATAGTATCAGACATGCATATTGAAACAGAGGACTGTCCCAAACCTCTTTGAACGATCTGAAATATGAAACAAAATTGGTGTCACTATTTATGTAGTTTTCCATCTTAATATTTGTGCAGCTGTACGCTCACAATTCCACAATGTATTACAATCTTCCATATGTAATTACAGTGGCTGTGTATATAGTAAACAAAGCTTGGTAGGCCAAGGGCACTAACGCAATACCATCTGACTGAAACAGGAGACACAGAACAAGATGCTTTCTAAGCACTGGAATGAGGTTGCTATGGGGCCCACAAAATTCATGCTACATAGGAAAACTTATTTCCTACGATTCACAGTATCACTCTCATTTTGCTTTGTTTTTATGTCCAAAAAAAGCTTGTCATACCAGTTTCTCTGAAGCAGACTTCTTATTAGTGGGAGCATTTGTACCCTGCTCTTCAGCCAAGAAGGCTCCCAGAGTGGCTTACATACAATTAATTAAAACAAGACAGGCCCTGACCACAGGTTTATAGTCTAAAAAATACAACACACAAGACAAGAGGGGAAGGAAGGAACAAGGAAAAGAAATCAAACTCAGGCACTCATTCTTAAATAGTTGTTCTTGTAATGACCAGCTTGCGTGGTTCAGTGGTAGCAGGTACCTGATGGAGCTGGGCTTTTGGCAAAGATGGTAGAATGAGCCCTGATTCCACCTCTCCCACTGAGGCAGTCAGATGGAACAGCAGCTCTCAGATGACACTTGAGGGACAGGAGGGCTGATGCAGCTGGCCTGTTCTAATTCAAGAATTCCTAACTATTACTACTTTTTCCTTTTTCTCCCCCCCCCCTTTGCATAGAGCATCTCTTACCACCCAAAGTCTTAAATTCTACTTGAGCCCTCTTAACATGGAATCTGGAGGAGATATTGACCTCAGGAAGGAGACAAGCTGCAAAGAGGCTGGAGAAGAGAGAGTATAAAAGGAAGTGCATTTCATGGTATTCAACTCACTCTGTTCACAGCTGTTCAGGAGCCAAACTGTTGCTCAAACCCATGGATGGGGAACCTGTGACCCATCTGATGTGGCCGGATGACAACTCCCACCATCCTATCATTGGTCAATCTGACCCAACATCAGGAGGGCTAAAGGTTCCCCATCTCTGGTCTAGCTTTTGGCTAGGAAACACACACACCACACACACGACGACTTCCTTTCTTATTCTCCTGGCCCTCAACTGGCTTTTCAATTAATTTAGCAATTAAGAAAGTGTAGGTGAAAGAAGAGACTGAGAAAATGCTTATTTGAAAGCTAGATTTAGTTCAGGCACTTCAGTGCTAGACACAGCTCTAGTTTAAGCATACTCGGCATTTGTGCCTAATTAGAAAAACAAAATAAAATTCAGATTTAAAGAGACTTTAGGTCAACCCAATCTTGGGAGTTAGGGCCTTTGGGAAAGGTGCTTCATGAATTCCCATTCTTTCAGTTTCATGAACGCTCCACTCATGCTTTCTTGTCCCACTCACTCCTGGAATCCAAATCTCAACTACCACTTCTTTTGAGGATGGAAGGAATGAGGAAATAATTGCCTGACTGCCTAACTTTTGTTAGGGCAGAATCTTATGGCCTTGGGACAGCCTCCTACTTGAAGCTCCTCCTTGCAGCTGAGACACTACACAGAGGACATAAAGAAGATTTTCTGGGAGCATGTCAGGTTAGATGAGAGATGTGGCCAAGACTGAGGACAAGGAAAACCCCACCTTTAAAAAGGCATGAAAAGTAATAGGAGAAACACCATTTCCTCTCCACCTTCCATCCTGTTGACATGAGCCCAGCACAGCTCTGGATTTCTTGGTTCTGGGGTTTTACTCCTTTGCCTGATTTGGATTGCTCTACTTGTGAACTTAGTTGGAGGAGGGAAAACAAACGTCTTTCACATATGCAAAGAACTGGGAAACAGATGTTATAGATAGATAATGTCAGCTATACCCAGTATATTTGAAACTGGCCAGATTTCAATGGCAACTATGCTAAAGTTTCTAGTTTTTCAAAGTACATGAAGGCCACTCCAGAATTTAGGCACAGCTAATTATCCATAGAATTATTTTTGAGCACAGTCGGATTCCAAATTCACAATACAGACATTTTTCCTGAATGCAACAAGAACAAAACAAGCCATCACAAGTTCAGAACAACTTAAGTGTAGCTGGACCAAACATTCTGAATGAAGACTGTGAAAGCCATCTATTGAAACAATAGTCCAGAAGAGTAGCTATGCTGGCTACAAAACAATGAGTTCTGTGCCACATTTGAAGGATAATAGATGTATTGCAGCACAGCACACAGATGGCCTCCAGGCAATTGCAAGGCAACCAATGAATTTTTATTGGCAACCTTCATGCACATCTTTCACACATAAAATGTTTTGAGCCTTCACCCTATTAAGGAGATTAGAGGTCGGGGGTGACTTTGAAATCAGGAAGCAAAGATATAACATTCCAGAAGTATTGATCTACAGGCCATTTTATGCCAAAGCTGATAAAAAAAGTCTTGCCTTTGCCCAGCTGAGTCTTACTGAAGTATACCAGGCCCTAGAGCTATAAAATCATCAGTGTGATCCATAAGATACCATCCTGTATCTCTCTGGGATCATGCAATAGGACCACTATGATAATCCCATGCCTCTCAATTACATCATTTACCTACCAGAGCCCTGTATTGTGCTTCTGCCTCAAATTATTTATTTATGACTGAAATAGACAGAATGGATTATTTGCTTTCCATCTCATAGACAATTTTGCCCAGTAACTGCCAGCATTTGCTTCTGGAAAAATCTCAGCATTTGAAGCACAAAGCATGTTTACTCAAAAAATAAAATTTATTCATCCCTTTAAAGCCTCAGGATGAAAGGAAGCAAGTGTCTGACATGTGTGAGAATGGCTCTCCTCTGTCAGGATTCCCTAGCAGTATGAAGGCATGAGAAGCCCTTAACCATCTCTGAAGTTTGTCCTATAAACTAGTTGCCATCTCAGCTACCTATGTAAACTGGCCCACAAATTAAGTGAGAAAATTTTCTAACAGCAGGAAGATTCTGTTTCATTTAGTTTTCTTCTTAATAAAAATTAGACTTGCCCCCCCAAAAGGCTTAGAAGAATATACTCTCACCCACAATTCAGCTCCCATTACCCTTTTGGTTCTCAGTTATGAGGATTTATGTACACATAATCATTCAAAGAGATGATGAAGCTATATTGCTTTTCTTGTCAATCTCCCTTTGCTACCATAGCTCTAGATTGTGTAACAGTCTTGGGTAGTTTTCATAGGGTAGGAGGCAATAAAAAAATAGGTTAGGATGGATTTTTAAGTCATACAGTAACTTGAGCCGTCTCTTTCAAAACAGTTAATGGGTGAAAGAAAGTCCCTCAGGGCTTGTATTAACAAGGATAATAATCTAGATTAACTAAAGATTTGAAATGAAATCATATTAATCTCTGTATGAACATTCAGTTTAGAGGTGAAGCAATTTGACTTTGCCTGATTTAACTCAGAGAAAAAAACATGAATATTCAGAGCAAGGCCAACTTAACTGGATAATGCTTTGTGTGTTTTATATGTGAATTGCTACCAGATAATTTGCATTGCTTTGCCTTCCAGCAATGTACATGCGCTTCTGTGTCATTCCTGCTCCCACAACAGACCCTTTGCCCCCCTTGATTCTGTATTCTTCTATAATACCAGGCCAATTCAACTGCATAACTATATACCAAGCAGGGAGAAAACACACACAGGGACTGGTCACTTATTCCAAGACAACGGCAATAGCAAAGGCCCATATATGATACATGCACAGCTATTCCTCAGAACACAAGGATCCTACAGAGGGACGAGAGGAGACAGTTACTGATGTACTATTAAATGACTGTGAGGGAGCTGGTAGCACCCATGCTTAGAAAGATCAGAACTTCAGCAACCAACCCATTTACTTTGTAGCAGCTCCATGAATGCCAAACAGTTCCACAGCCTACCGATATATATTATACAGTGGTACCTCCGGTTATGAACTTAATTCGTTCTGCAGGTCCATTTGTAAGCCGAAACCGCTCGTAACATGAGGCGCACTTTCACTAATAGCGCCTCTAGCTGCTGCCATGCTGCCAGCGCGCGCCTTCCGCTCGCATCCCGGGGCAAAGTTCGCAACCAGGAGCCTCTACTTCCAGGTTAGTGGAGCTCGTAACTCGAAGCATTTGCAAGGAGGACAGTACGTAACATGAGGTTCCACTGTACTGGGTTAGTCTATAAGCAAGTAGGTGGGAAGTCTATGCATCAGTAACAATCCAGTTAAGGGGGGGACAACATGGGTGTGTGTGGAAGTACTAACCTTAAAATCAGAAACAGCTTACATACCTGTCATGAGGTTCCCTTTGGATAAATTACTAAACTGCTTTGTCCTTCCCACAAGCAGCAAAACAAGCTACATAACCATCAACAGAGTTAGGAGTCTTGTTCCCAATTGCAGCTCTCTATGTCATTTCCCATACTGTTCCAGAGGGTACCCCAGACCTCAAAAGAGGTTTTGAGAGGCACGAGGGGTGGGGCGGGGTGTGTGAGAGCTGGGCAAAAATCAAGGGCCCTGCCTTGCAAATGTGGAACTCCTTCCATTAGCAAAAAAAAAACAAAAACAAACCACTATGGGATGCATACTCTTTGTAATAAGAGTTTTACTCATATATATTTAAGGACAACTTTAAGCAAGTATCCCATGGCCTCAGTTCCATGGGAACAATAGGTGCTTGCTCTATTGGGTTTCTGATGACTTGACAGACTGAATTTGCAGCCAGGCAAACAGGATTGTTGTGAGGCTGGATGAGACACAGAACACCTTTTGCTTAAAGACAGCACTTCAGAAATTTTAAAACACTGAAATGAGAATGAGCTAAATTGTGCATCAAGTACAGAAACCAAATAGGATAGCACATTTTTAAACCAGATAATATAAAATAAATGAATCGTTAAAAAATGGGTTGTCCAACACAATTTAGACACATTTACTATGAATATTCATTTGTTCTATGTATAGGCTTTAAAGGGGGGAATAGAAATCTTTGGTAAATCTCTTCATACACATATCGCCCAACACCTTTGACCACAAAGGGGCCCTTCTGCTACTATGAGAAGGGTGTGTAGTATTCGCCCCTCATCCAATTTTGCAAGGTGTCAAGATTCGTATAGGCTGGGGTTGGCATACCCATCAGTTGACTTCTTTTCTGACCACAGTCAAATATTGTCAAATATTCCATTATGTCATGAATGCCCCTATGTAGCTGGAAGCTTCCCAGTTCTGTATTTTATTATAGCACCATTTGTTCCCAAGGGAATGAGTAAGAGCTGCAATAGACACAGGCAGACCTAGCAGCATAGTAAAACTTCTCTTACTGGCTACTCACTTACATTTCCTGATCACTAGTAGCTACCTGGTATTTTGCAAGAGATCCAGGGCAGTCAACTTGCCCAGTGACCAGAGGTTACAAACTATCACAAGCTATAATGCAGCAGCTTGGAAGCATATGAAGATAGTAGAATATGATGTCTTGTTATTTCAACAGCACAACTGTCTTTGTTCCTCTCTTAAATCACAGTGGGAGAAATAAAGTTGAAAATGAGGTTATACTAACAATAGTATGATGATCAGAGACCTAGAAAGCCACAAACTGCTTTCTAGCCAACTTTTACATCAGTGTAGAGAATCTTTGTTTTTTTGTTTAAGTACAAGAATGCTTTGCTTCATGTGTGCCAGTACAAATTGTATTATGCTGTCCTGGGTCATTAGGCAAACTAATAATAGATAAGCAAAAAACAAGGGTCATACTGCCTTACAAAGTATATTTATGGGTTCTCCTGAAGAAAAATACATGTATAGGGTTCTGGCTTTCTTTTAAAATAACAGCCATGGAACAACAGTTATCACAATTATCTTAAACATATTACAAACAGCTAACTAACCTGCATAGGGGCTTTCATAAGACAACTTTACATTTGGCAGTGAAATAATATGATAAAAAACAAGTAAAATTAGTTTCAGGAGAAAGGGGCAAGCTTCTTATCCAGGGATCAACAATCTGGATATTCAATGCTTTTTATCCAAAGGAAGAACTTGATACTTGCTCAACTGGATCCAGTCACAAGGCAAACCAAGGGTTCCTTACAAATGACTTTCGCATAAGAAGTGTTCAAGAGCAAGAAAAGAGAGGCCTAGGAACTTTCGATGTGGTATTTCCAACTTATAACCACTGAGGCTAAACCACTCAGTAGGAGAAGGGAGAATGTTTCAGTGTTTGTGTTTACCAATCTGCTCCTGGTTATGAACTGAAAACTGTAAATTCTATCCAGTCTATGTTAAAATTCACAGATTTGAAGAGGATCCTAAAGAAACAAAGATTTTTGCTGGATCTTCAGTTTTCTGCATTTCCTCCCTACAGCCAAACTGTTCCTGATCTCTCTATGTTTCCTTCCTGCTTTTGTCAAACAAATTAAAAACTTACTGGTGATTTTTTTAAACTACACCATACAGAACCACTTAACTGAAACAATTGATTCCACACATGAATTTTATATTTCCTTGGCACAGAAGAGAAATCAACAGATCAGAACCTTGCACTTTAAAACTAATAGCCTTTCCTTTCAGTTTGGAACCCTATGAGCATCAGCTCTAACTTCATTAAATTCTTAAGAGAATGCTGTTGTCATTGTCCTTGAACACCTGATAGCTTTGGAAAAAGATGCACTTTCTTAGAGATAAACATGTTTCCATAGGTTACTGAAATCTAGGGATTAATATGAGCAACCCCACCTCCCTCCCACATATTTGTTTGAAAGAAGGTTGTCAAGAAGACAAACCTTTCAAGTTACAGCCCAAACCCCAATTGTCTATTTGCCACTGCAAGGCTGAATAGAGCTTGTCCACTGCCCAAAGTAACAGGCTGATACCAGCAAAGTACAGTACCCTTAAAGCTCCGTATCATGAAAACCAAGAGGCTACAGACTAAAACTACAGGAGTGAAAAAATACATGATGTTTCTCACTGTGGGGAAATTGTCACTTCTTGAGGACAAAAAATGCATACCCCAGCTGCAAAGTCATCATCAACAGAAGAAGAAGGAAGAAGCAAGTCTGCTAAACCAAAGATTCAACAGTATTTATCTCTGTCTTTATCATGTGCCGTCTTATGTGAAGATCTGGACTTTCCATGGCTGAAAGGATTGCATCCATTGTCAGTCCTACTCAGAGGAGACCCATTTTAATTAATGGACATGACTAACTTAGGTTTATCAACTTCAGTGGGACTACTCCAATTAGAGTTGGATATAGCACAGTTTATTTCCATTTGAATGTTTACCACACTGTATAATTATTTAAATGTGCAGACCACATTTAACATCCGAACATCAGAGCAGCATTTTATTTTCATACCAGCTCTGAAAGGTAGGTTACGGTAACAGGAAAATGACTTGTCCAAGTGCCTTCCCAAATGAGTTTCATGGCCTATCAAACTATTTTGAAGCTGCTAAGGCTTCCATGCTGCCTCATCCAACATGTCAGCCCAAATCCAGTAAGCCCAGGGACAAATGAGCATACATTTGACGCCATGTATCACATCAGGAGCTGCTTTTGACATTCCTGAAGTTGCTTTGATAGCTTCCAGGGCGACTCAGTAGAGCTGGTGAAAGTCTTGATGTATGCAAGAATCATCCTGATCTCTTCTTTGAACTGAAGTCATACTATCTATATCATTGTTCAAAACTCCCATTGTTCCAGGTGCATTTTGCAACAGGGAATTTCATTAGCACGAGCAGTTTCTGAGCTCTGACCGCAGTACTGTGCCTAAGATTTCAGATTAAAACTGCAGAGAGCTGCAGTTCGTTCATTTTCAGCTTTGTATTTTTGTTATAAAAAAGCACGCCTAGACATTTCATTGTTGTGCCCACAACCTGGGTTAAAGGTGCCATTTAGCTTTCATATCTCAGTTTCTAACACTGATCTATGTCACTGTTACACACATCCACCATGCAGTTGTATTAGTACCAATCAAACTGCTCACATACAGTAATCATCTATGGAGGCATGGTGGAAAATTGCACTCAACTAGAGAGGGGCAGGCTTCCTTATTTCACTTTTCCCAGTATATAGAAACCTTTGGCTGGAAATCCTGTGAATCCATCATTAAGACTCTGATCTTTGTCCATTATTTCCTAGCAAAAACAGGAACACACTATATATATGGTTTTCTTTAACTCTACTTTATCCCCACTATCACCATGATGTATAAGCAACTGCGCAAAATGTATAGGCAATTGCACAGAGAGCACAGCAAAATCATCCATCAGAAACATTCCTCTATTTGGAGGAATATAAGATCACCTAGAGTAATGACTACCGTATTTTTCGCTCTATAAGACACACCCAACCATAAGACGCACCTAGTTTTAGAGGAGGATAACAAGGAAAAAAATATTTTCTCCCTCTCTGCGCAGCGGCTCTTCAGCAAAGCGGCAGGAGAAACGGAGCCCCTTCCATTGCTCCTCCCGCTTCGCTTAAGGGGCGCTGAGCAGAGAGGGAAAGCTGCGCAGCACCTCTCCAGCGAAGCAAAGCCAGGAGAGCAAGAGGTTGGTGTGCACCGATCCCTCTTGCCCTCCTGGCTTCAGGGATAGCCGCCCAAAGCCTCCGGAGCACAGCGGGAGCGCTCCCGCTGTGCTCCGGAGGCTTTGCGTTGCTTTCGCTGAAGCCATGGAGCCTGCATTCGCTCCATAACACACACACACATTTCCCCTTACGTTTTAGGAGGAGGAAAGTGTGTCTTATAGAGCGAAAAATACGGTACCTCTGGGCAACCTCCAGTGGAAGAATGAAAGGCAGAGAGGAGATGGTACACACATGTTCCCTAGAACTCCTGATTAGGAAACGGGCTCAGGATATGTAGCACCGAGTACTGAGAACTGTGTCTCACTGGCAAAGGCAGGGAGGGGTGGAGAGAAAGAGCACAAGTTCCTGCTGTCTTTCTCTCTCCTAGGCTAGAACCCTACACTCTAACTCTAGGGGAGTGAAACAGAGCAGCCACTGCTGTAAAAACAGAGCACTGCACTGACAGTTACCTCTAATGGCTAGCTGCCCAAGCTTCTCAGTGCATGGGAGAGATGCTGGAGAGCAAGCAGAGGAGTGTGGTTGAGGGGGTGGAAGATCTGATTTTTTTCTCTCTTAAAACACCCAGTCACATTACAAATACCTGGACAGCAGCAACAGCAGGAAGAGATAACTACAGAACTTGTGAGGGTGGGTCTTAGAATCACCAGCTCATAATAATATAGAATACATTGTTTCCCCCCCAAGCAGGGCTGGCCCAATACATTTTGGCACCTAAAGCAGATCCCAAAATGGTACCCCACTTCCTGCCAGGGAAGGAGTGAGGGAAGATCTACATCAGAAAGAAGAGAGGAAAGAAAATCAACATCAGGATCTGCTGCCCCAGAGGATCCTGCCAACCGAAGCAGTCGGCTCACCTTGCCTCATGGATGAACCAGCCATACCCCCTAGTAATTATAGAGAATGATAAAGCTTTTACATAAAGGCTACAGTACACCCAGGGAATTCACTACTGCTTTTGCACAGCACCCTGAAGATATCCTGAAGTAAGCAAAGAACATACAAAATTAGTAGCTGGACAGGTCGTTGGACAAAAATGTTGCTCTTCTTCTTCAGGAGATGATAAGAACAAAATCCACATTTTCCGATAAAGAAGTTGCTTTTGCTATGAAAGCAATTATAAGACAAAAAGATCTGCTGCATATTTCACTTTTATTCTTTGGCTATTGCTTTCCAGCATTGCAAAAATCCTTGTAGGCACCCAAAATGTCAGAGAGCTAGAAAATACTGCAAGGTGGAATGCTCTTGTTTCATCCACCCAGCCATGCCCTCATCCATGATACTCCATTTCATCTCCTTTCTCACCTGGTTTTTCCTTTTCTCTCCCAACAGTCTGTCAGCAGTCCACTGCCACACTCAGTTCCTACTAAACTGTTTTGGCAACAACAACAAAAACACCCCTTAGCACTTTTCTTCTTCTTCTTTTTGGTACTTTTGCAAACATTGAGGTTTCCCTAAAGTCTGCTAATATTTCTCTCTTGTGCATAGATAGTGCCATTTTGGCTACATGAAGATACACATTGACCTCTAAACTACAGAAACAGATTTGGGGAAATGAAACACAAATGGGGCAAGCCAATCTCAGATGTAGAAAGTGGGATAGTCATAATAGCTGCAAAAATCCTTCAAAAAACCCAGTGCAACTGTGGGAATGATTCCCCACCCCACACCTCAAGGATCGGGAGAGGGACTGTGGACAGTTTTGGCACTGCATTTCAAAAGCATTCCAAGCACCTTAGAAGTGCAGCAACAAACTGATATATTGCAGACTTATTCCCTGAAGAAGGGAGAAGGGGGCTTGTGTTGCTGCTGCTTTTCCAAATACTTTGGAAGAGCAATGTAACTGTAGGAGCAATCCTTACCTCACCCTGCTATCCAGGTCCAAGTTTGGAGTTGAGGAAGAGAATAGAAGATTGCCCTTGACACTGTATATGGGGACATAGCATTAAGCCAGGGACACAATCCTTTCCTTTGGGAGAGAGCAGGTTGCTAGCGACTACAAGTTTTTGGTTGGCCACCAAGGCCCACAAAAATTTCTGAATCACAAACACAATAAATCTATGAAGCTCCAATCAGTCATAACAAGCAACTTCACATAAACTGCATTCATTTAACTTTCTCCACTTAATTGCTTCACAAGAACAACGAACTGAATGCACATTAAATCCTGTGATTCACTCAAATGAAACACTTCGTTTCAGTTTGAAAAGAGACAAGAAGTTCAGCCAACATGCTGCTATAGCAGTGTTACATGCACTGCTACCCCAATCACCTTGGGAAGAAAACAGGGACACTTGAAGCCAGGATTGACCCAAAGCAGGTGGTGGTGATGGCAGGGAACAATTTTGTGAGTGCTGGCCTCCCTTCAGGAGAAGCACGCCAGGGAGCAATTGCTTGCCTCAGAACCAGGACCCATCAGGTCCCATGCAAATGGTGGCAGGGCACCAGCCCCCATCCTACCATCATTTGACATTCTGGGGGAAATTATGCATGAAGTCCAGCTCTCTGTGAACTAGTGCAACCAACTGCTGTGATATACAAGAGATAGGTGACCAGAGCAGATGCTGGACAAGCACCCTTCTCAAGCCTAATCTGCAAGTCTGAATTACAGTCACCACCCTGAAATAAATTGTACAATGCCCTAAAACTCTAAACAGAATGAAGGATGATATCAGTAAGTTTCAAATAAATAAAACTCACATTGCAAGATGACCTGTACACGGCCACCACTACCATCTAACGCTGTATACCAGGACCCGTAAATAGCTACCCACCTGTGGTGTCACCTTCAGGCAAGTAGGCAGGGAAACTCTTAAACTGTGGTTCTTCCTACGACCTTTTCAGGCCACCCATGTGCCAGAAATGACTAATCTATACATGTGGGCTGGCAAGTGAGTAACTTTTATAAACTTAGGCTGAAGAAGTTACAAAGCTGGGCAGTAGTTGAAACCTCACGCATCTCTTACCAGCAACTCAGATAATGTTGCTTGTATCCAGCCCCACTCCTGCTGGCTGGGGCTGAGTACAACATCTGGAGCGCAACAGGTTCCATGCACCTGGGCTAGAGTGCCAGACTACAAATGGGTAGATCTAGATTCAGATCCACACTCAGCTGTGAAACTCATGGGGATGACCTTGTGGTTTGTCACCACCTCTCTGCCCAACATACCTCCCAGGGTTATTATAAGCATAAAGGTTGAGGAAAGAACTATGCATGCAGTATTGAGTTCACTGGAGGAAAGTGGGGGATAAAATATAGTTTTGTGCCCTCATGAGTCATTCCAACTGCAGCCACTGAAAATTTTAAAAATCATATATATTTTTTAAAGGATGTGATAATGTCAAATTCTTATTCTAAACCAATAAAAACACTCTGTTCCAGTTAACATTCAACAGAGGCTTTTGAACAACAGTTCTGGTCTTGTTGCAAATGAACAAAAATGAAGGTTCAATCTTCTTTTCAGTTCAGATTTGGTTGATGTACTGCATAAAATATAATTTGGCAGCTAAGAATGCACTACAAGTAAAGATCAACAAGTCTAATTCTCTGTCTATAAAGATATTTGCTTAACTGCATCCATTCCCCTACAAAGAATTATCCAGTCTTTGTTTCTTGTTCTCCAAAAAACATGCCACTGGTCAATCGTGAAGTGATTAAACTAACTTTCCCCCAGAATGTCCTAGGTTAATATTATGAAGCTTCAGTAAAAGTTTTCTTACAGAAGTTGTTATAACTGCCTCTCCAAACACAAATAATCATAATTACCTACCCAGATAAATACAGTACCTCTTTCAATTCTAAAACAGTATGTTAAGTCACTTCACTGGATTTAGTTCATCCAAGTGAACTCCCTGACCTTAGTGATACATTTCTTACATGAACCTGTCAACTAAATTCTTTGCAGCATTTCTGGCCCCTGCTCTTTATATACATAGGCAGATATTCCATAGGCTTTTAATTAGTGTACTAGAGGTAAAGGAGCCACTCTTCTTGAATAAATCTATGACTACCATTGACCTACCACAAAATTCCTACAACACCAGCAGGTTATCACTGATGTGCTTTTTTTTTTTTTTACTTTTCATAGAAGAAAAACTGAGAATGCTACCTTGCAAACTGATGCCTCAGTGGGACCTTCAATGTGTACCATTCCAGTTGCAAGTCCTACACTGTTCCACATAAATTCACTCAAAAGTCTTAGGCTGGAGCCACAAGTGTACAAGCTTACATTTTACACTCCCTCTCTGCATTAACATATTGTGAATGGTTCAGTATATATTTATTCAGATCACCAGCCAGTACTAAAGATGACTCATACTAACAGAGTTTTAATAGTGGCATAAACTGAATATATTATGTTTTCAGCCCCAGTATAATAGTTCACATTCTGCTGTTCTTAGGAATAGTAATATTCAAATAACATCCTTTCTCTTCATCCCGCATACTTACTTTTCCAGATTCATCCCTCTGAAAATAGGCTTCCCAAATCTTTACATAGCTAATGAAGAGGAAGAGTAGAGCAGGCACATTAAGAAGCTCCAAAGAAAAGACTACCTAAAGGATCTTTACATTCTGGTATAAACGGGCTAGGTGAGGGCCAATAAACAGAAGCTTATTCCAGACAAGACAGAGGTGATTCTGATAAGAAGGGAACAGACTGCAGAACAGGGATGCAGTCCATTTGGGATGGGATAGTACTTCCCTTGAAGAATCTGGTTCACCATCTGGAGGTACTATTGTATTTGGATATACAGGTGGCAGTGATGGCCCAAAGGGTCTTTGCCTGTCTTAGGCTAGTATGCATCATTTGTGAGAATGTCAGATCTGGCTACAGTAACATATCATTTAATTACATTCAGGATGTATTATTGTAATGCACCCTATATGAGTTTCCTTTTGAAGAGTGTTAGGAAATTTTAAGTGATCCAGAAAATGGTTGGAAGGATGTTAATGGCCCCATGGGATAACATTACACAAGCCTATCCAGCCTGGTGCTTTCCAGGATGCGCTGGCTGTGGATGGATGGAGTTTTAGTCCAAAACTAGGCACCAGTATGGTGAAGACTGTAGCAATGATTCTCCAACATCAGCTTCGTTGGACTGGTCATGTTGTGTGGATGCCTGATTATCGTCTTCCAAAGCAACTACTCTATTCCAAACTTAAAAATGGAAAGTGTAATGCTGGTGGTCAACAAAAACAGTTTAAAGACTGTCTCAAGGCAAATCTAAAAAACTTATACTACAACTGGGAAACACTTGCCTGCGAGCACTCCAGTTGGAGAACTGCCTTCACCAAAGGTGTCGTGGACTTTGAAGACACTCAAATTCAAAATGCAAGGGAGAAACGTGCTAAGAGGAAGGCATGCTTGGCAAATCCACACCGTGATCAACTCCTGCCCGGGAACCAATGTCCCCACTGTGGAAGGACGTGTGGGTCCAGAAATGGCCTCCACAGTCACTTATGGACTCACTGTTAAAACTGTGTTTATGGAAGACAATTTTACTCGGCTGCAAGTAAGAAGAAGATACCTATCCAGCATCAGCTGCACTGGTTGCCAATTTGTTTACAGGTTTCACAGTGTTAGTAATTCCTTTTAAATCCCTAAGTGGCTTGAGTCCTGGATACCTGAAGGACCACCTTATCATGTAACAGCCTGCCTACTGCCTAAGATCTGATGAAGTGATCCTTCACACTGTCCTGCCTAAGGTGGAAGCTCCATTTTCTGTTATGAGGTACTTTGTGATGTATATTATTAGATGAGTAGGGTAAACATTCTCATAGAAATAAATCCATATTGCCATGACAGGTATTGTCAGTCACATAACCCTAAACTCTGTGTTGCTACTTGATTCTCAGGTACCAAGTGTTCGGTACTGTTTGCTAGCTCCGCCCTTTTCTTGGGAAGAGACAGCTGACTATTGTGTCACTGTTCAGGATTAATGCAGTTTACTCTACCATGGGGCTGTATTTGAATGGTGTGAAGAAATTACCTATGATCCAGGATGCAGCAGCTGAACTCCTGACCATTGCAGCCAGAGAGAACATTATGTAGCTATTATTAAGGAAGAACACGTACCTTGGTTTTCTAACAGCTTCATTTTTGAACATTTTGGTTCCCAAACGCCGCAAACCCGGAAGTGAGTGTTCTGGTTTGCGAGCTATTTTTGGAAGCCAAATGTCTGATGGAGCTTCTGTGGATTCCAATTGGCTGCAGGAGCTTCCTGCAGCCAATCAGAAGCTGTGCTTTGGTTTCCGAATGTTTTGGAAGTCGAACAGACTTCTGGAACGGATTCCGTTCGACTTCCAAGGTAGGACTGTATTGCCCATTTGCCTTCATGTCAAATTTAAAGTGCTAGTAATTACACTCAAAACATTAAATAGTATTTGTCCTTTATCAAATATGTCTCCCACACCTGCATCTTCTAAAAATCTGCAGATGAAGCCCTGCTCTATGTGTCTTCAGTGGTGGAGATGTGTAAAGTGGTAGTTTTTCTGTTTTGGCTCAGCTTCTTTAGGAACTCAATCCTTTGGGCCTGTCCAATTCACTCCTTGTTTTAGAACAATTGTTAAGATCTTCCTGCTTCAGAAGTCCTTTTTATTTTTTTACTGAACAGTAGCAACAACTTTTATTGCATTGTTAGTTTAATCTGATTTGTTGGTTTTACAATCTATTGTTTTAGAGCTGTTTTACTTTTCTGTTAATTATTGCAAACTTCTTTGAGAGCCCAGCAGTAGTGGATAAGTGGAATAAGGATATAAGAAGAAACTTGCTAGATCAGGTCAAAGGCCCACCTGGTTCAACCCATGTGTTCTGACAGTGGCCAGCCAGATGCCTACAGAAAGCCTTAAGACATGACCTGAGCACAACAGCACTCCAGCACTTGTGGTTCCCAGCAACTGGTATTCACTGCCTTCAAAGGTGGAGGCAGAACATTAATTCTATCCTTATCCCCCATTAATTTGTGTAATCATCTTTTAAAGCCATCCAAGTTGCTGGCCATCACTACATCTTGTTGAACAGAATTATGGGAGCAAATTCCACAGTTCAAATGTGTGCTGTGTGATAAAGCACCTTGTCTGTCCTAAATCTTCTAACATTCAGCTTCATCGGACAGTCCTGGGCTCTAGTATCAAGAGAGAGGAAGAAAAATGCCTGCCTATCCACTTTCTCCACATCATATAGAATGTTATGCACCTCTATCATGCCCCTCATTACCTGACTTTTTCCTAAGGAGATGCAAGTAACATAAATATGTTGTATTGTATTGTATTATGCATAACATAACTTTTATTTTAATGTAAAAATATGTAACTGATGTAGCTTATGATAGCACCACATAAAATTTGATTTTCAAAAGTTGGGCACATCCTTATCCAGGTAAATCCCATTAGCACACTTCAATAGTAGTGTCACACCAGCTAAAATAACTGCTGTTTCATTGTACAGAAACAGCACTTCTGCTACCACATGGGACTTGCATGTGTGCGCGTGCGCGCAGACACACACACACACACACACACACACTCTTCCTTCACACTCACACTTCTCCCTCGAAATTCAACTCCACAACCCAACCCTACAGAGCCTTTTGACTCTCGTTGCAGTTCGAAAGCACGTCAAAGTGCAAGTAGATAAATAGGTACCGCTCCGGCGGGAAGGTAAACGGAGTTTCCATGCGCTGCTCTGGTTCGCCAGAAGCAGCTTAGTCATGCTGGCCACATGACCCGGAAGCTGTACGCCCGCTCCGTCGGCCAATAAAGTGAGATGAGCGCCGCAACCCCAGAGTCAGTCACGACTGGGCCTAATGGTAAGGGGTCCCTTTACCTTTACTCTCCAAGAAGAATTCAACCACTGGATCTGTCTTGTTCATTTCACCAAAGGCTTACAGGTCAACCACAACTTCAGAAACATGGGATAACCCAGGGCTGTGGATGTGCAACTGCCAACAGCATGAAGCTGAAGGAAAAGGGAACTGAGGCTGCCCACTGTGCAGAAGGGGGAAAGCTTGAAGTTTTTGTTGCATGGAACATTGGACTCATTTTTGCACAGGGCTTAGTAGGCTAAAGGAATGGGTTGTATATGGCTGCAAAAAGGTGGTGGTGGTGGTGGAATATTTTACCAGCAATGATTTTAACTGTAATTTGAATGTTGGATTTCCAATCCACAAAAATTAATGCCACAATAAATGTTATTCTTTTAAGGTGCTACAAACTCAGGAGATTCGTTATGAGGGGAGTAAGACATAAAAACACAGAGCGCTTGAGGTGAGGATTGAAGGGAGTAGCTACTGAGGGTAGAAACCAGTAGGCTGGGGGTGGTGATGCCTGTAGTGGTGGGGCAGGAAAATGATAAATTAATAGGTGTGGGTGTGGGTGGAGAGAGAGAGAGAGAGAGAGAGAGAGAGAGAGAGAGAGAGAGAGAGAGAACGAACCAGTAAAGCACAAGATGGGGGAGAGAAACACTCCTTAAAGATAGGATGAAACTGTTAAGGAGAAACCAGTAGGCTGGGGGGGGGGGTGCATAGAAGTAATTGCAAGGCGATGCCTTCGGTGGGGTGGGGGGCAGGAGAAAGATAAATTACGGGGCGGGGAGGATAAAAGAGAAATAAAATAAAGCACGAGACAGGGAGAAGACTGATAAGGAGATAGCACTGCGAGGAGGGGGGAGGGAGAAGTAAGGGTTAGGGAAGCAAAAGAAGGAGTTGCATGGGGATGCCTGTCGTGGTGGGGCAAGAGAAGGAGATACATTACTGGCGTGGGGGGGGAGAGAGAAGAATAAAGTAAAGCACGAGATAGGGTGGGGGGGTGAAATAGTCCTTTGATGTGGAGGGAGGAGACTGGTAAGGAGAAACCACTGGGGGGGGAGGTGAGGGAAGTGACAATTTAAAAGTGGGGGGGCACGAACAGGGGGTGTCAGAGGCTTGATATTGGGGAGAGGGGAGAACCCCCCTGGGGGTGGGGCTACACTTCCGCCGCCCCCTTCCAAGCCTCCCTGGCCTGCATCCCCAGCGCCATCTGCCCGCCCCCCACAGACACACACGCGACCCCCCAGGCCCAGGTAAGCCTTCGCAGGCCGCGCCCGGGCTTTCCCTCCTCGTCCTCCTCCTCACCTTCGGTCGACGACTCTTCTGCCGCCGCCCCGGGCTGGGCCATGGCTGAGCCAGCTCACGCCGAGGCCGGGCCCGCTAAGTCAGGCGAGGGGAGCGGAGCGAGCACAACAGGGGCCGCCGCCTCAGCCTCCGCCGCCGGCCCTGGGCCGCCTCAGCCGCCTCATCCTGACAGGCAAAAGGGGCGGGCGAGGAGCTGGGGGGCGGAGGAGGAGAGTGAGGGGGAGCTCTGCGCATGCGCCGGGTTGCCAGCGTCTGAGGGGAGGCTGGCGGGCTGCGGGAGGGGAGCCTCAGCCGGGGAGGTTTATAACCACGGGGAAAGCCGGCTTTGGGGGAGCTGTGGCTGACAAGGACTCCCGGGGCGGGGCGTAGGGGGGTATTTTTTCAAAAGGAAGAGGTACACGCGTACAAAAATTAAGGGCGCATTCACACGTTACGCGCCAGGGGGCTCAAAAGCCCGAGTGACAAAAATTAAGCGCGGGGGAGCATTCTTCAAACTGCAGGGGGGTGGGGAAATAGAGGCTGGGTTTTTGCAAATTGGTGCACAAAAATAGGGGTGCTTTCACATGGTAAAACTTCACTAGGGTTTACATGGAATTATAGAATTGTGGAGTTGGAAGGGACTCTGAGGGTCATCCAGTCCAACCCCCTGCAAAGCAGGAATCACAGCCATGACAGATGGCCATTTATCCTCTGCTTAAAAACCTCCAATGAAGGTGAGTCAAACAGCTGTTACCCTCAGAAAGTTATTCCTGATAATTCGTCAGAATCTCCTTTCTTGTGACTTGAAGCCATTGGTTCAGGTCCTACCCTCCTTAGCAGGAGAAAACAAGCTTGCTCCATCTTCCATGTGACAGCCCTTGAGATATTTGAAGATGACTTGGCTAACTCCTGTCAGTCTCCTCTTTCTCCCCTTGTGGGGTCTGTTCACAAGACTCAAGAAGAATTGTGACTGTAAAGAAAAAGCATGGCAAGGTGGCAAGTTAGTTTATTCCTGTGTGAAAATAATTACCAAGCAGGTGTGGCAATATTTTTGTTTGCACCATAATTCTCTTCCATTCAAATTTACTCTGTTGACACAACAAGATGTCCATGTTTTGCCAAATACATTTATGTCAATGGGCTTACGTGAGTCTAATGTGTGTTGGACACTGGTCAGTGTGTTTGAAAAACAGAGTGTCTATATGTACAGTAGTACCTTGGTTTACGAACTTAATCCATTCCGGAAGTCCATTCTTAAATCAAAGCGTTCTTAAAGCAAGGCGTGCTTTCCCATAGCAGCGGAGGACTCAATTTACACTCAACAGGAAGTGGAACATGTTCAGCTTCTAAGGCAAAGTTCAGAAACCAAAACACCTACCGTATTTTTCGCACCATAGGACGCACCTTTTCCCCTCCAAAAATGAAGGGGAAATGTGTGTGCGTCCTATGGTGCGAATGCAGGCTTTCGCTGAAGCCTGGAGAGTGAGAGAGGTCGGTGCGCACCGACCCCTCACGCTCTCCAGGCTTCGCACACCTCTCTGCAAGCAGCGGGAGCCCAGCGCTGGGCTCCCGCTGCTTGCGGAGACTTGCCTGCATGCCGAAGCCTGCGCGCGCTGAACTCAGCGCGCCCAGGCTTCGCGGACCTCTCCGCAAACAGCGGGAGCGCTCCCGCTGCTTGCGGAGAGTTGCCAGCATGCCGAAGTCTGGGGCGCTGAGATCAGCGCGCCCAGGCTTCGCGGACCTCTCCGCAAACAGCGGGAGCGCTCCCGCTGCTTGCGGAGAGTTGCCAGCATGCCGAAGCCTGCGCGCGCTGAGATCAGCGCGCCCAGGCTTCGCGGACCTCTCCGCAAACAGCGGGAGCGGTCCCGCTGCTTGCGGAGAGTTGCCAGCATGCCGAAGCCTGCGCGCGCTGAGATCAGCGCGCCCAGGCTTCGCGGACCTCTCCGCAAACTGCGGGAGCGCTCCCGCTGCTTGCAGAGAGTTGCCAGCATGCCGAAGCCTGCGCCCGCTGAGATCAGCGCGCCCAGGCTTCGCGGACCTCTCCGCAAGCAGTGGGAGCGCTCCCACGGCTTGCAGAGAGCTGCCTGTTTGGGGGCTGGGGTCGGGGGAAGCTCGAGCTTCCCCCGCCCCAGCCCCGCGCCTGGGGGGGAAATAATTTTTCCCCTTTATTTCCCCCCAAAAAAACTGGATGCGCCCTATGGTCCGGTGCGCCCTATGGTGCGAAAAATACGGTACTTCCGGGTTTGAAGCATTCTTAATCCAAGTTGTTCATAAACTAAGCTGTTCTTAAACCAAGGTACCCCTGTACTCCCAATGCAGACATAGACTATACCAAAGCTTTAGGGTCCCTTATTTTAGGAAGTTTATCTAGCAACCACAGTCTGACTCTTCTGACTATTCTACTTTGTGAAATGTGTCATCTGTCGTAGTTTTGCTTGGAATCCCCCTAACTTCCCAGCAACGATTCCCTACAGTATTGTAACAAACCTTTGAACAGTTCAGTGCCCTTACTTACATCTTTCAGGCTGCATCTCACAAACACCCAAAGACCACGTCTGGTATTTTCTACACACTTGATCTTAATGACCACATACTAGAGTAAAAGCGAGCAAATGCATTGCTAAGCAGAAACAGGCCCATAGTGACTTTATGATTTTTCTGCTTTGGAAATGTAGCACATTCTTCCGCAGTTGAAAATCTTTGCAAGTACCATCGGGAAACCATGTTATTCCTGTCCTCTTGTTTAAAAGGTTCCATGTGGGGGCTTCCGGAGGCGGCGCCAACGGCAATGGCGGTCTCCTTCTAGCTCGGAGGGAGAAGCTCTGCGGAAATCGGGTCTGTCCGCTACGGCGAAGCGGAGACCTTTGTGAAAATCACAGGCAGGAGAAGCCTGTGACCGTGGGACTCGGCGGGCACCTGTAGCGCCCCCCGGACTAGCGAAGGGACCCCGTAAGGGGCTCCGGAGCGCAACGGGAGCTTGGCGTGGTGCTGAGAGTTGATCACTTTTTCCGTGGGGTGAAGCCGCACAGCTGTTGCCGGAGAGCGCTGACCTTTTTCCTGTGACAATTCGGCTGCTAAACAACTACCCGTGAGTAGGTGAAGCTTAAGAAATTGGGACTAAAAGGAGAAAAAAGGGGTTAATTTGGCACTGAAGCGGGAAGGTGTAAACAGGAAGTCCGCCTTCCGTTTCTGTACACAGATCAAAGCAAAGACTTTTTTAAGCTAAGACCTGGAGAGCGGTGTTTTAAAAACTCCAAATCCGAACATCAAAGTGAAAGAACTCCCCCCCCCCCAGGCTAGTGGAGAGGGGGGGGAGAGGGAAAAGTGACTTTTTTACTTCTGGAAAAAATAGAGACAATTATCTAACTCCTGGGAACGGACTGCCAGGTCCACTAGAATTGTTGCACTGAGAGTCGCAGTATTTATATAATATATTTATTAAAGTTTAGGAATTTATATAAAACAGAATAAACAGAACAATAAAAACAAAAACAATAACAATACATACAATCCAAATAAGAAAAAACACACATACAAAACAGGTATAGCTTCCATCCCTTATATTCATAAAATTTACTTTCCCGACCTCCTCATACCTCCCCTTTCTGTATTCCATTCTCTAATTAAGTCAATTCAGCAAATCCTTTCCCCAATTTCTATGTACTTTTTAACCTTTCTTTTCTTAATCACATAATCATTACAGCTTTTAACTCCTTAATTTCTAAATCAACATCGTTCTAGCCTTCAATAATTTTGCAATGTTTCTTAAGATAGTCCTTAAATTTCTTCCAATCTTCTTCCACTGTCTCTTTTCCCTGGTCTCGGATTCTGCCGGTCATTTCTGCCAGTCCCATATAGTCTATCACTATATGTTACCCACCCTGGAAGAGTGGCAGATGAAGGTGATGGATTATATGGAATTGGCGGAAATGACTGGCAGAATCCGAAACCTGGGAGAAGAGTTGGTGGAAGAAGACTGGAAGAAATTTAAAGACTATCTGCAGAAACACTGTAAAATTAATGAATGTTAAAATGATGTTGGATTGAAAATAAGTGGCATTAGCAACAAAGTTAATAAGAATATGCAAAAATGAATTGATAATGGATGAAAATATAGAGTTATAATATGTTAAGATATAGAGTTAAGATAAACGAAAGAGGGTAAGGATTTGCTGATTTGATTATTTAAATGGGAATACAAAAAGGGGAGGTGTGAGGAGGCCAAGAAAACAAGCTAATGAGTTTAAAGTTACAAAAAACGGATTTGTTTTTAATTCTTTTTTATCTATTTGTTTTTTGTATTTCGTATTTTTATTCTTCTTTTTTCTTTTTTATGTATTTTTCTATGTTCTCTTTTTTGTATCTTTTTCTTTCTATATGACTTTTTTCTATTTTGTAAACTTATGTTTTTGTAAAATCTCAATAAATATCTTTTAAAAAAATATATAAAAAATAAAAGGTTCCATGTGGTGTATGGCTCAGAATAGATGGAAAGCAGATGAGTGTGTATATGTGTGTACCCCCAAAAGTATGCTGTCTACAAGTTCAGATACAAACACATGCTCATTTGAAAGCTGCCTTATTAAATTTCTCTTTTTTCTTCTTCTTACCAGGCCAGGATGGAGGATGGGGTGGTGATGTTTGTGTACGTGTAGAAAGAAGGCTTCTGTATATAATTGTAAAATGCTTAGGGTTGCCATATTTTAAAAAGTGAAAATCTGGACAGAAAAGTTGTTGGGTTTTGAGCTTTTTTATAATATTAACCAAACTAGTTGAGCTTTTTGAGCTATTTTTCATGAAATTCACCAAGATCTACATTACTGACATGGGCTGTTATGCATACAGATTTCCCCGGACCTTCGGCAATTTCTGCCTGGACTTATGGCAACCCTACATTTGCTGCTGTGCCCACTTTGGTCTCCAGGCTTTCAAATTCCTGGCATGTAAGCTGCAAAAGGTTGCCTAGAAAGGAAATGTTCTCCACTCCTGATCTAGAAGCTCCTAGAATAACATGAGGTGGGGGCAGCAGGTAGAGCAGACCCATCTGATAGGTTTCCTAGCCCTTATTGCTGACTTATTGAGTTACTGAGAACTCAAAGCTTAGGCACTATTTTGCGACATTATAAATGTAAAGGGACCCCTGACCATTAAGTCCAGTTGTGGACGACTCTGGGGTTGCGGCGCTCATTATAGTTGACCTAATAAAGGTATTGGCCCAAAGCGAGTTTTAGACTTTTGTTAGCTTGTTCTGTGCAGCTGTACAATCAATCATTATAATGTGCCTCTTTATTTTAAATTTTATTTTTTTTTCTTTTTTTTTTTTAAATATTTTTATTTTTCCATATAAACACAATACAACAAACATAAACATACAAAAACAAAAACAAAACAAAAAACATGTATCATTTCATATCCTAATTTCATATCCTATCTTCCCCGACTTCCTCATGCCTCCCCTTTCTGTATTCCAAATTCTTATCGATTGTTCAGCAAATCTTCCCTTATTTTAATTTAAATTTAGACTATTCTTCCTTATTTTCCTTGTCTTAACCATTGCTAATAGTAACCATTTACTTTCCAGTCCAACATCATTCTAACTTTCATTAACTTTATGATATTTCTTTAAATAGTCCTTGAATTTTTTCCATTCTTCTTGCGCTGCTTCTCTTCCCTGGTTTCGGATTCTGCTCGTCATTTCTGCCAAGCCCATATAGTCTATCACCTTCATCTGCCATTCTTCCAGTGTGGGTAGTTCTTGCATCTTCCAGTACTTCGCAATGAGTATTCTAGCTGCTGTTGTAGCATACATAAAGAAAGTTATATCCGTCTTTAACACCCCTTGGCCGACAATACCCAAGAGAAAGGCCTCTGGTTTCTTGGGGAAAGTATATTTAAATACCTTTTTAAGTTCATTATAGATCATTTCCCAGAATGCCTTAATCTTCGGGCAGGTCCACCAAAGATGAAAAAATGTACCTTCAGTTTCTTTACATTTCCAACATTTATTGTCAGGCACATGGTAAATCTTTGCAAGCTTGACTGGGGTTATGTACCACCTATTTTATTTTATTTTAAATTTTATTGTGTGAACTGGTTACAAAACTTTTATGGACATAAACAAAAAACCAGAACAAACTTCAGCTGTAGTTGAACATGAACTGGGACCAAAATTGTTAGAATTTGACTCCCTCGTAAAATATGGAATTGCTCAGCAAAGGGGTAGGCATCCATATGATTTGCAGATCAGCTCTATTTTTGGGGAAAGGGGAAGTGATGGTGTGCATTACAGATCTTTGTGTCTTATGTGGCATTCTCAAAGCATACCAAGTTCTTCCCCTTTTTGTTCACTGTGGGAAATACAGATGCAAGCAGAAGGAATCATAGAACTGAAGAGTTCGGAGTTAACTTACAGTCTGGCGCACCATCATTGCACAAGAAAAGGCCCTTGATGTTCCATGGGCCATGGTTTCCTTGAATCATCTTCTCCCACAGTGCAGCACAGCAGCCACTTTTATCCTTAATAGTAAGCCATACTTTGCTTAATAAACTGTGGTGTGCACAAACTAGGCACTGGTGGACATAACCCACTCATGCAGGAACAAACAAACCAAGGTGTAGCCAGCTTAGCCTGTTACGTCACCCATACCCCTCCAACATCCCACTGATCAAAATTGGAATGCTTGTTTTTTTGGATCTGAGCTCTCACGGGAGTCAGCTGTTTTGCACAAGACCAAAAAACAAGCATCTTTTGGTCCAGTACTCTGGCACAAGCCAGCTGTGTTATGCGAGAGTGTGAGAACAAAAACAAGCATCTTTTGGTCCCAAGCTCTTGTGAGAGCTAGCTGATGAGTGTGAGACCAAAAAACGAACAGCACTTGGTCCAGTGCTCTGGTGCCTGCAATCTGAAAGAGCAAGACAAAAAAACAGTGTCTTTTGAACCTCAGACCTGGTGGCCACATGTGGCCCTTTAAGCTGCTCTGTCTGGCCCTTGGGACGCTCCTCAGGTTACTCCCCCTTCCCAGCTACATCCTCACCAACCCTGCTTTGTACCCTCCATGTTTTTGTTGGGCTAGAATGTGTCCTTCTCTGAGATTAGACATACTGGGAAAGGGTGTATGTGTGTTTATAGACCAGCCTACTGTACAAAGTTAAAATTTACATTCATTGCTTCACCCACTGTTGCCTCTGGCCCTGCTCGCCACTGGCATGAGACCCCTTGAAGTGAATGTGGGCTGAAAAGGGTTTCTCATCCCTGATTAAGCTAAGAACTTCAAGGTGGCATACACAGTTCTCCCACTCCTCACTGAATCCTCACAATGACCTTATGAGGCAGGTTAGGCTGAGAGTGATTGTCCTTAGGTCACCCAGTGAGCTTCATGCTGAGTGGGGCTTGGAACCCTGGTCTCCCAGGATCTAATCCGACACTCAAACCACTACACTACATGCATGCCACTTCCACTGCTGTAAAACTGCTTCTTTAAGTGTAAACCTGAGGAATCCAAATTTTTTTTTTTTTAATGGGTTAGGTAGAAAGCAAAAGACCAGGAGTGTATGCGTGTGTCTGTTTAAGTGGGTATTTCTTTTATTTTCTTTGCAGCAGCGTTCCTCCTGCTTTTTAAGTGATCAGCAGCATCTCCTCTCTGTCTCGGTTCTCATTCACCAACTTGGTGATGCCCTTGAGGTACTTCACAAATTCCATCCGGAAATCTTCAGGATCTTCTTCGAGGCTAGAGTGGACCACCTGCAGCCTGTTCAGCGGTGGAGCTTTGAAGTTTAAGAAGCAAACCATTAAAACTATTGGCAATTCTGACAAAACACCAAATATAGGTTAGAGCCAGGAAAGCAAGGCATCAGGGTCTTACGCAAGGTGAGATTCTCCGGGTCCATTGCACTGCCTGGCTTGTGATGCGAAATGAGCAGGCACTGGCTCTCCAGCAGCTGCTGTTGTTGCACAAAACAGGAGTGCCACATTTCAATCTCCTTCAAATGGGTGGGCGAGTCTTGGTTGAAAACAATGACGACCCCATGGGAATCTTTCATCAGTGCTGGCCAGCAAGTCTCAAATCTGGAAGCGCAACAGAGAAACGGCACAGCTGGCATCACCTGTGTACAGTTCTGGTTGCCTCACCTCCAAAAGGATATTGTAGAGTTGGAAAAGGTCCAGAGAAGGGCCATCAAAATGATCAAGGGGGTGGAACGACTCCCCTATCAGGAAAGCTTGCAGTGCTTAGGACGTTTTAGTTTAGAGAAAGGGTGAGAAAGAGATGATATGATAGAAGTTAATAAAATTATACATGGCATGGAGAAAGTGAACAGAGAATTTTTTTTCTCCTCTTATAACCCTGGAACTCATGGACATCCAATGAAGCCAAAAGTTGGGAGATTTTTTTCAGGACAGGAAAAAAAGTAAAGTACTTATTCATGCAGCAAATTGTGGAACTCTCTCTTCCAGGAGGCAGTGATGGCCAGCAACTTGGATGGCTTGAAAAGAGAATTGGACAAATTCTTGGAGGATGAGACTATCAATTGGTGCTAGCCATGATGGCTCTGCTCTGGCTCCATAGTCAGAGGCAGCAAAGCTTCTGAATACCAGTTGCTGGAAACAAAGGGAGAGGAGAGTGCTCTTGTGCTCAAGTCCTGCTTGCAGGTTTCCTACAGGCACCTGGGTAGCCAATGGGAGAACAACATGCTGGACTAGATGGACCATTAGCCCAATCTAGTAGGACTCTTCTTAGGTTCTTACCTACCTTTATCATTTTTTTGCTTTAAAAAAATCTCAGTTGAGATTCTGCAGCTGCTTTGCACATACTGGGTTGTATCCAACTAAGTAATTATTGCAAGCAGAATGATTTCCGCCTGCACAATGGAAATTCCCTTTCCCCTGCTCCCGCTGCATGTCCCTACGCCTCTTCTTCCAACCCTGCAGAATATATTTAGGGGCAATACAAGGAATGCGCAGAGAAGAGAAGTTCCATTGTGCAAGAAGTCCACCAAATCTGTGCCTTGTCTGGCATTTCATTTTTTTGAAGGGGTTCACCAACCACAAACTAGAATGCCCCATACACAAGTGCATGTTTCCAACATGCCCAGAGTACCCTCTGCTTCTTAAATGATCAAAAATAATGGTAGGGCTTTGCTCCAACTTCTCGTGAATAGCCTCCCCTCCCCTTCCTTAACCATGGCTTGGTGTAGCATTTGAATTACACCAACTTATTCTGAGAAAGTTGGCAGGATACGTAAGTGATCCACTTACTTTTGATCTCCTCCACAATCCCACAGTTCAAACCGACACCCTGCTCCTTTGCCGTTTCCCCCGAAATTTGGCATCTCGTATTCTAGGATCCTAGAATTTAAAAATACATATTTTATACAAATCAATAAGGCTGGCATTCTTTGGGCCTACCTGAAAGACAGAGCTCCCATCCATATTTGCTGGTCCCTTTTTCCAATGTCAGTTCTTAGTTACCCATGTTGCATGCGTGTTTCGTAATTGTATTTTCATGTGTCTAAAGATGAAACCCATCCCCACTTACCTGGGAATAAGTCCCATTAAATTCAACAGAACTTACTTGTGAGGGGACATATTTAGTTAGGAATGTGCTGTTAGCTTTATAAGCCACCTTTGTAAGCAGTGTGCCCTGAAAGGCATGTTAATTATTATTTTTTAATTAAAGTAAAAAATCTCACAGCCCCAAATTCCATCCAACCTCTGCATTTGGCTTACTTGGCACTGGAGCAGCTGCCACTGTTATAATGCATTCCCCCTTCCCCCATTTCATGTACCATTTTAAGACTTTACTAGTAATCCACACATAGTGAACTGTGTAACAAATACCCACACTTCATCACTTGAAGAAGGCCTGGTTGGTTTGATATGAAGAGATAACCAAGAAGTTGATGTCAAGGAAATCTTGTAGATTTTGCAACCATGCTGTTTTGCAAGGATGGAGAACTTCTTGTGGACCTCCAGATGCTTCGCTCCAACTCCCATCAGCCTCAGCTAGCACAGCCAGCAGTCAGGGATGATGGGGGCTGTAGTCCAGCAACTTCCAGAGGATACCAGGTTCTGCACCCTGTTGTCTGGGGGGGGGGGGAATCCATGTTTTGCTAGCAGTTCCACTCTACCTGCTTGAAACTCACCTTACTGCATGTGTTGGGAGGTAACTACCAATGCCTTCGGTGCTCTCTGACAAGAAGTTTGCCAAGACAGACTTTCCAGCCTATCACAAGTGAATACAGAAGCTAGATTAGCAATAGGAAATAGGAAGCTTCCTGCTACCAAGTCAGACCATCGGTCCATCTAGCTCAGTATTATCTGCACTGACTGGCAGTAGCTCTCCAGTCTCTGAAAGGGGTCTCTTTCAATCCTACCTGGAGGTGACAGAAACTGAACCAGGGATCTTTTGCATGCAAAGTATGTTTTCTGACCCCTAAGCTACGATCCTCCCCAAATGTTACGATCTTTTTTTTTATTTGTTATTTCATAAAATTTATAAAGCACTCGATTTTAAAACAAAACCTCAAAGCAGTTTACAGAAAGAATAATACAATTAACTTTGCAGTAAAACAATGCAAAGCAACTCTGTAAAACATTCAAATAATAACTAAAATCAGTGATAACCTAAAACAGATCAAAGCACACGCAAACATTCTACAAATTTGGGTAGGCTCGTCTGAACAAGAATGCTTTTAGCAGGTGCTGAAAAGAGTACAGTGAAGGCACCCGCCTGATGTCAATAAGCGGGGAGTTCCAAAGTGCAAGAACTGCCATTCTAAAATATAAATTTATTATAAATGCAGAAGGAGTATTAGGCAGCACCTGTAACAGTGCTAGTTCCACAGACTGAAGCGGGCATATATAAGGAAAGGCGGTATTGCAGGTAAACCAGTCCCAAGCTGTTTAGGGCTTTATATAGTAATAGTGATATGCGCAGTAGCAAATTGACAACCTGCACAGGTGTTATATGCGGAAATGGTCTCTCTCTTACCAGCAACACTGCTGCAGCATCCTGAACTAACTGCAGCTTCCAGAACAAACACAGAGGAAGTGCCACAGAGAGCACATTGTAGTAATAAACAGATGTTAATGAGATGAGATGGACACCGATATGCCACGGTTTTGTCTCTAAACCCCTAAAAACAACGTGGTATGTGCAGTTCTATTAACAGTTATTAGCCTGGCGTTTAACAGAACCTCCATGTTCAGAGACAGTGTACCAGAAAACCAGGTGCTCAAAGCAAACAGCCAGGAATAGCTCCCTCCATCACGGCAGGGTATATATGCTTCCCAAAGGCATTCTGCTGGAAACGAAATACTGGATTTGTCCTAATCTGAAAAAGTCAAGAAGAAGCTTTGCCCCTATGATTATGGTTCACAGCGCTTTTAAGGGCTGGGGAGGCGACTGTAAGACCGTGGGGAGCCTTCCTTTCCTCCAAAAGGGACCCCAGGCGCTCTTTCGCTCACTCACCTCGCTGGGGCCAACGAAGAGTATCTTCACCTTCAGCATCGCCCCGCCGGACTAGGCCGCATAGCCTCGGCCTCGCGTAGAAAACCAAGCCGAGCAAACGGCCGAAAGGGCGGGTCGAATGATGCCGGCTGACTCCGCCCAACCCACCGACGCGACGTTGCCAGGCGCGGTTGCTAAGGGCGGAGAGAAGGCTGAGCCCTGGCGGAGAAAAGGGGAGACGGCTCGTTTCATAGCAGCCGGGTATTTCCATGTTTACTCAGACAAAGGTTCGCATCCTTAAAGCCCAGTCTTGCACGTGTGAACGACCACTGTGTTCAAATGGGATTTGTTTCTAGGTCAGTGTGCATAGAATTCCGACCATAATTAGGGAGGACTTGCATTTGTTTACTGACAAGTATGCCCCATTGGGTTCAGTGGGGCTTACTCCCAGGTAAAGGTATATAGGATCGCCACCCTCCCTGGTGGTAATGCGTCTTCTGGAGTGCAACAGGCACGTGTCCTGTACAAAAGACATAGAATTAATAAAATTCTGAGACCAGGACTTTGTTTCTAGTAGCAGAACTGAGTGACACTCCCAGCCCCTTCCACACACAAAATCCCCAAGCTTTCTTCATTTCTGCAGTAGAATTTAGTGTGTGCATATCATTTGTTGTTGCAATTGTTAAATGACTGGGAGTCAGAATCCTCATCAATCTGCAAATCAGCCACAGATCTGCCAAACTGGATGTTACTCAGTAGTATGTTGGGGATATTTATTAATTATTTTATTTGAGATATTTATGTACTGTTTTTCAGGTAGACCTCACATAAAGTAAAGGTAAAGAGACCCCTGACCATTAGGTCCAGTCGTGACTGACTCTGGGGTTGCGGCGCTCATCTCGCTTTATTGGCCGAGGGAGCCGGCGTACAGCTTCCGGGTCATGCGGCCAGCATGACTAAGCCACTTCTGGCAAACCAGAGCAGCACATGGAAACGCCGTTTACATTCCTGCCAGAGTGGTACTTATTTATCCACTTGCCCTTTGATGTGCTTTCGAACTGCTAGGTTGGCAGGAGCAGGGACCGAGCAACGGCAGCTCCCAATGGGAGTTCCCAAAAGAACATTACAACAGTCGGCTTTTTTTTTTAAAAAAAAGGTTATAGTAAAAGAGAAAGATAACTTAGTTCTGAGTAAACAAGTACAGAATTATGCTGTTTTAACCCCTTGTTCACTAAGTTGAACTACTTAACATTTAAAAAAAACAACAACCCAAACTTTTACATAAAGAGAAGTTACTGTACTCCATAAGTCTTTATTTTCCAAGTATTCAGAAGAATAACAACATACTTAAATGGCTATGTACAAGCAACAGTCCATTTCAAATTGATGAGAGGCTATCCAAACATTTTAGAAAGATGGAACATGTTAAAGGATGTTTTGTTTTGGTTGAAACTTAATCTGAAAGGTTTTTTCCCACCATTACGAAAGAGCAACACATTAATCGGCACTTCATCAGCCACACATTTATTTCATAAAATTTATACACCAGTTGATTGTATAAAAAACCTCAGTGGTTTACGGAAGGAGATATGAAGCACATGCTGATCAAGCTACAAAAAACCAAAGGAGAGAAAAATCTGGAAGCTAATGCTAGTAAGATGCAATGAGCCCCCGTTCTTCCTTGCCACCTTAGCCGGTTTTGAGCAATGCTTTTGCTATTCCTGGAGGCTCAATTTCCTGCATTAATATGAAACTTTTATAAGACAAACACATTTAGTAGTACTGGGTAAAGGTAAAGGGACCCCTGACCATTAGGTCCAGTCGTGGCCAACTCTGGGGTTGTGGTGCTCATCTCGCTTTATTGGCCGAGGGAGCCGGCGTACAGCTTCTGGGTCATGTGGCCAGCATGACTAAGCCGCTTCTGGCGAACCAGAGCAGCACACAGAAACGCCATTTACCTTCCCACCGGAGCGGTACCTATTTATCTACTTGCACTTTGACGTGCTTTTGAACTGCTAGGTGGGCAGGAGCAGGGACCGAGCAACGGGAGCTCACCCTGTCGCGGGGATTCGAACCGCCAACCTTCTGATCGGCAAGTCCTAGGCTCTGTGGTTTAACCCACAGCACCACCCGGTACTGAACTGTACAGTACTGGGTAGCAGTACACTAATAGATGTAGTCCTCTTGCTGCTGCTATAGCTGTTTTCGTTAAATTTTAAAATGCGCTACATGCTCTGTGCGGTATGCTAATGTAAAAAAATCTACTTAGAGCACAGTTAACATGCTATTTCCTCAAGACTGCAAAATGTGTGGAAGATTTTCTTTTCCTGTTCACTGTCATTAATTATATACTGAGTGAAAAACACTTAGGGGTTTTTTCAGTCTGCTCTCTTAGGCCTTGTAGTTTTTCCTTGCGTGTCTGCTAGCTTTTTTCCTTTCATACATTGCCACTGATTTTCATGTAACATATTCTCTTTAGAGTTACCAGAGACTAAATTCATTCAAAGTATAACACTGTACATTGCACAGTAATATTAGAAAGGTGTGTGTTTGATGAAGCAACTGTCAGTATCAAATTCCATGGACCAACAGTAGCACCTAGTGGCGGAACAGACTTAAATTCATTTCCTTTTTCTCCGTTTGCCTTTAACCTGATATGACTGGCAGTTTTTCTCTGTATCCGCTGGGGATTGGCCGCTTGTCCAGCCCCCTGCCCTGTTCTGCTTTCTGCTAAAATGGAAGCTGAAATCTGAAACTGCACTTTCCCCTCGGTTATACACCACCATTGCATTCTCTGGTTTGGTTGTGTGCAGGATGCAGAATCTGTTGCCCGACCAGCCTAGTCTGGGTGGCCTGCACACGTCCCAGACTGTTGCATCTAAACTCTCCCAGTACATATACTTTCTCTCTTTTTCTTTTGAAAGCAGTGAGTCGGCTGTCTGGTGACGGGCGGTGCATTCGACATCCTGATACGGCTCCCCTGTGGGAACTTGATACGTCCTGAGAAATAACAGTTTTGTAAAGTTCAGCTCCACGGCGGTCTCAGTCGTCATTTGCTTCTGGGGCAGCTCGTTCATCTACCAGGCTCCCTTGACACTCTCGCATTTGCGATTTTGGGGAGTGGGGGAGGTCGGGACAGGGGATGACAGAGATGGTGGGACAGGAGGACCTCCTATTGCAGCTCATCTTTCAGTTGCTGCAAAAGGAAAAAGTCGTCCTCGCCAGCATCTATCATCATTAAGGTTGTCATAGGTAGCCCTGGTTAACCCTTCCTTGTCCAGCTGCACCTACCCCCAAGTGCTTTCTAGGCAGCTGTTAGACTTTTAAAAAAAGCAATTTGGCACCCATAGAATATTTTTCTTTTTTCTTTCTTTCTTTATAGCATTTGCACTCCAGTCTTTTGCCAAAAAGCCTCCCCATAGTGGCTTACATGCACTCAGTTGAAAGAAGACAGCACCCATCAACCTCTTGGGGGCCCTTAGCCAATCATGGCTGAATGGGAAACATTTGATAGGGAAGGAGAGAGGTTGGGAAAGGTTGACAGCCTGACTGGGGAAGTAACTAGAGAGCTCTTTCACCTGTGACAAACAGCTTCCACGACTTTTTGCGTTGTTTTGCAACACACACATACACACACATCTGCAAAAGTGGTCTGACCAGAAAGGGCAGAGAAATATCCTCATGAAAACCATTGCTTGCTTCCAGCCCCAGACCTCTCTGTTAGGGCTCCCTTAGACCACAGGCGAAGAGCAACGGGGACAGCATTCAGCAGCAAATGAAGGGACTACAGCTAAATCAGCCTAGACTCTATAAGCCAAGTCAGAATTTTATGCTCTTGACCGATTGCCAGGATTATAGGCACTGAAGGATGCAAAGCAGAAAGAAGCGGGGGAAAGAAGGAAAATATTGGTGAGTCGGATTTTTTATCATCCTCTGGTCCATACAGAAGGGGAGGACTGAAGCTTCATAGTAAAGCACTTGATTTGCTTGCAGAAGTCCCCAATAGCATCTCCAGTTAAAAGACCCAAGTTCCAGGAGAGCAAAAAGACAACTGCTGTCTCTGCCCCAGGCGCTGGATATTGTCAGTCGGAACAGACAATACGGGGCTGGATGGACAAATGTATGGCGTGATGTGAGACAGCTTCCCGTGTTTAAGAGTGTGCAAATGTCACACACACCCAGGGGCTACACCGCAAGTGCAGCCACCTTCTACAATGTATGTGCTGCGAAGGCAAAAGCATCAATGCAGCATGCTGTACCACCACGGCTCACAAAGGTAATGGAAATCCCTTACAGGCTTACAATTGAAAATCCACGACGCAAAAGGAAAAGGGAAAAGGAGGGCAGAGGGAAATGGAAATTCAGGCACAAGATCTCTCTTGCAAGAGGATACCCCCCCACCCAGCCTGAGCTGATGGACCTGCTGCCCCCCATTTTCTTCACATGTGAACACGTAAAGACCACACCCTCCAACACCTTGAGTGCCAAAACCGGCAGGTCATGTGACCTGTGTGAGATCACAGAGCCTGAAATACTTTTTTTTTCAGGCCCATGTTCTGGGGCGCCACCTGAGGTTGTGGTCCCCCAAAAAGTGCTATTTTCCTGAGTGAAAGTGCTTTCTTCTGAGTGAGTGCGAAATCATGCGAGATCACGGCACCCCCAAATGGTTGCCGTGCTCTTGCACAAGAAAACTGAATGCCCCATTTTTTTCCCAGGACTCTTGCAGGGTATGGAAGATTGATCTGTCCCCCTGTTAGAAAAAAACTGTATCACTTAACATGCAGGTACTGTTAATATTCCTGGAAGGGTTTTATTTGTGGTGTAGAATTTAGAGGGTTGGACTAGGGCATGGTAAACCAGGGTTCAAATTCCCCCTCGGCCACGAAGCTCACAGCCACAAAGCTCACATAGGGCCTCTCTCAGTCTAACCTACCTGTTATGTACTGAAGTTCTCACCCTGGGCCAGCAGGGGAATACTGTAGATAGTTTTTACTCAGGTCCACATATGCAAATAAGGGATCGAAAGTGACGTTCGGTGATTGAATAGTTACAGAAAGTTGTTACAGTTACATTGTACTGGAGCTCTATATAAGCAGGCTGGCTGAACCCTTCAGTTCAGTTCTGTTCTGGCCTGTGAATAAACAAGAGCTGTTTGAAGAATCGCTGTGTCGTCTGATATGTTCACCCACAACTTAACACTACCTCTCAGGGTTGTTGTGATGATAAAATGAGGAGGAAGAGAACTATGCACTCAACGTTGAGCTCTGTGGAAGAAAGCTGGAATACAAATGTAATAATACTACTGTATAAGGGAAAAAAGTTCCTATGATTTCTGTTTCACCTCATGCATGGTGTGATTATAAGAACCAAGCAGCCCCAGGAGGATCACAGGAATGGTTCGCTCCATGGTGACCTTTCCCCGTGGCTAGGGAAACTCGGCTCTCAAAATAAGCACCAGGATCCCACTGGGTTTTGTGTTGAAAGAAGCCTGATTCCATCGCTCTGTACTGCAATTGCAGCCATGATTGCTAAACCCAATTCACTTTTTAAAAAATCCCTTAAATATAGCAAAAGGTTTGAATGATGTACGTAGCAAGGAAAATGTAGAACATGATGCCAGACAGTATTCCTGAAGAAACAGGCGATAAATCAAGGAGGTGGCGGTTTTGTTCGCATATGATCACATCCAGACAACTCAAGAGTGGTATCTATAGAGCAAAGAATTGTCTGCGAGGAGATGGGATCTGGGCGGGGAGATAAAGCTCAGGCCAGGAGATAATACCAGGCTGTATTTCAACTGTTAAGTTATGAAGCAAAGGGGATCCGGCCTCTCGTTTAGGTTTGCAGAAAGATCTCCCTGTGGCTCAGCCGAGATGCCTTTTAAAATGGTGAAGAGGATTAATCAAATTGATTCGGACAAAAGTCTGTGAAAAACAAGAGCATGAGAGAGAAATGCAAAGAGGGGAGGCTGTGTGTGAGGTGGCGGGGGGAGGCAGAGGCTGATCTGGCAAAACTCTTGGCCTCCATGTGGAATAAGTTACTGGAGGGGGGTCCTGAGAATCCAGCCAAGCTGGATGCCTGGGAATGAAGTGATGGCAGATGGGCAAGGGGGGAGGGAGTTGGCAGCTTTTGGGAGATGCTCGGGCTGTAAGGCTTGAGCAGAAGAGAAGCTGTGAAAGTCAATTGGTTTAAGAGACCAGCTATAGGATTCAGTGCCCATCTTGGTTGTGAAATAAACTCAGTGTTAAAAACAGTGGAAATGGATAACATTCACAAGAATAGGATGGGTCCTGAAAGCCACAGGTGTCTCATCCTTAGTGTTGTCGATTGACAGCAGTTCTCCAGTTTCAGACAGGAATCAAACTCTTACCTGGAGATGCTGAGGAACAAATGTGTGACCTTCTGTGTTGTGATGTATGTGCTCTTCCCTTTTGCTGCCAGACGTCCTTGAGGAATAACTGCAAATCATCCAGCAGAGAGCTGTTGTTGTTGTTGTTGTTTAGTCATTTAGTCGTGTCCGACTCTTTGTGACCCCATGGACCAGAGCACGCCAGGCCCTCCTGTCTTCCACTGCCTCACGAAGCTTAGTCAAACTCGTGCTGGTAGCTTCGAGAACACTGTCCAGCCATCTTGTCCTCTGTCTTCCCCTTCTCCTTGTGCCCTCAATCTTTCCCAACATCAGGGTCTTTTCCAGGGAGTCTTCTCTTCTCATGAGGTGGCCAAAGTATTGGAGCCTCAGTTTCACGATCTGTCCTTCCAGTGAGCACTCAGGGCTGATTTCCTTAAGAATGGAGAGGTTTGATCTTCTTGCAGCCCATGGGACTCTCAAGAGTCTCCTCCAGCTCCATAATTCAAAAGCATCAATTCTTAGACGATCAGCCTTCTTTATGGTCCAGCTCTCATTTCCATACATCACTACTGGGAAAACCATAGCTTTAACTATACGGACCTTTGTTGGCAAGGTGATGTCTCTGCTTTTTAAGATGCTGTCTAGGTTTGTCATTGCTTTTCTCCCAAGAAGCAGGCGTCTTTTAGTTTTGTGACTGCTGTCACCATCTGCAGTGATCACGGAGCCCAAGAAAGTAAAATCTCTCACTGCCTCCATTTCTTCTCCTTCTATTTGCCAGGAGGTGATGGGCCCAGTGGCCATGATCTTGGTTTTTTTGATGTTTCAAGATCATAGCCACTGGGCCCATCACCTCCTAGCTGCAAATCATCCAGCAGAGAGCTATTGTTGTTGTTACTATTGTGATTGTGATTATTTACCCACCCTTCCCCAGCAGGTCCCAAGGTGAGTTACAACAGTTTAAGAATTAAAATAGTTACAAACAGATCACAATCACAGGAATAAGTTGACTCCTTGAAACACAGAGCAGGTGCCAAATGCCAGGGTAAAGAGGTGCATCATCATCATCATCATCATTATCATCATCACCTGGAAGCTGTATAGTGAAGGTGCCATACACACCTCTCTAGGACGGGAGTTCCACAACCTAGGGGCTGCCGCAGAGAACGCCCTCTCCCAGTCCGCCACCACCCCAAGCTTCTGAGTGAGGTTGGAACTAGAACCGAGGTGGCTCATAAGACTCTTAAACTCAGCATGGTGGGTTCGGGCAAAAGGTTCCCGCATTGCAGGGGGTTGCACCAAACGTCTCTTGCGGTCCCTTCCAACTCTACAATTCCATGATTCTACCAAGTGGAACACTATCTGCTGATCTTTCTGGCCTTGGCGGTGCACATACTGTAGCTTAGTGCTTTAAACACTAATGTGTTTAAGGCCCAGAAACAAACTGGCAACTGGCACAGCTGTTTTAAAACGGGGTTCATACGAGATCGGAAAAAAACCACGAGCCAGTAACTGGCTGCTGCATTTTTGACCAGCTGAAGTTTCCGAGTTGTCTTCAAGGGCAGCCCCAAGTAGAGCACATGGCAGTAATCCAACCAGGAAATTGCCACAGCATAGGGCACGGTCCTTTAGGGTATCCAGAATTTCTACCTCTGTGTCATGACTGGAACACATATGTAGCCAGTCTGAGGGTAGCTGAAGTCATTCATTACTACAGCTTCTCCTCTTCTGGATGCTTCCTTGACTTCATTCATCACCTCAAGATCTCCCTGAGCACACCTCCTGGGGCCCAGTGTCAAAAGATGCTATGAACCAGCTCTCCGTCTTCCTAATATTATTATTTACTGCATTTATACCACATTTTTTTTCCTCCAAGGAGCTCAAGGTGGTGTGCATGGTTTACCCCCTCATTTAATCCCCACAACAACCTTGTGAGGTAGGTTAGGCTGCGAGGCAGTGACTGGCCCCTAAGTCACACCCTGTGAGCCTCATGGTCAGGTGAGGATTTGAACTCTGATCTCCCAAGTGCTAGTCCTACACTCTAACCACCATGCTGCACCGGATCACAAATTTATATCTGTAGCCCTCATTTCCCAGCAAACATTTTATCAATACGTTGAGTGCTATAAAAATATATAGTTTTTAAAATATTGCTCACTAATAGCATGTCTGGTTTATAAGAACTGGTCCGTTTTTCTTTCTGGGTTGCTCTTCAGAAAAAAAGGGGGGGAGTAAGAAAGAAAAAATCTCCCTGATAAATTGAATGAATAGATATTTGTCTTGGCTGCCTCTCTTTCCAAACTGAGCTGGTTCCAATTTATCAGCATAGTTTTGAGAAAGTGTTCAGAATAGGCAGTTCTGATAGGCACCCTGGGGGGGAAACGAGGCAGCCTATTTATTACTGCTAATGTAGGCCATTACATGACACATCTCCAGAAGGGAATGCCTTCTTTCTTTTGCTCCTTCCAACATAAAACCTTGTACTTTTCACTTCTTTCCCCAAACACCCTGGAAGATGCTCCATTGACCTGTGTATGTCTTCAGGCCAAAAGAGGTGCAGTGCTGGAGAGCTCTGCCTGGATCTCAAAACAGAGCAGCAACAGCTTTTCAAAAACTAGTTCCCTAGTGCAGCGGTTCCCAATTTTTTTGGAAGGCCACCACTCCCTTGGTTCCATAAACTTACCGCCAGTGCCGCCTGCCCTGGCCTATAAAAAGCATTATTTGGAATAGTGATTTGCTTGGCCCACTAAGGAAGAGAAAAACACAATGAAACTCAAAATAGTAGCAATTAATTGCACATTTGGTTTAATTCAACACAACCGATGAACTTGGAATCGTAGAATTAGAAGGGACCACGAGGGTCATCTAGTCCAAACCCTGCAATGCAGGAATCTTTGCCCGACATGGGGCTTGAACCTACAGCCTTGAGATTAAGAGTCTAGTGCTCTGCCAGCTGAGGCTGTTGATCCGGTGATAACAGCTTTCCAAAGTCTGATAGTCATTTATACCTCCAACGCCTCCCTGCTGCCCCCCTGCCTCTTAGCGTCTCCTTAGGTAATTCCGCCCCCCCAAGGGACAGTACCACCCACTTTGGGAACCACTGGCCTATTGCCTTCCAGATGTTTCACACTACAACTCCCATGGCCGGGCCTCGTGAAGACCATGCTCCAAATCATCTGGAGGGAAGCAGGTTGGGGAGGCTGTGCCTTGCCATTTTCCTGGTCCAAATCACTTTCCCCAAACCTTTATCTTTTCACTTCTTTCTTTGGAGGTGGAGGAGTTAGACGTGCCACAGGGATCAGTACACTCCTCCCAGGGGATGAATAGCAACCTGTGTGGTGAAGTGTGGCCTAATGGTTAAAGTACGGTGGTACAGTCATACCTCGGGTTGAATGTGCTTCGAGATGAGCGGGCTCGAGTTGCGCTCCGTGGCAACCTGGAAGTAATGGAGCGTGTTACTTCCGGGTTTCGCCGCTTGCACATGTGCAGATGCTCCAAATGACGTCACGCGCATGCACAGAAGCTCCGAAATGTGACCCACGCACACGCAGACGCGCGGACACGGGTTACGTTTGCTTCTAGATGCGAACGGGGCTCCGGAACGGATCCCATTCGCATCTAGAGGCACCACTGTACCTTGGTTTGCAACTGCTTTGGATTAAACAGTTTTGGATTACAACCACATCAAACCCGGAAGTGCTTGTCCCTTTTTTTTGGATTGCAACCCAATTTTTTTGGATTACAACCAATTTTTTTTGGGGGGGAGGGGAAGTCCCCAATGGTGAAAGCACACCTTGGGTTACAACCTGTTTTGGTTTACAACCGGACCTGCAGAACAGATTATGGTTGTAAACCAAGGTATTGGACTAGGACTTGGCCCTGAAGCTCACTGGGTGAACTGGGGGAGGGGGCAGCCTTAGCTACTTCACAGGGTTGTTGTAGCCATGTAGTAGATTCATTTTGTCCCTCACTTAGGAATTTCTTTCTGATTTTTTTTTTTAAATGTATTTCTGTAAGGTTTAAATTTCCCCTGGCAAGTCTACCAATATGTTCCTATTATGAATGGAAGGTGGTGTCTCAGTGATAAACAGATCCATGTTTGAAGAATAAATTCACAGCTGGAGAACCAGTGACCTTTCGGATGTTGTTGGACTCCGTCTCCCTTCATCTTTTGGTCATGCTGGCTGATGGTTCTTGGACTCCCAACAAACATCTGGTGGGCCACAGACTCCCCATCAAGGTACATATTCATAATGCAGACAAGTCCTCTGGCTTGGAGTTTGACATATATCGCAAACATTCTCTACAAATAAATCAGATCAGAACTGCAATGCATTTTTGTGAGCTGAAAAGCGTGGTCGAAATCTACATTCCCCACAAACTTCCAAAATATAACGCTTTGGGGACACTGAATAGCATATTCCGTTTGTTCTTTTTTAAATTGCTTGCCTCTGGTGATTGCTCTTTAGTGAAATGTCCCTTTATTCTAGAAGATTCGTTATGACATGAGTAATACATATCTATGTCAATCTACTGTATATCATGGAAAGTTTTTCACTCACCTGTTCTCTATGCATTCAGATGCCTCTAGAGCAGGGATGTCCAACTTCCAAGAGACTGCAATCTACTCCCACAAAAACAAAAAACAAAAACTGGCAGTGATATACTCATTGTATCGACCAAAGTTGTTGAGCTTTTTGGGGGGAAGAAGACCCAAAGTTGTTGAGTGACGCCCCACGATCGACCAGTAATTGACATGTTGGACATCCCTGCTCTAGAGATATGAAGGTTCCCAAGACAGAGGATCCATTTTTTGTCTGGATGCCATTGGACACCGTTTTGAATCAAGATGGCAGACCAAACAATTCCAAACTGATTTGGATACCTCTGAAGACCTTGTCACCCAATTTGGTGTGATGGTTTCCAAGATCAAAGAGTGGGTTTGAATGTATGTTTAGATATCTTATGAAGGCATTTTGAATCAAGATGGCAGACCTAAATATTCCAACTTTTTGGTTTCTTAGAATTCCAGAGCAATGCTGGCTTCTTTCTACTGGTCGGTCATAAAAACGGCTACTTTCTGTTGGCCTGGAAATGACTTCACTTGGGAATGGAACCTACAATAATTTTCTTAAGATCTGGCAAGATGAACATTTGACTTGATGACCTCCCCAGTATTCTGAAACAATACAGTTCCAGGAAGAACTGTATCATTTGAGTTCAACTGATGTCTAGATGGCTATGCTTACATTTTCCTTTCACCTATACCACTCTTCCTGCCCCTTTATCTCTTTTATATTCCATTAACACCCCTGATAAATGGGTGGGTTGCAATTTACATTCTCCTTCAGAGGATGTCAGTGGAATACATGAAGCAGAGCTTTGATTTCTGTCAGCACCGAGATTTAGTGAAATGAGAAAACAATTATCACCAAATTCATGTCAGAGCTTATATCAGAGGTATAATGAATCTCCCTATTAATTAGAAACAGAGGTCTATGTGTTTGTTACATCTATAAGTTCTGGTACGTTACTAGGAGAAAGCTTTAGTGAGGTTATCTCAAAAGCATGAGAATCCAGGAGTTCACCAGTTACTTGCTCCAGTCTGTTCTGTTCTGTCCAGAATTCTGTCACCAAAAGTGGCAAGCACCTTAAAGACAATCGCATTTATAAGCTTTTGTGGATTCAGCCCCACATGGTCACTGGGACCATTGACCTTATGTTTTACTCCTTTCTGTACCTGCCAAACAAAAATTTCACAACATGCCTGTGAAAAAGTGGGCTGGAGTCCATGAAAGCTTTTGCCATCACCAGTGGTGGCAATTCCTGTTCTGCCATGTGAGTTGATATGGGAAGTGCTGCCATGCTCTGCCATGCCACCCTCCCTACCATCTCCATCACCAGCACTGCCACCCTCCACCAGCATCCCTGATGTGCCGCCTGCCTCCACAGGCACTGCCTGCTGTGCCACCTCCACCATTGGTGGAGAAGCAGCACTGGCATCGATGCCAACTTCTGGTGAGATCTCAACGAGATATCACTGAAATCTCACAAGTTCTCATGCACTCCATGAAATCTCGCGAGATCTTGCAGAAAGTGGGTGCCAATGTCGCTTCTCTGCTAGTGGTGTGGGTGGGAGGGCCATCTTGGGGGCTTCTGCCACCTGAGGTGTCTGCTTCACCCTGCTTCATGGGTGGGCCGGCCCTTGAAGGAAGGCCATCAGGAATTGGTTAGTCTTGAAGGCAGAGCTTTCCAAACTGTGTGTCGCGACATGTCAGCGTGTCGGCTGCTGTGTGTAGGTGTGTCATGTGAATGCTCCCTGCACTCAACCCAGGGCTGGAAAGGGGTTAGTTTAACTTATAGTTTGCTAGTAAAACTGAATTACTGTGTTGCGAAACGATGCGGGTCTAAAAAGTGTGTTACCAACAGGAAAAGTTTGGAAAGCTCTGCTTTAAGGTGCCACAAGGCTCCTTGTTTTTAGATGTATTGCTTAATGATCCCCTGCTTCAATTCTTTTCTTCTAAATTTTGGTTGCTGTTTTATGATGGAAGTTAATCATAGAATCGTAGAGTTGGAAGGGACCCTGAAGGCCATCTAGTCCAACCCCCTGCAACGTAACTTTATTGCTTTTTGTAAAGATTTTGTATTCCATTTTATAAGGCACATAAAACAGAGAAAACAATTGTAGCAACAGATGAAAATGAAAATATGAAAAACAAAACCCCAAAAGACACAAGCAAAGTCCAGTTCCATATGGGTTAAGTAACAAAGTCCAAGTTGTGAAAGGGGAAAAGTGAGAAAAAAAGTTTTCTACACATCAACAAGGAATGTGTGTGTTATTTGATAATCAGGTGTACTTCCAGATTTGCCAGGCATGCATGTGATGAAAATGATGCTTCCACTGTATATGTAATCAACAAATGCCAAATCATATAAAAAGCACTTATAGGTTCTGCTCCTTGTGCGACATATTATTAATGATTGACTGTCAGCTACTTTGAGGTTACTGAGTGGCAGAAGAACAGTATTTACATGCAGGCGAGAGGGGGAAAGGCCACCCTCCCCCTAAAGGAGCAAGAGACTTGACTTGCGCCTTCAGGCAAGGTTCATTCCAAAGTTTCCCGGAGCTGCTGTGCCGCCTCGCCACTCCTGGCTTGTTCCAAGACAGCTGCTGCTGGAGCAGCCGCGACGACGACGCCCTTGAAGGGTTAATCCGAAGCCCCCCCACTCACGTCCCTACCTCCCGCCCCTTTCGGAGAGAGCCGCTGCGAAGCAACCTCGCTCTGGTTTGAAAACGCACCCGCAGGCTGCTTGTGCGCCCAGGGCGCACGGAGTTCGCGCTTTGGCCACCGGGAAGCCTCCGTCTCTTCCCCCAAACAACCAAGAGCCCCCGACGGCAAATCCCTCTCCTGTCTCTGGTCTCTTTCTCTCTCAGCCCCGTTCCCGCGCGGGGCCCTCCGCAGCCTGGGGACGATGCGCCTCTGAGTGGCTCGGTTTTGGGAGACCTCCTCGCCACTTTTGCGCGCCCAGGTTGCAGCCGTCCAAAGCGCTTCTCCAAGCCGAGCGGCCCTTCCCAAAATGCCGCTGGCGCTCTTTTGGTGCTGCTTCTGCTTCTCCTTTTGGGGATGTACCCTCGGGACGGGATTCCTCTACCAGTTCCCAGCGTCGGCCTTGCAGCACAACTACCCGGAGCCGAGTTCCGGAGGGCCGTCGGGCAATGGCTTTGCCAATCGCCGGTGAGTGACTCAAGCTTCCCTTCCCAGCAAATCCCAGGGTGGTCTGTAGGAGCGAGGAAAGGCGAAGTTCAGGAGCACTGCTGGGGATGGGAGGCTGCTATTCTAGTTTACCGAGGAGTAAGCTCCAGAACTCCATTGAAGTGCGACTTACCTCTGAGCAGACATATACTATATATATAAGATTGCATTAACTTTCATGGTGGCTTTTCTTTTGGTGATGAGGAGACAGCCTGGGGGTGGTGGTGTTTTGAAAACTAGCAAAACCATGAGAATAACAACTTTTGCAGAAAAAACCCCATGTATATAGTCAGTTGGACAGTATTGTTGTTGTTAATTATCCAGCGGTTCTCTCCATTTTAATTCTTGCAACAACCCTTTGAGGTAGACTGGACTGAGAGGCACTGATTGGCCTAAGTTCACCCAGTGAGCTTTCTTACTTTGAGAAAAAGCAGGATATGAATTCTCCTCTCCCAGGGTTCTTAGTCTGGCTGGCACTCTAACCACTATACCACACTGTCTCTCAATAAACCTGAAGGGGCTTGTGTTGTGAATCTTATCCTCAATTCAAATAGATCATAAAGAAGGCTTTGCTCCTAAACTGCTCAATCCGGGATGGGGATGCTGCTGTTGCTTTGTGAGTCTCTGTATTGAACCACCACCAGTGTCCATCTTTGTCAAGAGCAAAGGCGCCCAGGTCTTACCTCCATGTTCATTTGACCCCCTCCACTCATTCATTTCAATTCCTGGAGGAAATAGCGGGGAGTTCCAGGCACAGGGAGTGACAAAGGAGAATGGGCGGGGTTTTTATAGGAGCAGGTGACCTTTGATTGGCTGAGAGCAGTAGAGGTGGAGTTATTTTTGTGCTGTAAAAAGTGTGAATGAAGCCATGTTTTAAGGGTCTGGTCATTATTTATTAGGGATGGGTGCCTTTCTCTGTTTTCCAGTCCTAAATTCAAGTCCTTTCCATTTCTGCATCAGTCTGTGATTATTATTTTTTTGAAGTCCTCATAAAGAATTCGTCAGTGTGTTAGTGTTAATTTCTCCCAATACACATATTTTTTAGATACAATTTTGCCTAAAATGTGAGTTTTTTCACAGAACAATTTCCCCTTCTATAACCACAGAATCATAGCATTGTAGAGTTGGAAGGGACCTCAAGGGACATCTAGTCCAACCCCCTGCAATGCAGGAATCCAATGGATTTTAAAATGTTATTTACACAAATGCACGTACAGTATTTTTGTTAATACTGTTTCATGGCATATGCATGTTTGACTGGAGAAGCATGAATTTTGGAGGATGGCTGGGTTTTGGTTCGCATAACCTTTTGGAAATGGCCAATTAGATAGATTCTCCTTGAAATGTGAGATGGGTCAAGTTTCTCCCCCATCCCTATCCCCAATTTGGAAAGTGGTCTGTCTGCTCATCTGCTCTCTGTGCATTCCAAGGCCTCTTGAAATATCACCCCCAAACTTGGCCCAACACTGCTCGAGATGGGGGAGCCCGTTTTCGTCTTAACTTTGGATTTCATTGGGCATCATTTTGAATCAAGATGGCAGACCGTACCATTCCAAATTGTGCTGCTCAGGAGGTCTCTGAAGATAGTGCCGCCCAGTTTGGTGTTCTACAGATGGAGGAGTGGGTTTTGTCCTGTGTTTGGAAATCATCGGGTGCCATGTTGGATCAATATGTTGGACAAAACTGTTCCAACCTGTGCTGATTGGGACATCTCTGAAGATATTGCCACTCAGTTTAGGGTGGCAGTTCCTGAGACAGAGCAGCAGGTTGTGGGCTAGGCTAGGCTACCGTCAAATGCCATTTTGATTTCAAATGAATAGGGTTGTGCACTGGATTCAGCCAAAGCCTGATTCCCAAAACAAAATGGGCCAAGTGGATCCGGGCTCTGACCCGGATGCCAAGAGTCAGGTGCCAAGAGGACTTTCAAACAACCCTGCACTGTACTTTGGCTGTGCATGCCTTTTCCCAGCAGGGGAATGTGCACACATGTGCACACAAACTGAGCATGACGGAATCTTGCTGGTTGCAGGCATATGCTTTGTCTGTGCATTATCTCGGCCCAGTATACCTGAAGGCGCGTCTCCACCCCCATCGTTCTGCCCGGACACTGAGGTCCAGCTCTGAGAGCCTTCTGGTGGTTCCCTCACTGCAAGAAGTGAGGTTACAGGGAACCAGGCAGAGGGCCTTCTCGGTAGTGGCACCCGCCCTGTGGAATGCCCTCCCATCAGATGTCAAGGAAATAAACAACTATCTGACTTTTAGAAGACATCTGAAGGCAGTCCTGTTTAAGGAGGTCTAATAATGTTTGATATTTTATCGTGTTTTTAATATTCTGTTGGGAGCCGCCCAGAGTGGCTGGGGAAACCCAGCCAGATGGGCGGGCTATAAATAAATAAATAAATAAATAAATAAATAGATAGATAGATAGATAGATAGATAGATAGATAGATAGTTATCCACGTGTTTGTTTGCTATGCATTTGAACACTTTGTGGTGCCTATTTTGGTGTGGCGTTTCTCGAGTTGGAGGAACTGGTTTTCATCTATGTTTGGTTACCAATGGGGGCCATTCTGAATCAAAATGGCTTACTGAACCATTTCAGACTGCACTGATTTGGACACCTCTGAAGGTATGGTTGCCCAATTTGACACAATGGTCCCCAAGATCATGTGATTCTTGCCCTACATTTTGAAACCGTTGGAGGCCATTTTGAATCAAGATGGGGCACCAAATTGTGCTGGCTTGGACACCTCTGAATAGACCACCCCCAAATTTGGCATGGTGGTTTCTGAGGTTGAAGATGAGGGATATGTTTTTTATTTGGATATACTGTAACTGGTTGTTCGGGGTAGTGGCAGCAGGCAGAAAAACTAATAATTACATTATCCGTTTACAAATACTGTATCAGTATCTTTTGACTTCCAAGCTACATCAAGAACTGCCAGCCAAGTGCCTTATATATACCCAGTAGGTCACTGTGTTCTGCAGGCAAGTTTCTCCTTCCAAGTCCCTAAAATGGGTGAAGAAACTCTTGGCCACAGGCTATTCTTGGCCTTCTGACACCTCCTCCCCCTTACTCTGCTCCCTCTTCTCCCTCTGACCACTCACTGTCGTCCAACCACCAGTCCCCTGGCTCTGAGCCTAGTTCCCTTGGGGGTTCCCCAGCTGGTTCCCCCCCCTGCATCCAGCCACTCCATGACACCTTATGAAGGATGGTTGAGGGAGCCAGGTATGTTTAGCCTGGGGAAAAGAAGACTGATAGGTTATATGAGATAGGGTTGCGAAATTTCAAAAAGTAAAAACCAGGACACCCCAAAAGTTGTTGAGCTTTTTAAAGGAAGACCACAAAATTGTTCAGCTTTTTAAAGGGAAACCCAAAAGTTGTTGAGTTGTTGTTGTTTTTTAACAAATATGCCTGAACCACTGAATTCAGGTTACAAGGATATTCTGTCTAAACATTATGAAGAATTTTCTGATGCTAAGAAGAAGAGAAGAAGAAGAGTTTGGATTTGATATCACGCTTTATCACTACCTGAAGGAGTCTCAAAGCAGCTAACATTCTCCTTTCCCTTCCTTCCCCACAACAAACACTCTGTGAGGTGAGTGGGGCTGAGAGACTTCAGAGAAGTGTGACTGGCCCAAGGTCACCCAGCAACTGCATGTGGAGGAGCGGAGACGCGAACCCAGTTCCCCAGATTACGAGACTGCCGCTCTTAACCACTACACCACACTGGCTCTCAATGGCTCCCAATGGCAGAACAGACTCCCTCGGAAGGTAGTGGGTTCTCCTTCATTGTAGGTTTTTAAGCAGAGGTTGTTGGATGATCATCTGTCAGGAATTCTTTAGCTGTGATTCCTGCATTGCAGGGGGTTGGACTAGATGACCATTGGGGTCCATTCCAAATCTATGATTCTATGATTTTATGATTAAGGCAACAGACCAATAAAAGTTGATACACACAGTAAGGTATGTTGAGTTTTTGAGCTTGCAGCTTCCAAAAACGAGGGGTGCTAAGAAGTTGTAACATGACTTGGGAATTCAAAAGATATTTTGGTTATAGTTTTCCTTGGTAAGTAAAACGTCTGTAAAATTACATAGAAATCATTAAAAATGATTGCCAAGTACTTGCAGTTATATATTAATATTATTTTTATTGTTTATTATTATTATTTTCAGAAGGTAAAATTCTTTGGTTTTCCAAAAGCAGTTTATGTGCATCTTCATTAAATGTAGACTGACCAAGCTAAATGTTCTCCCAAGCTAACTGTTGTCCATTCACAAAAAATAATAGCAAATTTGAAATCCTCACACTCAAAAAACAAATTATTAAGACCCCTCACCAAAGAAATTTGCAAAAATGAAATTTCACCCACTAAGATAACATGCCCTAATGCACAGTGTCATTAACAAAAAATAAAATAAAATATATAAATTGATATTAAATACATTTGTGTCACCCCCCCTTTAAAAGAGAATAAAAATGTAAAAAAAAAAAAACTTTAAAATTCTCAGATAGGAGGGACGGAGGAGGTTAGTAATGTCATTGTTCCTGGCCTATTAGTGCCAAGTATGGGGGCAGCTTCTGATTTAAAACACAGGGAATCAATCAGCCAGACCCACCAATAACAGTTCTGCACACAGGTTCTTTGCTTTAGATCAGTAACTTTCAATCTGTTAGGGCAACCTTTGCCAACCTGGTGCCCTCCAGGTATTTTGGGACTAATGGGAGTTGTAGTCCAAAACAGCTGAAGGGCAACACATTGACGAAGACTGTAATTTATATATTTGTAAGTAATATATTTATACAGATTTATATACTACTCACACATTTGGGTCCATTCCAACTCCACATTATATATGATTGATTATTCAGTCACTCACTCAAGTATTTCTTCCTATGTTTCCTAGTGTGCCATTGTCCCAAGGCATTATGGGAATTTTAAAACGGTGGCTTGTAGCCATCTGCTGGAGGGTGGGCAGTTTTCAATACTGATGGGCCTTTGTGAGGTGCATTCGAGGGTGCTGGGTATTGTCATCGGCCTGGATGTGATCTGCAAAGAGTTTCTCCAAGGTGGAAAATGTGGATATCGCTGTAGTGGAAGTCATGAGCCTGGAATATCATTTCTTCCAGTAGAGGGAGCACCTCTAATTTCCAGAACAAGCATTACCAACATTTCGGAGAACAGCTGTGAATCTGGACCCCATACCTTGCTTCTGAAAAGATCTAAGTTCCCCAGCCTAAATGAACCAGCCTAAAGTTGTCAATGACCTGGAGCTGAGGAAGCCTTGTAGAAATCATTCCTAAGGCTGACCCGCTTTGGGAGGAAAAGACGAGAATCGAAAGTACAAACTGATTGTACAAATGTACGAATCTTCCATCTTTAAATGCAAATGTGGCCTGTATCACCGGAGGGAAGGGAGAAGCCAGCGAGCACAAGCCAAGGATTTTGTGCTGTTGTCCACATCTGAACCACACATTTACATCACTCTTCCACCCACTTTAAACCGTCATGGCTTCCCCCAAAGAATTCTGGGAGCTGTCATTTGTTGAGGGTGCCGAGAGTTGCACGGAGACCCCCTATTCCCCTCCCAAAGCTATCATTCCCAGAGCGGTTTAAGCAGTCAATCCCTCTTCACAGGGAATTCTGGGAATTGTAACCCTATGAGGAGAATAGGGGTTTTTCCTAAGAACTCCCCTAAAAATAAAAAAGGAAGAAAACCACTTGACTATCCCGGGGGGGAAATGGTCCCTGCCAGAAATCTCATAACCAAAAGGTCTAGAAACATGATACTTTTTGACAAAAAGTTAGCATGTGTCTGTGTGTGAGAGACCCACCTACCCAATTCAGAGCTCTTATTATATGCTGGCACGGGACGGCTTGGCTCCTGTTCAGGTCTGGCTCCAGAATAAATAAACGTAAAGCTCGCCTCGTTTCCTTCTCCCCCCATCTGCGCCTGCCAGACTTGAAGGCTTGCGGGGTGGTGGGCCTGGGGGAGAGACCTGCTGTTTCTTTTCTTTTCTCCCCCCCCCCCCCCGCTTTCCCTCCTTTCCTTTCCAGTTCCTTGATGTGGTTTCTCCCTTCTGGGAGTCAGTCTTTGCATTTGACCTTTCCACAGTTGGCTTGAGTTAGTGGGTCAAGCTGAGCATGTCAGGAGATGGAGAAGGAGGTCGGGGCGGGGGCAGCGAGGGAAACATTAGGAGCTGCCGCTTTGGGGGGCGCCTCTGTCTGAACGGGCGCGGTGGCTGCGCGGACCTGATGGGAAGCAGTGGCTCGGCCTCCTGGGCGGCTTTATCCTGGGAATTTGTCGTGTCGGGGTTCTGCCAATCTCTGCTGATTTTCCTGCATCCCTCTCAAGTCATTAACGTAATAGGAAAACACTATAAAATGCAAACTCTCCAAATATCCCTATTTTCAGGGGACAGTCCCGGATTTACGGAGGCCGCCCCAGTTTCTGAATTGATCCCAGAATGTCCCGCTTTCCCTTAGGATGCCCCTATTTTCATCAGAGAAATGTTGGAAGGTATGTAAAATGAGCCCTCCTGGATCAGGCCCATTTAGCCCAGTGTCCTGTTCTCAAAGTGGCCAGCCCACAAGTGGGAAAGCTCTCTACTTTCCAGCAAGAAGTGTTTCTGCCTCTGGGGTTGCCAGGTCAGGAACATACCAGACCCTCAGATTTCAGGGCCCAAACCTGAGATTTAGGGATGAGCCCTGTTGATGCCACAGAGGTGGCCCCTGTGATTCTTCCCCTTCCCACCACTGAGCCTTGGAGATGGGGGTTAATTGGGAGGAGGGAGCAGAGGAAAGCAGACCTTCTAAGGAGCCTATGCAAAAATATGCAGCCAGCTCCTGCTGGGCTGAAGCTTGTAAGCTGCACGTATAGTGTTCTTCATTAAAAAGTGAATTAATTAAAGGCATTCTTGCTCACCTGGAGAGTCAAGCCCTCCCCCTGCCACCTGGAGGGAGCCAGGCGATTCTGGATATTTCAGCTCAGCCCTGCTGGTTTGGCAACCCAGACTGCCTCCTGGCCCACAACATTCTGTATTAAAAGTAAATTACGTTAAATTAAAAGTAAAGTATATTTTTTAAAAAAATAAAGAGATCCAGTGTGGTGTAATGGTCGAGGTGTTGGACTAAGACCTGAGAAACCAGGGTTCTAGTTCCCCTTAAATTATGCAGCTCACTCAGTGACCTTGGACCCCCTGCTGTCTCTCATCCCAGCATACAACACCTCACAAGGTTGTTGTGATGACAAAATGGGAAGGGGCGAACCATGTAGATTGCTTTAAGCTTCTTGGAGGAAATCTGAGATATAAATGCACCAAGCAAACAAACAAACAAACAATGCATTCAATATTAAACACCCCATTAGTAATACAGCTGTGTCCTAAAGAGGGTGAAAACATAGCCTTTAGATAATGCTTTTGAGCGTCCAGAACTCTTTTCAAGTACAGCTTTGTTTTCACTTTTACAAACGCTGTTCAAGATAGACTAGTATTGCCATCTCCATATTTCAGAGACATATGTGTAGCTGAGGCATAAGGAGAGCATAAGATGTGGGCTATAAGGTGTGGACCACACTCTGCCCAACTTTTTTTGGGGGGGGGCAGCGTGCGCGTGTGATGTCATGCACACGGCACACACATTTGATGTCATGCATTAGGAGGAGGTCTGGCAGGGCCTGCCACAGCTACGGGTAGGCCCGGCAAGGCCTGGCACACTTGCGGGGCGGCCTGCCGCAGGCCACAGAATATGGAGGAGGCCTGGCCCTCTCCTTGAATTTTGTTGGGGGGCCTTTAGCTCCTCCCCCCCAATGGCACCCCTGGTGTAGGCCTTTTATTCTGTTAACTGGGAGTTTTTGTTTTAAGAAGTTTGTCCTGAGCGGGACTCAGTAGATGGGAGAAGGAGAGCAGAATAGGCAGATGCGGTTTTAACCCAAGCGCTTAACCTCAGAGATGCCATGAACTTGTGAACCAAATCACCTCATAACTCAGCAGCATGAAGAAATACAGGATGGGAACTTGCTTTTACACAAGCCAGTGCCTCTCACTTCACATTTACAGAGATAAGCTGCTCTTGATTGCCCGTAAGCTCCGAGCAAACCTTTCTTTCTTTTTCTTTAAAAAATGCATTTATTACATAGTGCAGAAATGTGGGCTGGACAGCATTTGAGTAAGCCAGGCCAAGAAGAAAAAGCGAGGGGAGCAACTGTTTGAAGAAATACAGCACCTTCCCCGCGACACCCTGGGATTCATTTATTATTTTTTTTACAAAAAAGAGCTGCATGGAAACACACTTTCAACCGGACCGTGAGCCAAGTTAAATGGATCAGTTGCTCAGGCTGAGCCAAAAAGCAAATTATCGGAAGGGCAGCATACAAACGAACTTGGCTTCTGAATCCATCCAGCTTCAGCAGTTGGGAACTCCTGGGCACTGTGAAGGAATGCTGTTTCCTGGTTCTGTATAAAATGTCCTGAAAAACAGAAATCCCTGTGGAATCCTATACATTCCTGCTTAGAAGTCCTTGCTTAGAGTTTGGTGGTGCTTACTCCCAGCTAAGCAGGCATCAGAGCCAGATGGCAGGGTCTTCACCAAATATAGAACCAGGAATATAAAATAGCACTTTAACAAAAAGTCTCACGTATTTGATCCAAACATCTCTTTTGCAGTCCATTCCTGGTAAAATCACAGTCTCCTTCAGAAAGTGCTGTTTTTTCCTTTACAACTATAAACAGCTTCTAGGAGACCCTGATTTTTGTCAGGACTGCAGGGAATGAGAAAGAGGTTTCCCTCCACAAGAAACCTGGGGAATGATTTTGGTGCTCCCCTGCTGTTGCTATGCAGCAAACGGTATTCAGAGGTACAGTGCCTCAGACTGTGGAGGTTTCATTTCACTACTGGTGCTGCTTGATAGATCTGTCCTCTCCCATGAATCCTCTTTGAAAGCCAGTATTATCTGCTTGTTTGATTTCTGTCCCACCTTCCCAACAATGAACTCACCTCAAAAAGGGTATTGAAGAATTGGAAAAAGTTTCAAAAAAGGGCAACCAAAATTGTCAAGGGGATGGAGCCACTCCCCCTGGAGGAAAAGTTGCAGATTTGGGGGCTGTTTAGCTTAGTGAGTATGGTAAGAAGTGATATGAGAGAAGCTTATACAATTTTGCGTGGCACGGAGGAAGTGGGCAGATAAAAGTTTCTCTTTCTTCCTCATAATACTAAGAACATGTGGACGTCTCATGAAGCTGAATGTTGGAAGATTCAGGACAGAGAAAGGAAAGTACTTCTTCACGCAGCGTATAACTAAACTACGGAACTCCCTCCCACAGGAAGCGGCAATGGCCATCAGTTTGGATGGCTTTGAAAGAGGATTGGGCAAATTTATGGAGGGCAAGGTTTCCCAATGGCTACTATTAGCCACAATGGTGACAGTCTTTCTCTGGTGTTGGACCGGAGGCAGAATTGTTTCTGAATGGCTTTCCTCTCCGGCCCTATTTCATGCTCGTCACAGGTGTCTACGGCCATACTGTTCTGAATGCCCCTGCTCTTGTCAGATCTCGGAAGCTAAGCAGAGTCACGCTTGGTTAGTACTTGGATGGGAGACCGCCTGGGAATACGGGGCTTGCAACAACCCTGTGAGGTATTTCCATCTGATAAATTGTGATTGGCTGCAACGTCACAGGGTGTGTTTCATGGCTGAGCAAGGATTTCAAACTGGGTCTCCCCACTCTGAGTCGGACACTCTAACCACTACACCTCATCTAGTCTGGGTAGTAAAAAGAACTCCCAGAGCTTTCCCCTTGCCTCTCTTAAATCTACTTCTAATGGATTTAAGTGCGTGATCCCAAGTTCTTGGAGACAGATAGGCAATATTGTACCCCCCTCCCAGATGTTGTCGGTCTCCCAGCTCCAGCCAGCCTCTGCCAACACGACCAGCATTCAAGCATGATGGGAGTTGGAATCCATAAGTCCCTAAGATGAGTCTGCTGGATCAGGCCAATGGCCCACCTAGTCCAGCATCCTGTTCTCATATTAGCCAACCAAATGCCTGGAGGAAACCCATAAGCATCACTTAAGCCCCTAAGGTTCCAGCAACTGGTATTCAGAAGCTTTGCTGCCTCCAATTCAGCAACATCTTGGGCCATCCACCCTGGGGCCATTTTGAAAGGGAGGGCGAAAATATCCCCCTTCCCCACAATGCCTGATTATTATTTTTTTGGACTAAACAAATTTGGCTGATTTTTCTTCCTAAACTAAAACAGGTATCCACTCACCCTGCCCACCTGATATTTTTGATTGGCCCTTTCTGCCCCTTTTCCCAGCTCTAGGATCTTTTCTTTATTATTATTACCTTTCTCCAGAGCTCTAGGGTCTTTTTGAGAGGCTGTAACTTCTCCCATACACTCACGCACACCTTCACTAGCACTCGATGCCTGAAATAAAACACTTGCTTTTAGCACAAGTGCTGCATTCCCTGGTGTGTCTCGGATATTGCGAGAAACAATTGTGGGGCCTGCCATCCCTCCCTCCTCACTTTGGCAAGAACCACTGCTTTTTGGCAAGGGTTCTTCTTCCTACAATGCCTGTCTGTATGTGTGTTTGTGGGTGCATTTCAGTGTGTTGTGCTGGTGTGTGGCACGCTTTTCCGTTCGGCCTTATTCCTCTTTGTTACCTTGCAGTGAGTGTGAAGGGGAGCATAGCCATGCCTTGTGACCAGGGATTTTTAAAAAATCAAGGGCTCTCTTGGTTGTTTCAGCAGGATAGCAATAGCCACATGCTTAGATGGTTTGTTTGTTTAATTACAGTAGTGGTCCCCAAACTTTTCTGGGCCACTGCTCCCTTGGTTCCATAAACTCATCTCCAATGTCCTCTACCCAACCCTATGGAAAGCATTATCCAGGAAACAATTTGCACCACCCGTTTTAAGGAAGATAGTAATAAAATTCAGAACAGGAACAATTAATTGTACATTTATATAAAGTCCCATTCAATTTGGTTGAATTAATTCAACAAAATCGATGAATGTGATCCGGTGATACCAGTTTTCAGTGCTTTTTTTTTCTGGGGAGACGCAGGGGCACGCATACCCCTAAACATGTTGTGAATCTCAGTTTGGCCCGCGTGGTGTAGTGGTTAAGAGCGGTGGACTCGTAATCTGGTGAACCAGGTTCGTTTCCCCGCTCCTCCACATGCAGCTGCTGGGTGACCTTGGGCTAGTTACACTTCTCTGAAGTCTCTCAGCCCCACTCACCTCACAGAGTGTTTGTTGTGGGGGAGGAAGGGAAAGGAGATTGTTAGCCGCTTTGAGACTCCTTAGGGTAGTGATAAAGCGGGATATCAAATCCAAACTCTTCTTCTTCTTCTTCTGGCAGTATTTCAATATGAGTAGGAAAATGGGAGTACCACTAGACATTTTTTAAAGGAAAAAATAGCACTGCCAGTTTTTCAAAGTCTGATAGTAATTTATACCTCCAGCGCCCCCTAGGTAATCCCACCGTTCCCAGGAGGCGGTACCACTCACTTTGAGAACCATTGCTGGGGGGGGGGTTGCATAGATTTTTCGTGCAGCAAGATAGTTCAAGTGCAATATCACTGCTCGAGGGCCTCTCTGCAAGTTGGCAGCAAGAGCTGTCATCTTTTACACCAATTCGTGCCCTCATATCTATCTGCATACCCAACTACAGTGGTATCTCGGGTTACATACGCTTCAGGTTACAGACTCTGCTAACCCGGAAGTAGTACCTTGGGTTAAGAACTTTGCTTCAGGTTGAGAACAGAAATTGTGCTCCGGCGGCACGGCAGCAGCAGGAAGCCCCATTAGCTAAAGTGGTGCTTCAGGTTAAGAACAGTTTCAGGTTAAGAACAGACCTCCGGAACGAATTAAGTACTTAAACCGAGGCACAACTGTACTGCCACAATTTAAGAAAGGGCAAAAAGACCTCTGTACTTAACTTTCCTGTATTTAAAGGACCAAGGATATTAAGCTGGGTGTAGTGCAAGCCTGTTGAGCTTCACAATCTGTGTTCCCACCACTAGCACCATATTCCCGCTCCCCCCCCCGCATTTTTAAAGCAAAAGTTCAAAACGTCTTTGTTGAATTCAGCCAGCCCCCTTTCCCCCCTCAGAAGCAATGACCTTTGAGTTTTTATTGAAATTCCTCTCCCCTCTTGAAGAGAAATGAGATCTCTCTGGAATGAAACACTATGGATAAGCTTGGGTGTGGTTGTGGGGGGGGGAATCCCTCTCTCCTTATCAAAACACTCCCACTATTTTCTGTGCCCTCAGAGCTGATCTCCATTAAATATCGCACAGAGACCTTTCCTCCTTAGGAAAACAAGGAGATAATTCGGTGCAGTTGTTTGGGTTGATAACAAAAGCTTTAAAGGCAGCCCACAGCTCTGAGATCCATTCCAGCCATGCAGAGGCACAGAAATGTGCTTCTTTGAGCCACAGATCCTGATATTATTTATCTTTCCATTTATTTCAAGGATCTTTACCTTGCTTGGATGGAGTGGTCCTACATCCCCATCTCTCCATCTGCTTGATGGAACAGACCTATTCTCATTGTCCCATTTACAGACCCAATTCTGGACCCAACGCACTCCTCAACTGAGGCCCAGAATCTCTGTGTGCCCCTTCCACGGGAGGTCTGGAGGGTGGCAATATGAAAACACGCCTTTTCGGTGGTGGCCCCCTGCTTGTGGTATGGTGTCTCCCATCCCCATCACTCCATACTTTTAACTGGCCAGCTAAGGCCATTACTTAACAAGGAATTGGTCTGACCGGTTCACCAGCTTCCTCTTGTAGATCCTATCCTCTGTTACAGGGTCACAGGTTTGGAAGGGACACAAGATATCATCCAGACGACCTCCCACCATCCCTATAACAGTATATCACTCTTGTTCTGAATTGCTTTGGGACTTTTCCTTTTGCAGGAAGTGGCTCATATGTCTGCTTATCCCACAAATGCTCTCTACCAGTGATTTACCACATGATTTAACAATAAAAACAGCAATAACAATGCATTTAATTGTAATAACGCTTTACCCTAGTGTAAGTATTTCAGTGCACAATGCTTGATCGGAGAACTGCACTGTAAAATTTGGAAAAGGGGTGAATTTTGGCCATGCTTTGGTTCGTGAATTGTTTCTGGAAAAGTAAATGAGGCAGATTTGCCTTTAAATGTGAACTGGACTGAATTCCTTCCCCTGCTCCTGCAGTGGCCCAGGTGAAGCAGAGAACCCCCAGGGGGGCACGGTACTGAGAACCCCCCCCAAAAAAACCCTGGCAGCCCTCCCACTTATACTGAAGTAGCCCAGTCCATAAATATAAACACTGAGCAGAGAGTGAACCCTGTAAGGCATTTTTTTGTAAAGCTTTTGTTAAATCAGTTGCTGATGGACATAGTTTTGAAAGACACAGCAGGCTTGTGCACTTGGGGAGTTGAAATCTGAGCTGTTACATTTTGCTCAGCGTATCTGTTGCTATCCTGGGCTGGGGCCAGCTGCGTTCCTAACTTTCTTGCACCAGTACATCTGTATGTAATAGAGTTGACGGGGGTGGGGGGCATCTATAATCTCTAAAACCTAAGATGGAGGTCTTTTCATTACCGTTTCGTCTTAGGGCTTTGGAACGCTTTTGCACATCAGTGGGGCTGTTTTAAGATATTGGTTTAAAGGAAAGGAGAATTCCCGCTCCCCCAACTCACAGACGTCAACCAGTATCTTGCCTGTACCACTTCAGACTGTGTAGCTCATGTGGTTGTGAACTGCACCATTCCTCCCACTCCAGAAAAAAAAAGATTCCTTGCATATAGAAAGCTAGCTGCCACTGAGAACTCAAACCCTTCTCCCTTCCCTTACAACTAGGTATCTTTCGGATGGGCTGTAAGCGGGATTATTCAGATGTATAGCTGCATCATCTTGACCCGAAGTCCATTACAGTGGTACCTCAGGTTAAGTACTTAATTCGTTCCGGAGGTCCGTTCTTAACCTGAAACTGTTCTTAACCTGAAGCACCACTTTAGCTAATGGGGCCTCCTGCTGCCGCCGCACCTCCGGAGCACGATTTCTGTTCTCATCCTGAAGCAAAGTTCTTAACCTGAAGCACTATTTCTGGGTTAGCGGAGTCTGTAACCTGAAGCGTATGTAACCTGAGGTACCACTGTATAAGAACATAGGAAGAGCCTGCTAGGTCAGGCCAGTGGTCCATATCGTCCGCCATTCTGTTCTCACAGATGCCTGTGGGAAACATGCAAGCAGGATTCAAGCAAAAGAGCACTCTCTGGCCTCCCGTGGTTTCCAGCTGCTGGTATTCAGAAGCATTATTGCCTCCAACTGTGGAGGTTGGAGCATAGCCGTCAGGGCTAAGAGCCGCCAGTAGCCTTATCCTCCATGAATCTGTCTAATCTGGCTTTTAAAACCATTCAAGTTGGTGACCACCCCTGTCTCCTGTGGGAGGGAGTTCCATAGTTTAACTATGTGCTGCATGAAGAAGACCCCTTTTTTTTAAACTTGTCCTGAATCATTCTAACTTCTTTGGATGTCCACAAGTCCTTGTGATGACCTGGGACTTGGGCTCGGATTCGGAACCAGAGGAGACGCGGTCCGCCTCAGGCATCATCTGAACCAAGTCTGGGGCCTGATCCTGAAGAGTCCCTGTCTGCACAGGTTCCCCTGCAACAAACGCCAGTTGGGCCGAGTTAGGGTCCTGAGCCCGCCCTGGGGCTTACCTTGTTGCCTTCAGCTGGGCCACCTCTTACACCTGCTCCACTACAGGTTGGGTCAGGGGAGGCTGAAGCGGCCCCTGGGTCTAGTAACCCACCGACTTCTCCTGAGCTGCAGAGACTAAGGTCTGAGAGAAGGAGAGACCTGAGTACTCACAGAAGGAGTGCTTGCCTTCGGGCAAAACAGGGAGGTCAGTCACTGGGGGATCAGGACTGGACACTACCCCGACAAAGATAAAAGGCTGTGGGACCCCACCCCAGGGAACAACATTGCTGTATGCTAGATCCTGCCTGAGATCCTGTACCTATCCTTTCCTGGTGTCCTGCCTCGTGTCCTGCCTTGGCCCTGTCGGAACCTTCAGATACTGGACTGGACCTAGACCCAGTGGCGTAGCGTAGGGGATGCAGGGGGGGCCGGCCGCACCGGGCGCAACATCTGGGGGTTAGGGTTAGGGGGCACAAATCCATGGGTTAGGGGGCGCAAATCCACGGGTTAGGGGGTGCAAATTACTTGCCTTGCCCCGGGTGCTGACAACCCACGCTACGCCACTGCCTGGACCATGTTTCATGGGTTACCCCCGGGCCCAGCACAGTCCTAGTGTTATGAGAGAAGGAGAAACATTTTCTCTATCCACTTTCTCCATGCCATACATCATTTTATAAACTTTTATCGTGTCATCTCTTTCTTGTCTTTTCTCTAAACTAAGAAGTCGTCGACACCTGCAATCTTTCCTCATAGGACTGTCACTTCATTCCCTTTATCATTTGAGCTGCTCTTTTCTCAACCTTTTTGAACTCTTCAATATCCTTTTTGAGGTGAGGTGACACAACAAAGATTTGAGTAGCTCTTAGCTGAATTAAACAGTCTCATTTTCTCTACCCAGTGGCAGTCTCCCTGTTGTTGTTTTGTCGGGTATGCCAGAATCACGAGTGCATGAAGAATACTTGCTTATAATGCGTTAAGTCTACATCGCTCCTGATAGTACGACTGTGAGTTGTGTTCTACTATGCAAAGGACAAGTTCTCTCTGTGAAGGGGTTTTCTATCTGTAAGGCTGTCTGGTTTAAAGAACCCCAAGCACACTCCAGATATTGAAAAACAATACAGGTCCAAAATTGGATGGGCTGCACGTTGAGACTCTACTGTGAAATCCCGCTCTTTCCCTCTTACTTACCAGGATGCAACCATCAGGCCATAGGTAGGTAGGGAACCATGGTATCATGCACAGACCCTGAGAGTCATGGGAACTTCCATATCCATGGCTCCTTGGAATCCTGGACATTGATTAGGGTTGCCTGAACTCCAGGTCTGACCGGAAGCCTCCAGGTTTGCAAGTTTGCCTAGATAGGACTCTCAGAATCGCACAGGAACATCTGGGGCACACAAAAATCTAACATAAAGGATGTTTCTTCTTCCATGTGCTTTGTGAAAATTCAGCAGACTCCATTATTCACTTGAAAGTTGTTGTTGTTAAAAAAAAAAGGCTCTCTCTTAGTCTTAAAATTACAGCTCTGTCTGGTCAAAGCCATGTTACTCCCATAAAGATTAGAGGGTGCATCTGACAGACTGAGAAGAGCTTTTTAATTAGGTGGCTTGCTTTATTGCTAGGAAATCCTTTATCCTGGGATGCAGGCTTTGAAGTGCATTGGGCAATGTAAACAGTGCTTGAGTGCCGTCCCCTCCAGTGGTAAATCTTTTCATGGAGTTTAATTCTGCTTAGATGACGTTCCACCTTGTTTCCTTTCCTCCAGGTTCATTGGCACAAAAATGATAGCTACCCTCTCAGTAGAGGTAGTGCTAGACGTCGGTTCTGTGGTTTCCTCCCAGTAGCTCTGTGCATTCTCTAGCATCTGAAACGGGCTGGCCAACATTATATTTATTTGGATGCTCATCCTATCTCCAGGGAGAGCTGAAACAAGCTTGTTTCCCAAATGCAGTCTTTGTGGGGCTGCCCTTTGACCTGATTCAGAAGCTCCAGCTGGTGCAGAATGTGGCAGCCAGATTGCTGAGGGGGCCTTCAGGATAAGAACATGTGACACCTTTAATAACAACAACAGCAACAACAATAATAATTTTATTATTTGTACCCGACCCATCTGACTGGGTTGCCCCAGCCACTCTGGGTGGCTTCCAACAGAACACAGTAAAACACCATACATTAAAAACTTCCTGATACAGGGCTGCCTTCAGGTGTCTACAGAAGGTTGTGTAATTTATCTCTCTGATGGGAGGGCATTCCACAGGGTGGGTGCCACTACTGAGAAGGCCCTCTGCTTGGAAAAAGGAAAAAAAAGACCTGCAGTGAGGTAGACGGAAGTCACCTTTAAAAAGCAGAAGACTATGTAATCATGATGTAAGATCCTGGAGACATATGGTGTTGAACATTTTCATTAACTGTGGGTGTTTCTTCGCGATCTTTTTTTTTTTTGTATTTTGTGTACCTTGTGTTGTTTTGAAGATGAATGGAATACTTGTAATATCTAATGCAGCAGCTAGACTGGTGACTGGGAGCGGCCGCCAAGACCATATAACACCGGTCTTGAAAGACCTACACTGGCTCCCAGTACATTTCCGAGCACAATTCAAAGAGTTGGTGCTGACCTTTAAAGCCCTAAACGGCCTCGGCCCAGTATACCTGAAGGAGCATCTCCACCTCCATCGTTCTGCCCAGACACTGAGATCCAGCGCCGAGGGCCTTCTGGCAGTTCCTTCACTGTGAGAAGCCAAGTTACAGGGAACCAGGCAGAGGGCCTTCTCAGTAGTGGCACCCGCCCTGTGGAACTCCCTCCCACCAGATGTCAAAGAGAAAAATAACTAGCAAACTTTTAGAAGACATCTAAAGGCAGCCCTGTTTAGGGAAGCTTTTAATGTTTAATAGGTTATTGTATTTTAGTGTTTTGTTGGAAGCCGCCCAGAGTGGCTGGGGGGACCCAGCCAGATGGGCGTGGTATAAATAATAAATTATTATTAGTAGTAGTATTATGAAACTAATAGAAAGCATTGCAGAGAGAGAAAGAGAGAGAGAGAATGCCCTCTGCTTGCTTCCCCATAACTTCACTTCTTGCAGTGAAAAGCATGGTAAGGTAGCACCTTGGACAGCCCCAAGGGGAACCTACACTGGCAGTGAGACAAGGCAGGCTTGAATGTCGTTCTAACAACCAGAAAACTTAGGCAGAGCCTTAAATTGGACCTCCAGCTTCCTTTGAGCATCTAGCTCCTCCCTAATGGGCGGAGCCTCTGCTCTTAAAGGGACCCAGACTATTTCAGAAGCCATGTGTTCTGGCAGTGCGGAGATGGCTGTGGCTTAGCTATGGCCTCTGCGCTGGACTCCTTGGGAGGGCTCTGTTCCAGCAGCAGCCCTAGTGGACCAGCCAGTACTGGAATTTTTAATAATATCTAGTCCCCCTCTGTTCTGTGCTTGTTGTCCCACCTTCTTGATTTGCAGCAGTCAGCGATTTGGCCTTAATGACATCGAGTTTGCCTTCTGTTCCTCTCTGCAGGCACTGGTGTCAACACACGGTCACCCGGACTGTTTCCTGCCAGGTGCAGAATGGCTCGGAGACCGTGATCCAGAGGGTTTATCAAAGCTGCCGGTGGCCGGGACCTTGTGCCAACTTAGTGAGGTAACCGCTGTCTGAATAACTTCTCCTGGCTTGGTTGGAATGCTGGATTTTCTGCTCAGGGTTGTAGGGGCAGGCTGCTCGCCGTCACAGAGAAGGACCCAAGTAGTTGAGAGACTGCCTTGTACGCCCACCAGATCACTGCAGTCTGTGGGACAGTTTCTCCTGCAAAGATCTCAGAAGCCCTCTCTGCAGGAGCTCAGAGCAGGGCCTTCAGGGTGGCTGCCCCTGTCCTGTGGAATCGCATCCCTGTCGAGATATGATAGTCGCTCCCTAGCTGCACTTTCTGGAAACAGTTGGAGACTTTGTTGTTTTGACGGTCTTTCCCAACTGGATAAAGGCATCTTTACTGCAAGTGTCCACTTGTTAAGGTTTTAGTTTTTGTTTTCAATGTATTGGTTGACCCCGCCCCCCCTATTTTTGATCATCTTATATGCAAATTGCCTTGAGATGGTGGTTTGGAAGGCAATTAATAAATTAATTATAGTAGTAATAATAAAAAAGTGGTTCTGAAGGGAGTGAAGAAGTTAAGAGTGTATATAAATACCTGCTAGTTCAGGCCTGCTAGTTCAGGTCTAAACCACACAGCCTAGGGCTTGCCAATCAGAAGGTCAGCGGTTCGAATCCCCGCGACAGGGTGAGCTCCCATTGCTCGGTCCCTCCTCCTGCCAGCCTAGCAATTTGAAAGTACGAAGTGCAAGCAGATAAATAGGTACCACTCTGGCGGGAAGGTAAACGGTGTTTCCGTGCGCTGCTCTGGTTCGCCAGAAGCAGCTTAGTCATGCTGGCCACATGACCCGGAAGCTGTTTGTGGACAAACGCTGGCTCCCTCGGCCAGTAAAGCGAGATGAGTGCCGCAACCCCAGAGTCATCCACGACTGGACCTAACTGTCAGGGGTACCTTTACCTTTAGTTCAGACCAAAGGCCATTCTCACACTGGAAGCCCACAAGCAGCAGCGCTCTCTCCATTTATGAAACCCGGCAGAATACAGAGTTAACTGCACTGACAACGGAGCCCCACGTCTTCCATTCTGACCAGTGTCTGACTCCAGCCCTGACGGTACCCACTGACAGGCACAGATTTGTCTGATCTTTTAAAGTCATTCAAAATGGTGGGTGGGTCCTCGCCCCATCCTGTGGGAATGAATGCCGCAGTTTACCTGTGCACTGTGGAAGTGGATAAGAAAGCAGGCCCGACATGGCATGTTGAGTGTACATGCCGCATCATAGACTCACAGAACTGTAGAGTTGGAAAGGACCTCAGGGGTCATCTAGTCTTAATGCCTTGCAATGCAGGGATCGCAGCTAAAGATTGAGATTCAGGGATGGTGGGAGTAGGCATCCAAAACATCTGGAGGCAGCAGGCAAGGAAAGAATGACACAGAGTTAAAAAGGAGAAGGTGCAGACAGGGCAAACACAATGGGCCAAGCAGGGGAAATGATCAAGAGGCCACGCAATGGCCACCTTTAAATATCCTGAGGGGCTGTCAAATAGACGATGGAGCAAATTTTCTTTCTTTTGCTCCAGAGTCCAAATTGCAAGGAAGGGCATTTCAGTTGGGCATTTGGAAGAGCTTTTAAGGACGGTGCACGATCTTGAATAGGCTGTATCGGAAGTGGGCCGGCTTAGGCTAGATGACTTTTGAGGCTACTTCAAACTCTCATGAGTCTATGATTTTTAAAAAAAAAATATTAAGGAACTGATCCATCTTTCTGATAAAGGGAGGATGAAACACTTGGGGCTTTTTTGTCGTGAAACAGAAGACGACTTAAAGGGAAGGATAAAGGATAAACTCTGTTTCACCCAGTGGAACTGTTTGGCAATCCGTTTACTGGACTGACAGAAGGAAGTGCTTTTTCAGGCAACAGATAATTAACTCTGCAAATTTCACTGGCCACACAATGCGGGGATGACGGGTTTAGATGGCTTTAAGAGGGTATTAGGCAAGCTAGTGTCAGGATCAGCCTCCAGCTTTTACCAAGGTGTGCCACGGTGGTTGTTGGGGATGGTATGTGCAAGCTTGGATCAGATTATGATTTCTTCTTTTTCTGTGAGGGGGGTGGCAGTGTTCTTTTCTGTCTGCCCTCCCAACATGTTAAAAAGCAGAATCATAGAATTGGAAGAGACCCAAAGGGTCATCTAGTACAACCCTTTGCAATGCAGGAATCACAGCTAAAATCCATTTTCCAGTTCTCATAGAGGCTAACCAGATAGCTATAAGTTAGCATCTAGCAACTCACCCTGATTTTAACAAGGCATTTTAACAAGGCAAAGGTAAGGGCAAGGAATCACCAGGGACCAAGAAATCAAAACTGTCACTGTTAAATAGTCACGGCTGGAATGTTTGAACTTCACTTTTTGGGGGGCGGGGAGAGTTGTTTGTTTTAAGAGGATTTCAAGCATGCAACGATTCCAAATGCAGAACATCAGATTCCACATTTGGCACCAAAGGCTAATTCTTCAGAAACAAGTACACTTTCAAGACCGGAAACTGGTCAGGACAATATTTTTTTTGGGGGGGGGGGATTGGGGAGGTGTAGAGATATGGCTTATAGCATCCTGGGACCCAAATGGAGTACACAAGAAATGTCTTCCTCCTGTGTGTTTAAAGCATTTGCCCTGCAATGCATATCAGTTTTGCAAAGAAGCCATTTGAGTACACAATTGCCTTGTAGACTGGGATCCAACTTGCAAGTCTCCTTTCTCGATTGTGCCAGCAGAAAGTTGACAGGCTCATCTGGGGCGCTTTTGAGTCCATTTGTGTGTGTTGACAGTTGAGGGAATTAGGCAGGTTTAGCTTGGAGGAGAGAAGACTGAGAGGCGATAGGATAGCCATCTTCAAATATCTAGAGGGCTGTCACATGGAAGAGGGAGAAAGCATGGCCTTGTACAGTAGGAGGGTCTTATGTTCCCACGAAACTGCAGTGAGGCTGCACCTGTACTCGCTTACCTGGGAGTCTGTACCCTTGTTAGAGTTCATCCACACTTCCTCTTGTCCCAAACTTCCACTTTCCCCTTGGGGAAAACTGTTTTTTAGCACACAGTCTGTCAGAATAAACAGCAGTGGTGTGCAGTCGGTGGATTAGACTGTCCACTAAATGTTCAGGGTAAATTAAGCCTGACCCTCCTCCCCAAAGCCTGGGAAGCTTCTGCTCTTATTCAGCACTAAAGAGTGGATTTTCCCTGGGAAAGGAGCAGGACAAGTAGGAAACTGCATGGACCCATGCTTCCTGGGCCTAGGACCAGTGGGAAGTGTGGGTGAGTGTTTTGTGCTGTGTCAGCCTTGTATTAAAGCATACCTGAGCTTATTTTCAAACATGCAGCTTTTGATATTTGCAAGGTTGGCAGGTTTGGGGCAGAGCAGTCTGCGTGACCTCTTGCTTGTGTTAGTTACAGGACTCTCATCAGACCCATGTACAAGATCTCCTACAGAACACTGACTGCCCTGGAATGGCGATGCTGTCCTGGCTTCACGGGAAGGAACTGCGAGGAAGGTAAGCATCTGTGAATGAAAGTGTGTAGAGCTTCCTTCCCGTCCCCCCATACCCTGAGTTTGCAGGATCTTCCAGTTGCACTGTTCAAATATGGAAATACAGATCTGTGGGAGTTCCTTTCCCAGCCTTCTCTTGAAATGAAATCTTTTCTCTCTCCCCATCCCTGGAAGACTCTTGCATTCTACGAGAGGGTTTCAACCATTGTTGAAACTTGCTACGGAGTATAACAGAACGTCTTGACCCTTTGCTAATAGGTTCAGGTTTCTGGAAGAGAGAAAAAAAGGAACCACTTAACCATCACCATCTGGCGGGCACCTCCTTAGTGCTGATGGCTACAGATTGTTTAAATTAGAATTATCTGAGGAATTTTAACTCTTAACCAGGCAGCCGACGAGGAAGGTCTCCAGCCTGCGAGGAAGTCTTGCTGGCAGCTAGCTAAACTCCGCTGTGCAATATTGCGGGCTTTAAATCTTCGCTTTTAGATTTTATCTTTTGGAAGAAAACGGCTTGCCTTCTTCACGGGCTGCCTGTCATTTGATATGCACCACGGCTGTGTTTACGTGGGGAATTTGGAGACCGTTTGTGCTCCCCGGGAAGCACCGTCTGGGATCCTCGCATCCGAACCGCAGGCTTCCCTGCACGAGATGTAATGCTTCTGATATGTTCTGAGTGGAATTATTTATGATTTATTATTGGGTCCCAGGGCAGGTTACGACATTAAAGCACAACCATGCAACTAAATATTAAAAACAGTTTAAAACGTCTTTCAATTAGAGAAATAGGGCGAGTCCTAAAAATACACACCTCAAGCGTTGAAAGGGTAGGGCGAAGAGGCGTCTCTTCAGAATTTGCCAGAAGCTGTATAATGAAGGTGGCATGGGAGTTTCACAACTGAGGGGCTGCCACAGAGAAGGCCCTTTCCCAGGCCACCCTCACCAGGCCCTGCTTCACACCTTCCTTGGCTGGAATATGTCCTTGAACTTTGAACACTTGCTCACCTGATATGGTCCAACATCAAGGGTTGGCCCTGAACTCCCTAAGCTGGGCTGCAACTCTCAGGTGCAGCAGAGGGCTCTATGCCATCACCAGAGTTGCTGCAAGATTCAGTTTCCAGTGCAGTCGCTCTCTGGTGGGGACACCATCTTCATCCCGGGCAGCAGAATGTCTTGTGCAGGCCCCAAGCAGTGATTAAATCACTAATTTGGGTCTGGCTACTGCAAACTTCCAAGTGTTCCTATTTTCTGGGGACAGTCCCAGAATTACAGAAGCTGTACTGCTTTCTGATTTGATCCTGGAATGTCCTTAGAACGTCCCCATTTCCATCAGAGAAATGTTGGAGTGTATGTAGTTATGCGACCCCTGAGCCAAGGATGTAAGTAACTCTACAGCCTTTAGAAGACATCTGAAGGCAGGCCTGTACAGGGAAGTTTTTTTAATGTGTAATGTTTTGTTATGTTTTTATATATGTTGGAAGTAGCTCAGAATGACTGGGGCAACCCAGTCAGATGGGCAGGGTGATACTAATACTAATTCAGTCATACCTCAGATTACAGATGCTTCAGGTTGTGTTTTTTTTGGGTTACGGACCTGCCAAAACCCGGAGGTACAGGAACGCAGAAGCACCGAATCGCAACCCCCGCGTGCATAGATGCGCTGCTGCAGGTTACGAACGCTGCGTGTTGCGAACGTGCATCCCACATGGACCACGTTCACAACCCAAGCGTCCACTTTACTAATACTAATACTAATAGAATTGGTTGTCCCTGTTTTCATTGGAGAAATGTTGGAGGGTATGCTTCTGTTCTGAGGCCTCCAGTGCTTTCTGGTTTTATTCCTATGTCTCCCTGGGCCCAAAGAAGTCTCAGGTAAACCCCAAGTGATGGAACATGTCAGATCCCCTGACATTTGGAGTGAGTCTTAAGTTAATTCCTGCCTTGTTTGGGCTTCTCTCTGCATCTAGCTAAGTTGATAAGATAACAAAGAACTTAATCAGAGCTGTTGCTTCAGCTTTGGAGGGACTTTAGTCAAACAGTTCTGCTGGACGATCAGTCTCGCTTTGCTTTGTTTTCTTTCTCTCTTTTTGGAGCGAGGGGGATTTTTTTAGCTGCAGCAGGAAATGAGCCACCCAGCCTGCGGAATCCTGATATAAAGACCATATGGAAAGGGGCAGCGCAGAGGTGATGTGGGCTAGTTATTGCAATCATGCATCAGTCTGATTGATTTCAATCCAAGATGATGCTGGCACCTCCAACTAGCCTCTTTCCCCTCCTCTCATACGCTTCGAAGTTCAAAGCCCAGGGACCCTCTCCTGGGAGGCAAACGTGTGTCCCCCACCAACCCGGGAAACTTGGCGCCAATTTGAGGGCAGCCAGAAAATGATAACCTTGTTTTACTTTTGCTAATATCAGACGTCATCTCTCTCTTCTCCCATCTTTAGACCCAAGTTTTCTTTTCTTCAGATGGAACAGTGCAAATCGGGGAAACAAAATTACCCCCTCCGCCTGCCTGATAACGGGAAGGGCAGTTTGCATGCTGCGATTCTGTCGCAGTGTAGAAACTCTGTTCCTACGACTCACATTGTTAAAAAAAAAAGTGTCTCGTGTCCTTATGGTTGTGTAACGCATTCTGATTTTGGCGCATAGGAATCATCCTTAGACCAAGGCAGACCACTGAGCTTTCCATCTCAGTATTGTTAACACTGGCTAGCAGCAGCTTTCTAGGGTTGCAGGCAGTGGCATGCAATGAATTTTTTTTGTAGGGGAACTGTTAGCGCCTGGGGTGACAGGTGGGCTCCTGGACCCATCAGAGCATCGCACCTCCCAGCTGATTGAATCCAGCTGACTGAGTTGTGTTTTCCCTAACTTCCGATAAGTTCTGAATTTCATCTACAGTGGTACCTCGGGTTAAGTACTTAATTCGTTCCGGAGGTCTGTTCTTAACCTGAAACTGTTCTTAACCTGAAGCACCACTTTAGCTAATGGGGCCTCCTGCTGCCGCTGTGCCGCCGGAGCATGATTTCTGTTCTCATCCTGAAGCAAAGTTCTTAACCTGAAGCACTATTTCTGGGTTAGCGGAGTCTGTAACCTGAAGCATATGTAACCCGAGGTACCACTGTATCTCTTTTTTTTTTTTTGATGTTTCAATCTGTTTTGTAATCCGCTTAGAGTTTTGTTTTTTTAAAAAAATATAAGCGGTATATAAATTGTAGAAATAATAAATAACAGTAAGTATAAATTAGATCAGCTTGCTTTTAAAGGAGAACTGAATCAAATTATATATACCTTGCCACTGCAGCAATCTCTTACACAGAATGTTCTAGAACAGAGGGGTAAATATTTAGCCCCGAGGGCCACAATCCCTTATGGGGAATCTTTTGGGGTTCACATGCCAGTGGTGGGCATGCTCAGAGTCAAAAGTGGGTGGGCCCAGAGATAAAGATTGGTGGAGCAATGGATATGATGACTCTTACCTTTGTTCTGTAGTACACCTTCCAGTCTACCCCAAATTTCTGTGCCCACACCAGTGTCAGAAACTCAGATATATAAGCTAATCATCAAATGGTACCTTAAACCTGGGTTACGGTTGCCACAATGGGAATGTCTAGGTGCCATTCCCCCCCCTCCCCATCCGATGAAATTGATGGTGATTATTTTCATTTCTATACCTCTTTATCTTTTAAAGGGGAAAAAATCTCAAAGCGGTTTACAACACATTAAAACATCAAATTAAACAACCCAGAATAAATCACATTCAGGCTTCAAGGGAAATAGTTCAGATTCTTCTCCAAGTAACATTTTGCTTTCCGCATATTTATTTACCTGCTTAATTTATAGAGCTGCCCCATAGCAGAAGGACTCTAGGAAGTGTGGTGTAGTGGTTAGAGTGCTGGACTAGGACCTGGGAGATCAGGGTTCAAATCCCCACTCAGTCAGGAAGCTCACTGGGTGACCTTGGAATCACTCACAGCCTCCTAACCTACCTCACAGGGTCACTGTAGGATTTAACCAAGGAGTGAACGATGTACTCCTAGGAGAAAATGATGGGATATAAATACAGTAAATAAGCTCTTTTGCTTACCTGCTTAAGAAACCTGGAGGCCATCCAGTTGTCAGTCGCCAACCTGACATTCAGAGAGCTCCATGTGGTCACAACTAGACTCGCGCCAGTCACAAAATGTACCTGGCACCTGGGGAATTTCTAACACTGTCTACACCCCTCCACCCAGGAAAGCAAGAACCACTATCCCAACACTTGAGAGAGGGTCGGGAGCAGGGCTTTTGGTGGTTGTGTCCTGGGGTGAAGGCATGGCCTGGAGCGTGGAAAGTCTTGAAGGCCAGGCAGAGAGGGTCACAACATCCCCAGCCAGGAATTGCAGCCAGTCAAGGCTTCAGGCCAGGGAGAACCTGAAACTATAGACGTATATCAATCAAGCACCAAGGTTTTACTTCGCGTGCATTTAATTTTTCTCCCCTCCAACCCCACAAGTAGGATGCTTGTGAAAAGGATTTGTGGTCCTTGCATCAGCTGCCCTCTCTTGCCGATAGCGATCCGTTCTCTTGCTGGGCTGGGCTGCGCTGGGTCTCCGAGTAAAATGGCTCCATCTCCACAGCCTTTTCAGTTTCCCTTTGCTCTGAAGTAGTCCGCCAGCTTCTCCACGGCTTCCACACACACGCTGGGGTACATGCCTTCGGCGTAAGTGCCGACCACGATGAAGGTCCCCGTTTTGGCCAAAATCACCCCATTGCCTTTCCCTTTGAGGTAGATGGAGTGGTCGTCTGCTCTGACACACTTGTAATACCGGTCTTTGAAGTAAAGCCCGTCCCTTCTGACTTGGAGCAGCTCCTTAAAAAAGGCTTGGAGGAAGACCAGGGCTTGGCTTTGGATGTTGAAGCCCGGAGTCGTTGCCAGGATGTTGCCATCCACTATTCTGATGAGAGCGGCGTTGGCAACATGCTTGGTCTGAGTGAGGCCGTCTATCAGCATACTTTGTGTCTGGTTCATTTTCCTCTCTCCCCGGCTCTCTGCTGTTAAGGATTTGTCTACTTCCTTGGTTACACAAAACAGCTTCAACTGCCGTGGCTTCTCCCAAAGCATTCTGGGAATTGTAGTTTGTTTGGTTCCCCACCGCCACCACCAACACTACTCCTGGCTCCTGAAATGAACTAGGCCTTCTCTCTGAATTTTTCAGCTCTCGTTTCTTTTTAGAAAGCCTTATTTAAAAAACAACAACACAGAGATACAAGTCAAAGGGTGCAAGCTATATGGGAAAGGGAGCTGGTTCTGGTCTGGGATCAAGTAACCCCTTGCTGACCATGCCGATTCTCACATTCATTCATTTCCTTTCTTTTTCATTTGTTGAACGTCATTTGAGAATGTGCATTTGACAGGAATTCCCAGGAGGTTTACCTCATTTTTTAAAAAATAATATTTTATTAAATTTTACAAGAAAAAAGAAAAAAACCATATAAAAAAGAACAGTACATATTAAAACACCAACAAATACCAACAATTAAAAAGGAAAAGGATATTAAAAAATTTAACAAAAGAAAGAAAGGAAAAAAAGAAGAAGAAAAAGACCTCTTTTCAAATTCTTATCATTCATTACCTTATTTTCCTGACTTCCACCCGCCTCCCTTTCTTGTATTCCACTTTAAAATTGATCAGCAAATTCATTCTTATTAGTTTTATCCTTAAATAATTTCCCTCACGTATTATACTTTCCCAATCCTTATTTACTAGAACCCCTTCATTTCATTTCAATGTCATCAGCATTCAAAGATTTTACAGTGTTTTTGTAAATAGATTTTAAACTTCATCCAGTCCTCCTCCACCCGCTCTTCTCCTTGATCTCGTATTCTGCCGGTCATTTCTGCCATTTCCATGTAGTCCATTACTTGCATCTGCCATTCTTCCAAGGTGGGTAGATCTTGTGTCCTCATTTTTCCCCCTTGTTCCCCATTTGTTTGTTTCTTTAAGGCATTTAAATCCCACCATTTAGGCAAAAAGGTTCTCAGAGTGCCTTCAAAAATTCAGTACTTCTGTGTACAATTGGGAGGGGAGGGAGTTTTCTCAGGTGTAGCGGTGCTAAAGTTAGGGTGGCCACTTATCTTTATTTATCTTGTTTAGTGTATATATGACTTGCTTTTCACCAAAAGTCCCAGGGCAGTTTACCTCATTATAAACAACAAAAAATAAAATTGATAATAAACAATGAAAACAACTATCAACCCTTTGTGTCGAAGACACAGATTTGCACCTGATTTTCATATTTTAATGTGTTAATGCAAATTTAGAAGAGGAATGACGAATTTGAATAAAAGCTCAATCCATCACATCATAGTAACAGAGGTAGCTGCTTTATACTGAGTTAGGCTGTTGGTGTTGGTTTGTTCTGTTAGTTTGAAATGGACTTGGATCATTGCTGGTCAAACAGGCCTTGCAGGTTTTGCAATGTTTCAAAAAACCTGAAGAACCCGTTTGATTTCGAGGCAAAGAAAATGCCTGTACCTTAAAGAAAGCAATACATCTGAAGAAGCCACTTCGAAAATCTACTATAGCTTTACCATAATTTCTTTTAATGTTTCCTTTTACTGGTTCTTAAAGGCATCGTCTATCAAATGGACAATTCTCTGTGTTTTGCTCTTAAATAAAACCATTTACATCTCCAGGCTACCCCCTGGCATTCCCCCTCCCCTCCTCAAACCCACAAAGAGCAGTCCGCTTGGGAAGACTGAGCTGAACAACACCAGATTTATTTCTGCAAGAGGCCCTGAATGCATTTGGTAATCCAGCTCCCCAAGAGATGGGCTTCCTTTGTCTGTACAACTTCCAAAAATGATCCAGGAGTTTTCCCTTTATATTGGAGCAAGATCTGGTTTCTCAAATGCTGTGTTTTTAGCCAAAAGCACACAATTGCTCTCTGCTTGGGACTACCAAGAGATTGGTGTGGGGGTGGGGCAGGGACTGTAGGAAGAAGAGAAATATGCTGTATATCTCAACCTCAAAAAAAGAAGCAGTGTTTTATGGGGGTGAAATCTTAAGAAACGGCAGCATCTTGTAGGTTTATCAAGGTGTCCCTACTTCAGGCTAAATTTACCGTACTTTTGTTATATGCACATCATACATTTAAAGCAGAGCACTACCCTCCCCACAAAAGAATACAGGACAATGTAGCTTATCCCACACAAAACTACAATTCCCGGCACCCTTAGAAAACTGCAGTGAACAGGATTATTGGGGCGGGGAGAGCCATCTGTTTTAAATGTATGGTATGGATTTGTAAGTTAGTGGCAGTAGGAAGTGTTTGTTTGTTTGTTTGTTTGTTTGTTTGTTTCCCATCCTAAGGTCCCAGGGTGTGTTACAACATTAAAGCACAATGTTAAAAGCAGCTTAAAACAACTTAAAATTATCAAAATAAGATGGTTCCTATAGATTTGCACTGCATGTGCCAGAAACCGAGGTAAATGGGGTGAGTCTTCATCATTTTCCAGAAGCTGTGCAATGATGGTGCCAGGCAAACCTTTGTGGGGAGGGAGCTGCACAATTTAGGGGCAACCACAGTGAAGGCCCTGTCCTGTGTCCCCTGCAAGAGCCTCTGAGGGCAGAGGAACTACCAAGAGGGTCCCCTCTGCCAATTTCAGCACCCGAAAGAGTCTGTAGGGAAGGAAGGAGGTGGCCTTTCAGGTATTCAAATATCAAAATGTGCCACTGGAAAGCTTACAAGGTGCAACTGGAAGCACTGGGGGCGGGGAGTAAGACACCTTAGGTGTATATGTTTAAAAAGGCAGACAGTGTCACAAATTATACAGGCCTTGTTCAAGATCTATCATCTAACAACTATCTGACTTTTAGAAGACACCTGAAGGCAGCCCTGTTTAGGGAAGTTTTTAATGTTTGATGTTTTAGCGTGTTTTTAATTTTCTGTTGGGAGCTGCCCAGAGTGGCTGGGGAAACCCAGCCAGATGGGCAGGCTATGAATAAACGATGATGATGATGATGGCTGAAGGGCATTACGATATAAGTGCAAAACACTAATGTGTAAACAAACAAACAAACAAGGGGGAGGGAGCTAAAGGATCATCAAACCAATAAGTTGGGAATAAAAAGGTAAAGGTAAAGGGACCCCTGACCATTAGGTCCAGTCGTGGCCGACTCTGGGGTTGCAGCGCTCATCTCGCTTTATTGGCCAAGGGAGCCGGCGTACAGCTTCTGGGTCATTTGGCCAGCATGACTAAGCCACTTCTGGCGAACCAGAGCAGCGCACGGAAACGCCGTTTACCTCCCCGCCAGAGCGGTACCTATTTATCTACTTGCACTTTGACGTGCTTTCGAACTGCTAGGTTGGCAGGAGCAGGGACCGAGCAACGGGAGCTCACCCCGTCACAGGGATTCGAACCGCCGACCTTCCGATCGGCAAGTCCTAGGCTCTGTGGTTTAACCCACAGCGCCACCCACGTCCCTTAAGTGAATTCAAAGAAACAGGATTTAAAACATTCAAGCTACCCTTAACTTTTAGCACTTGCACAGTTCAGAAAGGCTTATCCTACCTTTTCTGCAGCAAACAACAACAACAACAATCTTTATTACGGTCCAGAGACCCAGCAAAGCATTACAAATCAATACACAGTTCATATAGCCTACCTCCAGGTTAATCAAGCATTTTGTTTAGAATATAGGGCTCATTTGTTCTTGCAACCACAGATGACGCTACCCTATGGCTGATATACTTACCTGCATCATCCAGCAGCTACATGATCTTAAAATCATCTGGTTGGCCTGCTGAGGAAGGGCTGAAAGGGAAGATTAAACTCTACAGGTTAACTGCAGGTTTCTCGGGATTAGCTTACAGGGACAGGAAACCATTGGCCATGCTGGCTGGAGCCGATGGGATTTGGAGTCCGTCAACATCTGGAGGAGGGCTACAAATCTTCCCACCTCTGGCTTACAGTCATGTGCTCTACTAAAGAGAATGTGTCCTTGCTCCCATCATATGTTGAGGAGCAAGCAGTACATTATATTAACTCCCCCCCCCCACTTTTAAAGCCACCTAACTACTCTTATTTTGAATGAAATGCAGCTGTGTGGGCCCCTGATTTCCTGCCCACCTCCCAACTGCTATTTGACCCCTAAATATGCTTTCTACTGCGCCTTTGGGGGCAGCGGGGGGTGATTTTTTGGCAGGAAACCCAACGCTGGACCCTGCTCTTGATTGGAAGGCTGATATAGAGCCTGGCCAGCTGTTTTTCCTTCAAAATAAAAATGGCCTGCATAATCATGCATGCACATCTCACGCATGTACACATGTTTCCTGTAGCACGTAGTTTGCGCCTGAGATTTAACTTCCTCAAACCCTCTGAGGTTAGGAGCTGAACCTGGAAGGCTATCAGCTGGTACGACTCAATTTTTTAAAGTTTGAAATCCTTCAAACGTAGCAGTGGGCACAAATTAGATACAGTGTGGATGCATCGTACATGCATTTCGCTTGCACGATTTCAACCATGAGTTTGGAGGCCACTGGTTGAAATCCTGCAAGTTAAATGAAAGTAAGGCAAAGAGTTCAAAAGATTTTTTTTTGTGCTGGGAAAGCACAGCAGAAAAAGTCTTTAAGACATCTGAAGGCAGCCCTGTTTAGGGAAGCTTTTAATGTTTGATGTATTACTATATTTTAATATTTGATTGGAAGCCGTCCAGAGTGGCTGGGGAAGCCCAGCCAGATGGGCGGGGTATAAATAATAAGTTAGTAGTAGTAGTAGTAGTAGTAGTAGTAGTAGTAGTATTTCCCTTGCTGAGGGTGGGGAAGTGGGGCAAGAAAATCTCTGCATGCCGCCTCCAAAAGCCTTGAGATGTTTGTGGAGGGGTGACTCCAAGGGTCTCAGTATATCCAAGGTTTTTTCCCCCCAGCCAGAACTCGCTGGAACTCAGTTCCAGCACCTCTCAGATGGGCGTCATTGCAATTAAAAGAGAACAAGGGAGGTGTTGAAGGTGAGTTCCAGCACCTCTTTTTCCAGAAAAATAGCACTGAGCAAATGCATTTTTGCGTATACAGTTGTTCCTTGGAAGTCAAACATTATCTTTTCCAGAAGTCCGTTCGACTTCCAAAATGTTCAGAAACCAAAGCGCAGCTTCTGATTGGCTGCAGGAAGCTCCAAAAGAACGTTCGAAAACCGGAACAGTCACTTCCGGGTTTCAATTGTTCAGGAGCCAAAACGTTCGAGAACTAGGCTGTTCAAAAACCAAGGTACGACTGTATGTGGAATCCTTGGAACCGACCCCACGCACAAGATGTGATTGAACTTTTATAGCAGTTGTCCTTTATAAGAGGGTTGTCCATTTAATAGAGGGAGCCTTTTGCTCAAGTCCCACAGCAGCTCCACGATCTGTTTTGCAAAGGAATCAAGGGTCTTGCCTTTCAGCCTTCACCCATGCGAGTAGATCCTGGCTGCCATCCACAGCTGGTTTCCCTTCATGGCTTTAATAGGAACTGTTCACACCGAAACCATTTGCGAATCGGAGATTATCTGCGGTATGTGTCGTTCTCCTGCACTCTCCCTTTTGCTTCCCCGCAAGGGATAGCGGTTCAGTGTGGATTCGAGAGCATTGTTAGGGCTCCGTCTCCTTGGCAGAAAACAACAGGCTATAAAAACCGCTCTCCAGAACAGCTGCGGAGAGAAAGGCCTTTGTGATATTCCTCCTCTGCTCCTCCACCACCGCCACTGCCCCCCTCCTCTTCCCAGCCCACTAATCGCCCCTTTTGCTGACCTGAACGAAGGCAATTATACATCCTGGTTATTGTAAACGGACCACAGAACACCAGGCATACCTTAAAATGATGTCATGTCTAGACGAGCCATTCAGGTATAAATTATTGAGAGAGAAGGGGGGGGGGAGTAGCTTGTTCAGTGGTTAGAATTGTAAAAAAAAAAGTTAACGAGATATTTTTGTGTTTCTCTTGTGTGTCGTCTCTCGAACGCCGTACCGTGCCTTTGGACTGGGAGAATTCTCAGCTGCCTCTTGGTTTGACAATGAGGGTTGACTTTGTGAAATTGGAGAGTTCTTCCTCTGTTTTTTTCCTCCTCCCTGCCGAAAGAACCCTGTCTCATTTCCTGTTAGTACAAAGTTTTGGGGTGGGGGGTGGGGACATGAGACACCTGTGTATATGAAGGTGGGCTTAATCTTCTATAAGCCAGAAGGAAGTGGCCAAATAATAATAATAATAATAATAATAATAATAATAATAATAATAATTTATTGTACCCCGCCCATCTGGCTGAGTCTCCCCAGCCACTCTGGGCTGCTTCCAACAAAGATTAAAAATACATTAAAATGTCACACATTAAAAACTTCCCTAAACAGGGCTGCCTTCAGATGTCTTCTAAATGTCAGATAGTTGTTTATCTCTTTGACATCTGATGGGAGGGTGTTCCACAGGGCGGGTGCCACCACCGAGAAGGAGAAGGCCCTCTGCCTGGTTCCCTGTTGCTTTACTTCAGAAGACAGTCCTCTACCAGCACTTCCCTTTGGGGCGGGGCACTGCCACTTTGGTTTCATAAACTCACCCCCAGTGCCCCCCTTCCCTATAAAAAGCATCACCTGCTGCATAATCCACTAAGGAAGATAACAACACAATAAAATCCAAATGATAACAATTGCACGTTTATTCAAAATCCAGTTACAGCTCTTTAGTTTAATTATTTCAACAAAATCTGTGAACTCGATCCAGTGATACCAGCTTTCCAAAGCCTGATCTTCATTTTCAGATCCGGTGTCTCCCTGCTGCCCCCCCCCCGCGCCCCCAGGATGGTACCTTCCACCTTGAGAAACATTGCCCTAAACAATTTAGATCCCCAAGCAATAACAGCACCCTTGCAGCCTTCCCAGCTTTTATTGGCACTCTTAATTGGGTATTATTACTATTACAATTATTATTATTATTATTGTTATTATTATTATTACCATCTTAAATGCGCTCGCTGCAAAAGGGACCTAGTCAGTTCTACTACCACAGTTCATCCTGCAGTTTCCTACATCACATTTTTAGTGATCTGCTGGTATCTTTCTAGGAGAACTCTGAGGAAAGGAGAGTGGGAAGGAGATTGCATTGCAGGATGGACCAGTGGCCCCCAAGAAGGAATTTAATACCTTTTCCCTCTGTGTTTTTTATTTTTATTTTTAGAGCTTTTGTGCTTTAGGGACTAATGCTTCTGTTTCCAGATGCAAAATAAGCGCTGGTTGTTTTTAAAGCATGGGTCGCAAACTAAGGCCCGGGGGCCGGATCCAGCCCAATTGCCTTCTGGATCCAGCCCGCGGACAGTCCGAAAATCGCTGCGTGGATTGGCGTGGGGATTCTGATGGTTTTGGCTGCGCCATTTCCCTCCTCTCCCTCCCTCACATACACTGCATCGGCGCCTCCTCCCTCCCTCCTCCTGGCTTCTCCCTGCCCTGCCTAGAGGAGGAAGGGGGCTGGGCTTTGTTGAGCCACAGTTGGCTGAGCACAATTTTAAGCAGCCCCTCTCTGGAGCCAGCCCTTTCATGCCGCTCATCGTCCCGCCGCTGCCACCAGCCCCTGCTGCTCTCAAGGCACAGGTAAGCAGCCCCTGGGGCTCGTCCTGTGCTTTGGAGAAGGGAGAGGAGAGTTGGGGGGATTTCCCCCCCAAAAAATAGTCCGGCCCCCCATAAGGACTGAGGGACAATGGACCGGCCCCCTGCGAAAAAAGTTTGTTGACCCCTGTTCTAAAGCCTGATTCGTTAACTCTGTCAGAGAGTCTGAAGGGCACTTGGGGAGTAAAGGTAAAGGTACCCCTGCCCTTACAGGCCAGTCGTGTCCGACTCTAGGGTTGTGCGCCTATCTCACTTAAGAGGCCGGGGGCCAGCGCTGTCTGGAGACACTTCCGGGTCACGTGGCCAGTGTGACGAAGCTGCTCTGGCGAGCCAGCACCAGCGCAGCACACAGAAACGCCGTTTACCTTCCCGCTATAAAGCGGTACCTATTTATCTACTTGCACTTGGGGGTGCTTTCGAACTGCTAGGTGGGCAGGGGCTGAGACTGAAAGACGGGAGCTCACCCCGCCGCGGGGATTCGAACCGCCGACCATGCGATCGGCAAGTCCTAGGCACTGAGGTTTTACCCACAGCGCCACCCGCGTCCCACTTGGGGAGTACAGATGGACTATTTGCCTTGGAATGCTCTGTACAGGGGATTCTGCCAATTTGCTGTGTATGTCCCATCCCCAGAAGTTGTTGGGAGAAGGCACAGAATGAGGCAACTGAATTGAAAAGAGTTGAGGCACTTCTCCAGCGCAGGAAAGTTTTGCCTTGTAGCCTATCAGTTTAGACACCAGAAGGGCACCCCAATCTTCGCTTTCCCAGCGTTTGGTTTCCTTGGAATAAAAACCAGTGGAGACTATGGTGCCGTTATGATACATGGTTTTGTTTACCCATATATCCAATCCAACCTCAGTATAAGATAGAGGTGCTCACAGCATTAACACCCCAACAGATCTTGCTTCCCCACTGGGTTTCCAGGGAAGCCGCAAACCACAGCTCTTGGATTCAGCACAGAGCAAGCCATGTCTCTGTGTCTCCAGCTTCTAGCATCCAGCAACACTCACCCCTTCTTGGCCTGTTGGTCTCCATCCTTCAGCCAGCCAGGTAAGGTGGGAAAAGGCCCACCCATTTATCTCTGTGGCAACCTCTTTGGACATGTAAATGATAGTATTTTAGAAGAGCATGGCTGCCCTGAAATAGGTTATCAACTGAAAAGAAAAGAAAAATCCCCAGCTGCAGTGTTGGTAGATAGATGATACATATAGATAGACAGACAGACAGACAGACAGATAGATAGATAGATAGATAGATAGATAGATAGATAGAAAGATAGAAAGATAGCAGTTGTGGTGCCTTAGGGTTCAAGTACCTGCATTTTCACACTAAATATGACTTGCCCACTCGAACATTTCATTTCAGTACAAAATATGTCTCACCAGCTGCAATAGATACAGTAAACACACACAAAATTGGCAAGCTGTGCACCTTGTGTTCATGCACACACATTTGCATTTATGTGTACTAAAGATGTGTAGACTCACTCACACTGAGATTTAGTTTGAGTTTTATATATCTATATACACCCTCTAAGAGGTCTACTTTCTAAAAACTAAAATTCTAAAATTCCCAGAGTGGTTTAACAACCAATTTCTCTTCCCAGGAAACTCTGAGAATTATAGCTTTGTGAGGGGAATGGATTTCCTACCAATTCTCAGCACCTACATGTTCCAGAATTCTTTGAGGGACACTATGACTGTTTAAAGGGGCATGACACTGCTTTAAATGTATAATGCAGATGGTTCCTAAGTCTGAGCAAAGGTCCATCACCCTAGCATCCTGTTTCCCCTCATAGCTGCCTAATAAGCTTTAGAATTTTGCCTCCACATTTTGCTTTCTAACTTTCTTTGTCTGATTGACACTTATGGTTCCTAGAAACTGGCATTCAGAGATGTACGGTCTCTGACAGTGGAGGCAGAGCATAGCCATCATGGCTCAGTGAGGGAAATAGGGGTCTCCAAACAACTCTCAGCACCCTTTACAAATCATAGTTCCCAGGATTAGGAGAAGCCACGATTGCTTAACGTGGTGTGCTTTAAATCTATAGTGCAGATGGGGCCGTATTAGAGCTCTTCTTAAGATTTTGCTGCTTAAGAGGGGAAGTGGTTTTCCTAACCATCCTTTCCCAGGAAGACTGAAATGGGTGACAGGCAGGCAAAATGCCTTGGACTACAATCTTAGACTTGATTGCTTCCCCCTCTCCTAATTTTCCCCTCGCAACCTCCCTGGTGCTTAACAGCTAACAAGTAAGGGTAGCGCGAGAGAATCAGCTCAATGTCAGAAAGTTTCAGAATTAATGGGATAGTGTCCGATTCCAAAACCCCCGCATAAATTACATCCTGGAATCCATTATGTCTTGCTCTCGTTCGACAGGAGGAAACACGGTCTATATAGTGAAATAAAAGACATCCTGGAACCTATTATACTCTCTGAGAAAAAGACAAAAGGAACACAGGGAAGGATGTTATAGGATCGACGGGTCTAATAAATGAAGTGTTGGCATCCCTCTTCCACCAAGACGTGGATTAACAACAGATGTATTACACTAATGTCTATTTATACGTTAATCTAAAACAACTGCATTGCTGTTATGGACAAGAATTCTGTATATTCAACTCCCTCCAACTTCACTCCTCAACCCCCCCCCCCAATATTGATTCTTCTTCTAGGACAGCCTTCCACGACATTATACCCTCCATATGTTCTGGACTACAACTCCCATCATCCACGGCTATGCAAGCAGTGGCTGATGGGCATTGTAGTCCATAATGCCCAAATGGACTGGGCATTATGTTGGGGGAGGTTGGCAAAGTTGGGGAAATGAAGTCAGATGGAGGGTGGGGATTGAAGGACTGGTCAATTTAATCCTCTCCATCTCTCCTTTTTCCAGACTTAAGTTCAGGTCTCCACATCTCTGCAACCATTTGCATTAAAAAAACCCTCATGGAAATTCTCCAGCATTGAATTTATCCTAATAAACACATTTTTGTATGCAGTTTTGAAGAATGTACATACTTTCCTCAAGCAGTATCTCCTAACATAACACAGTTGTGTATGTTATTTTCTCTAATGTATTAATTTATATGCAAGCTTTCCCCTAATATATGCATTTCTGCAAACATTGTTCGGTTGGAGAAATGTACCACAGAATTCAGACTATAACCTTTAAAGGATGGCTGTGATTTGGTTTGCCTATGTTTTTGGAAACCGCAGGTTTTTAGAGTTCCCTTCAAATGCAAACTGAATCCAATTCTGCCCATCCCCAGTTGCGGCAGAGGACATAAGGCACCCCAAAGTTAGATGCATAAGAGGAGAATTATGAATTTGTACCTGTCATTTAACCAACACTGTTGCTTTAACACTTCGTTTCATAACTGAGAGTCAGACAATGTTCCCTGAGTCAACAGCACATATCACCAATAGCTTAGACAGCCCACACCCAGTTCAGTGGTGTATCCCGATTTCAAGAGATGTCAAATAAATCTGGAAATACCTGCTAGTTTCTCTGGGTCTAGCCCATTAAGGACATCCACCTGAACACTTGTAATAAGAGCAATTATAACATATCTGGACTGTGTTGGACTCCTCTGAAGGAACAGGTATGCCATCTAGGTATGCCATTGGCATCCGTCTGTCTTGGGAGACAATGGAGGAGTGTGCCTTTGGGGTTGAGGTCAAACTGTTGGATGGTTGCAGCGCCTGCAGTGACTGTAGAGACCGAATTGGGAGAGACATGTTTTGCTGCAGCTGAGCAGATGAAGGTGTCCTGTTGTGCTTCTCCCAGCAGTCATTTCTCCAGTCACTGCTGTGAATGCACAGATTGACTGTCTGCCTCCAGGCACTGCGGTCGTCTGTAAGGGATTCCCACATGGGAAGGGTCAATGTTGCCAACCTTCATGTCACGTCTTACAAACAGCAGTACAGTGGTACCTCAGGTTAAGTACTTAATTCATTCTGGAGGTCTGTTCTTAACCTGAAACTGTTCTTAACCTGAAGCACCACTTTAGCTAATGGGGCCTCCTGCTGCTGCCATGCCACCGGAGCACAATTTCTGTTCTCATCCTGAAGCAAAGTACCTGAGGTACTATTTCTGGGTTAGCGGAGTCTGTAACCTGAAGCGTATGTAACCCGAGGTACCACTGTACTAGGGGCTGCCACTCCTGTTCACTGTGGGAATGTTCAGGGTGGCAGGAGAGGATATATTGTTTATTCATATCCTTCCTAACTTGCACCAGCAAGTTCCTTTACTTAGCAGAGTGCATTCCCTTTTGCACAGCAGAAAACTAGTTGCAAACTCGTGTGAGTTTCTTAATACAATACGCAATTCAATCTGGCTTGTCCAGATTGAAATGTGTTCTAATATTTTCCTGGTAAAACCCCTTGGATCGCTCCTAAAAGAATAAAGACACCACAGTCTTAAAGGTAAAGGTAAAGGGACCCCTGATCATTAGGTCCAGTCGTGGCCGACTCTGGGGTTGCGGTGCTCATCTCGCTTTATTGGCTGAGGGAACCGGCTTACAGCTTCCAGGTCATGTGGCCAGCATGACTAAGCCACTTCTGGTGAACCAGAGCAGCACACGGAAATGCCGTTTACCTTCCCGCCGGAGCCTTACCTATTTATCTACTTGCACTTTGACGTGCTTTCGAACTGCTAGGTTGGCAGGAGCAGGGACCGAGCAACGGGAGCTCACCCCGTCGTGGGGATTCGAACCGCCAACCTTCTGATCGGCAAGTCCTAGGCTCTGTGGTTTAACCCACAGCGCCACCCGCGTCTTAGTCATAAGTAATAAAAAGAAAGCTTACTCACAGCCAAGCTGAGCGCTGTGTGATCCCTGAAGGCAGGCTTTTAGGCTTAAAGTTACAAACTTATACTAACAGGTTTACCCTATAAGGGAGTTGACCTGGGGGACTGCTTGCCTGGCAACCAGCAGTTCATTCCAGGAAGTTTGCAGGATGAAAAGAAGATGGAGAAGAGAAGAGTGGCAGCATGCCTTGTCCTTTTACCAGGTCTGGAAAGGTCGTACCCACCTACTAGTCACATGCAAGGAAGGATGTTCCAGACTAGGAGGAACAGGAAGTTTCGACTGGCTGGATCAAACATTCCTTTGCATGTCCACTCTAGCAAAACAAGGAATGTTGTATTTGACTGCTCCCAGCGGATTACATCCCACATTCACTCCATGCACCAAACCTGCCTACCTGATAACTTCTTTGGTGGCTCCCTGACCTTCACACCTAGCTAATTGCTCCTCTCTTTACATCTGCCCCATCCTTTACAGCTGCCCCATCCCCTTGCCTATCCTTTCACACTTGTCTCCAAGCTTGTTCCCCTTTTAAAGGAGGTTGGGAGGAGCTTTGGAGAGCACTTTGACAAACTGCTTTCTATAGCACCTCCTCTCCATTGTTAAACATCTTGCCTGGGCTGCCTGCCCCTGTGCTGCTTGCTCACTTGCCTGCCTGCCTGCCTGCCATTCAGTCATCGGTCCTGACCATTGCCCATGATGGCTGCCACACATGGAGGGAGAGAGACAGAGTGGTGTAGTGGTTAGAGTGTTGGACTAGAACTTGAGAGACCGGGGTTTGCATCCCCACCAAGCCATGAAGCTCACTTTGTGTGACCCTGGGCCAGTTGCTGCCTCACAGTTTACCCTACCTCACAGGGTTGTGATGGGAAGTCAGTGAGGAGAGGGAGAACCATGTATGCCGGGGCCAGCAAACTTTTTCAGCAGGGGGCCGGTCCACTGTCCCTCAGACCTTGTGCGGGGCCGGACTATATTTTGAAGGGGGGGGGGAATGAACGAATTCCTATGCCCCACAAATAACCCAGAGGTGCATTTTAAATAAAAGCACACATTCTACTCATGTAAAACCACCAGGCAGGGCCCACAAATAAACCAGAGATGCATTTTAAATAAAAGGACACATTCTGCTCCTGTAAAAACGCTCTGATTCCCAGCCCATCCGCGGGCCAGATTTAGAAGGCGATTGGGCCGGATCCGGCCCCTGGGCCTTAGTTTGCCTACTGATGATGTATGTCCATCTTGAACTCCTCGGAGAAAAAAGGTAGGATGTGAATTTAATAAATAAATAGTTTGACAACATCTGGAAGGTACTACACTGTCTACCTCCCTCTCCCCGTTTTAAAGAAAAAATATAAATGTATCACGTGAAGGGGCCCAACAGGTTATCGATTCTGTTCTAGAAACATCTGACAGATTTGTAGTGGTCTCGCCTCTTCCTCCCGATTTGTACAACCTTTATTCCTTTTGCTTCCCCTGCCTTTTCATCTTGAAGGGAGCTGCATAATGCAACTTAATTTACCTCACGCTGTTACTCTTCCTTCTCCACCTGCTGGGTGTGGGTTCAAGGCATTGGGGAGTACCGAGGGGCAGGCAGGAAGAAAAGAACTGATGGGAAAACAGGGTTGGATGTTAAACAACCCCCTCCACCCCATTTTGCGGCTTTTTATTTGTTAATAAGAGTTTAAAGCCTCAACCCCACCCACTCCCTCTGTTCCTCCTCTTTAAAGTCACAACTTCAGCCGACAACCCGAAAAACTTTTTACATTTGATCTCTCAATGGAGTTCGTGAACTGGTTGCTAACGGTTACTATGATGTTAGACATCTGGGAATAGCCCTAATCAAATAAACTGCTGACTCAGTTAGGCTGGATAAACCCAGACTAGTGAATTATTAGGTTTGACATAATGTTATATTTATTTTTTCCTTGTGTTCAGATGTCTCTGGCGAACAGGCCCTGTCTGAAAGAAGGATATACAGAGTTTTTGGGTTGTTGGGGTTTTTTTTTTTAGTTGAGGCAGATAACGGCGCTATATCCCTGACATAAAAGGCTTCTGCTCAATCAGTGCGTATTCATCTGGCCAGCGTTTTGGAGAATTTGCCAACTAAAGAAGCCACAGAGACTTTTCGTTGCTAAGTTAACTATGAAGACATATGTGTCTGTATATGAGAGAGAGAAAAGGGTGTCTGGCGTTGCTTGGGAAATCTAAGAAACAAGTGCAGTATTAAAATCAGTACAGTTCTGAATGCTTTGGTCCACCATCTTGATTCCAAATGGTGTCCGATGGTCTGCAAACATAGAAGAAAGCCTTGTTCTTCCATCTCAGGCACTGTCATGCCAAATTAGGCGATGATATCCCAAGAGTCATCCGAATGCATAGAAAACAGATAGACAGACAAACCACTTTCCTAAACTCACATACACACACACACACAGTGCTCATGCTTTCTCCATCGTTTTATGGGGATTGGGGGTGCAATGTAAAAACACCCCCCCACAATTCAGATCAGGAGCAGCTATCTTTCCCCCCCTTAAGATGTAGCATTTTAAAAAAATTAAAAAGGTGAGGGGAAACCCTATCAACCTCATGTTAAGGTAAGAAGACATAGGGACATAGGAAACTGCCTTACAAAATGTCATACAGTTGGCCTACCTAGTTCAGTACTGCTTACACTGGCTGGCAGTGCACTTTGATGGCCCCTCAGAAATAATTTTAGGATGCAATCCAAACTTCCTATGTGCAAGGCAGGTGGGGGGGGGGGTTGTTGGTTAGAATGGCAGAGCTGCCCCTTCACCCAGCCCTGCTGGCCCTTCCTCCTCATTTACTCAGATGCTGCCTGCCTGTGTCTGTTGTGTGTGTGTGTGTGTGTGTGTGTGTGTGTGTGTAAGTGTAAGTAATATAGCTAGAAAGCAAACAGAAGAATGAATCACACCGTTCTGTGTAATGTATAGTTTGAACCTCAGACAGAAGACCTTTGCCACGCATGCCAAATTTGTTTCCCATCATCTGCCATTGAGTGTGCAAAACTTTGCTCGGCAATTAAAAGGATTTAAAGACTCAGAACTAGGAGACTGGTGTGGCGCATTGCCCTGGCACCAGTTTGTTACTTGGCTTAATAGTTTAGAAGTGAGTTAATCTCAGAGCTTAATTGAATTGAAGGTGTCATGTCAAAAGATAAACAGTGTACGCACAACCTCGGTTAAAGGCTCTGGCACCAGTTCTTCTGTAGAAATGGAAATGTTTCCTTTTGCAGAGGGGAGCCTGTGTATAAAATGCGAGGCTGAGTAGCGTAATTAGATCACAGGGTGGTTTAATTTCTTGTTTCTTGTTGTGTGAGGAATTGATTGTGGTTTCTATTTACCTTGACTTATTGGGCAGGTGGTGCTTGATGGTCGTTTCTGACAATAAAATAAAAATATGTTCAGGGACAGCCAAAATGATCAGGGGCCTGGAAACCAAGCTTTCTAAGGAACAGTTGAGGGAGCTGGGTATGTTCAAGTTAGAGAAGAGAAGAATGAGAGGTGGAATGAGAACCAGCTTCAAATATCTGAAGGTATGCCGCATGGAAGATGGAGCAAGGAAGCTTCTCAGCTGCTCTAGATTACAGAACCTGAACCAATGGAATGATAGAATCATAGAGTCAGAAGGGACCCCATGGATCATCTACCATGCAGGAGCTATGCACCCATACAGGGATCAAGCCTTGGCGTTATCAGCACCATGCTGTAACCACCTGAGCTGATTCAAATGACAATAACGGAGATTTTGACTGAAGCTTAGGGAGAACTTTCAGGCAGTTAGCAGCCGCTCGATGATGGAACAGGCTGCCTCAGAAGACTCTTGCGTTGGAGGTTTTTAGAAGGCCACCTGTCCAGGATTCTTTCGATGTGAATTTGAGAGGATGGGCTGGGGTGGGCTGCGGCAGGGAATACCAAGATTTGAGGTGAAGCTGGCACAAAAAAAGATGTGGGAAAGTGGATGCAGCACCTCTGGGTGACACGAGGAGGATCTGGCGCAGTGTACCCACCTCAAGATTTGGCTCCTCTCCTGTAACACCCTCCTCCCCCAGTGCCCCAACACAGCGTATTCCTCCCCAGAGTTGTCAATGGGCAGTTCCTCCAGTCCCCTGCCAGACTGCCAGACTTCCCCAATGTGGTGCTTTCCTAATAATAATAATAATAATAATAATAATAATAATAATAATAATATAATTTGGACCCCGCCCATCAAACATTAAAAACTTCCCTAAACAGGGCTGCCTTCAGATGTCTTCTAAAAGTCAGATAGTGGTTTATTTCCTTGGCAACTGATTGGAGGGCATTCCACAGGGTGGGTGCCACTAACAGGAAGGCCCTGGTTCCCTGTAGCATTAGTTGTTGCAGTGAGGGAACCACCAGAAGGCCCTCGGAGCTGGACCTCAGTGTCCAGGCAGAACGATAGGGGTGGAGACGCTTCTTCAGGTATACTGGGCCGAGGCCGTTTTAGGGCTTTAAAAGTTAGCACCAGCACTTTGAATTGTGGTGGGAAACGTACTGGGAGCCAATGTAGGTCTTTCAGGACCGGTGTTATATGGTCTCAGCAGCCACTCCAAGTCACCAGTCTAGCTGCTGCGTTCTGGATTAGTTGTAGTTTCCAAGTCACCTTCAAAGGTAGAACGTATTGCAGTAATCCAAGCGAGAGATAACCAGAGCATGCACCACTATGGCAAGACAGTCTGCAGCCACAGGGCTGGCCATAGTATTGGGAAAAGCAAGGTGATGGTCTCACGCCTTTGCCTCTGACCAGTGGCTGCTCTCCAAGGTCTCTCAGGCTGCAATCCAACTGGAGTTGCTGAGGATTGAGCCTGGGACCTTATTTATTTATTTATTATTATTTTTTGCATGTGGGGCACATTCTCTATCCGGCAAGCTATAACTTCCCCACTGGCTTTGCTCTTCCATCAGACATCATTAGCTGTGCTCATGGACCCTATGACTGTCTATATGCCCAGGCACCTTGTGATGGGGTTGAGTTAATTGGCTTAAACATTAATGTTTAGCTTTTTGGTATGTAACCTATTGGCAGCTGGTGCTGGTGCCAAAACGCAGTGGAGAGTGAAATTCGAATAATACCTTTTATTTCCATTTGACTGCGCGGTGGTAAAAATAGGTTGGCGGGGGCAGAAAGTGAAAGGTAGCTGGCAATTGCTATCCTTCCTTTTTGATTAAAATGGATGGCTTGTTAGATATTGAGCACAACAATGTCTTTCTACAGGACCTCTGTGCTTCTGTTACAGCAATAAAGCCTATTCTGCTTTTGTGCAGCTACAACAACCACCTTTTAGTGCAGCAGCACCCAAACTATGGAACTGCATGCCTTTTTTAAATTTCAAACTATTTATATTTATTTTTATTTTCTGTACTAAAAAAGAAACCTATTCACATAGAGGAACGTGCTTGTTCAGTAAAAGCAACAGGTATGCTTTCTTTAGGTAAAGGTAAAGGTCCAGTCGTGACCGACTCTGGGGTTGCGGCGCTCATCTCGCTTTATTGGCCGAGGGAGCCGGCGTACAGCTTCTGGGTCATGTGGCCAGCATGACTAAGCCGCTTCTGGTGAACCAGAGCAGCGCACGGAAACGCCGTTTACCTTCCCGCCAGAGCGGTACTTATTTATCTACTTGCACTTTCGAACTGCTAGGTTGGCAAGAGCTGGGACCGAGCAACGGGAGCTCACCCCATCGTGAGGATTCGAACCGCCGACCTTCTGATTGGCAAGTTCCAGGCTCTGTGGTTTAACCCACAGCGCCACCCTCTTACCTTCCACGCTTTCTTTACAGTAACTTAATTCCGCCCTTGAAAATTTAAAAGACAACAGCAAATAGGCAACTGCTCCCCACCTGCAGAAACTAATAGTCTTGATGGTTCCAAGTATTATAGTCTTTGTCATATTACACAGCAGCAGAAAAACAGGCCAAGGAAGTAGTTAACAGTTAATAGAATTAATTTATAAATAATCCAATCCAATCCAGTACAATACAATACAATACAATGCAATCCAGTACAATACAATACAATACAATACAATACAATACAATACAATACAATACAATACAATACAATACAATACAGGAGAAGGAAAACTCCAATCCTAAAGCTCCGCTGCCTTGCAGGATATCTTCAAGAGAAGAAAAGGCTAAGGAGTAAACCCTATACAGTGTTACCTCGGGTTAAGAACTTAATTCATTCCAGAGGTCCATTCTTAACCTAAAACTGTTCCTAACCTGAGGTACCACTTTAGCTAATGGGGCCTCCTGCTGCTGCCGCGTGATTTCTGTTCTCATCCTGAAGCAAAGTTCTTAACCTGAGGTACTATTTTTGGGTTAGCGGAGTCTGTAACCTGAAGCGTCTGTAACCTGAGCATCTGTAACCCGAGGTACCACTGTACAAATCCGGAGTAGAGTCCCTAAGACGGTTGGAAGGCGCCTTGTACGCCTCCTTCCGGCAACTTCTTCAACCAAGCTGGTGTCAAACGTATTGCTCTGTTTTCCTTTAGACCACATCCGCAAGGCCAAGGGGGCCGGTTGTGGTCTGAGGAGCCCTGGACCTCCTTACACCATCCAACCTTTGCTTGGAAACCTCCATGGAAGGAGAGTCCACCACCTTCTGAGGGAGTCCGTTCTGCTGTTGAACAGCTCTTCCTGTCAGAAAGTTCTTCCCGATGTTTAGCCAGAATCTCCTTTTTTAATAGTTTGAATCCATTGGTTCGAGTCCTCCCCGCTGGAGCAGCAGAAAGCAAGCTTGCTCCCTCTTCCATTTTTGCAGCCCTTCAGGTATTTGAAGCCTAGAATTGCATTCAGAATGGGCAACAGGCCTGTTCCTTAAAATGCAAATTCTGCGCTCTCTCTCTTTCTTTCTCTAGCCTTTTTGTAGTGTAAAGCTTCGTTAAGTTCTCCAGAAAGCCTCTTTGGTAATTTAAGCCCTCCCTGGGAGTAATTCAATGTGTGGTTTAATCATCGTTACTAACGGTAGATTAAATAGTCATAGGAAAACAGAAAAATACTTGCAGTGCCATAGCAACTGCTGCGTGACTCAGGACACAGGCAATTGCGACCCCCTTCTTCGCTTCCAAAGCAACTCTCTTGGCTCCCTGTGATATCAGAAACGCAGCAGCAGCTGTGGAAATATGTTTGGATGATCCTCAGCTTGCAGGACAGGGCGATTTGCCCTCCGTCAAATGGCAAATAAAATGGTGGGCAGGGACATATTTCACTTGGATACAAATAGGGAATTTACTCATCCTACAACCAGGCTCTTGAGAGTCCCATGGACTGCAAGAAGATCAAACCTATCCATTCTTAAGGAAATCAGCCCTGAGTGCTCAATGGAAGGACAGATCCTGAAGCTGAGGCTCCAATACTTTGGCCACCTCATGAGAAGAGAAGACTCCCTGGGAAAGACCCTGATGTTGGGAAAGATGGAGGGCACAAGGAGAAGGGGACGACGGAGGACGAGATGGTTGGACAGTGTTCTGGAAGCTACCAGCATGAGTTTGACCAACCTACGGGAGGCAGTGGAAGACAGGAGTGCCTGGCGTGCTCTGGTCCATGGGGTCACGAAGAGTCGGACATGACTAAACAACAACACAACCAGGCTCAGACAGGGTTGCCATCTCCCCCCCCCCCTCTTTCCTTTCCCAACCAAAGTTAGGAGAAATTTCTGATCTGCTTGTGAGTTGGACTGGCTGTTGCCTCGCCCTTGCCAGAGGTGTTTAAGGAAGGACTGGGTGTGCCATTTGTCAAGAATGCTGTAGTGTTATGCTAAAGTCCATAAGACTTCATGATAGTCACAGCCACCCTGCATCCCCTAAGATTATACCACCTTCCTTGATTAGACAACAATTTTATAATTTGCACTCTTACAGGTGCCATATCCCTTCCGTGTTTGCAAAAAAGTGACTTTTCAGTGTGGCAGCACACATACTTTGGAACTCCCTGCCGATGGATAGTAGGCAGGTGCCTTCACTGCAGTCTTTCCGACACCTGTTTAAAACCCAGATGTTTAGAAAGCTGGTGCAAGTTTTAATTTGTTTTTAGTCTTTTGTCAATTCAACTTTTTTGAAAGGCTTAGATTATTTCTCTTAGTGCTACTTTTACTCTTTTATCCTTTTTGTAAACCGCTTTGAGGGTTGGTTTTTTGGTTGTTGTTTTTTTGCAACCGAGCAGTTTATAAATGCTGCGAAATAAATAAATAAAATAATTATACAATAATAATGACAACGATAATAATTAGGAATTCATTTCAACAATGAATGTGTTGCACACCATTCTCTTGAAACGAAAGCTTCTTGTGTTTTCAGTGCTCCCAAATTATCTATTGCCATTATTATTATTATTATTATTATTATTATTATTATTAAAATTTGTACACTGCCCTTCACCTGAAGATCCCAGGGCAGTTCACAAAAAAAAATACAAAATGAAAGTACAAAATACGTAATAAAAGAAAAACCAAACCAAACCAATAACCCCCCTCCCACAAGCACATTTAATTGCTTAGCTTTGGAACAAACAGATGTTCTTCCCGTGTGCCTTCTTCAGAGTGACCCCGGAAGCCAGTCCTCAGTGGCTGATTCATATCCTTATACTCTGCTTGGCTCCAATCAGCACAAAGGATGAGAAGACCTTCTCAGTAACTACACTGGGGTGTGTGTGTGCTGTTGCATGCTGTTACATGCTTGATGTGCAACTCATGCTTCTGACGACGCACAATGCGTGTGTAATTGTTGCATTGGGAGGTCGATAGTGAGAGGAGGCCAGTCCCCACCGCATGGCATGGCGTTGCGCTCACTCAGCTCCTGGCTCGCTGGCCCTGCAGAGGAAGTCAGTTTGGCGAAGGGCGTGGAGGCATGATGGGACGTGTAGTCCCTACTCGCCCTGCCCTGGAGGCTGGGCTGGGCAGCAGAGCTGACGACCCATTGGGAGACAGTGCAATGGCAGGGCCGTGAAGTCCTTTTGAAGAGTTTGGATTTGATATCCCGCTTTATCACTACCCGAAGGAGTCTCAAAGCGGCTAACAGTCTCCTTTCCCTTCCTCCTCCACAACAAATACTCTGTGAGGTGAGTGGGGCTGAGAGTCTTCAAAGAAGTGAGACTAGCCCAAGGTCACCCAGCAGCTGCATGTGGAGGAGCGGAGACACAAACCCGGTCCACCAGATTACAAGTGCACCGCTCTTAACCACTACACCACACTGGCTCTTTTGCTGCTACTCCAGATGACCTTGTGGGACCCCCACAGTGAAATGCCCCCGGGACCCTTTAGACCAGTGGTTCTCAACCTGTGGGTCCCCAGATGTTGTTGGACTACAACTCCCATCATCCCTGAGCTCTGGCCTTGCTAGCTAGGGGCGATGGGAGTTGTAGTTCAACAACATCTGGGGAGCCACAGGTTGAGAAAGGCTGTTCCAGACAGTCCTGGTCACTCCATCGTGAGAACAGCACTGGTTGAAGGAGGCCGACCATCTGGCTCTGTGCTTGGTCTCCTCTGCCCCCTCAAGATTGGGTGGTTCAGCCCCATCCCAACAGACATTGTGGGGGCTGGAGACACCGTAGCCCTATAGAGTTGGCAGGGATGCTTCCATTTTCATGCTCATGGGGCAACTCCAGGACTCTGGGGACAGGAAGCCCTTTGAGACCCTGCTGCAGAAATATTAACGGGCCTTCAACGGGCCGCCACTCTGAAACGCTACACAATTGGTCACATCCTGTACTGCAGAACCTAGAGTGGGCAGATCACCTTCCAGGTGTGACCGCTGCAATTCTATGTGGCTCCATCCTAACTCACCTGCAAACGACCGGCCTTCGTGTCCTTTGCTTGGGAACTGTTCCCCCCACCCCCGCTTCCCGCACCTGGAAGGACAAAGGCACTCTTGTGCAATCTGAAGTGTCAGCTTGGCCAGAGATCATTGGAAATGAGACGCTGATCCTGTGTCAACTCGGTGGCCAAGGAAGGGAGCCCACTTCCCCTTCAGCTACACCCTGGCTGATTCATGGGGTGTTTCCCCTTCTGATCCTCTCTGGCAGCTCATGAATTTATCGCCAAACCAGAATAATAAAAACATCAGCAAAGTTGTATCTGTTCCATAGCTCTGCTGATGTGGGAGAGGTGTGAGGAAAGGGCGTTTTGTTCCATGCTTCTGACACTCCATAGCTTTGGGTGGGTAGACAGTGAACCTGTTCTTCTCGAGGTGAACAGGTCCAGAGCTTTGACATGTGTTGCTGAGCTACTCAGATCCACCCACAGAACTGGGGCTGCAGTGTTCAGTTCATTCGTTGGTTAGGTTTTTAATGAGGAATTATTTTCAATAAATCTGATTATATATACTAGGGGCTGCCACCCCTGCTTGCACAGCTGGCCAACCCCACCTCCTCCCACCCCTTCCCCTATCTTGCCAGCCCTTTAAAACTCACCCAACCCCCATCCCCTCCCAGCTCTGTCAGGCCCCTCATATCCTCACAGCTCTTTCGAGACCCCCCCCAATATCTATACAGCTCATCCCTGCTTCATTCAAATCTTTGCTGTTGTTAAGAGCTGCTTTCTGACATCATTAAAATCCAGGATTGTGATGTAGCACTACAAACGTTCAAATGCGGACTGCGTGATGACAGACTTGCGTTTTTATGTCTATAGGAAGATATATACAGTGGTACCTTGGGTTACATACTGTCAGGGAATCAGGAGCAGGAGCACTGGGGAGAGAGGATTGGGAGAGCGAAGGGGAAGAATCCGAGGGCAGCGTAGGGGAGTATGACAGTGGCCCGAGAGATTCCATGAGCTTCTCCAGCGAATCAGAAGATTCCCAGAAGGGGGCGCCGATGGTCAGGGCAAGGGGGGTCCCAGGGGGGACGCACCAGAAACAAGGAGCCAGAGGGGAACCCCAAAGCAGCAGTGGAGGATCAGGACCAGTTTCCCCACCAGAGCGTAGTGGGGGGGAGGAGTCACATGTGTCAGGAGCAGTGTCTCCTCCAGAGAGGGAGTCAGGGCTGACCACGCCTCCAACGGAGGGGAGGTCAGTTGCAGCTAGCCCCCCCGATGGGGGAAGCAGTGACAGCAGCAGTGGAACGGTCAGGAGGAAAGTTGCTGGCTGGGCGCGCGCGCCAAGTTCAAATGTGCAGGCGCGCGGAACAGCAGGAGACCCGGATGGGGAACCAGCTCCTAAAACCCGCCGGAGGGAGGGAGAAGGCTCAGGGGAATCAGCGGGAGAAGAGGCTAGAAAGGGCGGAACCCCGGCGGGCAGGCGGACCCAGAGGAGGAAGGAGCAGCGGAGAAGGTGGAGCAAGGCTAGACTCTTAAATTGGTGTCAAGGGGGAGGAGACTCAGACGGAGCATCAGTGGTCTGACACTTTAGACGTGGGGCTGCGCGCTGCGGCTCTGGAAGTGAAACTGAACTTCAATAAAGGCTTTTATACTTAACAACGAAGCAGCGTTGGTCCTTTGTGAGCTGGGACCTAGGGTAGCCCTGACAGTATGCTCCGTCCCTCATAAAAACCTCGCAGCGTGAGTTGGTGCAGCGAGGGGCAAGACTTGGTGTTTTGCGAGCTCACGAAGATAGGCAAAGATGACTACAGAGAGCCAGGTGAAAGAACTGCAAGAAGCAGTCACGACGCTTTACGCGGAAGTAGCAGCATCCAGGAAAAGAGAAGAAGAAGCAGTAGCGCTCTGCCGGGATCTGCAAGCCAGGTGGGACCGTTGGGGGAAAGAGGGGCTGCCAGGACCCAAACCGGAGGGAGTTGGCCTCGGGAAGAGGGGGGGCAGCCTGGTGGCGCACTTTGATGGGAACCTGCAGCAATACCCTAACTTCAGAGCTGACGTGGTTTACGCGCTCAATTTGCTTCGGAAAGACTTTAGAGATGAGGAAGAGAAGGTGGGCTTCATAATCACTCATTTGCATGGGGAAGCAAAAGCGTGGCTGCGGAATTTGTGGCGCGAAAAAGACCCTGCCCTCAAAGATTCCGATGCATTTATCAAAGCTATGGACGCTTGCTTTAAATCTACGGTAGATGTAGATATTGCTCGGAGGGAAATGCATGGACTACAGCAAGGGAAAGCGACGGTGAGGCAGTATCACTCGCGCTTTTTTGCCTTACTGAACGTGCTGGGCTGGGAGAAGGACTCCATTGCTGTCAGAGACCTGTTCTGGGAGGGGCTAAGTGGAGAGGTGAAAGATGAACTGGCAAGAGGAGAAAGACCCCAAAATACCCAAGAAGTTGCCCAAAGAGCGTTGGCAATTGGTGTGCGCCTGGAAGGACGTAAGGGAAGCACCCCAGCCAGGACAACCCCTTTCTTTCCCAGAGAGGCGGGGCGGGCGCTGTCCATGCCTCCTTTGGGAAGGGGAGAAGAGCCGATGGAGATTGGTGGTGCAAGGGCTCAGACTGCCAGCAGAGCCCAAACACCGGGAGCAGTCAAGGGGAAGGCTCCTAGAGGGACCAGGAAGTGTTACATCTGCGACAGTGCACAGCACATGGCCAAAGAGTGTCCCCAGAGGCTCCAGAAGCACACTGCAGCCTCAGCAACAGTAAAGGGAACAGGTGAGCAGCTGAAACAGCTGCAGGGGGAAGAAGAAGCCTGGTTGGAAACAGAGCCACTGGGGCCCAACCAGGCAAGTCAGTGAAGCAGTCCCCAGAGATTTTACAGCCCACAGACCCCCTCCCACCCAAACCAGTGGTGCAACTCACCGCATCGCTCCAGTTGCCCAATGGGCACACCATGCAAGTACCAATAACCATTGACTCTGGGAGCAACGCAGACTTTATTGGAGTGGACTTTATCAAGCAACATCGCATAGCACTCATGCCAGCCACGATGCCCCTAAACGTCGTCACGGTCGATGGCAGGAAGCTACTGGGAGGAGAGGTGGTACAGCAAACACCACCGATGGTGATGCAAATTGGAAACCACCGCGAAGTCATCAGCTTCAACGTCACCCACCTGTCGGACACGCCCATAGTGTTGGGTATGAGTTGGCTGGATAGGCACAGCCCGGCATTGGCATGGTACCAGCGGCAGTTGACCTTCTGTTCCTCCTACTGCGCAGAACACTGCATCCAGACCCGCCAGGAGGAGGAGGGGCAAGAGGATGAACCGCAGCTACACCTAGGCATGGTGCAAGCGGTACCCAACAAGTACAAGGAGTTTTTGGAGGTCTTCTGCGAGAGGGAAGCGGATAAGCTGCCTCCCCACAGGCCTTACGACTGCAAGATTGACCTCCTGCCGGGAGCGACGCTGCCGACTGGGAAACTGTATTCCATGTCTGAAGATGAACTGCAAGAACTCAGGGAGTTCATAGATCACAACTTGAAGCGGGGGTTCATCCAAGAATCTAAAGCAGTGGGGGGCAGTCCCGTGTTTTTCGTGAAGAAGAAGGACACGCCCCAACGGAGACTCATAGTTGATTTTAGGACCATAAATTCCAAAACAAAGCCCGCAGCGTTCCCCATGCCCAAGATCGACGACCTGCTCGCGACGGTGAGGAAGGGACGGATCTTCACCAAGTTGGATCTACGAGGGGCGTACAACCTTATACGCATGCGGGAGGGCGATGAGTGGAAGACAGCCATGTTTACACCTTTAGGCACCTATGAATATCGCGTAATGCCTTTTGGTCTGCAAAATGGCTCCCATACCTTCCAAGCTTTCATGCATCACGTGTTAGCGGGACTCCTCTACAAGAAGTGCGTCTGCTTCCTGGACGATATCCTGATCTTCTCGGAATCGCAGGAGGCTCACGAGAGGGACGTCAAGGAGGTCCTGCAGAGGCTACGGGAGCACAGACTTTACGCCAAATTAGAGAAGTGCCAGTTCGACATGACGGAGGTGGATTTTCTGGGCTACAAGCTGTCCGACAAGGGACTCGCCATGGACAGCGCCAAGGTCCGCGCGGTGTTGGACTGGAAGAGCCCGCGCAATCGGAAGGAGGTCCAGAGGTTCGTCGGCTTCGCCAACTTTTATCGCAAGTTCATCAAAGGGTTCGCGAAGGAGACGGCGGCCATCACGGACACCCTCAGCTCCAAGAAGAAGAAGTTCACCTGGACGGACCAGGCGGAGCAGTCCTTTCGGAGACTCAAGCGTCTCTTCGCGTCCGAAGAACAGCTGCTACATGTAAACCCCAGCAGACCAATGAGGGTTGAGACGGACGCCTCAGACAGAGCAGTGGGGGCCGTCCTGTTGCAGCAAGATCCGCAAGGGGAATGGAGGCCGTGCGCATTCTACTCCAGGAAACTCAGCAAGGCGGAACAGAACTACACCATCTGGGACAGGGAGTTGCTGGCCATTCATGCAGCTTTCAGGGCGTGGCGGCACTTCCTCGTTGGAGCCAGACACACAGTGCAAGTCCGCACGGACCATAAGAACCTGGAGTACTGGCGCACGGCGCGGTTCCTGAACCAGAGACACATCCGCTGGGCGGAGTTCTTTGCGGATTTCGATTTCCGGATAGAATACATCCCGGGAGACAACAACGTCATGGCGGATGCACTATCCAGGAAGCCGCAGTATCTCGAGGAAGCGGCGCCGGTGGCGGCCAAGCACATTTTCGCACCGAAAGCGTGGGCGTGCGCTTCAGCTGCCGTGGACCTGGACGCGGTGCGTCGAGCGCTGCAGACGGATTCGTTCGCACAATCCAAGATGGAGGAGGTGCGAAGAGGCACAGCGAAGGACGACGAGTTCCAGATACGAGACGGACTGCTCATCCGCAAAGGGGCTCTCTACGTGCCCGGAGACGACCTCCGCGCGAAAGTCTTGCAGCAGCTACACGACGCGCCCAGCGCTGGGCACTTCGGCAAGGACAAAACGGCGGAATTAGTAACCAGAGACTTTTGGTGGCCCAAGGTGAGGGGAGAAGTCGCGGATTACGTCTCCAGGTGTGACACCTGCCAAAGGGCCAAGCCAGTACACAGGAAGCCAGCGGGTCTACTAGAACCCCTACAGACGCCGCTCGAACCGTGGGAGAGAGTGGCCCTGGACTTTGTCACAGATCTGCCCAGCTCGCGAGGCAAAACAGCGGTGCTCGTGGTCGTAGACATGTTCACCAAGATGGCACACTTTATTCCGTGCGCGAAGGTGGCCACAGCGGAACAGACCGCCAAGCTGTTCATAGACCACGTGTTCAAAGCTCACGGCTTGCCGCGGTCCATCCTGTCCGACCGGGGTCGCCAATTCGTCTCGAGCTTCTGGCAGAAGCTGCTGGGCATCCTGAACGTCAAGATCAACTTAGCGTCGGCACGACACCCGCAGACCAACGGACAAGCGGAGAGGGTCAACGCCATCATGCAGCAGTACCTGCGATGCTACGCCAATCAACAACCCTCGACCTGGGTGGACTACCTACCGCTGGCCGAGTTTGCCTACAACAACACGAAGCACGGGTCTACGGGAGTGACACCGTTCTTCGCCAATAATGGGCGGCATCCCAGAACTTTCCCAGGGTTAGAGACGAAGGGGGAGGGGGAGCCAAGGGGAGCAGAGCACTTAGCAGCAGAGTTACAGGAGGTCCACGAGCAACTCCGCAGGCAATTGGAACTGGCGAAACACGCCTACAAAATGCAGGCAGACAGGCACAGGAGGGTCGGGGAGGACATCCAGGTGGGGGACTGGGTCTGGTTAGCAGCCCAGGCAGTGCCGGCCAGGACGCTAGCTAAGAGGAAGCTCAAGCACAAGCAGCTGGGACCTTACCAGGTCGCGGCGCGAATCAATCCAGTGGCCTTCCGGTTGACACTCCCGGAGGGCTCCAGAATGCACCCAGTCTTTCATAGGTCAGTGCTCACACCCTACAGGGAACCCCACAGGTTTCAGGCGACAGGGAACGCGCCAGACCCACTTAGTGAATCTCCGAAGAGGGAGGGGTCACGGAGGGCGACGCCACTCAACGAGGTCACGGAGATTTTGGACTCGAGGTGGGGGGAAGAGGGGGTGGAATACCTCCTCGCCAGGGAAGGTACCCCAGCCAGTGCCAACAGGTGGGTACCGTGCTATGCCGTGGAGGAGCACTATCTTAAAGACGAGTTCCATGCACTCTTCCCACACAGACCTATGCCGGCAGAGTATTTCGACGACTGGCTTTTCACGCCCACACTGTCAGCCAGTACGTTCCAGGGTTTTTCATCAGCTGAAGAGACGACGCCAGACACTAGCTCCTCGGAGGGGTCTCTCTCGGGGTTTGCCACAGACCGCTCCTATTGGTGGGACACTCAACCGGAGGTGGGGTGGCGCAGGGAGCTGCTGCGGGGACCTTTGCAAGCTGTCTCACCAGAGGTACCCGGGGGAGGGGAGGACATGGACGTGTTGGGGGAGGATCCTGGATTCGAGCACATCAGCAGAGAGATGGAAGCAGAGGAAATCGACGTCGACGAGCCCGTTGCGGTTGGGCCGGATCCAGTGGACCGGCTACACACCAGGGGGGAAGAATGGTATCCCGCACTCACACCCACTGGACTGGAGCACCCGGAACCCACACCCGAAGAGGGGGAGGGGGGAAGGGGGGGCTTCGAGGGGGGGATGGATGTCAGGGAATCAGGAGCAGGAGCACTGGGGAGAGAGGATTGGGAGAGCGAAGGGGAAGAATCCGAGGGCAGCGTAGGGGAGTATGACAGTGGCCCGAGAGATTCCATGAGCTTCTCCAGCGAATCAGAAGATTCCCAGAAGGGGGCGCCGATGGTCAGGGCAAGGGGGGTCCCAGGGGGGACGCACCAGAAACAAGGAGCCAGAGGGGAACCCCAAAGCAGCAGTGGAGGATCAGGACCAGTTTCCCCACCAGAGCGTAGTGGGGGGGAGGAGTCACATGTGTCAGGAGCAGTGTCTCCTCCAGAGAGGGAGTCAGGGCTGACCACGCCTCCAACGGAGGGGAGGTCAGTTGCAGCTAGCCCCCCCGATGGGGGAAGCAGTGACAGCAGCAGTGGAACGGTCAGGAGGAAAGTTGCTGGCTGGGCGCGCGCGCCAAGTTCAAATGTGCAGGCGCGCGGAACAGCAGGAGACCCGGATGGGGAACCAGCTCCTAAAACCCGCCGGAGGGAGGGAGAAGGCTCAGGGGAATCAGCGGGAGAAGAGGCTAGAAAGGGCGGAACCCCGGCGGGCAGGCGGACCCAGAGGAGGAAGGAGCAGCGGAGAAGGTGGAGCAAGGCTAGACTCTTAAATTGGTGTCAAGGGGGAGGAGACTCAGACGGAGCATCAGTGGTCTGACACTTTAGACGTGGGGCTGCGCGCTGCGGCTCTGGAAGTGAAACTGAACTTCAATAAAGGCTTTTATACTTAACAACGAAGCAGCGTTGGTCCTTTGTGAGCTGGGACCTAGGGTAGCCCTGACACATACGCTTCAGGTTACATACGCTTCAGGTTACAGACTCTGCTAACCCAGAAATAGTGCTTCAGGTTAAGAACTTTGCTTCAGGATGAGAACAGAAATTGTGCTCTGGCAGCGCAGCAGCAGCAGGAGGTCCCATTAGCTAAAGAGGTGCTTCAGGTTAAGAACAGTTTCAGGTTAAGAACGGACCTCCAGAACGAATTAAGTACTTAACCGGAGGTACCACTGTAGATGAAATTCAGAACCAAAATTTCGCAAAGACCTACCCATCCAGAAACATTTTCTCACCTTTTTTTTGGAGGGGGGGGGACCCTGCTATCTCCCCTGATATCAATGCTAACTTCTCTACTAATAAGCTTTTACACAAGCTATGAAAATGTTTGATGTGTTTCAGTTGTCCATTCTATCTATTATCTTTGATAATTTTTCTCAGTTTCTGAAGTTTCCTTTTCTTTTCTGCTTTTTAAATCCTTTGCTAACTTACCTGAAAATTGATAAAAAATACTTTTAAAAAAAGAATTACAAGACCATAAATGATCTGACCTTCTTAGAAGTTATATTCCTGTCTTAGAAGAGATGTTCCCCCTTCACTCCCACAAAGGGTCACATCATTGGAAGTACAGTCGTAGCTTGGTTCTCGAACGCCTCGGTACTCGTATATTTTGGCTCCCGAATGCCGAAAACCTGGAAGTAAGTGTTCTGGTTTTCGAACGTTCTTTGGAACTCGATGTCCAACGCGGCTTCCGTGGCTTCTGCAGCCAATCGGAAGCCATGCCTTGGTTTTCGAACATTTTTGGATGTCAAATGGACTTCCAGAACGGATTATGTTCAAGAACCAAGGTACCACTGTTTTGCCTGCAGCGACATCTGCATGTTTCAGGTATTCTCCCCTGCCCCCCAGGTTAAGTAACATTGCTGAATTGCCAACATAAAGTAAAGGGTCAAGGGACCCCTGACCATTAGGTCCAGTCGTGGCCAACTCTGGGGTTGCAGCGCTCATCTCGCTCTATAGGCCGAGAGAGCCGGCTTACAGCTTCCGGGTCATGTGGCCAGCATGACTATGCCGCTTCTGGCAAACCAGAGCAGCGCACGGAAACGCCGTTTACCTTCCCGCCGGAACGGTACCTATTTATCTACTTGCACTTTGACGTGCTTTCGAACTGCTAGGTTGGCAGGAGCTGGGACTGAGCAACGGGAGCTCACCCCGTCACGGGGATTCGAAGCACCAACCTTCATTATCAGCAAGTCCTAGGCTCTGTGCTTTAACCCACAGCGCTACCCATACGCAGATGTGCTGTATTTTTCGCCCCATAGGGCGCATCGCCCCATAGGGTGCACCTAGTTTTTTGGGGGGGGAAATAAAGAAAAAAAAATTTATTTCCCCCCCCAGGCGCGGGGCTGGCACGGGGGAAGCCCGAGCTTCCCCTGACCCCAGCCCCCAGAACAGCCTGCTCTCCGCAAGCCTAGGGAGCCCGGCGGGAAGTCGGAAGGCTTGCGGAGAGCTGCGCGAAGCCCGGGCACGCTCTTCAGCGTGCCCCAGGCTTCAGAATGCAGGCAGCTCTGCGCAACCCTTGGGTTGCGCCGGTCTCCCTAGGGTTCGCGCCGGTCTCCCTAGGGTTGCGCAGAGGTTCCTGAAGCCTGGAGAGCGAGAGGGGTCGGTGCGCACCGACCCCTCTCACTCTCCAGGCTTCAGTGAAAGCCTGCATTCGCCCCATAGGATGCACACAAATTTCCCCTTCATTTTTGGAGGGGAAAAAGTGCGTCCTATAGGGCGAAAAATACGGTAATTGGACAACTTAAACAGGGACGAGTGATCAACTGACTATAAAACTATAAAACAGGTACGGTTGATCAACTGACTATAAAAAGAAAGAAAGCTGAGAATTTTATGCAGTAGCTGTGTCATGGAGTGTGTGTGGGTGGGGGTGGTTCTTGAGAGCAGTAAAGGAGAAAGGTGACACGACATTTTCGTGTGACATTTCTTGTTCTTTTATGGGCATCATTCACCAAAGTGGTTGCACATGGAACTTTTGGCCCAGGTCCCATTTGACGTAATGCTTCCTCCATGCTTCATGCTTGAGGTGGGTCAAGCACGCTGGCTGAGGGCACCCATGGATCTCATGTCCTTTTTCGGCCTGTTTTTATTTTTATTTTTGCTCTTGAAACGTTGCAAACATATTGCAAGCACATGTTCTTGGCATGGGATATTTTTAACACCCCCCACCCCTAAATTCCAAATCCTGCTATGCATAACAAGGAAACCTAAAAGCTGAAAACCACATTAGAAAATGATGTGTGGGGCGAGTTTGTGTGTGCGTGTGAGGTTACTCTTTCGCTAATGGTTCAGAGCTTTCATTGTTGTTGTTTTGTTTAAAGAGGTGGAAGAAGGCATTCTGGCCACTAGCCAAAGAACAGGCATGCTCTTAATAACACAAATGTATAACTTTTTCCAGCACCCTCAGAGCAATGCAATTCAACCCAGGGACATAGGAAAATGGCCTGAGTTAGACCATTAGTCCACCTGGCTCATTATTGTCTGTACTCAGTGTTTCTCAAACTATCTGATGTGGCCGTTCCACTCGCTCCCCAATTTGCCAGGGGTTTTGCTCTGCCTCCACAGTTGCCAGAAACCACAAGAGGGGAGAGGTCTCCTGTCCTCAAATCTTGCCTGCGTGCTTTATTATTTATTGTGATTCTTTTTAAAATTTCGAGAACGCCCTTCATCTAAAGATCGCAGGAAGGTTTACAATGTAAAACCACAAAAATACACACCAAATAACAAACAAGAACAACCCCCTGGCCACAGGCCATAGGTGATTTAATTAGCCAAAAGCCTGGGAGAAGAGGAACATTTTGCCTGGTGCCTAAAGATGTGCAACGAAGGTGCCAGGTGAGTCTCCCTGGGGAGAGCATTCCACAAGCGGGGAGTCACCACAGAAAAGGCCTGTTTTCATGGAGGAGTCACATGAAGAAGGGCCTCACATGATGATTGCAGGGTCCGGGTCAGTTCATGTGGGGAGAGGCTGTCCTTCAGGTATTGCAATCATGACAGTGGAAAAGCCTCCCTTGGGAGGTGGTGGATTCTCCTGCCTTGGAGGTTTTTAAGCAGAGCTTGGATGGCCATCTGACATGGATGCTTTGGTTGAGATGCCTGCATTGGAGGTGGTTGGACTAGATGACCCTCAGGGTCCCTTCCAACTCTACAATTCTGTGATTTTAAGCATGAACTCTGCCACTGAGCAGTAGCTCCTTCCCATAAATCTTCAGGTACCTTATTTTTGCGCCATTGCTGGGGAATCCCTCCCATGGGTTAATGAATGTCAACCAACTAGACCTAGAACCATGACCATTCCTCACTACACTTCAAATTAACTCTTTTCCACCAGCGTCTGTTTCTTCTGTCCACCTTGAAGTTTACATCTCACGGCCTCTGAATTGTTTAGCAGTCTTGATTTAACGGAGTTGGCTTTTCAGCTCTCTGCTGTGACGGACCTCAGCAAACCATATTTTACTGAAAGGAGACGAATGCTGGATCCGGCAGTTTGGAGGGCCTTACCTCCTCCCTAAATCAAAGCTCTTTTATTGGGATATGCTGGAAGGACTTATGGAAGCCTGGCTGGCCTGTGTTCATGCTCTCATCTGGATCTGATTCTCTCTGCTTTGGGTAAATGAAAAGTGGTTTCTCTGCCGTTTGGCATGGCGTTATATGCAGAGAAGTCAAGATGAACCAGAATGCTAAGGAGAGAGAACTGTGTGTTATGTTGCGAAGAGCAAGCCATGGCTGTGTCACCTGCATAGGAGGCAACTCCTAGGGCCTGAGGTCCCTTCTGGCCCCCCAATAAAACTTTGAGGGGGCCAGACTCCCCCAAAGTTAGCCAGGTAAGCCCCAACCTTCATAATTGATCACATGGCATAGTGCATGCACACCATTTGAATGGTAATATCCATCATCTTTGCGGGGGTCCCTCAAATATTTTATTGGGGGGGTGTCTGAAGACTCCTCGGCCCCTGGGAGTTGGCTCCTATGAAACAGTCCAAGCAAACGTCAGCCTAATTGCATTCGGGGGAGTAGAATCACACCCAGAGGAGCATATGTAGCTCTTTGCAAACAAAACAAAAATGTGCATTGTGACTAGTCCGGTCAGCTTCAGAGCATGGAATAAGGGTCTTCTCTTTCGCCTTAGGTGGCAAAATATCTTGGGCAGGCCCTGCTTCACAAAATCCTGGAGCGAAAGACTGAACGCACTTAGAGAATATCCAGCTGCCTCTTCCTGCTGGTTTCCTCCCATCCCCTTGCTTCCCACCCCACACCCCCCCTCTGGAGCGCTCTTGACATATCTCCAGAATGCAGAGCCCTGGATCCAGGTGTCTGAAATGAATGCAGACTTTGTGCAAGTCGGACCAGGGAGGAGGGTTATGGTCTTGCTGTTTCCCCCTTTCCTTAATGCTTTCAAGACAAGAGAATGCGGACGGCAGATCACCCCAGATGTCTGGACAGTATATCAACCCCAGGTTCACGCTTGACGTTGACTCAGCGTGTTTGAGAGGAATCTTTGACCTCTGTCTGGTTCAGAAGGAAGAAGCCATAACTTTCCAATCCCAGTTGCTTCGGGAAGGGACGTCACTTTCGAATGGCCATCCCAGCTGTGTGCAAGGATACATCTGCACCTGGGGATAGACAAATCTGTCAATTTGGGTTTCTCGTTTTTCCAGTCTCGAGCTCCGTGCACCACATTTCTGTATCAGTTTGTAGTTTTGTTTTGTTTTTTTAAGGTCCACGGAGAAAATTCACCAGCATTTTAGTCTCCATTTCTCTTCTTTTTGCATGCAGTGTTGCCCGATAGACACATTTTTGCAAGCAAGCTTCCTCAATGTTGTGCGTTAATGTACATTATTTTCGTGGGCAAATGCATTTTTCTATGCGCTTCCTCCTAATGTGCACACACGTTGGAAAATTGCACGTGAAGAAGTGCAAATATCCCTGCATTGCAGGGGGTTTGACTAGATGACCCTTGAGGTCCCTTCCAACCATAGCTGTCAACTTTCCCCTTTTCTTGCGAGGAATCCTATTCGGAATAAGGGAATTTCCCTTAAAAAAGGGAAAAGTTGACAGCTATGCTTCCAACCTTTATGGTTCTAAGATGCAATTGCACTGAATAATCAAATGAGGAGAAGAGGCACCTGACCAAAAAAAAAAGGAGAAAAGAACCTTTTATTTTTTAACTCTATTTTATTTTTTTTAAGAAAAGAAGCCATTGGTTTCAAAATAGCATCTAATTCCCTCTCCGATGACCCCCAGAAACCATCGCCATCATTACAACAATTTGCTGAATCAAGCTCTTTGCGTTGGGATAATATGCTACTAAGTGCTTCTCACATGTATTGCTTTTGGGATGGAAACTGGAGCGAGCTCCCAGAGGTCTGTTTAGAATTTGCTCTTCTGTAATTTCCATGTTATGTTTCCTTGTTCGGCGGTCAGACTTGGAAATGTTTGTTGGCATTCCGTGTGTGTCGAGATTTGGTGCGTTGCATGTAGGGGAGGTTCTGCTCCAAGCCAGTGCACCATGGGAACCACCATGCCAAAACCAATTCACTACATATTTTTTATGGCCTGCTGGGGGTCCATCAAGTCCTTTGCTTTTTTTCAGCCCCGGGCAGATAGCAAAGGAACAAGTTCATTAAAGTCCTGGGTGGGCCAAGAGATGCCCGATTAGGCAAGAGCATGAACTCCCATCTCTAAACCTGGAAGGGAGCCTTAGAAGACTATGCTTCAGAACCTGGTGGTACAACCCTACATCTGTTAAGAGCATAATAACACAAGAAAAGCCTGCAGGATCAGGCCAATGCCCTATCTTGCCCAGCATCCTGATCTCACAGTGGCCAAGCAGATGCCTGAGGGAAACCCACAAGCAGGATTCGAGCGCAAGGATCCCTCTCCCCTCCACGTTGGTGCCCATAGTTTTAACTATGCACTGTGTGAAGAAGCTCCTTTATCCCGAATCTTCCAACATTGAGCTTCATTGGATGGGCACAAGTTCTACTAGCACCATATTGGTTCCCATCACAGCCTCCTGTGGCAGTGAGTTCCACAGTTTAACTATGCCCTGTGTGAAGAAACTCCTTTATCCTGAATTTTCAAACATTCAGCTTCGTCGGATGGCCACAAGTTCTAGCATCACGAAAGAGGGAGAAAACTCTTTCTCTCTCCATGCCAAGCATAATTTTATCAATTTCTATCACATTGTCTCTCACGCGCCATTTCTCTAAGCTGAAAAACTCCACAAACGCTGCAGCTTTTCCTCAGAGGGAAGTTGTGCCATTCCCTCGATCATTTTGGTTGCTCTTCTCTGAGAGAGACTGAAATGGACAAGCTTTCCCATCTCTATCCGCAGTCCCACAAGGTTGTCTGCATCCACAATGGAAACTTGGTCAAGATTTCCACAGTAACCGCAGGTAACCTTAGCCATAACGGCCCCTCCCGGCTTTGCTGCCCTCAACATTTGGTCATCACCCAGCTCACCCGCCAGCTATGACATAAGTCCAAAAACATCTCGGCTGACACCCATGGATTCTTGGGTTTTGCCGCATTTCTCATGACTTTGAGAAACATGTACAGTGGTACCTCGGGTTAAGTACTTAATTCGTTCCAGAGGTCCTTACTTAACCTGAAACTGTTCTTAACCTGAAGCACCACTTTAGCTAATGGGGCCTCCTGCTGCTGCCATGCCGCCGGAGCACGATTTCTGTTCTCATCCTGAAGCAAAGTTCTTAACCTGAAGCACCCGAGGTACCACTGTATCTGCTGTCATGAGAGATGGATGTCTAGCTGGATTCCTTGAAATACAGTGGTACCTCGGGTTACATACGCTTCAGGTTACAGACTCCGCTAACCCAGAAATAGTGCTTCAGGTTAAGAACTTTGCTTCAGGATGAGAACAGAAATCGTGCTCTGGCGGGGCGGCAGCAGCAGGAGGCCCCATTAGCTAAAGTGGTGCTTCAGGTTAAGAACAGTTTCAGGTTAAGTATGGACCTCCGGAACGAATTAAGTACTTAACCCGAGGTACCACTGTATGTAGAACGGTTACGCCTTGATCATGCTATTAGGGGTGCTCAGTATCAGGATGAGGGCATGCACAGCCTTGCTTACAGCCTGCAAGCAGAATTCTGTTTGCCTGCATCCTGCAAAGGGCCACCTCTGCCTCCCACTTCCTCTTCCCAGAGGTGAAGAAATTTATCCGTACTCAAGGACAAGAAAATGTATTTTTCAAGTGCGCTTGAGGCCATTGTACATCTTCTCTTAGAATGCACTGAATGCATTCCGCAGGAATCCACAGGTATAATTGGGGGGTATTTTTAGTTAGGGGATGGAATTGGGAAACGGGATTGGAAGAAGTGGAAGTACAGCAGAGAGGATTCATAGAAGTGGAGGAGAGGGATGGGGAAATAGGGGTTTGAGAGAGGCAGCGGGGTGTAGTGGTTAGAGTTTTGGGAGGGTGCTTCGTGATAAAAATGCATCATCCCAGATTTATGTAGAAACGAGGCAGAATGGCACTTTGGAAAGACACAGATCGGAAATATTCATTCATTCATTCCTTCTATTTATAAACCACCTTTTTCTACAAGGAGCTCAAGGTCACGTTAGTGGTTCTTTCCCTAATCTCCACAACAACCCTGTGAGGTAGGTTAGGCTGAGAGGCAGTGACAGGCCCTCTAAGGTCACCCAATGATTTTTGTGGCTGACTGGGGATTTGAACCTTGGTTTCCCAGGTCATAGTTTGACACTCTAACCACTAAACCACACTGCCTCTGACCTGATCTGTCTATCCCTAAAACACGGGACATCTTACAGTGGATGATGAGAGGCTGAATGGTTATTGTTCCATTGTTATACTTACCTTATACTTCAAATGTGTTGGGATACAACATGAGTCCGGGGGGGGGGGGCGGCATTCACTGAGACAAAACAGATACACCCAGATGGTTCATAAGGTCTAGTTCATGGCCCAAGTCATAAACATCTGCTTAAAATAATGTTCTACGGTGGGGAGCATAAAAAGGGAATTAAATCTTTACTTCCTCTTCCATGGCTATATGTTTGTCAGCTGGAAATCCGATACACCAGGCAAATATTATTCCTTGCAGTTGCTGGCTAGAGTATGATTTTGTGTGTTTGAGGTCCGGTGGGTGGGAAAACAATTGGAGTGTGTGTGTGTGTGTGTGTGTGTGTGTGTGTTTTCCCAGATTTTGAAATGGAAAATGTTTCATTAAAATAAAAACCAACCCAGAGGGCACCATCTGTAAAGACCGAGTCTGTCATTTACTGATATTCCTTTAGTGTTATGCCTTGAGTCACATGACCTGGGCAGTTTCTTAGGCTTTTAGTTTTGAGTTTTAGCAGAGGGCCTTAGAGCCTCCTCGGAATAAAGCTCTGAATAAACTATTCCTCATTCTTGGTACCTGTTATTGGACCCAGAAACGTTACATGGTGTCAGAAGTGGGGAATGAGGAGCACGATGCATTAACTGGCTGACCCATTCATTGGGGATGCCAAACATCGACTTGAAGGTGCATAACGATGCCCTGGATTTTAAACAGCTGTTCAGTTTTTCATTGGTGCCTGGCTTTGCTTGGGTATTCTAAGAAACAAAACAAAACAAAATCAGTTTTGAAAGTAGTGTTTAAAACCAGTTGTGAAAGGTTCAATCCACAATCTTGATCCAAAATGGTATTCAATTGTTTCCAAACTTGGGGTGGGGGTGGGACTGCTCCTTGATCTCAGGAAGTACCATGAGAAATTCAGTTGAAGCCAGTGCAGTTTTGAAAAATATCAGTCTGAATCAAGATGGCATCTATCGAATCACAGATGAAAACCATAATGTAAAATTTGGCTATGATATCTGAAGTGGTGTTCAAATAATATATAGCAGATTGTGCTCCCCCCTATTTTTAACTCCTCAATATTTGGCCAGAAACGCAAACAGTTTTTAAATGAGCCATGCCCAGTAGATTTAAACACTTAAAGAATATTGAGCCTGCTATGGCAGGGTGAAGTGACTTCCTTCTGACAGGTGTCGGTGGTAGGTAGGAGCAAGAATTTATTTTATTTTATTTTTTTATTTCACAACATTCATATAGTGCTTGATTGTTATAAAACCTCAACATGGTATGCACACAAAAAGATGCCTGAGACGTTTGTTGGGGCACCATTTGGGCGACTGTTTCAAAGCAAAGGGTAACATTCAACTCTAGTCCTGCTCAGAGTAGACCTATTGGAAGTGATGGACATGACTAACTTAGCTTCATTGATTTTGGTGGGCCTACTCTGAGCAGGATTAGCGTCTGGGGTTACCACTGGCTGCGTTGTGTTCAGATCTGATTCTGTCTCCCATGGGGATCCAGGGTGCTAGTAGTGGTCAGGACCATGGATAGCTCCAAGTGAGCAACTTGCTCTAATGAAGGCAGAGAGCCAACCGAGCCTTTGAAAAGTCTCTGCTTGCAGATTGCCTTTCCCAGGCTCTGCCCTCTTGTGGATAACTTTAGAGTCCTAAAAGCCCAACCCTGTGGCCTGAAGACAGGCACTCCTCTTCTGTCCCATAGCCTGGTATGCTCCCTGTACCACCGGGTGCCTTGGGAGGCATTGGGTTCCCCAGGCTTACAGGAAAGTGTGTGTTAGGGAAGAACAAGCCTTGCTGACACTGAGTCAGCATGGCTTCAGCGAAGGTGAGCTCTGTCTCACTGACCTATCAAAGTTATTTGAGAGTGTCAACAACCAAACAGATAAAGGTGATCCCAGCTCTGCCCCTACAGGCCTGGCGGTATAGGAGATTGCTCTATGGGCTCCTGTCAGCCTTGAGCTCAGGGACCTCCCAAATTCAGCCCCTGAACTTTGTGTGTGTGTGTGTCTCCTGTTATTCTTTTTTAAATAACGTTTTTATTCAAAATTAAAACAAAACATATTACCCAGAAACATATCATCCTTATTTCCCCCCCATTTTTCCTCCCTCCCCCTCCCTCCCCCCATAGAACCCACCCACCCCAACTTCCCTCAGTTCCAGTCTTTGATTTCTCTAAAAATGCTGTTTTCTGCAGGTTACACAGTTGTATAGATCCTCAAACTATTTAGCTGATTATTATCAATAAAAAGTTTGTGAATGTTTATTCAAAGCCAGCCAAGGTGTCCAGTTTGTTTTGTTGTGTCTTCAAATACTTTGTAAAGGGTTCCCATTCATCTTTAAAGTCACAGTTATCCTTGTCCCGTAGCTTGTATGTCAGTTTTGCCAGTTCTGCATAGTCCATCAATTTTTCTTGCCACGATTCTTTAGTTGGGGTTTCTTCAGTCTTCCATCCTTGTGCTATTAAAACTCTCGCGGCCGTTGTCGCATACATGAAGATGTTTTTCAGCTTTTTTGGCAGATCTTTCCCTACAATCTCTAATAAAAATGCTTCAGGTTTTTAAACAAATGTTAAATGGAACATTTTCTTCAGTTCGTTGTATATTCAGCCCCTGAACTTGATCTGGATTTATAGCTGGGGATTCTGCTGTCTCTCATGCTGAATCTTGGTTGCTGCTAGACTCTGGGGTCATGACAGGCTGTTTGCCCTCCCAGCGACTGACACATGAAGAAACAAGGATTATAGACATATAGAGCAGAGATCTTGCACCCACAGGCTGCCAGACCTGTTCCAAGTTGCTCACGTTAATGTTTAAAGTCTTAAGCAATTTGGGCCCAAATACCTGAAAGACTGCCTCCTTTCCTACAGGCCTTCTTGGGTGCTAAGATATGCCCGGGGGTGGCTCTTGGTTGTCCCAGCATCCTTAAAAGCTCCTAAGTTGTGGAACTCCCTCCTTGCAAAGGTGTGTCTTGCATCTTCAGCTGCCAGCGAATCCTGAAGATGCACCTCTTTATGTTCTAGCAAAACAACAAATGCAGTAAGTTTATTTTGCCCTTGACAAGCAAAGACACCAGCAGGGAAAACCATTTCTGGGCAACTTGCAAAGTTGAGTTAAAACAGTATCCTGTTGAAAACTGTTCCCAGGGATGGCTCTGCTGCCACAGCTGAGATGTGGAAGTTCCGTCGAAGGAAAATGTGCAACCGTTTTAGCTCCGCTTAAGGGATTGCCATCCTCCCAGAGTTAGCCAGTGGGAATTCTGGGGAATTTTGGCAGAGGAGAGAGATGGCACCCCCTTTCAGATGCCGCCATTGCGGGTGGGAGGGGGGCAGTGGGAGGAAGAAAGGAGATTAACTTCACATATGTTACTCCACTTGGGCTGGTGGTTCTTGTTTCATGCTATTAATCTTCAGTTATCATTTGATACACTGTTCTGATCACGACTGAGACAAAATCACCTGCTGCTCACTGGGAACATTTTCAGCCGTGTCTAAAATCCGCCCCAAGGTTTTCAACGATTGTTTGCTTTCCAGAAGCATTTGCCAGTCTATTTGCATTTCTCTCTCTCCCTTCCTTCCTCCCTTCCTTCCTTCCTTCCTTCCTTCCTTCCTTCCTTCCTTTCTCTTTCTCTCTCTTTCTCTTTCTCTGTTGACAAAATTTACCTTCATTTATTGGCTATCTAGCACTCACTTGTCGTCCCTGGTTAGCTGCGATCATCCACATAACTAATGAGGAGGCTTTGGATAATAATAATAATAATAATAATAATAATAATAATAATAATAATAATTATACCCCCACCCATCTGGCTGGGTTTCCCCAGCCACTCTGGGCAGCTTCCAACAAAAGATTAAAAATACGTTAAAACATCAGTCATTAAAAACTTCCCTAAACAGGGCTGCCTTCAGATGTCTTCTAAACGTTGAAATCTCGGCCGAATTAACTTGCCTTCTGTGATCTCAACCTCCTCACTGTGCCCAACCGCTGCCCCCTCCCTTTGATGCCAGGGCTCACAAAGAATCACCTCCAGCATTTTTCACCAAGCTGGATTTGAGAAGCACATATAACCTAGGTATGCCAGGGATTCTTTGGCTGTGAGTCCATCATCTCAGGGGGTTGGACTAGATGACCCTTGAGGGTCCCATCCTACATTGTGATTCTGTGATTAGAGTGCCGGGCTCTGTGTTGGAGAGAAGGGTTGAACGTGGGCGGAAATGCAGTTGTTCTTCCAAAAACAATTGGAGAGGGGAATGGGATTTGGGAGCGGGTAGCATCCAGAGCAAATTACAGAGCACATCTTGCGTGTGTTGTTCTTTCCTAGGGTTCACCGACTTTGGAGTTTCCTGTTTGAAGGCTGAGCAATAACACAAAGGTTGTAATTTATCTTAGTCACTCAACGTCAAGGCAGCCCCTCCACTCCCAAGTCTGCGGCGCGATCCTCCTGAGGGCACTTCCATCCTTTCCTTTCCCTTTCTTGTTGCAAAGGGCAGGCACATCCTGAGAGAATGGGGCCGGGTGTACTTTGAGCCGAGAGCCACCAGCTCCTCCCGGGATGACATAGTTAAGTGCAAAGCACTTCGGTAATTCCAGCTTGCCCGTAAAAAATATTATAGGCCCTGGGAAGGGAAGTGGGGGACTCGGGCATCCGTAAAAGTTTAAAGCAAACGGCGGGTTGTGCTGTGGAAGCCCTAGACAGTCTTTCGTTTTATTTTTAGAAAGCAATCTTGGCTACTTTTCCCTGGGGACAATTTGAAACCTAAGGGCTCTGCTTTTGCAGATACAGTACAGTGGTATCTCGGGTTACATACACTTCAGGTTACACACTCCGCTAACCCAGAAATAGTGCTTCAGGTTAAGAACTTTGCTTCAGGATAAGAACAGAAATCGGGCTTCGGCAGCGCGGCGGCAGCAGGAGGCCCCATTAGCTAAAGTGGTGCTTCAGGTTAAGAACAGTTTCAGGTTAAGAACGGACCTCTGGAACGAATTAAGTACTTAACCCGAGGTACTACTGTACTGTATTCTGCATTCAACTCACTGCCTGTTGTACAGTGTGGCTCAGTGGGCAGAGAAGCTGATTTTTATGTAGACCAGGCTTCCTCAACCTCGGCCCTCCAGATGTTTTTGGCCTACAACTCCCATGATCCCTAGCTAGCAGGACCAGTGGTCAGGGATGATGGGAATTGTAGTCTCAACTCATGTGGAGGGCCAAGGTTGAGGAAGCCTGATGTAGACGGTCCTAGATTAAATCCCTGACATTTCCACATAGGGCTGGGTGAAATTCTTTACCTGAAGCCCCATTGCCATTCATTGTAGGCAATGCTGAGGACTACTGGCCTACAGTGGTACCTCGGGTTACATACGCTTCAGGTTACAGACTCTGCTAACCCAGAAATAGTGCTTCAGGTTAAGAACTTTGCTTCAGGATGAGAACAAAAATTGTGCTCCGGTGGCGTGGCGGCAGCAGGAGGCCCCATTAGCTAAAGTGGTGCTTCAGGTTAAGAACAGTTTCAGGTTAAGTACGGACCTCCGGAATGAATTAAGTACTTAACCCGAGGTACCACTGTATTTAGAAAAGGCAGCTTCCTTTGTGCTTAATAATGACAGAATTTAACCTACAATCTTAAACACACGCTTTTAACAACAACAATAATAAAAAGCACGGGGCGATCACATCTTACGTACATTTAACTTGTGCAGTTTTGGCTGCATGCTGTTGAAGGGTAAAGGTAAAGGGACCCCTGACGATTCGGTGCAGTCATGGCCAACTCTGGGGTTGCGGCACTCATCTCGCTCTACTGGCCGAGGGAGCCGGCGTACAGCTTCCGGGTCATGTGGCCAGCATGACTAAGCCGCTTCTGGCGAACCAGAGCAGCGCACGGAAATGCCGTTTACCTTCCCGCTGGAGCGGTACCTATTTATCTACTTGCACTGGTGTGCTTTCGAACTGCTAGGTTGGCAGGAGCAGGGACCGAGCAACCGGAGCTCACCCCGTCGCAGGGATTCAAACCGCCGACCTTCTGATCGGCAAGTCCTAGGCTCTGTGGTTTAACCCACAGCGCCACCCACGTCCCTATGTTGAAGGGAGGCCAATTCAAATTGTGCAAGAGAACTTAAAAGCTGTTTCGTGCCACGTCTGCTTAGGGTTACCTGGAGAGGAAAGAGCTTGTTTGCTGTGGACAAGCCCAACTCTAGGATGCTCAATTGTGAGACAATCCATGAGTTTCCATGAACCATCTTTGGGCCAGTCTTTGGTTGGGTGGTAAGGTAGAAATATTTTCATAGAATCATAAAACTGTAGAGCTGGAAGGGACCCTGAGAGTCATCCCCCTGCAATGCTGGAATCTTTTGCCCAAAGTGGGACTTGAACCCCCAACCCTGAGATTAAGAATCTCATGCTCTACTATCCCAGCTATCCCAGGTTTTATTTTAATCCACCTGTCCATTAAAATTCTACTGGGGAAGGGCCATGCTAGAACATCTGGCTTGCATGTAGAAAGCCCTGAGTTCAATTCCTGGCATCCCTAGGTGGTGCTGAGATGCCTGAAACCTTGGAGAGCCAATGCCAGTCAGTGTGTAGACCCGGCATAGGCAAACTTGGCCCTCCAGATGTTTTGGGACTACAATTCCCATCATCCCTGACCACTGGCCCTGTTAGCTTGGGATCATGGGAGTTGTAGTCCCAAAACATCTGGAGGGCCGAGTTTGCCTATGCCTGGTGTAGACAATACCCAGCTAGAAGCACCAATGATCTGATGGCGTAAGGCAGATTTCTGGGCTCCTATTTAAAGGTAACACCCCCTCCTTTATTTCTTTAATCCAGTTCACCATTTTACACTCTTGTAATTTTCTGCTGATGTGTTTTGGCTGCAGGCCAGGACCTGAGACTCTGCGCTCATATGGTTTCAATAAAACAACAACAACCCCCGAACGCAGACAATACGTCTTCTCAAACATGGCTTCCTGTAAGATTGGAGGGCGATAGCGAGCAGCTAATATTTTATCAGAAGCAGATAGATATCTGATGCTGTGGATCTGTATTAGCTAGGAAAGCACCATGGGCACAACAGTTTGTGGAACGAGCCCATCAGTCTTTCGGACAAAGAAGTGAGCGGACAATGTTTTATTTTGCAGAGATTCTTAGATTTAGCCGCGTTACTTAAGAGGAGGCGTTTGGCAATGGGTGATTAGATTAGGGAGCATCCCTCTGCATTTTAGCGGCTGGCATTTGATTCCTATCTCCGTGCATCTTTTCTCAAGCATTTGGCTAAGGCTTATCTAGCTGCCTCTTGCAGGCTTGTTAGCCTGCTAGGAGTGATGCAGGCTGACAGCAGGATCCGAACTGGCAGCAGCACAGAAGCAAAAAGAGAGATAAGTTGTCTGAGTGAAGATTATAAGGCAACTCCCAATGACTAAAGCGGAGGAAGGCGATATTCTGGTTTTGTTTTGTTTTTTTAATTAAAAAACCCACTTGTGCTAGCGTTGCATCTCACCTCTGTGCGTAGCTGTCAACTTTTCCCTTTTCTTGCGAGGAATCCTATTCGGAATAAGGGAATTTCCCTTAAAAAAAGGGAAAAGTTCACAGCTATGCGTCTGTGTGCTTAGTAGCAAGAGGAGCCCAATAAGAACTGCCTGGCCAGATCAAACTGACTCTCTAGTCTAGTATTCTGTTTCCAGCAATAGACGGGATAATCCATGGGGTGCAAAAAAGTTCAGGTTTGTTCCAAACATAGGAGCCAATTGCTAGGGGCTTCTAGCAGAGAGGGCAGGTTGAACAGGCAACCACAACAAGGAGGAATAGGAGAGGCTGCAGAAAGGCCAGCAGGCAGCAAGGTTTGGCCAAACCAGGGGCCCCAGCAGGAACCCAATGGAGCCAACCTCTCATTGACCTGAAGATGCAACCTACATGGCTTCACATATAGAACTGAATTTTCATTTTATTTATTTGCATTTGTTTTGGGGTTGTTGTTGTTTTGCAAATGCCTCCAGACTCAAGGAAGGAGTTGCAAATGTGAAATTGGTCTTGGCAGCCTGCATCTATGCTGGGGAGGGGTTTGTTTTTTTAAATATATATATATATTTCATTGCAGTGAATCAAACAAATTGATGCAATAAAAATAAGGGAGGTACAAAAAAGCAGTGCAGTATATCCAGAAAAAAACTTAATATTAAGTTGGTAGAGAACTTAAGACCACGAGGAATGCCAAATGTCATTTGTGCTGTACAGAGGGAGTCCTGTGGGTCTGCATTTGTTGTATATAAAACAAAACCCTACCAAAAAAGCATATAATTTTTCAGGGTATTCTAAGCTTTTGGCAACACATAATTTACAAGTTGTTGTCCCTCCCCCCCAGCCAATGCTAAACTCCACATTAAAAAAAACAACACAAAAGTGAAAGTTTCAAGTTCTGTAAGGTTTTCCATTTTGGGGCAATTTTGAGGTTCTGGCAACCACCGCCGTCCCCGTCAAGAGTTCCCGAGAGCTGAAACCTTTCAGCTGATTGTCCCATAGATTTAGTAAACAAAGCTCTTGTGAAATTGGAACAGGATGTTTGGGTAATCTCTCGACAAATCATTGTCCAGAATGGAAGGATCTATACTCTGAAGGTGCTCTGGCTGCCAGTGTGGTACAGTGGTTACTGTTTTGGATTAGGACCTGGGAGACCAGGGTTCAAATCTCGCACTTAGCCATGAGGCTCACTGGGTGATCTTGGAGGCCCATCACTGCCTTTCAGCCCAAACTCACAAGGTGGCTGTTCTGGGGGTTATATGAAGAGGGGGAGAACTATGTCCGCCACCTTGAGCTCCTTGGGGTGGGGTGTAAATGCAAGAAACAAGCAAGAAGGCACAGACTGTGGTGTCATCAATTCAGTCCTTATAATGAGTGGAAACCTCTATTAACCACTGTGGTGAAGAGTTTTAGCGGATGGGCTAAGACTTTGTTCTGCCACGAAACTTACTGGGTGAGAGTGGGCCATAGCTGTCCACTTTTCCCTTTTCCTGCAAGGAATCCTATTCGGAATAAGGGAATTTCCTTTTAAAAAAGGGAAACGTTGACAGCTATGGACTGAGCCAGTTACAAACTCTCAACCCTAACCCACCTCACAGGGTTGCATACCCTCTAACATTTATCCATTTAAAATAGGGACGTCCTTTTTAATAATAATAATAATAATAATAATAATACCTCACCAGTCTGACTGGATTGCCATGGCCAATCTTGGCAACTTCCAACATATATAAAAACATAATAAACCATTTAACATTTTTTAAAAAAACCTTTCCTATACGGGGCTGCCTTCAGATGTATTCTAAAGCGTGGCTTGGGGAAGATACCCTCCAACATTTATCTGATGAAAATAGGGGTGTCCTAAGGGAAAGAGGGGATGCGGGTGGCACTGTGGGTTAAACCACAGAGCCTAGGACTTGTCGATCAGAAGGTTGGCGGTTCGAATCCCCATGACGGGGTGAGCTCCCGTTGCCCGGTCCCTGCTCCTGCCAACCTAGCAGTTCGAAAGCATGCCAGTGCAAGTAGATAAAAAGGTACCGCTCTGGCGGGAAGGTAAACGGCGTTTCCGTGCGCTGCTCTGGTTCGCCAGAAGCGGCTTAGTCATGCTGGCCACATGACCCGGAAGCTGTATGCCGGCTCCCTCGGCCAATAAAGCGAGATGAGCGCCACAACCCCAGAGTCGGTCATGACTGGACCTAATGGTCAGAGGTCCCTTTACCTTTACTAAGGAAAAGTGGAACATTCTGGGATCAAATCAGAAACCGGGATAGCTCCTGTAAATCCAGAAAATAGGGACCTTTGGAAGTTCTGGGGGTTGTTGTGTGGATTAAACGAGGAGAGGGAGAATTGTGCGCCCCACCTTGAGCTCCTTAGCCAGGAGGAAGATGGCTAGAAATGCAGTCGCAAAATAAATAAATAAACTGCCTGCCTAACAGGGCAGCTGTGAGCGGATATGGGAACAGAGCCATGTACCCCACCTTGAATTCCTTGGAGGGAATAGTGGGGTCATTTGCAAGGTTAAAATGGGGATAACGCCCAATATGTTACCCCTGAGCAACATGGACAGATAGAAAAATAAACGGATAAATATTGCTATCCTTCCCCGCCCCCGAGATATACTCCCTGGAAGCAGCTCTGCATGAATCCTTCAGGTTAAATTAGATCAACCTGCATTAATTGTCTGCCTCTAAATATATTGTATTTGGCCCAGAAAGTCATATAAATCAAGGATTTAAAAAGTCCTCGTCCCAAGCAGGTGGAACCTCTGTTTCCATGTAAAAACATATTTCTACTTTGGCACTCGCCCTACAGGATTCTCTCATAATCCAGGGCTCTTTCTTTTCCTTTTTTTTTTAAAAAAGGAAATATTTATGAAACGTATAAAACATAAGTCCTTCTTTCCAACCAGCTTTCTAGATTCCTTGCCAAGCGTAGTTTTCTCTGAGCCATAGGAAGCTGGATGGAGAGGGTTTTTTGGTTTTTTTACAGGAATCTTTGCAGAAATGTCCTCCTTGCGGAATACACATTGCTTACATTACAGCACAGTCCCCAATGGGGAGAGTAAGAACTTTTTGCTGCTCTTTTTCAGCTCGGGGGCCATGTTCCCTTCTGGGCATGCTTACAGGGGCCACATGAGAAAAGTAAAAATGTCAATGTAAAAAAAAGAGGGGCGGGAGCCAATGGCAGAGGAGTATATTCCAGAACAAGTCATCACAATTAAAATACAGTGGTACCTCGGGTTAAGTACTTAATTTGTTCTGGAGGTTCGTACTTAACCTGAAACTGTTCTTAACCTGAAGCACCACTTTAGCTAATGGGGCCTCCTGCTGCTGCTGCGCCGCTAAAGCAGGATTTCTGTTCTCATCCTGAAGCAAAGTTCTTAACCTGAAGCACTATTTCTGGGTTAGTGGAGTCTGTAACCTGAAGCATATGTAACCCAAGGTACCACTGTACCCACCAGCTAAGGTCATTGTCTCACAAAGAAACATGTCTGGCTAGATCAGCAGCCTCTTCCTCCTCCCTTAGAATCTAACTCCAGGACCCCAAAAATTGAAAGGGACTCTGTTACAAAATCTGCTCTTTTTCCCTTAGCAGGCTTCCTCAACCTCGGCCCTCCAGATGTTTTTGGCCTATGACTCCCATGATCCCTAGCTAGCAGGACCAGTGGTCAAAACATCTGGAGGGCCAAGGTTGAGGAAGCGTGCCTTATGGGGTATCCAAGAGCCCGTATATAAGTCGGTTCCCTATCGGTAGGAGAAAATAATAGAGGCCAACCAGAGAATATTGAGAAACAACACAGCTAGTAAGTCTAATCTTTATTAGGATGTGGGTGGCACTGTGGGTTAAACCACAGAGCCTAGGACTTGCCAATCAGAAGGTCAGCGGTTCGAATCCCCACGACGGGGTGAGCTCCCGTTGCTCGGTCCATGCTCCTGCCAACCTAGCAGTTCGAAAGCACATCAAAGTGCAAGTAGATAAATAGGGGGGAAGGTAAACGGCGTTTCCGTGCACTGCTCTGAGTTGCCAGAAGTGGCTTAGTCATGCTGGCCACATGACCCAGAAGCTGTACGCCGGCTCCCTCGGCCAGTAAAGTGAGATGAGCGCCGCAACCCCAGAGATGTCCACGACTGGACTTAATGGTCAGGGGTCCCTTTACCTTTACCTAATAGGGTCCTCACTCACCACATGCAGGAGGGAGGAGGAACCCAGAACAATGGTGTGCAAGCCCTTATATAGACTTTTGAAATTGCCACCCTGTAGCCCAAGACCACCCCCCCAATACATCATACATACATCACAGAAAGAGGTGGTCCCCAGCAGAAATACATCACGGGGGCGGTCTACAGCGGAAACCTGTTAATGGTCATTGACTGCTTTTACCTGGGCATCCTGGCCATTCTTTTGTGATGATAAATACTTCATTCCTGAGTCCAGGTCACAGGCTCACCCTATTCATATCTCAAATGTGCCCTTAAGGCAGGATTTGTAAGCACAGAGACATGGGGAGGGTTTTCCCATTTCCATCAAAACTGCAGAGGAATATTTGAGGTCACTGGGAGAGTCAAAATGACTTCTGGCTTGTTCCCCTGTACTATTTCAGACACTAGTTTACATACATATGTATTTGTTTGCCTTGTACATTTATGAACATTTAATTTATATATCTCGAAGCTACCAGCATGAGTTTGACCAAACTGTGGGAGGCAGTGGAAGACAGGAGTGCCTGGCGTGCTCTGGTCCATGGGGTCACGAAGAGTTGGACACGACTAAATGACTAAACAACAACAACAACAAATTTATATATTTGAGACCTTAAATCATAGGTAGGCAAACTAAGGCCCAGGGGCCAGATCCGGCCCAATTGCCTTCTAAATCCAGCCCGCGGATGGTCCTGGAATCAGTGTGTTTTTACATGAGTAGAATATGCCCTTTTATTTAAAATGCATCTCTGGGTTATTTGTGGGGCATAGGAATTCATTCATACTTTTTTTCCCCAAAATATAGTCCGGCCCCCCACAAGGTCTGAGGGACAGTGGACCGGCCCCCTACTGAAAAAGTTTGCTGACCCCTGCCTTAAATTCTTATAACATTGCCAACCCATAATACCAAAGCCATAGCATTCTGTTCCTCTTCCCTCTGGACTGTGAAACACTTGCTTTTCCCAAGCTGGTAAATGCATGCAGCTGGAAATTGCTTCGGTGTGCGCACACTAAAAAAAGAAAGAAAAAAGAGAAGAATCTGAGCTCAGATTTGAAAATAGATTTCAGGTCTCCTGCGAAGGCTAATCAGGAACCTCCGGGGATTTCCAGAGGAGGTAAAAGGTTGCTTAGGAAGCAGCTTTGTACCTCGATTAACATCTGCAGATTTGTTGTAAGGGAAAGCCTTGGGAGCTCTGGGAGCCGCACATCTGCTTGGCAGATGAGCTACCTAAAAGCGCACAACAAGAGGGGCTTTTGTGATGGCAGCAAGGCACATCTGGGGAGAGGGAAGTTTGGATGCCTGCCTTTTGCCACCCTTGAAAAAAAAAGCGAGGAAAGGGGATAAAGCAGGCTTGGAAGGAACTGAAGTCCAGCTGTGGCGTGCACACATGCCATTTACTCCAGAGGAGTCCCACAGCAGCAGATGGGATGCAGTGCTGAAGGAAAGTGGAGGTTCAAGGCCTGGGCTCCTTGGGATGGATCTGCCTCCGCAAAGAAGATACAGTGGTACCTTGGATCTCAAACGCCTTGGTACTCAAATGCCTTGGTTCTCAAACGCTGAAAACCCAGAAGTAAGTGTTCCGGTTTTTGAATGTTCTTCGGAAGCCAAACGTCCAATGCGGCTGTCGGCTATTGTTTCGGGCTGCACCAATCGGAAGCTGTGCCTTGATTTTCAAACATTTCGGAAGTCAAGTGGACTTCCGGAACGGATTAGGCACTTTTTGTTTTTGCTGTTTATTTTGCATTTTTGTTTCCGAGGCTTTTTCGGTTCATTTGTTTTTGTGACTGTGTGGAACCCAGTTCAGCTACTGATAGATTGATTGACTGCGGAAAAAAAATTTAATTTTGATTTTTATCATCTACAATACTGTCTTATTTATTTTATAGTACAGTACATTGATGGTTGCTTTCGTTTTATGGATCAATGGTCTTGTTCATGTTAAATTGCTGTTTTAGGGGTTGTTTTTAAAAGTCTGGAACAGATTAATCCGTTTTGCATTACTTTCTATTGGAAAGCATGCCTTGGTTTTGGAACACTTTGGTTTTGAAATGGACCTCTGGAACAGATTAAGTTTGAGAACTAAGGTACCACTGTATTTATCTTGAAATGGTAAGCTTGAGCGGCCGGGCCTCCTGCAAAATCAGGCCTCTGGGGTCCCATGTGGAAATGGCGACAATGATAGCCGTCACAAAGGAATGGGTAGGCAGAAAGAAACCGTTAGTGATAGATCCTCTAGTTGCTGGATGAACTCCTTGAGGGATGCTGCTGGGATTTTTGCAAAGGCTGTTAAGAAAGCACAAAAGGGGAACTCTCTGGAAAGTTTTCTGTCCTGAAATCTGGCCAGCACAGATATATGAATGAGGCCTCTGAATTGAAGGCACATTGGAATGCCTCCTTTCATTTTTTTAAATCCCTGCAAGTAGAAAATCAGTCAAATGACTGGATTAGAAGCACTCCCCCTGAAGATCTGGTTTTCTACTTGCAGGGAGTCTCTCAGAACCTTTCTGAAATTTGCAATGAAGAGAATTTTGGAAGAACTGTTTTTAAACGTGTGATTTTTTTTTTTTTTTGGCATATGGAATTACCTGACTTTCCAGAGTGAAACCAATGCCTTAGAAACCCTCCATTGGCCCATATTTCTTCAGTTTGCAGTCATAGAAGGTGCTGCGTTGAGGTTTGCCACAGCTTACAGTTCATTCACGCTTTCCTCCCGCTGAAGTCCTGATGGGCATGGAACACACCTCGATAAAACACTACAATAAAAGGAAACTTAGTGTAAAAACACAGCTTGATATCATACAGCCCCTACCACAGTGTGTTACGATGGCTGCAGCGTTCAGAGAAATCAAGTGGTCTGCCAAGACACCAAACAATTTTCAATTGGTCCGGGTGGGTTGGGAAGGTTCTCCTGGCCGTGCATTACATGACTGATTGCTAGGGGAAAGCCCTGGAAACGAGGGGACTTTCAGTCTTGGCAACTGATTTTCATGGAGTATGACCACTGGAAATGAGCTGCTCCGCTCATTAGGCCTGACTACCAAATCTGTGGGGTTCGTGTTTTTGCTAATACAGTGGACGCTTGGGTTGCAAACATGATTCGTGCGGGATGCATGTTCGCAACCCGCAGCATTCACAACCCATGTCTTCGCACGCACGGATTGCAATTCAGCGCTTCTGTGCATGTGCAAAGCGCGATTTAGCGCTTCTGCGCATGCGCGCCGAAACCCGGAAGTAACCCGTTCCAGTACTTCTGGGTTTCGGCAGGTGTGTAACCCAAAAAAACGCAAACTGAAGCCGCTGTAACCCGAGGTATGACTGTAAAGAGTTCAACTTTGAAAAGTGTGATTACTGACCAGCATGCTCCGGCAGCAGTGACAATCTTGTGGGAGGGAGTTCCGTAGACTAACCTTGCCCTGCCCTGAAGGAATTCTTTGTTCTAGGTTTGCTGGACCTTCCTTCATTCCTCTTCATTGAATGTTCATGAGTTTGGGCATTAATGAGGGAGAGAGAACCATTTGTTGCTGCCGTTTAAAATATTGCTGCTGAAGAACCTGCCATGGGAGGCTCACCTTAATCCCGTCCTCTTTTTCTTCTCCAACCTGTTGTCCCCCCCCCCACCCCCGCTCCTTTGCACTACAATTTCCATCAGCCTCAAGCCAGCATAGGCTGGAGAAGGATGGTCTACACCAATGTTTTTCAACCTTTTTTGGGCAAAGGCACACTTGTTTCATGAAAAAAATCACGAGGCACACCACCATTAGAAAATGTTAAAAAAATTAACTCTGTGCCTATATTGACTATATATAAAGTAATTCTCTTGAATAGGAATCAAATAAACACAAAGAAAGTATTTTATAATTACTTTATTATGAAATAGTAAGTAAACAGAAATATGAAAAATTATAAAATACTTTATTTTTAAATCTTTCAAATTTTTCAATTTTCCCCACGGCACACCAGGCAACATCTCGCGGCGTGCCGCAGAACAGTGGTTGAAAAACACTGGTCTACACTGTGGCCATAGCTTTGCCAATGCTGCCATCTAGTGGCTTGATATATAGCATCGTTACTATTGCCTTGGTCCAAGTGGCTGATTTCATAAAATGTGTGAGTCCGCAAGCAGTGGCCCTTACTGTTGTATGTCTCTGTCTTCTGATACTTGAAGGAAGAGATGGATGGATGAAACTTTGCGCAGTCAGTATTTATTTGTGTTCATGCATAATTCCGTTCCATCCTGTTTCTGCCTTTGTCTGCAAATGATTTTTTTTAAAAAAATTTGCATGAAAATTCATATTTGAACGCAAATTTAATTGCATGTCAAACTAATCTACTTTTAAAAACTTTCACCTATGATCTTTTTCTTTTACTTCTTTATTTTTTCTTTATTTTTTCCTTTTTTCTGATATCTTTCACTCCTTTATTGTGAATAGCATTTTATAGAGGTATAAATAACTGTAAATATGAAAAGAGACAAAATATTCTCTATTTCCCCCCCCCCCTTGGTTATATGTATTTTCTTTTTCTTTTGTATTTTCTTTTGTTGTAAATATGTATGTTTTCTAATTTGTACTTAATAAAAAATAAAAATAAAAATAAAAATAATTGCATGTCAAATATGTCCCGAAAACACACTGTTATATCCAGTATGATTCTTAGGTAGAGAACTGCACTGTTAAATTTGGAGAAGTGTGAAAACGGAAGGATTATCAGTCGAAAAGAGCATGAGACACTTAATCTCAGGGTTGTGAGTTTGAGTCCCATGTTGCGCAAAAGATTCCTGCATTTCATTGGGTTGAACTAGATGACCTTTGGGGTCCCTTCCAACTCTACAATTCCATGATTCTATGATCCATGCGTGAGCCCAGGAGCTGCAGATCAGAGAAGTTGGCATTGGGATTCACAGAAATCAAACCCCTCTAGCATCCCTGCTCACATGGCTACCGGTGTCTGAGAAGCATCCAGATCCCAACTAGAATCCCCTCGAATAGCAAAATTGGTGTCAGCTTGGAAACAAAAGTGGGGCCGTCACCAGAAAGATGAGAAGTTGTAGCATCCCTGGGGGAATCCCAAGATGATACAGAAGTACATTCCTATTACATTCCTAGGGGACTTCTGGGAGGAAATGGTTTTCTCTCTCGCTGCCCTGGCCTGTTTGCTAGCAAGTGGCGTCAGCTTCACCAGCGGGATTGGCCCAATTTTGCCCCCACCCCTCCTCAAAATGGTTAAATTTGCTAAACTTTTTTACAAATAGATTCCTATACTTCTACAGGTGCAATCACGAATTCTCCATGAATTTGCCCAGTCAGTCCTCTCTTTTTTTCTTCATATAATTTTTTACTAAATTTTGTTTTACAATTTAAAGTACTCATTTTTACATCCTTAAGATATCAATGACTTCCCTTCTTCTCTTTCCATGGTTCATTTTACATATCATAAATCCCTGCGTATTTCACAAAAGCCATACCATTCAGTATTCTGTTATTACATCCATCAAAACTTATTTACACTGTCAAATTTATCTTAATGCTGCGAGCGTTTTCAGCTGTACACAGTTATTTCCCATATTTTCAATAAACATTCTCCAATCTTCTCTAAACGTATGTTCTTTTTGTTCACTTATTCTATATGTTAAGTCTGCAAGCGGCACATATTCTGTCAACTTAAGTTGCCATTCTTCTTTGGTCGGGACCTTGCTCGTTTTCCATTTTTGGGCTAACAAAACACAGACCACAGCAGTGGCTTTCATAAATAACCTTTTTGACCCCTGGGAATTTCAGTCTGAATTATCCCCAGCAGGAAGGACTCTGGTTTGTCCAATCCTCTTTTAAAGCCATCCAAGTTAGTGACCACCAGTGCCTCTTGAGGAGTGAGTTCAATAGTTTTAATTATGTCCTGAATCTCCCAACATTCAGTTTCATTGGATGTGTCCACGAATTCTAGTGTTTTGAAAGAGGGAGACAAACTTTATCCATCTACTTTCTCCATGCCATGCATCATTTTATAGACTTCTCTCATGTCACCTCTTACTGGCCTTTTTATAATTGAAAAAGTCCACAACACAGCAAGCTTTCCTCATAAGAGAGTTCCATAATCATTTTGGGTGCCCATTATAGAACCTGGAGGGTGGCAGGCTGCTCTCAGTCGGTCCTGCAATTTACAAGAATGGCCACTAAGAGAATTCTGCTCCACGTTTCCAAGCTATGCTCTTGGGTATTTATTTATTGATTGATCAATCTGAGAGAGAGAGATCTGTGCACCAACTTATTAATAAATGATCCAACTTTACAGAAGGTCAGAAAAATTAGCTTTCTTGCCTGATTGCTGCAAATGTGTTTGAAAAGAGTTATTCGCTAAAACTGCTGAGAATCTTGCGAATCATCTGTAATGAAAGAAAACGATGTTCCTTGGTTTGGAGATCAATATGCACCATGAAGGATCTTTTTGTGTATTTTTGCTTCTTTATATAAATATTTGTCCCTAGAGGAGATTTCATTAATCTATAGTTGATCTAATAAAATTGTTCATTGAATAGTGGGGATTGGGAGCGGAGATGTTCCCCCCCCCCAAAAAATGACTTTCTTCTTAACCAATACCTGCTGAAAAATTATGGCTGACAGTCCCCAGATACACTGGTGGTTCTTTGCAACTCTCATTGTGATTTGACAACCAACCTCCTAACAACTCTCAGCCACCCTCAAAAAACTACAGCTCCCAGAATTCTTTGGGGGAAGTCATGACTGTTTAATGTTGTGGCATAGTGCTTTAAATTTATGGTGCAAATGTAGCCTTAATGACATTCTGTTGCTGTCAGGGGGAACAGAGAAGATTTAGTATTGACTTTACAGGAGCCAGAATCTAGTACTAAAAGGGTATTGGAACTGATTCAAGAATTCGGACAGGTAGCAGGTTTTAAGTTGAACAAGATGAAAACTAAGGTTTTAGAGAAAAACTTAACTGTGAATGAGAGAGAGAAGTTTCAGGAGACAGGACTAACATTGGTTAAGAAAGTGAAATATTTAGGGGTTAATATGACTGCCAAAAATGTGAACTTATTTAAGGATAATTATGAAAAATGTTGGATTGAAGTGAAAAAGGATTTAGAAATATGGACAAATTTGAAGTTATCTTTGTTAGGTCGAATTGCTGTGATAAAAATGAATGTGTTGCCAAGGATGTTGTTTTTGTTTCAAACATTGCAAATTTTGGATAAGATGGATTGTTTCAAGAAGTGGCAGAAAGATATTTCCAGATTTGTTTGGCAGGGCAAGAAGCCTCGAATAAAATTTAAGATACTAATTGATGCCAAAGAAAGAGGTGGATTTGCCTTGCCAGACCTTAAACTTTATTATGAATCAGCTGCTTTTTGCTGGCTGAGAGAATGGCTGCTTCTTGAAAACACTGATGTGTTGGATTTAGAAGGCTTCAATAATGCATCTGGCTGGCATGCATATTTGTGGTACGATAAGGTAAAAGCACATAAAGCGTTTAAAAATCATATTGTTAGAAAAGCATTGTTTAATGTTTGGATAAGATATAAGGATTTGTTAGAAAAGAAAACCCCAAGATGGTTGTCACCAGTGGAAGCGAAGGCACAGAAAAAACTCAGTATGGAGGCCAAATGGCCGAAATATTGGGAAATTCTGGAACAAGATGGAGACAGAATAAAACTGCAGAGCTTTGAAAAATTGAAAAACAAGGTGCGAGATTGGCTCCATTATTACCAAATAATGGAGGCATACAATTTGGACAAAAAAGTTGGTTTCCAGGTGGAAAAATCAAAATTGGAAACAGAATTGTTAGATTCAAAAATCAAGAATTTGTCAAGAGTGTATAACTTGCTGTTGAAATGGAACACTCAGGACGAAATGGTGAAATCAGCTATGATTAAATGGGCACAAGACGTTGGACATAACATAATGATGGCTGACTGGGAACAGTTATGGACCACAGGTATGAAATTCACGGCATGTAATGCCCTAAGAGAAAATTTAATGAAAATGATTTATAGGTGGTACATGACACCAGTCAAGCTTGCAAAAATTTACAATTTACCCGACAATAAATGTTGGAAATGTAATGAGACTGAAGGTACATTCTTTCACCTTTGGTGGACATGCCCAAGGATTAAGACATTCTGGGAGATGATTTATAACGAAATGAAAAAGGTATTTAAATATACCTTCCTGAAGAAACCAGAGGCCTTTCTCCTGGGCATGGTCAGCCAATTGGTGCCAAAGAAGGACAGAACTTTTTTTATGTATGCAACAACAGCAGCAAGAATACTCATCGCGAAGTATTGGAAGACACAAGATTTACCCACCTGGGAAGAATGGCAGATGAAGTTGATGGACTATATGGAACTGGCGGAAATGACTGGCAGAATCCGAGTCCAGGGAGAAGAGTCGGTGGAAGAAGACTGGAAAAAGTTTAAAGACTATTTACAGAAATACTGTAAAATCAATGAATGTTAGAAAAATGTTGGAATGAAGTTATATGGCTTTAGTAGAAATGTTATAAGGAATTAAGTATAAATAGATTATTAGAGTATTAAAGGAAAAAATAAGGTTAGAATATGTTAAGATAATTATAGGATAGAAAACAGAGGAAGATGGAAAGGAATTGCTGAAACAATTAACAGAAGTGGAATACAAAAAGGGAGGTGTGAGGAGGTCGTTGAAATAAGTGAATGAAAGATAAGATATTGAAATTGTTTGATGTGTTTTAAACTGTTTTTGTTTTGTTTTGTTAGTTTAATGTGTTAGTGTTATGTAGTGTTTTTGTATTGTATTGTACTGTTTATTTTTTTTGTAGTGTTTAAATTGTTGAAAAAGTAATAAATATTTTTTTTAAAAAAAACTAAAAACAAACTTAGTTGGTCTCTAAGGTGCTACTGGAAGGAGTTTTTTTATTTTGTTAATAAATGTTAATACATACATGAAAATGAAAATAGTGGCAAATATTTCCAAATGTCGTTGATTTGTTTTTAACTGTGTTCCCCCTGTTCCCCCTTTTAGAATGTATGAATTGCACGAGACTCACAGATATGACTGAGAGGCTGAACACCCTTGAAGCCAAGGTAAAGTATTATTCTTATTCTTATTCCTTTTACTATCTGCTACCTATCCTTCACCCCAAGGTCCCAGGGTGGGCTGCAATTAAAACACATTAATATTAAAATACAACATTACACTATATTTGAAACAGTTTAAAACAATAAGCTTCTCAAGGAAAAGTTGGATAGGCTAAGGGCTCTAGAATCACAGAATCTTAGAACTGGAAAGGACCCTAGGGGTCATCTAGTCCAACCCCTGCAATGATGGAGTCACAGCCCAAGAATGGCCATCCAACCCCCGTTTAGAAATCTCCAGTGAAGGAGAGTCCACCACCTTCCAAGGGACTCCATTCCATTATCAAACAGCTCTTGTTGTCAGAAAGTTCTTCCTAATGTTTAGTCGGAATCTCCTTTCCTCTCACTTGAAGCCATCGGTTCATGTCCTGCCCTCTGGAAAAGGATAAAACAAGCTTGCTCTCTCTTCCATGTGACAGCTCTGTAGATATCTGAAGCTGGCTATCATACCTCCTCTTAGTCTCCTCTTTTGCAGGCTAAACATTCAAAGCTTGCTCCATACAGCCAGCAAGATTTTGTTCAATGGGAGACTGTGGGGTGGGCTTCCTATTTTTTTAGACCAGCTTCCCCCAAACCTGGTAGCTTTCCAGATGTTATTGGACTACAACTTCCATCCTCCCTCCCCGGTGACTGTCAGGTGAGGCTAATGGGCGCTGGGCAAGTCCATCATCATCTGGAGGGCTGCAGGCTCTCCCCATCCCTGCTGTACAGTGTCCACCCAGAGGCCCAGTTCCTGGGGAACACGAGGCAAAGGCTACTGGACTCTGGTCCTGCTTGTAGGATCCCCAGAATCACCTTGTTGGGCAGGGTGAGCTAAGATATTTGAAGATTCTGTGTTTAGTGAGATAGGCAGTTCTAGTATTTTTTTTCTAAATTTGCACCCGTACCTTCAAATTAGCATCTGTGATGCATCTCCTCTGTTTTTGGACAAGATGTGTCCTGAGCTCCCCTGCACCCGATCCATCCTTCTCCGTGGCTTTGCACGCAGATGGCGAGTGTCGTTCATCTGGCTATGAGGACAGCCCTGCTCCACACACACTCTTTGAAGCCCCATTTAATGACTAGATTCCTCGCATGACCACATTCCCTAGCCTGTTATTGTGAAACCCGCCCACATTTTTAACAAAAACCCTCCGGAGTGCGAATTAAATGTCTGATATAAATCCCAGCTTCCAGGCACTCTGTCTCAAACCTTCCAGTATTTGACCTGAGCTGGTGTCCCCCAGTCCAGTGGAAGAAGCAGGCCAGGATGATCGGAACGTCACAAAATAACACGACACAAATCATAGATATGATTGATTCCGCATGGGATTGATAGAATGACCCACATCATTTCTGCATGGCTGCAGTTTCCTATAATGCGGTCCCGCTTTTCCAATGGGAAAAAAGGAATTATTTTCTTCCTATATACATACAAATGTAAGGCTGTCATCACACAGCCCTCATTGGAGGATTGGCTCATCACAGTCCTTGATTTGCATGAAGACAGGCATAGGCAACAACTCCTAAAGCAAAGGCACTTAGGGGCCTTCCAAATTTTTTTTTTTAATGATGGGGCCGCCATCCCCATTATTCAGAGGGTGGAAGAGGGCAAACACAGAGCCAAGTGCGGATTGGCTTCGGTGGCTGGTGGATTCTGCTGCTGCAGCCACCACTGGCCAATGGTAACTTGGCCGCTGGCCTCTGGGGCCATGCTGCCACTGTGTTCGGGTCCACGCCTGGCTCCTCATGATGTCGTGAAGGAGCGTCTCCACCCACATCGTTCTGCCCGGACACTGAGGTCCAGCTCCGAGGGCCTTCTGGTGGTTCCCCCACTGTGAGGTTACAGGGAACCAGGCAGAGGGCCTTCTCGGTGGTGGCACCCGCCCTGTGGAATGCCCTCCCATCAGATGTCAAGGAAATAAACCACTATCTGACTTTTAGAAGACATCTGAAGGCAGCCCTATTTAGGGAAGTTTTTAATGTTTGATGTTTTATCGTATTTTTCATATTCTGTGGGGAGCCGCCCAGAGTGGCTGGGGAAGCCAGGCCAGATGGGTGGGGTATAAGTATATGATGATGATGATGATGTCAGGACGTTGCGTCGGGCCCCTGCAATCTTTTTCAGAAGTTGGCACTTCTGAAGTCGGGAGCAAAAAAGAGAAGGCAGGTTTTTCAGTGGTGGTTTTAAACAACAGCAGGGGTCACGGTTAAACTGGTCTCTCAAGCTGTTTGGGGCTCCGGTTGATTGTTGTGACTTGAATCCAGATCCTTCTGCTCGAGGCTGCAGAGCAGGCTCCGCCGTCAGAAAACGACCTGCCGATGGCAAAGACGACGGTCCCCACGTGGTACGACGACTTGGTGCCAGATGCCATTCCCCTGGCCAATCCAGGGACCATTCTGAGGAAAGCCACAGGACCCATCGGTGAGCAAACTGCAGAGAATCCTTTCCCTGCCCATCACGCTGTGCGAAGGAGGAGCCGATCAGACTGCAGCTGGCCTGTGTCGCTTTTGCATGCGATTATCTGTAATTTTATTTGTTTACCTGCAGCCCAAGTCCGCTCCATCCTACTTCTGTATTACAGTGCTTTATTGCATTTATTCGCTTGCAGCATTTATACCTGGCTGTTTTGCAATAGCTGCTCTTAGTTCAATAAATTAATTTAATTGGTTAACATTTTTCTCATGGGGTTGTCGCCCAAGTTAGACCACAAGGAAAGCTCTGATAAATCAACAGAGGGCCATTGAGTCCAGGATATTGTTTACTGTAGTAGCGGACCAGGAAGTTACAAAGGCAACAAACAGCCCAAAAACAGATAGAAAAAACACTGTGATTTTTTTTTTTTAAAGTTGTAAAATATATAGTACAGTGGTCCCTTGGTTTACAACCATAATCTGTTCCAGAGGTCCGTTTGTAAACCAAAACAGGTTGTAACCCAAGGTGCGCTTTCGCCAATGGGCCCCCCCCCCCAAAAATTGTTCGTAATCCAAAAAAAAAAGGGTTGTAATCCAAAAAAAGGTTACAAACCGGGACACATACTTCCGAGTTTGATGTATTTGTAATCCAAAATGTATGCAAACCAAGGGACCACTGTATATGGAATTTGCCATTAACTCATCAGCGCCATCTGGTGTTACATTTGTATAGTGCACTTAAAACACACTTAAAACGTTCTATTTGCAGCTGTATAGCTGAGTCCCTGGTATGGCTAGCATTGGAGCTCACCCTCCTTCTCCAGAGACAGGAGAGAGCCTCTTCCCATTTTTGATGGTGTTTGATGACATTTTCAGACCTGTGCCCCACGGAGGACCTTAAGATCCATAAATAGCAGCACCCTAGTGGTCTCGGGCCCTAAGGAAGTTAGATTAGCCTCAACCAGAGCCAGGGCCTTTTCAACACTGGCTCCGGCCTGGTGGAATGCTCTGCCTCATGAGACCAGGGCCCTGCAGGATCTGATTTCTTTCCGCAGGGCATGTAAGACAGAGTCGTTCCGCCTGGCCTTTGGCTTAGAGTCCGTTTGATTCCCTCCCCCTCTTTCTTTTTTCCTTTCTCCTCCTGTGATGAGGCTGCATTTTAATGTTTTAATGTTGTATTTTAATCTTGTTTTTAGGCTGTATTCATTCAACTTGTTTTTATTATTGGTTGTTAGCCACCCTGAGCTCGGCCTTGGCTGGGGAGGGCGGGGTATAAATAATAATAATAATAATAATAATAATAATAATAATAATAATTCATCCAGGAGGCATTTTCTTGCAGAGTCTGCCAGTGTATGTTTGTGTGTGTTTTTATTTTGAATCCTACTGGCTCATCTCTCCACCCAAGCCCACCGCTTGGGTTGACCTGAGTGAATTGCACTCTGCTCTTGCTCAAGGTGCTTTCTTCCATGTTACATATTTGCTTTCAGCTTCACACGTACATCTTCTCTGCAAAGGGGTGCGGCTTCTTGTCTTTTCTGCCAAACTTGTTTGTGCCCTCAATGTTTTCAGGATTACCGGGGCCGGCTGGGAAACCAGGATCGCAAGGCCCGAAAGGTGAAAAGGGAGAGACTGGTGAGAGGGGCCCGTCTGGACCACCAGGTGAGTCTCGGGAGGAAGGGCCACCGCTCGGTAGTAGAGTGTCTTCCTTGCAAGCAGAATATCCCGGGTTCAAACCCCAGCATCTCCAGGCAGGGATGTAGTTTCCCCCTCACAGACCTATAGGTGGCTGTCTACCAGCTCCATCTGGTATGCCAGCTGAGACCCTACCTGCCTGTGCACTGTCTCGCCAGAGTGGTACACGCCCTGGTTATCTCCCGCTTGGACTACTGCAATGCGCTCTATGTGGGGCTACCCTTCAAGGTGACTCGGAAACTACAACTAATCCACAACACAACTGTCACACTGGTGACTGGGAGCGGCTGTCGGGACCATATAACACCAGTCCTGAAAGATCTACATTGGCTCCCAGTACATTTCCGAGCACAATTCAAAGTGTTGGTGCTGTCAGGGTGCTGTCAGCGGCCCCCGGCTGGTTGCCCAGGAAAGTATAAAGACAAGGAAAAGTTTCTTGCAGTCCTTTTTTATTTCAAACTTTACAGAGAGAGGCTATGGAACCCAGCCTCTTGGATAATGGCGTTGTCCCGGGTGAATCTCCATCCCCTTCTCTCCTGCTTCCTCATTCGTCATCATCATCACCTCTTCATGGACTGCTAAGGGCCTTCTGTCTTCAAGCTCTTTGCTCTCCTACTTTTAAGGCTTACCAGGTTTTGGGAGGTGGTGGGCCTGGAATGCTTTCAAATGACAACATGTCAGCCAGCTGCTGCTCTGGTTCTGCCTGCTCCTCCTCTCCCATTGTTTCCCAACTTTCTCCCTCATCTGCCCCTGAGCTTTGACCTCCCTCAAACCACTGTTATAAGTCTATACTGTCTTCCTCTTCCTCCTCCCTGGAAGGGTCAGGATCGGGAGGCGGTCTCCAACTTTCCTCCTCCTCTGCCCAGCCTCTGACAGGTGCTGACTTTTAAAGCCCTAACCAGCCTTGGCCCTGGATACCTGAAGGTGTGTCTCCACCCCTGTCGTTCAGCCCAGACACTGAGGTCCTGCTCTGATGGCCGTCTGGCAGTTTCCTCACAGCAAGAAGTGAAGTTGCAGGGAACTAAGAAGAGGGCCTTTTTAGTAGTGGTGCCTACACTGTGGAACGTGCTCCCACAGATGTCAAGGAGTATAGTGTGTTTTAAAATGGGGTTTTAGAGTTTTGGGGGGTTTTTGAATGTTTTATGTAGTTTTGTAGTAGTTTTATGTAGTTTTTATGTAGTTTTATGTAGTTTTGTGGTAGTTTTGTGGTAGTTTTATGTAGTTTTTATGTAGTTTTATGTAGTTTTGTGGTAGTTTTATGTAGTTTTTATGTAGTTTTATGTAGTTTTGTGGTAGTTTTATGTAGTTTTTATGTAGTTTTATGTAGTTTTCAATTTCATTGTTCCGCAAGGGACAATGACAATAAAGATATCGTATTGTATCGTATCGTATAAGGAACCACACAACTTTTAGAAGACACCTGAAGGCAGCCCTGTATCAGGAAGTTTTTTAATGTGCAGTGCTCTGTTGTGAAGCCGCCCAAGAGTGGCTGGGGCAAGCCAGTCAGATGGGTGGGGTAGAAATCATCAACAACAACCACCATTCCCAAGAACGATAGCTTCCCAGGATTCTTTGGTAGAAACCATGTGCTTTCAATGTGTGCTGGATGTGCTTTAAATTTATGGTGTGGCCCTCTCCTTGCTGGCTGGTCTTGACTTCTGGCTTCATAGTCATTGTTCCTGGTCCCCAGCTTAACTCAGACTCCCGTCCGAGGCTCAAAGCTGATACACTGAGGATCTCTTGCTCCTTGATCCACCATGACTGCCTCCTGGAACATCTGGAACTTGCATGTAAACACATGGTGCTTGATGATCCAGCTGTGGCGCGGCTGTGACTTGGCGATGGAACAGCAGCGCATGTCCAGCCAGGCTTTAGTGCTGGGGGAGAGGCTCTCAATCAGTGCTCCTCGTGTTCCAGGGTGATGCCTTGGCATCCGGAACAGGACCTTGCTATCTCAAGTGCATGCAGTGCTAGCATTCTCCAAATGCCTGGGTAATCCCTGACTTCTCTTTGTTCTGGTTCGCAGGGCTGCTTGGACCTCCGGGACCCAGGGGATATCCAGGTGAAACCGGCATTCCTGGCCCTCCGGGACCTCCAGGACCCCCAGCATCTCCTGGCTTCCCATTAACCTTCCAGCAAGGAGTTCTGTACTCGCTGCAGCCCAACGCTGAGAAAGAAAGTAGGTCTCCTTCCATTTCGAAGAGGAGCCAATCATCTGCTTCACCCAGTGGCCCTCAAACCTTTTTCTCTGGGCCACACTTTCAGAATAAAAATCTGCTCATGCCAATTTTTTGTATTGCTAGGAAATACATTAGCAAACTTTTCTGAAATTGTGATATGTAAGGCCTTCTTAGGGACGCAGGTGGCGCTGTGGGTTAAACCACAGAGCCTAGGACTTGCCGATCAGAAGGTCGGTGGTTCAAATCCCTCCGATGGGGTGAGCTCCCGTCGCTCGGTCCCTGTTCCTGCCAACCTAGCAGTTCGAAAGCACGTCAAAGTGCAAGTAGATAAATAGATACCGCTCTGGCGGGAAGGTAAACGGTGTTTCCGTGCACTGCTCTGGTTTGCCAGAAGCGGCTTAGTCATGCTGGCCACATGACCCGGAAGTTGTACATCGGCTCCCTCGGCCAATAAAGCGAGATGACCGCGCAACCCCAGAGTCGTCCGCGACTGGACCTAATGGTCAAGGGTACCTTTACCTTTAAGGCCTTCTTAAACCAAATGTGAAGGGAAGAGTCTGACATATTTCTCCATCCTTGGGCAGCGGTCAATCTGGCTGCATCCAGATGTTTTAGGACAACGTGCTTGGCCACTGGTCATGCTGGCTGGAACTGATCATCCCCGAAAGGTTCCCAGAGTGGTTTACAACGATCGGTGAGAAGACCCTGCGAGTTCTCCTGTTCTCAGGCTCACAAATCTAAGAGGCACAACCCTGGGAGTTGTGGAGAGGGGGAAAGCACGCTCAGGCACTAATTCTTAGCTTGGTGTTTGGTGACAACATGATTGGGACTTGGCATGGGGATAGCAATATAGTTCAACAGTGTGTGATGTTTGGGCTTGCTAGCTGCCTTGGGTTTCTTTTGAGAATTCGGGAATGTGCATTTTTAGAATAAATATATAAAGCAAGTGTGACGCACCAAGCATCCTCTACATAGCTTGCTCTCATCAGAACTTAAGAGCCTGCTGGATCAGGCCAATGGCCAATGACCGGTCCAGCGTCCTGTTCTCACAGTGGCCAACCAGATGACCCCATGGCAAACACTCAAGCAGGATTCGAACACAAGAGTCCTCTCCCTTCCTGTGGTATTCAGAAGCGCTGCTGCCTCCAGCCATGGATGAGATATCTTTGAATTTTACTTGCTGGAACACCAGCAATGTGGAGAAATGCTGTTGTCCTCACGTCCTGCTCATGCGCTTCACAATAAGTACCGTATTTTTCACTCTATAGGACACACTTTCCCCCCTCCAAAAATTAAGGGGAAATGTGTGTGCGTCCTATGGAGTGAATGCAGGCTCCTTGGCTTCAGCGATAGCAACGCGAAGCCTCCGAAGCGTAGAGGGAGCGCTCCCGCCACGCTCCGGAGGCTATGCTTTGCTTTCCCTGAAGCCTGGACAGCGAGAGGGGTCGGTGCGCACCGACCTCTCTCGCTCTCCAGGCTTCAGGGATAGCCACCTGAAGCCTTTAGAGCGCAGCAGGAACTCGCACTGCGCTCCGAAGGCTTCGGCTTCCTTTTGCTGAAGCCGGGAGAGCAAGACTCTCCTGGCTTCAGCAGAGAGGGAGAGCTGTGCAGCGCCCCTTCAGCGAAGCGGGAGGAGAAATGGAAGGGGCTCCATTTCTCCTGCCGCTTCGCTGAAGGGGCGCTGAGCAGAGAGGGGGAGAATTTTTTTTTCTTGTTCTCCCCCTCTAAAACAAGGTGCGTCCTATGGTCGGGTGCATCCTATAGAGCGAAAAATACGGTATCTGTTTGGCCACTTTGGGGAAGAGGATGTTGGACTAGATCAGGGTTTCCCAAACGTGGGTCTCCAGCTGTTTTTGGACTACAATTCCCATCATCCCTGACCACTGGTCTTGCTAGATAATGGGAGTTGTAGTCCAAAACAGCAGGAGACCCAAATTCGGGAAACACTGGACTAGATGGTCCTTGGTTCAGATCCTGCAGGGATCTATACTGCCTTGTATCAAAGCTGGCCTTGCACTTGCAAACATCGGAGCTTGGCTAGTTTTGTTTATTGGCTTTTGTGCAAGTTCCCTTCCCTTGAGGCTGGCTGGAAACGCCGGTTCTTCAAGCTGTGGAGACCTAATGCATAAAAGATTCCTTTGCATAATGCAGCACACCCAAAAACCGATGACATGGGATTCCAAACTGTCAACAGCAGAGGGAAGTAGAGCCCTGCTTACGGACGACACACACTCCCAAAACAAGTATGGGAAGAACAGACCTATTTGGGGTATTTTTGGGTGTGGGTGTGCCTGATTGTGACTATCCAGCATGCTTTCAATGCACCAGAGCTTCCTGCTGTCAGCAATTGCCTGTCACTTTTTCAGCCATCCGTGGTAAAGAAAGCAGGCTCCATTCTGGAGCAAGCTGCGACTATGATCTCTTAGCCTCACATGGCTCCAAATGATGGACCTTCCAGAATAAGGGTGGGGAAGCATCCATACATTACTGAAGCAGTTAGATTAGGTCCCACTTTTAAATAGTGCTGTACTGTTTTTAATCTATCTCTGTTTTAACAGACCTGATTTTGTATATTACTTTCCAGATAGTATTATTCTTAGTCTTCTGTACAGTGGTACCTTGGTTCTCAAACTTAATCCGTTCTGGAAGTCCATTCCAAAAGCAAAGTGTTCCAAAACCAAGGCGTGCTTTCCCATAGAAAGTAATGCAAAATGAATTAATCTGTTCCAGACTTTTAAAAACAACCCCTAAAATAGCAATTTAACATTGATTTTACTATCTAACGGGACCATTGATCCATACAATGAAAGCAGTAAACAATGTACTGCAGTCACACGATCAATCAATCAATCAATCAATCAATCAGTAGTTGAACTGGGTTCCACACAGTCACAAAAACAAAACAAAAAGAGCCGCAAAAACAAAAACACAAAATAAATAGCAAAAACAGACAGACCTCAGCGTAACACTCAAAACGGAAGTATGGCACTCAAATTGGAAGTGTAACACTCAAAACAGAGCACGTTCGGCTTCTGAAAAAAGTTCCTAAGCCGGAACACTTACTTCTGGGTTTGCTGTGTTTGGGTTTCAAGTTGTTTGAGTACCAAGGCGTTTGAGAACCAAGGTACCACTGTAATAATTTTTCACTGACTTGCTCAAGGCAGCTAACAAAGAGTTTACCTCTTGTTCCGCTTCTTTCCCCAGGAGGGAAGCCTCTATTTAGTGCTCAGTTGGAGCAAATGGCAATTCAGGGGTTTTCCCACAGAATGCTGTTTGTTCCGATTTATCGCTAAAGGCCAGGTTTTTCCTAGGAAAGGAACGAGACATGGCGAAAACTGCTGGAACCCCTCCACAGGGCTAGTGGAAGTGGGGATGAGCCCCAAATCACCACGATGTCACCAAACGATGGGAAACATTCACCAAATTCCTGCGCTCCTCAATTACAGCAGTTTCCTCTCCTTGATTCTCTCTAACGCAGATGGGGAGCCACAACTGGCATCCACCGTGATTGACACCATCCTGGCTGGTTTGCCTGGGCCTCGTGGCGCACCTGGGCCCGTTGGACTTCCAGGTAAATAGATCTGGTTGAAAGAGACAGGCTCAGGGAATGGGAATCAACAGGGACAGCAGCCGGAACAATGAAACCAGGCACTGCCATGGATTCTTTAGCCGAGATTCCTGCTTTGCAGGAGCATGGACTAGATTACTACTCGGGATTCCTTCCAACTCTACAATTCTACGAAGAATCCCAGCTATTAGACTTGAGCGTGCACTTCCATTTTTTAAAAAAATGTTGATTTAAAGAAGAAGGAAAAAGTCTTAAGTGGTTTTGCATGAGAGGCACTCAGAAATGACCTCCCGTCAAGAGCGCAAGAGGGCCCCCAGTCGTCCCCCCCCCGTTCTTATTACCACATTCATCCATTTAGACTTCATTTCATTTCATCCCTGACTTTGATATATGAGGGCTGCATTAATTATGGAGGCTGATTCAATTGCCCTGGTGGGTGCCTGATGCTTGTGGGGGTTTCATCTGAAACAATTAAAAGCTGAGTTTGGAAGGAGTCCTCATCCGTTTCCCCCCCCCCCCTCCCTGACGAACTGCAAGTGTAATTAATAGTCGGCGTCTGGAAGAAATTATAATCCCCCCACCCACACACTCCCTAAGTGGGATAAAGCCATTAGGAGACGTCTCCTTAACAATGCAGCATAACAAGTAGATATGTTCAAATGAGTGTTCTCATTCTGCCAAGCACTCCAGCTCCATGCCAGGAAGACGCTCTTAAAAAAAATATAAAACGCTTCCTTGTTAGAAAAAAGACAGCGGAGAGAATCTCTTGCCCAGAGTTGCAAACTTCCGATTCTGGAGCTGGGAAAGGTCAAGGGCCATAGCAAAAATAAAATAAAATTGGTGGGCTGTGCAGATCTCCGGGGATGAAGGCGAGCAGGTTAGCTGGGTGTCGTTGTCCCTGTGTAAAGTATTAGCGGACAATATCCAGGAAGCCGGCTTTTTCAATGGCTACTAGTCATGATGGCTGTGCTCTGACTTCACAGCTGGTCACTGTGAGAACAGGATACTGGGCTAGGTAGGCCATTGGCTATTCTCCTCTACTTAGAGTGCTTTGGGTTCTATCTATAACTACAGTGGTACCTCTGGTTACAAACTTAATTCATTCCGGAGGTCTGTTCTTAACCTGAAACCGTTCTTAACCTGAGGTACCACTTTAGCTAATGGGACCTCCTGCTGCCACCGCGTGATTTCTGTTCTCATCCTGAGGTAAAATTCTTAACCCAAGGTACTACTGATCTTTTATTCCCCTTGTTTCCCTCCCCTTTTTATGAAGATTACCCGCTCTGGGATCCCACAGCTAATTCTCCCTTGGCCCAAATAGGACTAACTTAGCCAGCTAGCTCTGGTGATCATCTAATGTTTATTGGATGAATTTCCCCCCTAAATTGATTTTGGAATTCTGAATTTATTGTTATTCATGTTTTATACTGTTATGCTGTTTTTTGTTGCATCAATTAAGTGTTTTAAATTTGTTGTTAGCCACCCTGAGCCCGGTTTTTTGAACCGAGAAGGGCGGGGTATAAATAAAAAATTATTATTATTATTATTATTATTATTATTATTATTATTATTATTACTTCTGGGTTAGCAGAGTCTGTAACCTGAAGTGTTTGTAACCCGAGGTGTTTGTAACCTGAGGTACCACTGTATGTTCCATTCAGAGTAGATTTCATTCACTGAGATTAATAGACCTAAGATAGTTGTACCCATCAATTTCAGTGGGTCTGCTCTGAGTACGACTAGCATTGGCTATAACCCAGTGTATTTTAAGAACAAGGGAGAGCCATGCCATACCAAATTAGAATTTATCTTTTTTGCTTTGGTCTCTAAGGACTCCTAATCTGAATGCCGGTTGTTCAAGTAAGGCCATATCCTATACTTTCTTGTGCTGATAATCCAGACTAGCTCCTAATATTCTCAGCTGATGATCTTTTTTCTCTCCCCCCCCCAACTAGGGCCACCTGGATCTTCTGGTCCCAAGGGGGCCCTGGGACCTACTGGCGCACCTGGGCTGCAGGTAGGTGGCAATCTTCTAACCGCCTTATTTCTCCTGCCTCAACCCTCCTCACACCTTCCCCCATTCCCAAAGGCCCAAGGTCTTATCTCAGGGGTTGGGAACCTCCAGCCCATGGTTCTCTCCCCTCCTTTGGCCCACCAGGCTGAACCACGCCCACCTGCCCCTCGTTGATATCCCACGCGACATCAGATGTGGGGCAGGTTTGCCTAATAAACAGAAGATACCTTTCAAGAGAGGGCTGCTTTTTCTGAAGTTCTATCCGCTCCCAGATCAAGGTCTTGTTCCATTGCACAAGATATTGTATGGGAGCAAAGCATTCCTACACTCGGCGGCTACCCCCTTCTCTTTCTTCCTGCAGGGCATGCCTGGTTCTCCTGGACAGCCCGGATCAAAAGGCTCCAAAGGAGATCGAGGAGAAAGGGTGAGTTCACCTTCAAGTCCATGCATGGCAAATCACCTGGTGCCTCCTTCATTCATGTATTTGGGTGGCCTTGCTTGGCAACTGCAAGGAAATCAGGGATCGGGAACTTTGGACTGTCCAGTTGTCGCTCCCATCAGCCCCGGCCAGCATGACCAATGATCAGGGATGATAAGAACCTAAGAAGATCCCTGCTGGATCAGACCAGTGGCCCATCTAGTCCTTCTTTGATCGCACATATTTTAAACAAATTAAGCCATTCAGTAATCCATTGTTACACCACCAAAACTTATTTACACTGTTGAATTTATCTTAATGCTACCAGCATTTTTAAATGTACGCAATTTTCACCCATATAAACATTTTCCAGTCCTCTTTAAACGTATATTCTTCTTCTTCTTCTCTTACTCTATATGTTAAATCTGTAAGTTACGCTTATTCCATTAGTTGAAGTTGCCATTCTTCTTTGGTTGGGACTTCGTTCGTATTCCATTTTTGAGCTAGCGAAACATGGGCCATAGCAGTAGCATACAAAAATAGTCTTTTTTGACACCTGGGAATTTCCCTCTGAATTATCCCCAACAAAAAGGACTCTGGTTTGTTGTTTTTTTGGAAAGGTACTTCTAAACATTTTTTTTCAATTCATTATGTATCATTTCCTAATACTCTTTTACCCTTTTACAAGTCCACCATGTATGATAAAACGTACCCTCTACCTCATTATATCTCCGGCATACTTCTAATATCTTCCAACCATGGAGGCAGAGCATAGCCATCCTGGCTAGTAGCCACAGATAGCCTTATCCCCCACCCTCCACCTCAGAATTTGTTCAGCCCATCCAAGTTGGTGGTCATCACTGCCTCCTGGGGGAGCAAGTTAGTATCAGCTATCCCTGTGCAAAATCTGCCACCCACAACCATTTGCTCCAAAGGAAGTTCTATGAAAGTCAAGGGGTTTCCTTGTGGCAACGCATGTAAACTATCACTATTTCCCAGTGGGATCCAGTTGCAATGAAAGTTGGTTTGGGAGTGTGGGACTCTTGCTAGCCTCCCCACCAACAAATCAAAGCAAAAACTCGCCCAAACAGCCAACACCATCAGTTCCCCTTGCAAACAAATCAGGCTCAGTGTTCATTGTTGTTTGAAACACCTGCTAGTTAGCGACTGGGATTCTTCTTCTGCTTCTTTTCCTCATTCTTTCTCCGTGTTCTTTGTTTTTTTAGGGGGAACCCGGTAAAAAAGGTGACGAAGGAGACAAAGGCGCAGATGTAAGAGCACAACCAGTTCTTTATTGTTGCTACACTCTCCCCCCTTCCCTTGCTAGGAGGTATTTAAGATCTGCCTTCGACAGCCTGATGCTCTCCAGAGGTTGTGGACTACAACTTCCATCAGGCTGCACAACTGCGCTGTGCTGGCTGTCGCCAACGGGAGCCGACCTCCAGAGGGCACCATGTTGGCGAAGGCTCCTTAATATTGCAGGATTTGCCTTGTGGTCCTTTATGTATTGTGTATGCAAAGTATGCCTTGCAGCTAAAATAGATCCCAGAAGAGATACGTTTTAATGGCCGAAAGCATAAGAATCTAGAATGGCCAGGCAACACTAACTCTCTGAAAATGGCAACATCAAAAAACAACAACCACCCAATAAAGGGGACGCTTGGGTTGCGAACGTGATCTGTGCAGGAGGCACGTTCGCAACCCACAGTGCCGCGTCTGTGCATGTGTGGGCTGCGATTCAGCGCTTCTGCGCATGCACAAAGCGCAATTTAGTGTTTCTGCACATGCGCAAGTGCCAAAACCCAGAAGTAACCCGTTCCGTTACTTCTGGGTTCGGTGCGGTGCACAACCCGAAAACACACAACCTGAAGTATCTGTAACCCAAGGTATGACTATAATCTGCTGTATATTTTGGAAAGTCGTTTGTTCTCTATGCATTGGGATTTTTCTTAAATGACCAAATTTTGAACCATGGGTGAACAGGTTTTCAGCTATGCTTGGACGTATTTGAGTGCCATTTTGAGTCAAGATGATACACGGAACCTTTCAAAACTGCGATTTCCATGCAATGCCAGGTTTCAGGCTGCTAGTTGTTAATTAACCATTGTTAACTGAGAGTTCTGCAGACGGGAACGAGTGAGTCCTAAGGACCTATTGTAGAGACCTATACTGAAGGCAGCCTTCCCTTCTCCCTAGTGTGCGTGGATATATATATTATCAACCATCTATATATTTTCTACCATGTCACGCCCCACCCCGTCGTACAGTCCAGATACAAGTTGGCTATTTTAGTAAGGAAGGAAGAAGCCTAAGCAGGGTGGTTGCAATTTCCCTAAGGAACGGGTGTCCCTTGAATGCATGAACCAATGCCTTGCCTCCAGCAACCCAGACCTCCTCTCCTTTGTAGGGCGAAGGTGTCCAACAGCTTCGGGAGGCCCTGAAGATTTTAGCAGAGAGGGTGTTAATTTTAGAGCATATGATTGGAATCCATGGTGAGTGATGGGGAAATGTTCTGCTCAGCTTTGCCTTATGGGGAGAGAGGAGGCGCCTTTGATTGAATAATATTTATGCAGCTCTTCCACCAGAAAGGGCTCCCTGAGTACCTTACAGATCACGGTAAGCAAGACTTCTCGGTGGCAGTTCCCAGACTCTGCAACTCCCTCCCAAGAGACGCCAGACAGGCTCCCTCCTTATTCTTCCACCGACAAGTGAAGACTGTTTTATTCCAACAGGCTTTGGTAGTAGACTGTTTTTTAAGGAAAGGGCTTTCAATAGTGCTGTGCTGTTTTTGTTATCTGTATTTTCATAGATTTGTTTTTCTATTGTTTTAATCCTGTTACAGCTTAATCACGTTTTTAAGCATGATATTTGATATGTTTTTAGCTTTCTGCCTTGTTTTAATTTGCATAAGCTGTCTTGAGTCCCAGGCCAGGAAAAAAGAAGGGATATAAATAAATAAATACAAACACATTTCCAATCATTGGGTGAAAGGTAGTATAGAAATGTAATTGATAAATAGTAATGATAAATAATAATAATAATATTTCCCTTGCTGGGGGGTGGGGAAAACTGCATGCAGAGGGTGGGCAGGGCTAGAAGTAAAAGTGGATGATATGCAAAGGCTATGATGCTTACCTTCAGTACAGTAAGCTTCTGCAACTGGGCAAAAGAGGTTTCTTTCTCCCAGTTCCTGCCACATCACATCTCTCTCCATCGAGGCATTGCCACAGTTCAGAGATGCATTCCAGCCAGGCATTAGCGCCTGTGGAAGGGATAGATTGGGGCCAGTGAGGGGGGTGGCCCCGGGGAGAATCCCCAGGGCCGCATCGAGAGATCCTGAGGGCCACATCTGGCCCCCAGGCCTGACTGCCTCTCCCTGTCCCTGGCTTTCCTTTGTTTTCAGATTCTTTGTCTTCCGTTGAACCAGGCTCGGGACAAGACGTGATCCTGGGCGGCTCTCTCCGCGCAAACGTGAAAACCAAGCGGCATCACTCCAACCAGATTCTTTCCTCTCTTTTGGACGGCAGCGAGAGCAAAGGGAAAAGGAGCCGAAGGAAATAGGACACCAGTAAGGGCCCTGATCCATTGTGTCTAAGCACAATGACAAATTGCATGCAGAGGCTGTGCTGGGGAAGGGCTCGTAGCTCAGGGGTTGAGTGTCTGATTTGCCTTGCAGAAGGCTGCAGGTTCAATCCTCAGTGGTGCCACTGGGAAAGACTGCAACGTATCCACTGCCAGGTTATAAGGGAGCTGAGTTGCGTCATGTGCTCATTGAGCTTCAGCTGGCCATGCCTTGACCCCATTGAAATCAAGGGGACAAGTTGGTCATGCCTTAACTTCACTCCCGTTGTTTTATATGCAGAATGTCCCAGGCTTAAACCCCAGCAGCTCCAGTGAGGGCTGGGAAGGACTCTGTCCTGGATCCCTGGAGATCTGCTGCTAGATCAGAGTGGGCCCTGCTAGTTTAAAGTTTCCATTTATTCAAACCCTTTTCCTCCAGGGTACTTGATTTTGTGGGTCTGTTTTGCACAGAAGGCTTTCTTTGCACTGATTGGATCAGTACAGCTTTCATCACCATTTAGCTTCAAATGAAATTATTATTATTATTATTATTATTATTATTATTATTATTATTATTATTATTATTATTTTACTTCCACCCCACCCATCTGACTGGCTTGCCCCAACTATTCTGGGCGGCTTCCAGCATATACAAAAAGTCAAATAGTTCTACAGGGCGGGTGCCACCACCAAGAAGGCCCTCTGCCTAGTTCCTTGTAACTTTACTTTTCGCAGTGAGGGAACTGCCAGAAGGCCCTCAGAGGTGGACTTCAGTGTCCAGGCTGAACGAAACAATCTTGCTTCATCTCAAGGAGGAAAGTTTCCTCTTTGGAAATAAAACTGTGCAGGGGCCGAGGTCAGACAAAATTGCAACATGTGTATTTTTCCCCGCATCTGGGAGGCGTCCCACTGTAATGAGCCCTTTTATTGATAGGTCCAACAGCGAGGGCTGAAGATCTTCCAGAGATTTAGGCACAGAGGTCCCTGCAGGACAGGAGGATGGATCAACCCGTCGGAATAGGAAGGCATTCCTTGAACTCTCTTTGATCTTTAAAATGTATACTTCACAGTTACTACATTGCCCTATCTCTGCCCCTGTGTCAGTGTCCATCTCAGATGACCACCGTCATGCCCAGAAACCCCAAAGGCCACGTGTGATAAAGACACTTCTTAGAGGGTGCTCTTGATGCAAAAGCTGCCCAAATTTCCCACCTTCATGGAAGCCTTTGCATCGACCCCTGCTTGCCGAAGTACCCTTTTGTGTCTGCGGTGGAATCCGCTTTCATTCTGAAATATTTAGCTGTGATTCTGTGAATTCATGCTGGATGTGGCTGTTGTACCAATTTAATTTTTAGGTGGGTTTTTCATTAGGTACCAAAATGTTTGATCGGGGAACTAGTACAAGACAGGCCTGACAGACTTCAGAACAAATCACAGATCTAGCAGGAAGTTTGTTTGAAAGGCAGTCCAACAAGCTTCTTGCAAACTCGAAAGGGGAAAAAATAAAACACAGCCATGTAAGTATATGAAGAAACAAAGGAAGGAGACATTTTAGCTTTTCCAGGAGAGCAGTGGTGGTGATTGGAGTCCCAGATCCCTCATTTCACATATGAGCAAGGGTACAGTTCCAGAGAATTCATGCACACCCAGCAGACTGCTCTATTCCTTCTTGCACAGTTCTTTCTCTCTCCATTCAGGATGGGGGAGAAATTGCACACAGAATTTATCGACGTCGCACAGCATGGGAAGCGAAACACAGCCGTCCTACAAAATTCACACGTATCCATACTCTGCAGGGCAGTTCTCTCATCCACCAGTGTTTACAAAAAATAAATAAATGCATCTATTGGGAGAAAGCGCACCTACAAATGCATGCACTAGTGAAAAGAGCCTACCGGGGGAATTCTGGTTCATCGGTTTCAGCTAGGCTTATCAACCAACAGTATTTACTAGTCCACAACCAATAAAAGAGATTGCAGGCAGTTGGAGTGGCTGACCCTCCCAACGCTACAATTATGTGATCCTAAGTGCATTCTCTCAGGATGCAAAGCCAGTAAGGAACTGGTTCTGCCAGAGTTTACCCACACCCTGTTAAAAGACTGACTACCCCTGTTAGTAATGCGGTTATTTTAAACATTCAGGTCCTTTCTTTGAGCTGAGAACTCAAAGCCGCATTCCAACCCGTAAGATAAGTCCCAGGGCAGGGGTTAAAAAGCCTGATCTCTGCTGTAAATCAGAAATCCTCCCCCATCTCATGCCACTTTGTAGGAGAGGAGTAATAACTGGGGATTCCTACACTCTTCTTTGCCTCTGCAAGTACGTATATAGGTTTGCTCCCAGCGTGCAAGAAGAAGATAAGAAAAGCCATTTTAAGGGTTTAATCCTCTTTCAAAGCTATCCAAGATGGCGGCCATCTCATCTCTTGTGGGTGTCAATACCATTCTTTATGTTTATGCCTGTCCTAAGACTTATATTTGTTGCATTTAGATCCTTGCGGATTCTCCAGGAGCTCAAGATGGTGTACATGGTTCTCCCTCTCATATAATCCCCACCCACTGTAAGATAGTTTGGGCTGAGAGGCAGTGACTGGTCCTAGCTCCCAGCCAGTGAACTACATGGGTGAGTGGAAATTTGAACCCGGCTCTCCCATGTTCAACAAACTAAACACTTCACTGCACTAATACCTCTCCACACCATGTATATTTTTGAAAAAAACATCTCTGTAACCTCACTTCATACTCCCCTTTCCCCCTAAACTAAAAGTCATAAATATGGCGAGCTTTCCTCATATCGGGGAGTTGTTCCAGCCCCTTGGTCGTTTTGCTCAACATTTTCGTAAACATTTCCATCTCTGCAATATCTTTTTTGAGGGGGGGCAGCCGCCTGCCCCTTCTGCTTTAGTGTTTACAGGGGTGTCCACAAAACCCACCGTTTGCTGTGGAATCAAACGAACGGGAAAGGTGCTATTAATTTCCACAAAGCTCGTTCTGAGCTGTTTTGAGCTATACAAGACGGTTTAGGCCGGATCTCTGTGTGGTTTTAAATGTTCGCAAATATCTCGTCTTGTTATAAACTCCTTGCCTTCGCAACTGGTTGTGTGGTCTCGCTGATGTTCAGCTACCAAGGTTCATCGAGCTTTCGCCCTGTTTCATGAGCTCTATTGGTTTATCAGGCTATAGAGCAGCGATCTCCGGTTAGGCAGCTAGATTTCAGGCAGACACTGAAGCCAGCTTGGGTCTCTCCATCGCAAAGCAGCCTGCTTTCAAAAGTTCGTGTTGCAGCTACCTGCAGACCTCGCTTTGGGTCTGAGATGTGGAAACCTGATGTGGGCAGGGCAGTTTTGAAACCTGGTTCAGCCTGGAGGCTTCCATTTGCTGACCCTAAAGGGAAATAGTTCCCCTAAAGGGAAAAGAAAGCTTTTGCCTACAGATCGTGCATCATTACTGTTCAGACCTGCCAGCTGTTAATTGTATCTTCTCCCACCCTCCCAATTTGCTATGGGTTTCATTACTGCGTATGAAATGTTTTGTACTATTGGAGACACTATTAAAGAACCCATAGATACCAAAACTTTCTTATTTAATGCACTGAGAAATAAAACATACTGTAAGCGAAAAGTGGAGCCTTCTGTCCTTTATTTCTCTATTAGGCCCAGCTTTTTGGCCAAAAGTTGCACCACAAAATATAACTACACAATGTGGGGGTTTCTTAGCACAGAGTCGTGCTGGATCAAACCAGGAAGCACTATACTGCTTTGAGGTTTGTTACGATCAAGAGGCATATGAATTTTATGAAATAGTAAATAAATACTGATCCCGGACATTGTTCATCAAGCTTAGTATTGCCAACACTGACCTGCAGTTGCTCTCCAGGGTTGCAGTCAAGGAACGTTCCAAGCCCAGCTTGCGGATACTGGAGGTTGAACCCAGATCGTTCCCCCTTGTCATGGACTGGTTGGACACAGGGGAATATAGGGAAGTTTTATAATGTTTAATTTTTATTATGTTTTTATATACAGGGTATGTTGCTAGCCACCCAGAGTGGCTGGGGCAACTCAATCAAATGGGCAGGGTATAAATACTAGAATTATTATTATGAAATGTTGTTGTTGTTGTTTAGTTGTTTAGTTGTGTCCGACTCTTCGTGACCCCATGGACCAGAGCACGCCAGGCACTCCTGTCTTCCACTGCCTCCTGTAGTCTGGTCAAACTCATGCTGGTAGCTTCAAGAACACTGTCCAACCATCTCGTCCTCTGTTGTCCCCTTCTCCTTGTGCCCTCAGTCTTTCCCAACATCAGGGTCTTTTCCAGAGAGTCTTCTCTTCTCATGAGGTGGCCAAAGTATTGGAGCCTCAGCTTCAGGATCTGTCCTTCCAGTGAGCACTCAGGGCTGATTTCCTTCAGAATGGATAGGTTTGATCTTCTTCTCAAGTCCCATTATGGAACAGGGTGTCCCTATTTTTACTGGAGAAATGTTGGAAGGCATGGAACTGTAGTATTGGGAAGGATCCCAAGGATCATCTAGCCCTTAGCAGGATTCGCCCTGTGGGCCAGATTTGACAAGTGACCTAGAATTCAGCCCCACCCATCAGCTGACATCACAATGGTGTCAGCTGATTGACAGAGGGTCATGGTTTGGGGGAAATGGCCTTGTGGGCCAAACTTGGGGGACAAGATGGGCCTGCAGTCTGGAGGTTTCCCCCCTCCCAGTCTAGTGAGTGCCATGAAAACCTGAGTTCACTGAATTGGACATCAGTATAATTGACAGTATAATTGACCCATTGTATGATATTAACCCCACTTCCCACATGTTCCATATTGAATCTGGTCTAACTGGGGGTATTACGGGACCTATCGTGGGATAGGGGAGAACATTGCCAAAAAAGACATGCACAGCTGGTTGACACTTGTGACATTCAGTAGATGGGAAGAAGATATTTCCACAAATAAAGAGAACTTAGCTTGGTAGATCTTGGAGTCAAAAATGGTTTTCCAAACCAGTGTTCCCCCATTCTCCTGCAACCCCTCCAATCTTGCCCTCTTCCCTCCCTTTTAATTCCCTTTTTCAACAAAGAAGTCTGACACTGACAACACTTGATTCACCCTCAGCCAGGGCAATGGGAACAGGGAGAGCGCTAATGTCTCAGCAGCCGATGATAAGGGAGGGAAGAAAAAGTCACTGTCAAGCTCAGTCCCCTTGGAGATGTCCTCTGCCTCGATGCCTTCTGACAACACCGCTCTGATCTCATTTGCTTTCCTCGGCCTGTAATTGTTTTGAAAAGCAAAGCACATCATGGCAGCCGCAAGCTTCGCAGGGCTTGTGGAGAACTGGTTGTGATCCCAGAAGCTTGGAGGAAAAGCAGGGAGGTTCTTAATGCTGTTCCTTCTGCAGCAGAGTCATGGCCGCATCCAGCGTTGCTGTCAAGAGGTTTGAGATCCTCCGACTCTAATGATGTAGTTCACTTTTTTGCAAGGGTGTGTATGAGTTGGCCCAAACTGCCCTTTTATGCTCCTCACTGCTCTGATCATCAAGATAGCAACGTGTCTCTTTCCACCTTGGAGTCCAGAACAGGGGTAAGCAAACTAAGGCCAGATGCGGCCCAATCGCCTTCTCAATCCGGCCTGCAAATGGTCCGTGAATCAGCGTGTTTTTACATGAGTAGAATGGTCATTTAAGGTTTATGATCTCTCTGTTTCCTTCTGAGGAAACTGAATAGTTCAGTGAAACGAGGTTTGTAGCTGGCATCCCGTTAAGGCTTTGTTCAATTCTAGGTTTTTCTCATTTTTTCCCTTAAACTTTTTGATTTTTGTTATTTAGTTTAATTTTATAAGATAATATTTCTAGTCGATTACTTCGTGTTTCAGGGATTTTCATGGTATTTCATTTGTTTTGTGTTTTTACATGAGCAGAATGTGTGCATTTATTTAAAATGCATCTCTGGGTTATTTGTGGGGCATAGGAATTCATTCATTTATTTTTTGCAAAATATAGTCCGGCCCCCCACATAGTCTGAGGGACGGTGGACCGGCCCACAGCTGAACAAGGTTGCTGACTGCTGGTCTAGAATGCCTGGCTCTCATGCCAATGGACATTTTTCCAAGGAAAGAAAAGCACAGACACCGGCAGATACCGTTGAAGCTCCCTGAACTTTGGGAATTTTCAGCTTTGTGCTGTCAGAAACCAAAAACCGGGAACCACTAGATGGCACCAACAAGCCCACTTGAACTACAGCAGACTCCACAGCCCCTCAGCTTTTCATAAACCCAAATGGGTTGTGTTTGGCGTTCGGTTGCAATTCTTGCACCAAGAACCACAGCTTTCTCTGTTATGCACTGCTGGTACCTTCTGCTTGCTTCTCTTTTTGCAAATGTATTTTTTGTATTTTTTTGTTTTAGGTAAGTATGAGAAAAACAAATACAGAACCGGAGTACAACGGTTGTTAATTACTCAAAGCAAAGTGTGCAAATACATTACAACATTTGTATTCTGAAATTGCGGAGAGTAAATATTTGAAAAACATTTAGTTCACAACGTCTAGTTGTCTTATTTATTTTATTGCCTTGCATTTCTACCCCACCTTGCTTCCCCAAAAAGCTCAAGATGACGTATGCTGCTCTCCCCCTCCTCATTTAATCCGCACAACAACCTGGTGGGGGGTAGGTTAGCCTGAGAGACAGTGAACTGGCCGAAGGTCGCTGTCAGGAGTCAGAGTCAGGTGTCGATCAGTAATAAACAAACAGTGTTTGTTGAAGTTAACTCCTTATTCAAAGAAACCAAAACAGCACAGGCCTAGTGATCACAGCAATTCTTCTCCGTAGGTCTTGCTCTAATGAGGCAGTTGTGGGGACTGAAAGTTCCTGCCTTCCCAGAGATGCCTAAGTTCTCTTCAAGGTTTTCCCCCCAAGCAACCAGAGACTGCCATCTGCATGCAACCAATCTCTCCTCTGCTCTTTTCACTTCTCTGCATGTTCTGGGGGACCAGAGGGGAGGGGAGCTGGCTTCCTCAGCAGCCTGCCTCTACTCTGCCTCTTGGCCCCTCTCTACTCCTGCCTCTGAGTCTGGACTGCTCTCTGCCACAGACTCTTCCTGCTCACTAAACCCTGTTGCCTCTTCAGCTTCAGACACCTCCTCCTCCCAGTCTTCTCCATCTTCTCCTTCTGACCGCTCATCATCATCCCATGCCCCTGGCTCTGAGCTTTCTTCCCCTGGGGGTTCCCTTTGGGGTTCCCCACCTGGCTCCTCCCACCTCTCCTCTGCATCCAGCCAGTCCATGACACTTGCTCCCAGTGAGCTTCGTGGCCAAGTGGGGATTTGAACTCTTGTCTCTCAGGTCCTAGTCTGACATCCTAACCATTGTACCAGACCAGCCTTCTTATGGAACCTCTCCATAAAGGGTTGTGTGATTGGGGGTGGGAGGGATGATAGCATTGTTATAAGAGAGCAAAAATGGATGCAGGTGGCGCTGTGGGTTAAACCACAGAGCCTAGGACTTGCCGATCAGAAGGTCGGCGGTTCGAATCCCCGCGACGGTGTGAGCTCCCGTTGCTCTGTCCCAGCTCCTGCCAACCTAGCAGTTCAAAAGCGTGCCAAAGTGCAAGTAGATAAATAGGTACCACTCCAGCGGGAAGGTAAACAGCATTTCCATACGTTGCTCTGGTTCGCCAGAAGCGGCTTAGTCATGCTGGCCACATGACCCGGAAGCTGTATGCTGGCTCCCTCGGCCAGTAAAGCAAGATGAGCACCACAACCCCAGAGTCGTCCGCGACTGGACCTAATGGTCAGGGGTCCCTTTACCTTTAAAAGAGCAAAGGGAACCACACACAATTGAAGTTATCTCTTTTCAATACCCCTTGGATTACTCTGCTGCGTTATTATCATTTTTAGCTAAAGCAAGTTCTCAGATTCTAGCTGTCCACCTCTCTGGAGAGAGATTCTCTACAGTTTTCCATTGGGATTTCCATGCAATGTCAGCTTTATGAAAGGTATACAAATAACTGAAGAAAAAAAGCACACTAGCTAAGCTAATCCTATCCAGGAAAGGGTATAATTGTTGTACCAACCAAAGTTGGTACTGGGTACTCTGAGCCACAGAGGGGGTCACTTGGGCCTCATATGACAAAGATAGTCCCAGGAACCCCTCCAGGTTACTTAATTCCTTCAGATTGAATGCAACCCTGTTCAGAACAGGCAATTCACATACTTGCAGACCACTTGCCTACAAGGTCCTGGCTTGAGAACTGCCCTCTCCTGGGAGAAATTGTGACAGTCTTATCAAAATCCACCTTCTTGCCCTCAAGCAGAAACCCACAAATTGCCTTTGGTGTGATTCAATATTTTTTGTCCAAATTTGTACCGGTTGCTGAAACAATAGGTATGTCTTCCTTTACAACACATTCCTGCAAGCAACCATTTTTCGGCATGTGTCGCACACTTGGAGAAGCAGGCAAAGTGCACCGCAGCCGCTCAACCTACAATACCGAACTTGCCCACCTGCTAATTTCTTCAAGATGGGTGGTAACAGGAAGCATTAGATGTAATCTCCAGGAACAATGGATGTGCCTGGATTTAACAGGGCTGCTTTCTCCCCACCCAGGCAGGCTCCAACTCAATCCAAACGGCAACGCCTTCTAATTATATTGACTTTGCTCCTTTAACTGCAGCTACTGCCTAAAGGACGGAGGAAAGAAACAATTATTTCACATTAAGCAGGGAACCTAAATCAGGAGTGGCTTCTGGTGTTTCTGTAGTTAATCTTCTGCAAAGTGACACTCTTCTCATACGTTTTTCATGGTGGTTCTTGAAAATGACAATTAAAAACGACTGTAAAAGGAAAGGAAATGTTTTCTCAAGTTTTTCACATATTAAGCAATTATTATCACTCAAGCAATAGCATGAAATACAAACCTATATATAACACTGTTAGTAATTTGAAGAGGCAGCGATTCAGGGACGCTGTTCATATAGACACTAGGGCTGGTTGATATATCAATATACCAACCAAAACCGGTTTGAAGTCCATTTCGTGATATCGGTGTAGTAGTTTTTGATTTGGCAGTATATCACAAATCATGGTTTGTGTTGGGGCTGAGCGATATATCATTCAAAGCCAGTTTCAAGTCCATATCATGATATTGGTTTCATAATTTTTGACATGGTAATACATTGCAAATCATGATGTGTGTGTGTTTGTGTGCTATGCAAAAATCACAATGTGGGAAAAACTGTGAAGCCAGCCAATGCCTCTACATAGCTCCATCCTTAATTCAGACACTGTATATATCAGTATATTGCGATGTTTAGCTGATGATGTATCACAAAGTTGAAAACCAGATATCACCCAGCCCTGATAGACACCTTCCAAATCATCTTGACTATGGGTTATTCTGTATAAGAGGTGTCTTAGCAACAGGTTTCTGGGGATCTGGGGCAGCGTAGTTCAACACATGGCCCTCAAGGCCATTTTGGCAGCCCTTGGCAACATTTGATAACCTGCCCCCTGCTGGTTTCCCAAAGCCAGTTAGGAGAGGTGCTGGGCTTTGGGAAGGAGGCATGAGGGCTCTGACAGGGTCTGAGAGTCCTACATCCTCCACCCCAAAGCCTAGTCTTCTCTTTCCCAGCTTTGGGAAGGAGATGGGAGGGCTCTAGGACCCTACCAGAGACTCGTGGCTCCTTCCAGTGCCCACTTTGGGAGGCAGCGTGAGAGCTGGGGACTGGGGGGCAGCAAATTTTGGCCCGCAGGTTCCGTGTCAAAGTACTCTTGCATACCTTTCTCCCCAAGAAGCCATAAGTCTTACTGGACAGTGAAATTCCAAAGAAAGCTTTAACTGTATTTATGTGTGGAACTACAATGGCAAGGAATAGTTATGCACAGAAGTGGAAGGAGGAAAGAATATCCTCAAAGCAAGAATGGGGTGGTGAAGATAACGAAATATGCAGAGATGGCAAAACTGATGGTGCTGATAAGAGACACAAATTTAGAAACTTTCAAGGAGGACTGGAAACTTTTTCAAATCTATTTAAGAAATAATTTCCTATAAGTGAAGTCCACAGCGGGGTTTGAGGTTCAAGAAAAAATAGCAGCACATCTCAAGAAACCCTTTAAAGAGGATGAAATTGGGTATGGTGGGCTTTGAAGATGCGATTGTATGTAATCCTGATCATAAAAACATTGAGGATGGGTGAGCAGGAAGTTGTTAGTATTGTAGAGTAAGGATGATAACTGCTGAGTGTTAAAATGTAACTTTGAATCTTAAAAGAAAAAGAAATCTGAAAAAAGTACTATTGCGGACAACTTGGTATGAGAAGTTGGACTATCCTGGACTGGGGTTTTTTGCACTTCTCTTCTGCCCAACTAGAAGACATAGGAAAGGGTCCCAGGTAAGTATTCACTGAAAAAGGATCCAAACTTATCCACCAGATTCCACAGCGGTAGAATCATAGAATCATAGAGTTGGAAGAGACCACAAGGGCCATCGAGTCCAACCCCCTGCCAAGCAGGAAACACCATCAGAGCACTCCTGACATATGGTTGTCAAGCCTCTGCTTAAAGACCTCCAAAGCAGAGGCTTGACAACCATATGTCAGGAGTGCTCTGATGGTAGGAGACTAGTGATGAGTCACAAGGGGGCAGGAATATGCCCCGACCAATGCTTAGTACAGTGGTACCTCGGGTTAAGTACTTAATTTGTTCCAGAGGTCCGTTCTTAACCTGAAACTGTTCTTAACCTGAAGCACCACTTTAGCTAATGGGGCCTCCCACTGCCGCCGCGCCGCTGGAGCACGATTTCTGTTCTCATCCTAAAGCAAAGTTCTTAACCTGAGGTACTATTTCTGGGTTAGCGGAGTCTGTAACCTGAAGCGTATGTAACCTGAAGTGTATGTAACCCGAGGTACCACTGTACAGGCATAGGCAAACTCGGCCCTCCAGATGTTTTGGGACTACATGTCCCATCATCCCTAGCTAGCAGGACCAGTCGTCAGGGATGATGGGAGTTGTAGTCCCAAAAAAACATCTGGAGGGCCGAGTTTGCCTATGCCTGGCTTAGTACAATGAAGTCAGGGTCCACAACTGCTGGCACCAAGGCCATGGAGAGAAGGAATATGTTGATACAGAAGTAAACCTAACAACAACAACAACTTATAGCCCATGTTAATCAGTGACACATTCTTATACAGTTAGTTCTACCATATATTTGGAGATATCTATGACTCTGTAGACCACAGGCCACAAATCTGCCACTGGCTCTGGTTGCACATATCTGTTCATCTAACTAGACCCCCCTGCTTCCTTTCTGCACCTGGATGAACACAATTGTATTTAATGCATTGTGACTTCAATTAAATTGCCATTAAGAAAAGAAACCCAAACACTTTTAACTACAAAATTGGCCGCTTTGTATCCTTGGGGTATTGTATCCAAAGTTAATAAAAGCGCAAATGTCTCCCCACCAAAAGTCATTAACCCGTCAAAATATTTCTCACAAGACACGGGCTCGGTGAATAATACATCCCCACAACCATTCATTGGCACAACACGCCTAAAATAAGCCATTACTAAAAACACCGGGGATTTAAAATGGCCCTTAATTATGAAAGGAGTTAAAAGCCTGAACATTTTGCCTTGCCACCCTCCTCGTGTTGTGGGTGCGAATGTGTTAGCGTGGAATATTTGACTCGGGAATAGAAAGAATGGAAAGGTCTTGCATATAATGGCACACTTTAAATATTAGTGTGTCGCTGCAAGTCGGTGAAAGATTCGCTATGGAAACACCAGGTCACCGAGAAATGCCAGGAAAGATTTGGGCCACATCTGCACCATACATTCTAAGCAGCGCTGTGCCACTTTAAACATTTTTAACTGCTTCCCCCAAAGAATCCTGGGATGTTTGAATTGAATTGAATTTTATTATTATGGTCACAGACCAGTTCTGGCTCACTTACAGTATCAGGAAAATCATAAAACACAACAGGAATACATTTCTTAAGGGTGCTGAGAATTCTTAAGATACCCCTATATCTCCCAAGCAGAGCTACAATTGCCAGAGTTCTATGGGAAAGAGGGATTGGTTGTTGAACCTCTCCATTGTAGCTCTGTGAGGGGAATGGATAAACCTTGCAAAAAAGAGCTTTTAAGCTCTCTGCCATACTTGGGAAGCAAAGCTCTCTCCATGTTCCAGAAGTCCCAGGTTGCTTGTGGGAGGCAGTTCCAAGGGTTTGAGTATACACATTTTTTAGTATATGTGGATCCCTTGGAACCGAACCACTGGGTAACATGCAATTGTATTGTATTATTATTATTTTCTTTAAGTCTTCCTTCATCATTTTGGTGTGGATACACACGTCTAGATGCAATTTTGCCAGACGCAAAGCAATTTTTGCAAGGCAATTTCCCTTGATGTAATGGCGTTTAGCATGTTGTTTTCACCAATATTGCTGTGCTCACCTTACATCATTAGTGTGCGCATTACTCAGCTGTAGAACTGCATTGCAAAATTCAGGAAAGTCTGGCTTTCAAAGGTGGGCTCTGTTTCAATTCTATTGTTTAATGCTGTATTGTGTTTTTAATATTCGATTGGGAGCCGCCCAGAGTGGCTGGGGAAACCCAGCCAGATGGGCGGGGTATAAATAATAAATTGTTGTTGTTGTTGTTGTTGTTGAAAGTGCAGGAGTTCACCACTGAAAGCAAAGTGAGCTGAATTTCTTCCCCATCTCTAACCACATGCAGGTCTTCGTCCGTCTCTCTCTCTCTCTCTCTCTCTCTCCGCTGATTCATTTTGGAAGCTTTGGTGCGTAATTTATACTTAATCATTCTAAGCATATAGTGTGTTCATTGTGGTTGGGTTTTATTGTATGGCTGTCAATTTGTGTGGATGGCATTCACAGCTTAGTCATCAGCACAGCACTGCTCCCCGGAGGGCTTGTTTGCTTCGTGCTGTGATTTTGTGCTGCTATAATATCGTTGTGGGTCAGTCTGGATGCTGCCCTGGGTTGCCTCCAATTCTTAGGGTCTGGTACCCAGTGAGGGCTAGAATCTAAGAGAGGAGGAGGTTGCTGAACAGGTCAGAGGACTTTCTTTGCACGGCGATGACCTGAGCTGGCCACTTAAGTGTCCTCATCAGCACCCCAAAAGAACGAGCCAGGTTGCAAGAAAGTGAGGGTGCCCTCTGCGCTCATGGATGGGCCTTTCCTCCACCCTCACACCTAGCTGCTAGAAAGGAGAGCAATAGCCTGTGGTGTGTTAGCAAGCTAAGCTGGAAGCAGCCTGGGAGCCGGAGACACAGAGATCTGCTTGCTCTGTCCTGGATCCAAAACTGTGACTAATGGAGAAGCAAGATCTGTTGGGGAGTTTAGGGAAGCTTTTAATGTTTGATGTATTACTGTATTTTAATATTTGGTTGGAAGCCGCCCAGAGTGGCTGGGGAAGCCCAGTCAGATGGACGGGGTATAAATATTATTGTTGTTGTTGTTGTTGTTGTTGTTGTTGTTGTTGTTGTTGTTATATGCTGTGAGCCCCTCCATCCTATGCTCAGGTTGTAAAAGGTAAAGGTAAAGGGACCCCTGACCATTAGGTCCAGTTGTGGCCAACTCTGGGGTTGTGGCACTCATCTTGCTTTATTGGCCGATGCAGCCAGCGTACAGCTTCCGGGTCATGTGGCCAGCATGACTAAGCCGCTTCTGGCGAACCAGAGCAGCGCACGGAAACGCTGTTTACCTTCCTGCCAGAGTGGTACCTATTTATCTACTTGCACTATGATGTGCTTTCGAACTGCTAGGTTGGCAGGAGCTGGGACTGAACAACGGGAGCTCACCCCGTCGCGAGGATTCGAACCGCCGACCTTCTGATCGGCAGGTCCTAGGCTCTGTGGTTTAACCCACAGCGCCACCTGCGTCCCTTATGCTCAGGTTGTAGATATGTGTAAATGAAGCCATATATCCTTCATATATCACAGTCTCCACTGCCCTTCATCCCAAGGAAACTAAACCCTGGGTAAGTGCCTGGAACTCCTGAAGCCTCCACTTGAAGATTGGGGATGTGTCTAATACTAGCAACAATTTGGGGTGCTGCCAGTGGCATTTTACTCCACTGCTGCCCCGCTTCTCCTGTTAACTCTCACATCATCATCAAAATCCATCCTCCGCCACCATATTAGTCATAGCCAGTGCTTAGGAACTCACGAGGAAGTTGTCACAGTAAGTTGCCAGGCGACTCAGGGCAGCCCAGATTTCGGTTGGACAACAGCTGCATTCACCGCCTGCGGAGGGAAAACTATGGCAAGCTGCCTCCCTATCTGGTTTGGGGGTTGCCCCTGGTTCTGGTATAGGTCACATAAACACACCTCTGCCTTCCTCGTTCTCTTAGATCCAGGCAGATGGCTAGGGCAGCTTGGAAGGGCCCTCGCACAAATGTTCATGCGTGTAACAGTAGAGACCTGGTTGGAAGGCTTAAAGGCCGCCATCGCTATATGGGAGATGGATTGAAGAAAAGGAGTATTGGCCCGACTCCGGAGCTTGAACAATCGTGGCTAGGAGCTAGGTGTAGACATAGATCTTTTTAAAAAAGTGTAGACTTGCACACGTTGGCCAGCTTCCATTTTGACTTGAAATGTTTGTTTTGGGGCTTCTCGGAAGTACGTAGAGGCACGAAGCAGGCAAGGCGAGTGCTGGCCCACAATGGCGCCCACCTGAGAGGAGCCAGAACTGTGCTACGGTACGCTCAAGCTGAAAACACACACAATATTAGAAGAAATTCCGACGAAAGAAGAATGGCAGACAAAATAATGGACTATGCAGAACTGGACAAAACGACAGGAAGGATTCGAAACCTGCGGGACCAGAGATATACAGAAGATTGGAAGAAGTATATGAACGATTTGAAAAGCAATTGTAACCAACAAATTATGCTAGTAGGACTGCAAGAAGTTTTGTAAGGAGGAATATTTGAAGTGCTACAAAGTAGATAAAGAACAGAGATATTGGTTATGAGATTTAAATGTAACAGGGAAAATAAGAAATGTATGCTGAGAGATTAGATTGGAAAATTTTCAGACAGGACTGATGGAAGTCAAAAAAATTGAATAACATGTAAAAATATGTTTAATTACTGTTGAAAATGGTATGTTAAAAACACACACACAAACACACACACACACACACACACACACACACACACATATATAAAGAAAACACACACAATATTAATCTTGCTCATAGTAAAAAGGTAAAGGGACCCCCTGACCGTTAGGTCCAGTCGCGGACGACTCTGGGGTTGCGGCGCTCATCTCGCTTTACTGGCCGAGGGAGCCGGCATACAGCTTCCGGGTCATGTGGCCAGCATGACTAAGCCGCTTCTGGCAAACCAGAGCAGCACACGGAAACACTGTTTACCTTCCCGCTAGAGCTGTACCTATTTATCTACTTGCACTTTGACATGCTTTCGAACTGCTAGGTTGGCAGGATCAGGGACCGAGCAACGGGAGCTCACCCCGTCGTGGGGATTCGAACCGCTGACCTTCTTATCAGCAAGCCCTAGGCTCTGTGGTTTAACCCACAGCGCCACCCGCGTCCCTCTTGCTCATAGTAGATCCCTGGAAATTGATGGACCTAACTAACACAGGCCCATTAATCTGAGGGGGTTTAAGAACATGAGAACATTGCTTGTTGGATCAGGCCAGGCTGCAGTGTGTCGGATATGTGAAGGTAGCGCTCCAAGACAGAAGTGGGGACGCAATGTGGAAACTTTGGGGGAAAGCTCAGGTTTCCTAGAGGCACCGGACTGGTCACTGCAAGAACAGGATGCAGGCCTGATCCAGCAGTTCTTACGTTCTTATTCAGAATGTGATTCTTGTCCTACTCAGTATGCTTCTGTAGTTTTTCTGGTGATGGGAGGAAGTGGGGCATGAGGACATAATCTGACTTTGAGTTAAACACCTCTTACTCCTCCCCCAACCAATTCCTAAAGTTTTTTAACGTTGTTGTTTTTTTGGCTACTGCTCCAAGGAACCTCTGATTTAATCCCCATTGACTCCTTGCCATTCCTAGCAGTTACGCCAAAGACCCCAGGCGTTAAGTACAGAGCATCAAAAGGAATATTAACATCTTCTATCAGCAATTACAGGAAATTATGTAGATATAAATCTTGTTTTATACCTTCTCCTCTGTGTTTTTGTCAATCTTTCCCCTTTGATTCCCCCCCCCCCTTCTCTTTCTGGAAAAATAAAAAAAAAGCTTTTAAGATCCCTGCTGTAAAAAACCAGTGCCGTAATTAGTGAAATGTTACACCTGGCATTTTATTCAGCTGGAGAATAACAGTTTCTTTAGCTTTCTTCTTTTTCGTACACCCCAATATAAGCCCTCAAGGGCTCAGATAATCTTCTCTTTTTCTCTCTTATCTAACTTCTAATGGGGTGTGTCTGTGAGGAACAATAAATAAATAGAATGCACAGGTTTAAATCTATCCCAATGCGCACACACACACACACACACCCTTGGTCTCTGTGTGCTCCATCATTTAACTGATGGAAATAAAGAGACTTAAATATATATATATATAGTATAGCAGTTACAGAAAAGGTTTGGATAGAAAAATATAGTCCTATCAAGATTTGCAGTTTCAAACCCTCCAAGACATCAACGGCAAAATCCGGGACATAATCTGGGACACCGTTTCCCCATGTTTCTTGAGCGAAATCATGACAGCCATTCTGGACGCTATGATCTTGTGCAATTCTCCCTCAAAAAAGCATTTTTTCAGGGACGGCACCTCAAAACATCTATTTTGGTGCCCCGCACAAGATCGAGGGCCCGAAATAGGCTTTTGGGGAAAGGAAATTGCAGTGTGAAATGGCGTGAGATCATGGTGTCCAAAATGGCCGCCATTCTCTCACGAGAAAAAACGGGATGTCCCATTTTTTCTGGGACACTTGTGGGGTATGTAGTTTGTATTCATCGTTAAAAACAGCCCTCTGGAGGATCTGAGTGCAACTCTCTGGACTTGTGATTCTCTGCAACTGCTGTTCAAAGTCCTCTGAAACTGGAGGCAGAAGAAAGCCATTGTGACTAGTAGCTGGTGATGCCCTTCATGAATTTGTCCAATTCCCTCCCCTCCACTCTGAACAGAGAAGTGGTGCAAAGAGCTACCTTCAATTGTCTTAAAGCGTTGTCATGCGGAAGACAGAGCAAGTTTGTTTTCTATTGCTCCAGAGTGTTGGGCCCAAATGGCAAGAGAGGAGATTCTGACTAAACTTTGGGAAGAACTATATGGCTGCAACAGCTGTTTGACAGTGGAAGGGACTCTCACAGAAAGTGGTGGGCTCTCCTTCATTGGAGGCTGGAAACTGGAGACACTAATGGTTGGGTCTTTCCTCCATCCCTCTCACCTGTAGCTATTAGGTGCAGAAACAATACTGAGCAGAGGCACCAACCTGGAGAAAATATTGGGGGTGGGGGCAGACAAGGATAGTGATATGGCAGGGAGGGAGAAGGGATGGCAGAAAAGAAACTTGAAAGTACAGTGGAACCTTGGTTCTCAAACGGCTTAGTTGATGAACAAATCGGCTCCTGAATGGCGAAAACCCGGAAGTACAGTGGTACCTCGGGTTAAGTACTTAATTCGTTCTGGAGGTCTGTTCTTAACCTGAAACTGTTCTTAACCTGAAGCACCACTTCAGCAAATGGGGCCTCCTGCTGCCGCCATGCCGCCCGAGCACGATTTCTGTTCTCATCCTGATGCAAAGTTCTTAACCTGAGGTACTATTTCTGGGTTAGCGGAGTCTGTAACCTGAAGCGTATGTAACCTGAGGTACCACTGTAAGTGTTCCAGTTTTCAAACGTTTTTCAGAAGCTGAATGTCTGATGCTGCTGTCGGCTATTGTTTCTGGGGCACTTGCGCCAATCGGAAGCCGCGCCTTGGTTTTCGAACGTTTCGGAAGTCGAACGGACTTCTGGAATGGATTACATTCGAGAACCAAGGTACCGATGTAAATGACAAAGCTCTGGGCAATGTCCCTCCCCTTCTCCCACTCCAATTACAGTGCACCTTCTGTAGTTGCAGTTGCTAGTCTGGGAGGGATTTAGTTGAGAGGCGCCTGCAGCTGGGACTGACAATGGGAGCTTCTCTTGCTGTTGGAAGTACGTGTGGCCAGTGGACTTTGCAACCAACACACACACTCACACACACACACACACACACACACACACACGTTGCAGAAGTAGCCAGAGAATGCAAATCTCAGTTTCCTCTTTTTGTTTGGAAGATTGAGGTGCCAGGATTTCTTCTGCCCCTTTGCTGCTATCCCTGTGCACACATGTTGTTGTTGTTGTTGTTGTTGCTGCTGCTGCTGCTTATTGAATTTATATACAATTTATATAGTTCCAACTGCAAGGGCAGTAAGAAATGATGCCAGAGGTTTTTGTCTGATCCCAGCAACCCTTTTACAAGTTCCTTTACAGGGCCTGCTGGGAAATGAAGTCCAAACGTGGAAAAGAAAGGAAGGCAGCAACACCCATCCGTTTGGGGGGGAGCCCAGCCCCCTCAACAAAATATATTGGGGCCCCCGAAGTGACCTGGGGCCCCTAGGAGTTCGCACCCTATGATAGTGTGTTTGTGAGAGAGTGAGAAGTGAGCTAGAAACAGGCTGGGAGCTGGAGACACAGAGACCTGTGACTAATGGAGAAGCAAGATCGGTTGGGATGCTGATGCTGTGAGCTCCTTCGTCTTATGCTCAGGTTCCATATATGTGTAAATCAAACCATACATACTAAAGACACCACAGTCTCCGCTGATCATCGTTCCAAGAAAAACAAGCCGGGCTAAGCGCTTGGAACCCCTGAGGTCTCTCTAAGAGATTGGGGTGGTGTTTAACAACAGGAACTGTCCTTGGTAAAGAGGTGGAGTGTTTTATTCCTGGTGATCTGACCAATCCTGGCTGCTTCTGGGCCCAGGAACCCCCCCCCCCTTTTCGTTAAACGTCTTTCTCTTGGCCTCCATCACGAAGCTGTGCTTGTAGCCTAATTGTAGCACGATAACATCAAACAGTCGTCCTGGATTCAGTACCTTGGCAGGCAGCCATTCTTATCTCAGACAGATCTGACAGCTCTAATGATTGATCAGATAATTAGCTGGTAATATAGGTGTGTTGCTCAGCAAGTGCCAAAATACTTGACGTGGCTCCTGTTTCCTTGACTAGGACCTGGGTTTCAAGGAACTTTTTTAGGGTGGGTGGGTGGGGGGGACACTGGCGGCAGGGCGGGAGGGAGAGGGAAGCATCTCGCATGGAAGCCAGCTGGAAGAGCTGTTGCTCCTAATTTCATTTGTTCCGTAGCACACAGCTAAACCATGGAACTTGCTCCCACAGGAGGCCACCAACTTAGACGACTTCAAAAGAGGATTAGACACATTCATGGAGGAGGAGAAGGCTTTTGATGGCTGCTAGCCATGATGGCTGCCTCCACAGACGGAGGCGGAAACGGGTCTGAATACCAGTTGCTGGAAACTACAGGAGGGAAGAGATGTTCTTGTGCTTGGAGAGTTGTGAGAATAGGTTGCTGGACTAGACAGGCCGTAGGTTTTTCTTAGGTTCAGCTTAAAGCTTAATGCTACTTCCTGGTTATAGCAAAAAATTCCCCCTATGGGTCACCTAAGACCAAATTCCTCTGCTGAAAGGATCCTGCATCAGGGCAGGGTGGGGGGAGAATATGCCTTGGGTATTTTATTTAAGGCTACCAAGACGATCAAAGGGACACGGGTGGTGCTGTGGGTTAAACCACTGAGCCTAGGGCTTGCCGATCAGAAGGTCGGTGGTTCGAATCCCCGCGACGGGGTGAGCTCCCGTTGCTCGGTCCCTGCTCCTGCCAACCTAGCAGTTCGAAAGCACGTCAAAGTGCAAGTAGATAAATAGGTACTGCTCTGGCGGGAAGGTAAACAGCGTTTCCATGCGCTGCTCTGGTTCGCCAGAAGTGGCTTAGTCATGCTGGCCACATGACCCGGAAGCTGCACACCGGCTCCCTCAGCCAATAAAGCGAGATGAGTGCCGCAACCCCAGAGTCGGCCACGACTGGACCTAATGGTCAGGGGTCCCTTTACCTTTACTTTACCAAGATGATCAACGGGTTGGCGTGACTCCCCTGCGAATGAAGCTTGCCGTCCGGGGTGGGGACTTTATAAGTTTAGAGAGAAAAGGCATGTAAGGATAGATGACAGAATAGAAATTTACAAAACTACATACGGCATGGGTAAAGTGGATAGAGAAATGTTGAACTTGCTCCCACAGGCAGCAGCGATGGTAACCAAATTGGAGAGCTTTAAAATGGGATCGGACACATTTGTGGAAGGTGGAAATCTGCCCTTAAGGACACGGTTACCTATCTGGTCTGAGGCTATAAACGTGTGAGTCATTTGACAGTTACAACACTGAGCAGACTTCAGAGCTCAAGGTTCTTGCCTCTCAGCCTTGCTCCTGGGGAGTAATAATAATCCAATATGGCCACTGGCCAGCAGGCCTCAAACCCTGATTGTGGGATGCTCTTTTAATCAGCCCCCACATCACTCCTGTGCGCTTCTAATTTGTTTGAATTGTACCACCAATGCTAAATCAGGTTATAGAGCTTGCCGCAGATTACAAGATAAGGCAAATGGGAAGGGGAGATTGCCTTAGGACTGTGCATAGGCTGGCCAGGTAAACCCAGTGTCCACCTGAAGTCTTTGCGCTCAAGCTGCGTGCATGTAGGAGTGCTATATCCGACGGGCCTTACTTCCATTCTCGATAGACTTAACGCCATGGCAAAAGCTGATGCCATTCAATCCCTTGGTGCAATTCAGTCTTCCACCACCAGGGGGAGGCAGCGGTTCATTCTTCGGAGCAGGGGAACTCTTCAAGCAACGTTGCTCAATTGCTTGCACCTGATAGGCTGGCCATGGTGTTTGATCTAAGGTGCTAATTCGCCATTGCCGCACTTCTGTTCTGCTCCGTGATCACCAGCTTAGGGTGCTATGCATGCGGAAACTAAACACTGGATCAATGGGCAGTTTCAAAGATGGCTGACACTTTTCAATAAACATGGCACATCTATTGGGTACCCAAGCTCTGAGTTGGGGGTGGGAAAAGGTCAATCTATGCGCTGGTAAATCTCCAGACTAGGCTGCTGCGATGTGCTCTGTATGGCGCCGCCTACAGAAACAGCCGTTCGTACAGAATATGGCAGCTGATCTACTAACCGGCATTATGATAATAAATTATCTTCTGGCCCAAATGGAAGATGTTAATCTTGACTTTTGGGGGCCCTGAACTACCTAGGCCCCAAACATCCAAAACAATGCCTCCCCCCTCTTGCCAATCTGCTCGGGTTTTAAAATCTACATTTAAAGCACCATGGTTCCACTTTAAACTAGGGCTGCCACGTGTCTGCATTTTCGCTGACAGTGCTGGGATTTGGCTGTCGAAAATGACATCCGGGCGGAAGTTTCGGAAAGCGGCCAGAATGTCCAGGAAAACCCAGGCATATGGCAGCCCATATCGGAATTGTTGTTTTTGAGGCGATTTCCCTAAAAAAATAGGTTAAAAATGGGAAAGAGATTTTGCAGAAAAAAACTCAACAACTTTGTGTCTGGATTGTCACTTTTTGAAATATGGCAACCTTACTTTAAACAGTCATGCCCCCCCCCCCCCATTCTCTCCAGGATTTGCTCCCGGGCGAGTCACAAGACCCACATCTTGCCTTTGCCCTGAAAAAAGCTATTTTTTGGAGCAAGATCTTGTGCTGTGCCCCCAAAAACACACGTTTTGGGGGGCTGCACAAGACTGAGAGCACAGTTTAAGATTGCGGCACAGAAAATGGCTGCTGCAATCTCGCACCCGATGTCTTGTTTTCCCCAGGGGCACTTGGTAGATGTGACAGTGCAGCTAGGCCAGAAGGGTAGGGTTGCCAGACCTCCAAGTCTGACCTGAAGTAACAACACAACAACAATAATAATGATAATATAAAAATATTAAGAAGACTGTGCGTGCAGCTTGCAAGCTTCAGCCTCCCAGGAGCTGGCTGCAAATTATAGCATAGAAATTCTGGGTGGGAGTCTGCCCTCCTTCACCCCCTCTCCTAATTAACCTCCGTCTCCATGAAATCTTCAGGGGCTGCCCCACGTCTTCAATTTGGGCCCTGAAGACTCTGGAGCTGGGATGCTGCTGGCCTGGCAACCCTAAGTATGAGGATCCATCCGTTTTGCTTAAATTAAGGCGAGGTGCAAAAATGGCCTTCAGATAGCTGAAGGGATGTCACCCAGACAATGGAGCAGAATTGCTCTCTGTGGCTTCAGAAGGCTCCAAGACTAGAGCCAGTGGGTGGAATTTGCATGGGAGAAGATTTCAGCGAAGCCTCAGGAGGAACTTCACAATGGGAAGAGATGTATGATAGCAGAAGAGGCTGCCTCAGGTGGTGTTGGACTCTGCTTTCGCTGGAGGAAGAGTCTTGAGTGGCCATTTGCCAAGGATGCTGTAGGTGAGGGATTTCTGCATTTAGTCAGCAGCCAGACTAGATTCCAACTTTTTAAAACAAACAAACAATCAAAATGTACTATTCTCCTGAGCACGGCACAAAAATCCTTTCCGGCACATGTGCACACAAGAACCTGAAAAAGGCAGGTTCTCTCAACAAGGTTACACCATCGTTGGTTTTACAGTTGCTGCTGTACATATTTTATGATGCTGCCATCACTTTCAACTTGCCGTGACGCTCCGGAGGCTTGGGAAGAACAAGGGGAGCTATTCAAGAATTGTGCCATTCCTGCAGAGTCTTTTCCAGGCGTTACCCGCATGGAAAAACAGGGCAGCTGCCCAAGCAGAGCCTTGTAAAACCCTTTGATGAGTGGATGTTTGGATAAGCGCAAATCATTCTCAGCGACGTTTTGGTCCAATGCTCAGAGGGGGGTTGGTGGAGATGTTGGCAGACAGCGTGCGTAAATCGATAATGAATGCAATCCGTAAGGGGCTCGGACGAACCCTGCCGGATCGAGCCAATGGCCCGTCCATTCCAACATCCTGCTTCTCACAAGGCAAGATTTCCCAAACTTGGGTCTGCAGCAGTTTTGGGACGGCAATTCCCATCATCCCTGACCATTGGTCCTGATAGCTAGGGATGATGGGAGTTGTAGTCTAAAACAGCTGGCGTCCAGCTGCTTTGGAATTACAGTTCCCAACATCCCTGACCACTGGTCCTACTAGCTAGGTGCTAACTCCCTGGGGCCCTGGGTGCCCGAGTACCCACAAAATTCCCCATGAAGGGGCCAGGCACTCACACATTTTGGTGCCAGGGCACCCACGGCCCTGAGCACCCACAGCTGCGGGGCCAAGTTGGCACTCCTGCTAGGGATGATGGGAGTTGTAGTCCAAAAACAGCTGGAGACCAAAGTTTGGGAAACCCAATAAACTTTTATTTATTTGCGAAACCCTGGACTAGGGCCTCATTCACACCATACATTGAAAGCACTGTGATGCCACTTTAAGCAGCCATGCCTTCCTGCAAAGAATTCTGGGAGCTGTGGTTCATCATGGGTCCTGAGAGTTGTGTGAGGAGACCCCTGTTCCCCTCAGAAAGCTACAATTCCCAGAGTTCCCTGTGAAGAGGGATTGATTGTTAAACCACTCTGGCAACTGCAGCTCAGTCGCGGCTCCTGCCTGAATGCCTGGAGTTCTGTTGGCATTCAGCATAGACAACCTTGAGCTAGATCGATGCTTTGATTTGGAATAAAGCAGCGTCTCCTCTTCCTAGTGCCAGTTTGTGGGGTGCAATGATAGCATGTGAAGGCTGGGCCGGGGGGCGAGGGGAAGGCCGTACGAAAAGGAGGAGGGCCGGGAAGGGAATACAGCGAGGGGGTGGAGATGAGGAACTTGACAAGAAGCAAACAGGTTTTCCAGAGTTGTGGTTTGGTAGTTGGCTGATCTGCCTGGTGCTTAAAAATGATTAAAGCCTCACTTCCCTCAACGCCCATTCGCTAGCAGGCAGGTAACTCAAGGCCAAATGAGCTCCAACTTCTCTGTCTCCGACGGGAGCCAGACAGGTTTTTTCAGGTTCTCTGGCGTCACTGCAGACTATGCCATGAGATAAGGTGGCATTTATGTCTGCGGGGTTAGTGGGAGCGTGGGGGAAGGCAGGGGGCCAATAACTCTGCAGCCTTGGAGATACGATGGATATGAACGGTACATTTTGTCTAGGGTGGTTTCTCAATAGGCTACCAAGCACTAATCCGGAGTTAATTCATTATCACACGCTCACACTCAAACACAAGCATATATGAAGAATGCATGCATGCAGGTCTATCGATGACTTTGCTCTGTCTCCACCAGTGGCGTAGCGTGGGGGGTGCAGGGGGGGCCGGCCGCACCGGGCCAACATCTGGGGTTAGGGCAAATCCACGGGTTAGGGGGCGCAAATCCACGGGTTAGGGGGCGCAAATCCACGGGTTAGGGGGCGCAAATTACTTGCCTTGCCCCGGGTGCTGACAACCCACGCTACGCCACTGGTCTCCACAGCTGGAGGCAGCAGTGCTTCTGAATACCAGTTGTTGGAAACCACAGAAGGGGAGAGGGCTCTTGTGCTTGGATCCTGCTTGCAAGGTTTCCCAAGGCATCTGGCTGGTCACTGTGAGACGAGGATGCTGGACTAGGTGGGCCATTGGCCTGATCCAGCAAACTCTTCTTCTGTTCTTATTCCTGCCTCAGGAGTCCTCAGAACCACAGGTGGTCTCTTGTTCCCAGAGACTTTCCCCCCCGAGTGAAGACTTTACTGAAAATGTTTGGTTACCTTCTTTCATCACATTTGTTTTGTTTTATTTTGTGGCTTTCCCCCAGAAGTAGTTTGTAAGTTACACTTTTATTTTTTAAAAAAGTTGGGTTTGTCTCCTCTTTTTTAGAGTCCGCTTTCGATAGCAAAAGACTGCTCACCTCCCTGAATCAGAACCTGAAAGTCCAGGTGTTGGGGCTTGCAAAATCTAATGGGCAGCTCCCAACTTAAGGAGAATCCTGCAGGATCAGACCAAGGGTCTAGCCAGCCAAGCATCCTGTTCCCAATGGCTAGCCTGATATTTTCAGGAAGTCCATGAGCAAGTCCTACCCATATTCCAACCATTGATATTCAAAGATATCAGGTGAAGTGGGTGAGTGTGGAGGTTACATCTTAACTACCACGGTCCCTTGAGAGATCCACGAAACCATGTCTATGCTTCTCAGGGACTGGCTGGACAAAGAGGAATGCTGGGAGGCACCAGCAGGGAAACCCCCGAGGGTACCCCCCCAGAGGAGGAAGTCTCAGAGCCAAGGGATTGGTGGTGGGACACTGAGGAGAGATCAGAGGGAGAAGATTGGGAGGAGGGGCTGGATGCTGAAGGGGCAGCAGGGCTTAGTGAGCAGGATGAGCAGGGACAGACTCTGAGGCTGAAGCAGAGGGGAGGCTCCAAAGGCTGCTGAAGAACCCAGGGAATCTCCCTCTCCTGCTGAGACAAGCTCCTCTCCCCCCAGTCCCCAAGAACGCAGGGAATAATGAGGAGGGCAGAGGAGAAACCAGCGGTGTGCAGGTGCAGTTTGAGACTGCTGGGAAACATCTGGAAGAGGAGGAGCCTGAAAAAGTGTGGAAGGCTGTGACCTTCATTCCTGGGGCAAGACCTGATGGGAAGTGTTGCTGTGTTGTATTCCATTTCCTTGAACAGAGTTAACTTCACTGTCGACGGAGCCCTGCATCTTTCGCACTGACCTGCGTTGACTCCAGCCCTGAAGATGCTGCTAGTGGCTGTCTTTGGTGATAATGGCGTTCCCCTCGATGCATACCAAGAGAGCCAGGCTTGGTGTTACCCCATCCATGGAAGAGCAACACAAGAGCACTTTCACCCCGCCTGGGACTCTGCATCAGGATTGCATCTCGGGCAATCTTAATTAAATATCAAAGGCGAGCAACGAGAATTGGTTATAGCTTCTGAGAAGAGTTAACTGGAGGGGGAGATCTCATCTTTCACTATTCACACCTTGTGTTTTGTGTAAGCCTCCGCTTAATTGCTGGTGCATAATTACAGAGACGTCGTTGGCATTTGCCCGATGGAAAAAATGATCACAGCTTGGCAGGATTTTGCAACCATCCTGGGACTGGTTGGTCTTCCACAGCCACCGAACAACAGCTTATTGCTCAAGGTGGATTTTATTTATTGGCTGATTTGCTATGCTTCATAACCCGCTTTTCAGCCAAGTTTGGATCCCAGAGCAGCTTCCAGTTCAAAGTCACAAAAAGTCGTAATTTGTGAAAGCGATGTTTGCATAGCAAAGTATTCTGGGCCCTGGCAATTGGTGAAACAGTCTAGGTTCCAGTATGTTGGCCATGTGTCCTACATTACAGAGGGCAGCTCTTTATTTGAAGTGTCAAAGGAGAACTTCTATCTGAAGTTGGGTTGCCAGGTCAGGAGCATCCCAGCCTCTGAGATTTCAGGGCCCAAACCTGAGACCCAGGGATGGTCCCTGGTGATTCTTCTTCTGCACTCCCATCACTGAGACCCGGAGATGGAGGTTAATTGGGAGACGGGAGGAGAGAGCAGTTCTATGCAATAATATACAGCTAGCTCCTTCTGGGCTGAAGGCTGCAAGCTGCATGCATAGCCTTCTTAATTTTTTAAGGCAGTTTTGTCAAGGTGGGAATTCTGAGGTGAACCAGGCAATCCTAGAGCCTTCAGGTCAGCCCTGGAGGTCTGGCAACCCTAATCCAAAGGGCTGTCCAGTCCAAGTCAGGTTTCAAGATAAAGAACCATCAAAAGAGATAGCAAGAGACACCTTGAAGCCCATCCACACTTAGCATGTGAACTGTAGGCTCACAGTCTTCCCTGCAGTGTGAAGGGGGAAAAGGCCATAGGTCAGTGGTAGAGCTTCTTGCACGCAGAAGGCCTCAGGTTCAATCCCCAATGGTATATCCGGGAGACATTCCCTGTCTGGAGCATTGCAGGGGGTTGGACTGGATGACCCTTGGGGTCCCTTCCAATTCTGTGAAGCCCAGGTGAGGGGTTCTCCCAGCCTCACCTGGAGATGATGTTGGGGGTTGGACTTGAGACCTTCTGCTTCCAAAGAAGACCTTCTGCCACTGAGCTACGACCGCCTCTAGATCTGTCACTGCATTAAAAGCAAAGAATTTCATCAAAACAACGAAGCAAAAACCCCTGGAAGGATAACATTAACACAGGAGGGAGAGGGGTGCTTTTAAAAAAATAAAAATGCACTCATTCCTACACACCAGTTCAGAAGCGGCAGGCCCCACCTGCGTGGCGCAGGCTACCCTACAGCTACATTGGGGGTGTACCCCCCTGATTCTGCTTCTCGAAGGCCTCTTGGATGATTAGGGTCAGGAAAACCAGCCGGAGCAAAGTCCTTTCCCTGGGACTCCTCTGGCAGCCCTTCCCTCCCTGAGGTTCGTCTCGCGCTGATCAAGTTTGCACAGGCTCAGTAATTCCCCCTAAATTTTTACAAGCTTATTCATGTTTGCTGTCAAATGCATTAGTTACTTTTCTCCGGGCGATTCCAAGAGACAAACTATTAATTACGGCACTAAATGTCTCTTCTTGAGAGACATATTTCAAAACATTTTCGACAATTACACGGCAGTGTCGGTAAACCAGGGAGCAGCCACTCTCCAATCCAACAATTTTCAAATTGAAGAAGGAAAGGGGGTGGGAAGGAAAAAAACACCAGTGAGCTATTTCCCCAAAGGCTGGAATTTCACCAGGGCGCCATTGCTTAAGTGGGGTTCACCCCTTTCCTCCCAAATACCAGAACACAAGAAGCTGCCTTATACAGAGTCAGACCATTGGTCCACCTGGCCCAAGGTTGTCCACACTGACTAGCTGCAGCTCTCCAGGGTTTTAGGCACGGAATATTTCTCAGTCCCATCTGGAGGTGCTGGGAATTGAATCTGGCATCTTCTGCATGCAAAACAGTTGCTCTTCCCCTGAGCTGCAGCCTGTCCCCTGTAGCTACCAGGTCTAATAACTTCATTTATTACACTGGGGTCACATGGAGAGAAACTCATTTAGAGGGAAACTGTTAAATCTGGCATCCTGCACGTTCTCGGTCCCAGACGGACTTACAGCTAAAAGGTAAAGGTAAAGGGACCCCTGACCATTAGGTCCAGTTGTGACCGACTCTGCGGTTGCGGCGCTCATCTCGCTTTATTGGCCAAGGGAGCCAGCGTACAGCTTCCAGGTCATGTGGCCAGCAGGACTAAGCCGCTTCTGGCGAACAAACGCCGTTTACCTTCCCGCCAGAGCGGTACCTATTTATCTACTTGCACTTTGACGTGCTTTCGAACTGCTAGGTTGGCAGGAGGGACTTACAGCTGCTCTTCCAAAATTTTAAACTAGACCTAGTGATTGCAATGATGCAATTAACACAAAGCATTGCGGGGAGGGGACGACGACTAAATGAGCCTGCGGTCCCTTCCAGCTCTGCAGTTCTGTGATTCTATGTCTAGTTTGGATCTAAGATAGGCTTAAATAAATTCCCTGCAGACAGACTTCCTGCACTAGCTGAAGATTCTAAACAGTCTTCAAGGGCAGTCTCACAAAGGATGCATTGCAGTAATCAAAGCAGGAGGTAACCGGACTACTGGAAGAGGATACTGATTGAGAACGCGAATGTGTGAACCAGCCCCCCCCCCAGGGGTTCAGTAATCAGATGAATCAACATCATGGATTACTTAGCAGAGGCCCTGATGTCGGCAGCCTCGCTCTCTCTGAAAGCTCTTTCCTATGTGATTTCCATTACGGTGAACAAATTCTATGCCATCTATAATTTCTTGGCACCACACTCTTTTCCACCCCACATACATGCACCTCTTTGTTCGAGGTCATTAATAAATACATTACAAGTGAACTGTTCCCATGGTGGGCCCCTTGGGGGCGCTGTTGCAAGATGGACACTGGCACCTGGATGAATAAGTAAAGAGCGTTCACAGCAGAACACGAAGTTCCCATTTTGCAAAATCAATAATGCACATACCTTTAAAAGCTTCGGATCTGGGCTCTCTGTGGGACACATCCATTTAGGGGCACCTCACAAGTCTGGTCTCTGAGAGCTGGCGCTCTGTGTTCCTGCACATCCCCCCAACATTTTGCAGGGGAAAGCAGGGACACTTGCATACCTGAAACATCCCCAATCACACATCAACTGATCTGTGCTGATCCCTCCTGTGTTGCTAAAAAAAAAAAAAAGGTTAAAGATTCTCCCCTTCTTGCGAGCTTCTACATTCACTTCCTTTGCAATAACCTGTCCCTACTGATTTAAAAATTGAGAGCAAGCTTGTTCTTTAGGTTAAAACATTTACTTCTTTTAAAAACACCCAAACTAATAATAATGCTCCTATTTTTGCATCCTGAACAACAAGAGATTCCAAGAGTGCCTGTGCTTATATCAGGGCTTTGGTTTCCTTAGAATGAAGGTTGGTGGAGACCGTGGTGCCCTTAGGATGGATGGTTTCACTGACACATATTTACAACTTGAGCATAGGATAGAAGGGGCTTGAATCATCACCATTCTGATAGATTTTGTGTTCCATCGTGTTCCAGGGAAGCCCCAGGCTCACAGCTCTTGGGTTTCAGGGACTGGGCAGAGAAGAAATTGTGGAGGCCGCCTCCCAAGCCTGACCCTTCCAGAGAAGAGGAAGACAGTTCAGAATTACAACAGGTGTTGCTCAGAGGCAGATGAGGGGGAAAGTTGGGAAATAATGGGAGAGAAGGAGGAGGAAGAGGAAGCAGCGGGGGGGGGAGCCACAGCTGCTGGACACAATGTCTTTAGAAAGCATTCCAGATCCCCCTCTCCCAGAACCTGGCAAGCCTTGAAAGTAGGAGAGCAAAGAGCTCAAAGGCAGAGGGCACTTATCAGCCCATGTAGAGGAGGTGGCGAAGATGACGAATGAGGAAATGGGAGAGACGGGAGTGGAGATTCACTCGAGACAACAACATTACCCAAGAGGCTGGGTTCTATAGCCTCTCTCTGTAAATAATGAATAAAAAGCGGACAGTATGGACATTCCTTGTCTTTGTACGTTCCTGGGCAACTGGCTGTGAGAGTTGCTGCCAGCAGCCTGACATTGGGTCTGGCACTGAGCAAGACCAGCCTCTGTGTCTCCAGCATCAGCCAAAACTCATGTAAAAGGTAAAGGGACCCCTGACCATTAGGTCCAGTCGTGGCCGACTCTGGGGTTGCGGCGCTCATCTTGCTTTATTGGCCAAGGGAGCCAACGTACAGCTTCTGGGTCATGTGGCCAGCATGACGAAGCCGCTTCTGGCGAACCAGAGCAGCGCACGGAAACACCGTTTACCTTCCCGTCGGAGCAGTACCTATTTATATACTTGCTTTCGAACTGCTAGGTTGGCAGGAGCAGGGGCCGAGCAACGGGAGCTCACCCTGTCACGGGGATTCGAACCGCCGACCTTCTGATCAGCAAGTCCTAGACTCTGTGGTTTAACCCACAGCGCCACCCACATCTCTTAAGACTCATGTACAGCACCATATTTTCTGTTTTTCTTCATCCTAGATGAAGCGGCATCCAGCCAGGTGAAGCGGGAAGAGAGAAAAAGTCCCATCTCTTTGCTTCTGTGGTTAAGAGAGCTCACTCGTTCTTTGGGAAACCTGCAAGCAAGACTCAAGCAACAAGAGCAAGAGCACTCTCACCTCCTGAGGTTTCCAGCAACTGGTACCCAGAGTATAGACATCATGGCTAGGAGACCAGCCACGGACTGCCTTTGGGTAGACCAGGTACTTCTCCTTTGGAGAAGAGACTTGGAGCCACGGGGTGGGGTGGGGGGAGTGCTTGTCCCTCACTCCCACCTGCCCTGCTCTGCCATGACAGAGGAACACCAGCCAGAGCCCTTGATATTGATCTCAGCATTTGGACAGGTTCATCGGGGAGAAGTCCATTCTGAAAGCACCCAGTCCTTACGCACTGTGCGGTGCAATCCTGTGAACATCTACTGGGCAGGAAGTCTCACTGTGGTTCCATAGAGTGTGTCGGAGAACGGCACTGCAAAAGGGTGCATCTCCGTCAGTTTACAGGAGGGACACTCCTAAAACATATTGCCAGGAACTTTCATTAGGCGAAATTGTGCTATTCCAGCAAAGAGATGATGGTGATGATGATGATGATGATGATTTATTTATTTATTTATTTATACCCTGCCCTCCCCAGACAAGACCAGGCTCAGGGCGGCTAACACCAGATATAAAACAATTGATTGAAATACAACTTTAAAAAGAAGATTAAAATACAACATTAAAATGCTGCCTCATTTCAGCAGAAACACAAAGACTTTTTTGGGGATGAAAACGTCAAGTCTTCACCAAGGCTAACTATCCAGCCTGGTCCTACGTGGGCCAGAAAAAAGCCAGGGAAGTCCCCAAGTAGGAGTTCCACCACAGAAGGAAAAAGGAAAAAGGAAAAAAAAGAAAGAGGGGGAGGAGATAAAGTTAATTCCAAGCCAAAAGCCAGGCTGAACAACTCTGTCTTACAGGCCCTGGGGAAAGAAATCAGATCCTGCAGGGCCCTGGTCTCATGAGGCAGAGCGTTCCACCAGTGTTGAAATGAACATGTGCATGAACAGGCCCAAACTGCCCCTGGTATCAGCTGGACAGCTCAGTTGGTTAGAGCGCAGTGCTGATAACGCCAAGGTTGCAGGTTCGATCCCCGTAAGAGACAGCTGAATATTCCTGCATTTCAGGGGGTTGGACTAGATGATCCTCAGGGTCCCTTCCAACTCTGTGATTCTATTCTATTTTATTCTGTAAGGACGTTTGGACTGTATGCTTGCACTAGCGACTAAAGAGATCAACAGAGGGTGCCAAATACATGCTCTTCTGGACCGAGGAGGTAGAGGGGTGTTTGTGTGTGCCCAGGCTAGTGGAAGTACAGTCAGAACCTATGGGACGCATGACCTCATTATGAACATGCCAACTAGCTCTTTCCTGAAAGGTCAAATGCCCCAGAGCCGCTGTCACCTAAAGGTCAGGGACTACTTGTCAAATCATCTAAAGAAATTAAATGGTCCGTGATGAAGATGACAGCGATATTCCAGCAGAAGATCATTATTGAATACAAAAACCCCTCCGGATGGGCAATTTAATGGGATTTGAGAGGGAGGCATTTCCAGTATGTACATCGCAGCTGGTTAATTTCAAGAGAGGAACTATTTAATCATTTCCTCTCTTCAGCATTCCAGATGCTCGACAGGAGACAACGGTTGTGTGGTCCTTATGCAAAGGACTGGGCAGACTTTACATATGGAGGAAGACCATCAGGTATGGTGTTCTTGTCCCTGGCGCAGAAGATATCATTGTGAGCTTGGTCAGGGTGTCAGTCTACATGATGTCTGAGTCCCTTCTAATTCCTGGGGTCCTGGACCCAGAAATGTCTGATGGAGGATTCAATTGTTGAGCTAGTGAGGCAAGTTTCTCTGTGTGATAATGGCCATAGTTGCCACCTAAGTACCATCATTAGTGTAGCAGAAGAAGTTGCCCTGTGCCAGAGGGCAAATGGGTGGGTATTATTATTATTACAGTCATGCCTCGGGTTACAGACACTTCAGGTTGCACGATTTCGGGTTGTGCACTGCACCGAACCTGGAAGTACCGGAACGAGTTACCTCCGGGTTTTGGCACTTGCGCAGAAGCGCCGAATTGCAACCTGCGCATGCGCAGACGTGTGGGTGGCGGGTTGTGAATGCTGTAGGTTGCGAACGTGCCTTCCGCACTGATCACGTTCCCAACCTGAGCGTCCACTATATTATTATTATTTCATATACTTTGGCCACCTCATGAGAAGAGAAGACTCCCTGGAAAAGACCCTGATGTTGGGAAAGATTGAGGGCACAAGGAGAAAGGGACGACAGAGGACGAGATGGTTGGACAGTGTTCTCGAAGCTACCAGCATGAGTTTGACCAAACTGCAGGAGGCAGTGGAAGACAGGAGTGCCTGGCATGCTCTGGTCCATGGGGTCACGAAGAGTCGGACATGATTAAACGGCTAAACAACAACAACAACCTATACCTCCAGGACTCAGGGCGATTACAACATAAAATCACAATATAAAAACACAAAATACCTCATAATATTTTTTTTTTTAAAAAAACCACTCAATAACCCTACCCCCACCACATTTAAAAAGAGTATTGGATGCCAATGAGCCAAAGGCCTGGTTAAAGAGGAAAGGCGTATAATGAAGGCACCAGCCAAACCTCCCTGGAAAGAGCGTTCCACAAACAGAGAGCCACTGCAGAAAAGGCCCGTTCTTGTGTTGTCGTCAACCGGACCTCTCATGGAGGAAGCAGATAAGGAAGAAGACCTCAGAAGATGATCTCAGGGTAGGTTCATATGGAAAGAGGCGTTCCTTGAGTTATTGTGGACCTGAGCCATTTAAGGCTTTATAGGTCAAAACCAGCACTTTGAATTGGGCCCAGAAACTGATTGGTAGCCAGTGGTCGGACCAGGTTCAGTGTAATATGCTCAAACCGTCTTGCCCTGGTGAGCAACCTGGCTGCTGAATTCTGCACTAGCTGAAGTTTCTGAACTGTCTTCAGAGGCAGCAGGCAGAAGCTGGGAGAGAGACGTGCTTGATTTCTGCTAGAAACCAAGGCTGCGACCAATGCAGAAGCAGGGCCCTCTGGGGTGTTGATGCTGTGAGCTCCTCCATCCTAGGCTCAGGTTGTATATATGTGTAAATAAAGCATATATCCCAAGACACGGCAGTCTCTGCTGTGCCTCTTTTCGAGGAAACTGAACCCTATGTAAACTCCAGGGACCCTGGAATATCTCACCGCTCAGATTTGGGGTAGTGTGTAACAATATCTAGCCCTAAATACCTTGAACCAAGACATGATAAAGGGAAGTTTTTATCAAGGTCAAGACACAACGCGTTTAACTAGCTACTCTGAGAAGGACATGGTGAGGACAACAAATCTGGCCAATCTGATATCTCGCCAGTGGTCCATCTTGCTGAGATTACGACTCTTGGCCCGTAAACATTACTGGAACCGGGTGAAACCAGAAATAGCTCTTGCAAAACCAATTCTGGCACAATTCAAGAGAAAATAATTTGAGGACTGGTGATTTATGCTGATGATTTAGAAATCAGAGCTTGCCGGAAGCTTTGCATCAAAAGCGACTGTTTCAGCTAAGAGGCCAATTTTTAAGATTTATCCAACAGTTTCCTGAAAGCCAAAGGTCTTGTGTAGTCGATGGGGTGGGGTAGGCTAACCCTAGCCCCACCCAAACTATAGGAAGCATAACTGGTTGCCAGGGACAAGTTCTACTCTTTTACCTAATGTCATATTAATGTGAGGGCTGATAACAATCGTCCATTGTATGGTATTAATTTGTAGATTTCTTCCTTTTCTTTGCAAAGTTTTTGTTTTATAGTATTGTGTGTGCTGCATGGACTTCACTGTATTACTTGGAAAACTTCAATAAAACTTCTATTTTTTATTTTTAAAAAGAGTGAAGACTACAGTAGTACCTCGGGACCTCGGGTTACAGACGCTTCAGGTTACAGACTCCGCTAACCCAGAAATAGAACCTCGGGTTAAGAACTTTGCTTCAGGATGAGAACAGAAATCATGTGGCCGTGTGGTGGCAGCAGCAGGAGGCCCCATTAGCTAAAGTGGTGCTTCAGGTTAAGAACAGTTTCAGGTTAAGAACGGACCTCCAGAACGAATTAAGTTCTTAACCCAAATTACCACTGTACAGCTGTAGGACTCTAACAGGAAACTGAAGACATCAACCACAGAAGCTGTCTTTTTTCATGTCTGGGAAAGTTTTCCCAAAATCAAATTCTTCCCACTGTCTCATTGACCCACCGTTAACCCAGGTCCAAGCCTTATTTGCGTGGCACTCAGCCACGGCATTCTAGTCTAGCCATGCCAAAAGAAGATTAGCCACACCTACAGAAATGCCTTGGCTGTAAATCACACGGAGATGGCTTAAGCTGGAAACTGAGATCTTGCCAGTTTCCTGCAAAAACTCAAACAGTGTATCTTTAGATGTGTGTCACGGATTCTGGGCGCAATGGCTAGGTGCAAAGCTTAAACAGCTCGATTGAGAACGTTCTGATGTACGCAGGGCCGGATTTAGGTTTGATGAGGCCCTAAGCTACTGAAGGTAATGGGGCCCTTTATATGTCTAGCTGTCCTTTGTCAACAACAAATTGTCGCTGTTTTTGTGTGTTGAATATATGCTATATGGTAATTTATGGACCTAAAAGGTATCTAAAGCCATTTGCATACAACAAAATAAGTATTTTATCAAAGTAATTGTCGAACTGAAATACAATTAAGAAGAAGTATATTAATAGTGAATTTTTTTTGGTGGGGGGGGCCAAGAGAGTGGGGCCCTAAACTATAGCTTGTTTAGCTTATACGTGAATCCAGCACTGGATATACTTGACCCTTAAGTTCTTACAAGAGGGATCACCAACAAAACATTGCAGTGTATCCTCACACCCTAATGGGAGAGTTCTTGCCAGCCATACCCTCCTCTAATATGCCATTCCATTGTTCCCCAGTTTTCTGCTCTTGTTTCCCAACAGACAAGTCCATGGTTGCTGAGAATGCTGTTACTGCTGCCTCATTTCGGGTGGTAATTTCCACCCAGCCTTCTTAGTAGTGGTGGTTGGGGGTTTGACGAGTGGGAAAGATGATGATGATTTTAAACCTCAGAGTTTCTTCTTTCTCAGTGGCCACACTTTGACAACACTCCTGTTTGCATCCCGACACAATAAAGCAGGTTTAGCCCACAACTACTGTGAGCCCCCTTGTCGTAGCGAAGGGGCTTGAATAACTCAGAGAAGCTATGAGCTTTGCCCTGCAGGGCCGCCCAAGACGGACAGGTCATAGCCGAGAGTTTAGACTAAATGTGATCCACCTGGAGAAGGAACTGGCAAACCACTCCAGTATTTGACCAAGAAAACTCCATGGGCATAAAAAAGGAGAAGCGTTGAGGAGAAAGTGAAAGTTTCCAAGGCGTGCTTTGGTTCATGGGGTCACGGAGAGTCAAACACGACTAAGACAACTAAACAACAACAACAACAACTGTGAACCCCACCAGCCACTCTTATTTGTTTTCTCTTTTTATAGAAAAGGAAATTTGGGGGTTGAACTAAGGCTGTGTGCACACTAATCGTAATACAAAAAACCGAGTTGTTCTCAACCCAGAATCCTTGCTGTTCATCCTCAACAAACTGCTTTCGATCTAGAGAGACAGTGCGGCACAGTGGTTAGAGTGTGGACTAGGGCCATGAAGCCCAGTGGGTGTGACCTTGGGGGGCAGTCACTGCTTCTCAGCCTAGCCTACCTCACAGGGTTGTTGTGGGGACTAAATGAGGGGGGGGAGAACCATGTGTGCCACCATGAGCTCCTGGGAGGAAAAAGTAGGATATAAATGCAATTAAGGAATAAATAGTTTGACTCTAGATCATCCACAAGGTTGGGTATGGTTACTTGATTCACATTTGAAGATCGTGAATGGTGAGTGGTGATTGTAAGGAAGGTTTATTAAAAAGCTCATTAAAAGCGAGAAGAGCGTGGGTAAAGTTATCACGCTTGCACAGAAACCTATCTCCTCTTTGCATGCAATAGCTTGCAAGCAGCCTTCACTACCAATCTTTTGATATGTTTCCCACCCCAAACATCTTGCTGGCGTTCTCCATGAGCTCGTAACTCTGCTCAGCTAACTGTCTGTGTGCTGTGCCTTGCGTTGGTATTACACAGCAAAATTACAGAAGACCTTTTCTTCTTTCCTTGTTTGAAAAACGCAGTTCCTCACCAGGGCTGTCAGCTATTGGGAGCTTGCACTGCCAACAGCAGAGAAGATAGGAAATATGCATTTATTATGTGGAGGACGCTATCCCATCCTGCAGTTTCTAGCAATCGGTATTCAGAAGCAATTTGTTGTTGTTTAGTCGTTTAGTCGTGTCCGACTCTTCGTGACCCCATGGACCAGAGCACGCCAGGCACTCCTGTCTTCCACTGCCTCCTGCAGTTTGGTCAAACTCATGCTGGTAGCTTCGAGAACACTGTCCAACCATCTCGTCCTCTGTCATCCCCTTCTCCTTGCGCCCTCCGTCTTTCCCAACATCAGGGTCTTTTCCAGGGAGTCTTCTCTTCTCATGAGGTGGCCAAAGTATTGGAGTCTCAGCTTCAGGATCTGTCCTTCCAGTGAGCACTCAGGGCTGATTTCCTTCAGAATGGATAGGTTTGATCTTCTTGCAGTCCATGGGACTCGCAAGAGTCTCCTCCAGCACCAGAATTCAAAAGCATCAATTCTTTGGCGATCAGTCTTCTTTATGGTCCAGCTCTCACTTCCATACATCACTACTGGGAAAACCATAGCTTTAACTACACGGACCTTTGTTGGCAAGGTGATGTCTCTGCTTTTTAACTGTGCGAGTGAGCTCCATAGTTTAGCCATGTGCTGTGTGTGAATAGGTGCCTTTTTTAATAATATTTTTTTATTAATTTTCCAATTTTTTGACAATATTATCACATCGTATCACCTTTTACAAATTTTCAGTTGTGTGTGAATAAGTACTTTATTTTCTCTGTTCTGAATCTTCCAACACTCATTTTCATTGGATGTTACGAGAGTGGGAGAAAAAACTTTTCTCTGTCTACTTATAAGTAGGCAGCTTCCTATGTTCCAACCTCTGTGTGTATGTTTTTTGGGCTGTTTGTTTTTTCAAAGTTAAGACATACTTGGAAGGTGGGGGGGCACATCTGAGTTAATAGATTGTTTTCCCATCCCCAAGTTCCAATTGTATAAGTCGACCATCCATTCCTCCATCCAATACACACAGAAAGAGAGAACAAAATCCAGGAGGCTGCAGTATATTTTATTTCATTATCTTAATGCAGGAAAGCTTTGAAATGTATACTCTCTCCATCTATTCAGCTGGTTTTAAGAAGAAAAAAGGTGGACCAAGCAAATGATACCAAACTTGAGAAGTTAATTAAATTATCCTATTAAACAGAGGCAGGATATGGGGCAACAGAGGCCAAAGAAAATAGGGGGTGAACAAGACCCTCTCAATTTCTGCACTGCAGCATACTTTCCATGTCAGCGTTTTGTTAAGGAAACTGCTCTCTCTGCTCCCCTGCTCCCTAGAAATATTACTTCAGGTCACTTTGTTTCACACTGTCTTCACCCTGTCTTCACTCTGTCCAGGTCACTCTGTCTTCACTTTGTTTGACTCTGTCTTCATTTTGTTTCACTCTGTTTTCACTGTGTTCAGGTCAGTCTTTTTCAGCATTTCATTACTGCTCTCTCTGCTTCCGCCTCCCCAAAAATATCACTCCGGGACCCTCTGGAAGGCTCTAAAGCAGAGATGGGAGAGCGGCATACCTCCAAATGTCATTGGACTTCCACCTTTGCTGGCTGTGGCTGATGGAAGGCACCACTTTGGTTTCCCTTGGGCTACACCCTAAATGGACAAAAAGCCATTACGGTGCTGTCTATTTTCTTCTCAATCTCTTGCCTAATAATTGCCTATGCATTTTCTGCTTGCATTGATTTCTTAGGGGGAGAGCTGAGCATATGGGAGGTGCCGTCTGGATGGGCTGTCTCCTACCTAAAGTAGTCTTGATGCCAAAAAAATCTTTGTAAGTACCGCAAGGACGTGATGAAAAGGAATGTGGTGTTGCGAAGGCAGGAGACAAAGTCCTTTTAGGCTAATGAGTCTGCTTGTGTTGAGGGTTCATGTCAGCCCCACCTCTGTCCTTAGTCTGCTCTCCTCCTTGCCTGTCTGCTAATGTCTCCTTGCATTTATTAATAACATTTGCTTTGATGGTTTCTAAACACTTGACGATTGGTTCCAGATGTGCAATGCTTTGATTGCAAAAAGTGTTTCTCTCTGGAAACTTCCTCTTTCATTTTAATTGGAGCATTTGCCTTTTTGCTGCGCTTTAAAAAAAATATCAAAATCTTTGTAAGACAATGTACCCTCTTCCGATTCAAGTTTTGTTTATTCTCCATGGAGCATTGTTTAACCTTTGGAATGAATTAGTCCGTTCATTCATCCATTGGTCCCCTTGCATTTGGTATCATTTTGGATGATGCAGTTTATCCACTGCAGAGGAGAGAGGGGCACTTAACACCTTGGCCTCAATTCAGTTAAAGTTGAATAGGACAAATTCAGGGAGGTGGGAAGGATATCCACACCTTTAGTTTATATGGATATGTAGATCCTGTTGTTGAACTCTTGTTTTGTGACAACCCAATGAGTAGATACGGATAAATAAATCTGAACGTGAGGCGAATCAGGAAGTATTCTTCTTTTGCAGGTAGAACAATGAGATATGGACTAAGGCAGGGCTTCCCAATGGGAGCAGTAGCGCCCCCTGGGGGTGGGATTACCTACAGGGGCAATAAGAGGTAAGGGGGCAATAGGGGGCTGTTGGAAATGTAACTATCAGGCTTTGAAAAGCTGGCATCACAGGATCGAGTTCGTAAATTTTGTTGAATTCATTAAACTCAATAGTTTTAACAGGGTTTTGAATAAATGTGCAATGAATTGCTATTGTCTCCAATGTTGTTGTCCTCCTTAGTGGGTTGTAGAAACCACTGTTCTGAATAAAGCTGTTTATAGGGTTGGGGAAGGGGGCGCTGGGGATGAGTTTATGGAACAAAGGGGGGGGTCCAAAAAAGTTTGGGAACCACTGAAGCATCTGAAACAGCACAGAATTCTGAGTATTTGGGTGGACCAAGGTGACTGATTCCAAAGCCTGTCCGGTGAACCTTTCAGTTAGCCAGTTAAACCTAGGCATCTTATACAGTGGAACCTCAGGTTACATATGCTTCCGGTTACATACGCTTCAGGTTACAGACTCCGCAAGCCCAGAAATAGTACCTCAGGTTAAGAACTTTACTTCAGGATGAGAACAGAAATCGTGCTCCGATGGTGTGGCGGCAGCAGGAGGCCCCATTAGCTAAAGTGGTGCTTCAGGTTAAGAACGGTTTCAGGTTAAGAATGGACCTCCGGAACGAATTAAGTACTTAACCCGAGGTACCACTGTAATGTTTCACATTCCAAAGAAAGCAGTTTGCAGGCTGCAACTGAATGACAGCCCACCCCTGTTCGTACTGTTATGGTAAGGTCTGATGTCAGCATCTCGATTATTGGTACTTCATTATTTCCCGCCACCACCCAGCCAGTGTTTATGATAGCGATGTAGCAGTGTTTATGCACGCCCACTCCTGCAAAAGGTTGGCTCCCTGCAACCTTAAAGGCAGAGGGGTGTATGTGCATATGTTTCAAAAATCACTGCCGAGCAATCTGAGGCCGGGGTGGTTGAGACGGTGGCCCCCAGATCTTACGGGACTCTAGGGCCACATTCATATTTAAAGCACTATGATTCCATTCAAAGCACTATGGTAGTGCTTTAAACAGACATGGCTAACCCCAAAGCATTATGGGAGCTGTAGTTTGTTAAGGATGCCGAGAGTTGTTAGGATGCCCCTATTCCCTGCACAGAACTACACTTCTCAGAGGGGACTTCAGCAAGTGAACTTTGTCATTGCTGAAATCCTCTCTTCTGTCCAGCTATTAAAGTTTCAGAAGCCCTCTCCTCTCTTTCCATCTGGCCACTCTGAGAATGAGCACTTTCACCAGATTTACCACAGTTCCCAATATCATTTGGGGGAAGCCATAAAAAATAGATACAGGATTGTACTGCCTGTGTTTTTTAACTGCTGTATGGAAGAGCACATGAACCTGACCTTTGAAGTGTTTGTAAGTAAACCATTTTTAACTTGCCAAATGTGTGGTCCCTTTCTATGCTAAGGGAAGAGGGGAACTTTGAAAGCGACTTGGAAGGGGTATATTGTAAAAGTCTAACAGCCTATATTTCCATGATTTACTTTTCTGAATATTTTGTGATTTTAAATCTCTGCTGGGGTTCTCTCACCAAAGAGTACTTGCCCTAAACCTGGATCTTAGGCATCTAGGGAATTCTCTTTTTTATTTACCTATTATTCTTTTAAATGAAAGCCAAATTAACCTGCAGAATCAGGCCAGTGGCCAATAGTCCTGTTCTCCCAGTGGCCAACCAGATGCTTGTAGGAAACCCGCAAGCTGGACCTGAGCAGAGCAGCCCTCTCCCCTTTTGCAGTTTCCAGAACTGGGATTCAGAAGCACTGCTGCTTCTGACGATGGGGGCATCAAACCCAGTATTCTCTGGAACTGCATGTAAGCATATGGCGTATTTATTTCTAGCTTTCACCACCAATGAAATGTGAACTGATGGTTTAAAAATACCATAAATAATCAAGTCACTAAAAAGAGTTTTGGAACAATATTTAAGTTGGCCAATGTGTTCTCTTCTGAAAATGCAGAAACCAGCAATTTATGAGTGGTGGCTATTTCTCCCTTTTCATGTTGTTGTTATTATTATTTTTAAATTTATGTGGCCATCTGAAATTGATTCATCAGACCTACAGAATATACCTGTTGCCAGTTTGTTTCTGGGCCTAATTCAAGGTGCTCACGTTTGTGTTTAAAGCCATAATTGATAGGCTCCAAATACCTGAAGGACCACCTCCTTCCCTATAGATTTTATTGGGTGCTAAGATTGGCACTGTGGTCTAAACCACTGAGCCTCTTGGGCTTGCTGATCAGAAGGTCAGCGGTTCGAATCCCCGTGACGGGGTGAGCTCCCGTTGCTTGGTCCCTGCTCCTGCCCACCTAGAAGTTCGAAAGCACGTCTCTTGAAAGAATTCTTGAAAGTGTCTCTTGAAAGAATTCCTGACCCTTCCTCTCCCAGGACCCAGCGTGCATTGAGAGTAGTAGAACAGAAAGCTCAGAGGCAGAAAGCACAGATCAGCTGGCACAGGGGTGATGTATACAGTGGTACCTCAGGTTAAGAATATAATTCATTCTGGAGGTCCATTCTTAACCTGAAACTGTTCTTAACCTGAAGCACCACTTTAGCTAATGGGGCCTCCAGCTGCTGCCATGCCACCGCCACGCGATTTCTGTTCTCATCCTGAAGCAAAGTTCTTAACCCAAGGTACTATTTCTGGGTTAGCGGAGTCTGTAACCTGAAGCATCTGTAACCTGAAGCGTCTGTAACCCGAGGTACCACTGTAATAGGAGAGACTGAGGGGGTGGGACTTTACTTGGAACAATGGCATTATCTAAGAGAAACTGCTTTCCTTCGTCTCTTTCTGTGAATATTGAATAAACTACTTGGTAAGAACTCTTCTTGTTTATCTGCTTCTTTGCATCCCACCGTGGAAGGGATAGGATTCCCTGAAGCCTTGAGCAGGGAACCAGAGACACCTTTGTGAAATTACAAGTTATTCCAACAAGCAGGTTCCTCAGTTGGGTCTTCAGATTTAAAACAGGTTCCAGTACTCATCTCCTGCTCACATTAAGCCAGGTTGGAGGGTTATAAAAAGAACCCATCCCTGTTTCACAAAGATTCCCTCCATCCCTTGTCTTTTTCACATATCTCCTGGTGTTTAATAAAGGGAAGGGGAAGAGGTGGAGCTACATTACACTTCCCAACATCGAGAACATCCCGTTTCTACATTGCTGATGACAACAAAAAACGAGAATACACAGAAGACCAAGCAGGGAGATAGATACAAAATGGTATCTTCTGCTTTTATTTATAAAAATGCCCAAGATTATCTAGCATGGCCTTCAACAATCTGCTGCTCCCCAGTTGTTTTCTACGTCTGATGGCAGTTGTACTCCAAAGCATGAGGAGGGCCCCAGGTTGTTGAAGCCTGGTGAAATATAATGGTTTTCATCTCACTCGGCTTCTTCTGAGGCAACAGTGAATAGCCTTCTCTTGATGGATCATCTCAGCATCTTCTAGTCCTTCTCTTCACCATGAGTGATAACGTAAACAAGGTTCTTGTAGTCCAGGTTGCCGGCAGGATCTGGAGGGAATGCGGTGAATGTCTGTTTCATCTGAGAAACAGAAGAAGGAAACAAAGATTGGAAAGGACAGGATGGGAATTGCATCTCAACTGTCACAGGAGCGTGCTGGTCAGCAATCACACAGTTCAAAGACTGATTGCCTACCCCTGCTATACCCGTTAGTTGGTACCATTGAAGAGAACCACTGTAATCATGCAGGAGCCATATTTCTCAGAGTGCTGGCTGCAGCTCAAGGTTCCACAAATGGACCACACTCCACTCTATGCTGATGTGGAACCTTCCATAGGGAGCTGGTGTCAAACAACAACATTGAGAGCTAGTGTGGTGTAGGGTTAAGAGTGTGGCACTGGGAGACCAGGATTTGGCCATGAAGCTCATTGGCTGACCTAGTCACAGTCTCTCAGCTTAACTTACTTGTCAGGATAAAATGGAGAAGGAGCAGAACTATGCATGGGGGAGCACAAGAATTATTGAAAAGCATTGAAAGTACTCAATAAAGAAGATTGGAAAACGTTTATTGAATATATGGGAAATAATTGTGTACAGCTGAAAATGCTGGCAGCATTAGGATAAATTCAACAGTGTAAATAAGTTTTGTTGGATGCAATAATGGAATACTGAACGGTATAGTTTTTGTAAAATATGCAGGGATTTATGATATGTAAAATGAACCACGGAAAGAGAAGAAGGGAAGTCATTGATATGCTAAGGATGTAAAATGAGTATCCTAAATTGCAAAACAGAAAACTTAATTGAAATTATATACAAAAAAGAAAGTGCTCAATAAACTGAGGTTATGCCTCCCCTGGCGTCAGCCTGCCCCCCAAGCAAAGCCTGTTCCCCCTAAAGTCCTGCTCTTGGGGGTATTTTTACTTTTTACCTGTGACTTCCCCAACTTTAGGGAGCAATCTCATAAAAAGAGCTCAACAACTTTGGTGGATTTCCAAAAAAAAGCTGAACAACTTTGTCTGCCCCCCACAAACAAAAATCCATGGCTACACCCATGGAACCATGTAGGCCACCTTGAACTCCTTGGAAAGGAAATAAATGCAGAAACTGGGAAGGTTAGAAATTCCCCCTCTAAAGGACCATCAATCTATGCATCCCGACCAGCTCTTTCCCCCATTTACCGTATTTTTCGTCCCATAGGGCGCACCGGACCATAGGATGCACCTACTTTGGGGGGGGGGAAATAAGGGGGGAAATGTATTTTCCCCCCAGGCATGGGGCTGGGGCGGGGGAAGCCCGAGCTTCCCCCGACCCTAGCCCCCAGAACAGGCTGCTATCCACAAGCCGTGGGAGAGCTGCGCGACTTCGCGCAGCTTTCCCACAGCTTGCAGAGAGCTGCCCGAAGCCTGGGGGACGCTGAGCTCAGCGCCCCCCAGGCTTCTGGGTGCAGGAAGCTCTCCGCAAGCAGTGGGAGAGCTGCACGAAGTCTTGCGGATAGCTTCCTGAAGCCTGGAGAGCGAGAGGGGTTGGTGTGCACCGACCCCTCTCGCTCTCCAGGCTTCAGTGAAAGCCTGCATTCATCCCATAGGACGCACACACATTTTCCCTTCATTTTTGGAGGGGAAAAAGTGCTTCCTATAGGGCAAAAAATACAGTATGTCAAGATAACCAGACTCCCAGGGACTACCCCTGGCAATCTCATGATGCCATCTCAACCATCAAATCCGGAACGAAACAAAAAAACTGGAAATCGTTCTTATCAAATAGAAAAATCTTCACATTTTCAGAAAAAAAGGGAGTGCAGCATGTAAGGAATCTTACCTCCTCTTCAGTAAACCGGTCTGCCTGTGTCATGAGCATTTCCTTCATGCTGTTTGAAATAAAGCAAATCTATTTAAGGGCCACAGAGGAGGCCACAATTGCAATCTTTTGCACTGTGCTCAAACCTAACAGGAGTACGTAGCAGGACGAATGCAGTGCTGGTGCCATTATGGCTGAAGGTGTGGAATCATAGAACTGTAGAGTTGGAAGGGATCCTATTCCAGCCTCCTGCAATGCAGGAATCACAGATCCACTATGTCCCATTGTATCCCCCTCTTGCTAGAGAAGCAACGGCACGTGAACAGAGCCAGGTCAGTGTGTCTAAGGGTGTGACTGATGGTGCTTGGAACGGATGGATTCAAGTGAACTAATTTGCTGAATTAATTCGGAAAGCTCTGAGTCACATCTGAAAGTAGTTTCCGCAATGTCCGGGTGAACCGAACAGGAATTAAGCTATTTTTGTGCTGATTTTTTTGGAGGCCACTTTTTAATTCACACACACGTTTCATTACATTCATTGTGTTTCATTGCAGCCATCATTTTCCCCCCTGTCTGTAAAAGGGATGTTGCTGTTTAAGCTTAGGAATCGTTGGGGGAAATAGACAAAACAACTGTTCCTGTTGTATTGCATGTGCATTTGGATGTTTTCTTAGTGTTCTTAAGTACATTTTATCCTTCAGGTGAGCAGCTAGTGAAACTCTGAAGTCTGAAAAAAAATTGCCACGTGAATGAATTTTGAATTGAACTGTGAGAATTGAACTGGAGCAGAAGTTGTTCCTTTTTGGAGGGGGTGAACTTGCACTGGAACTAATCCTGTTTGGGAAGGGGAGAACTGGAACTGGAACTCATCCTCTTTGAAGACAGACTTCCCAAGCACCAATAATCTGGTTTGCCACCAAGAGAAATGGGATGCTGGACAAGATGGGCCACTTTTGGAGTGTTTGTTGTGGGGGAGGAAGGGAAAGGAGAATGTTAGCCGCTTTGAGACTCCTTAAAGGGAGTGAAAGGCGGGATATCAAATCCAAACTCTTCTTCTGCCGCAAGACTCTTCTATTGATCTGGTTTCCAAAGAGGCTCCGTCCTCTCTCTCTCTCTCTCTTTCAAAAAGCAACCAATGTCACTTGGCATCTTCTGTTCACATGCATCCAGTGTTTTTGGAAAGAATGTGAGGCCAGATTGAGGGCAGCGGGGGTGGCTGAGGTGGTGGTGGCGAAGGAGGAGGATCAAATACAATTTTGAGCTTCAGAAGCACAGCACGGCAGCCTCTGGCACCATTACACATAAGAAGGACTGAGTAAAGAACCCAACAGTTTCCATTATTTATTTTATAGAGAAACAAAGACTCAGATTTTCCTAAAAGCCGTCAGCTTCCCTGCAGTTGTTGTTTTCCATATTACTTGTTTCTTTGCGGGGAGGGAGGAGACAACAACCCCCAAAATCAGACACATAGAAACAAACTGGGTTTATAAAAACAGCGCCTGCCCTGGGGTCCTGATGGTATCTGTTGCGGCCAGTTTCAGCTCGTTCCAATATTTTCAGTCCCAATATTTGGTTTCCTAGTAAGTCACAGAGAGCTGCGCTTTCTTTCTTTTTTCAAAAAAGAAATGGCATGGAACAAGTTGTGCGTTAATTGAGATAATCTGGCGCACACTGTAGCCTCAAGAAGAGGTCGGTGGGGCTGTGGGCAGCACCAGTGATGTCTGGATGAAGATCCAAGAAGGATTTGATCCTTCTGTGGCTCCATCAGACTGTCTCCTGCAGTCTTGGGGAAGAAACAGTTGAGACTCACAACTGGATCTCCCTACTCTTTGCACTTAAACAAAAGGAAAGTGGGAGTTCCTTAGGCACCTAATTCTGATCTTTCTAAGCTAGTGGACTCAGCGGCGGAGGAAGCCGATTGGGCGGCTGGGGTGGCGGGCGTGCCTTGTAGGGCATGCCCTACAGCTGAGGGGGAGGCGGCGGGTGGACCATTTGGGGCAGCACGGAGCCTCTGGGCGCCCAAGCCACCGTGTCATTCCCCTCAGTGGTGACACCCGGGGCACGGCTCCCCCCACCGTACCCCCCTTCCTCCGCCCCTGAGTGGACTCTCTAATTATAGAGAACAATCCTCTTCATTTTGAAAAAGGGAGGAACAGAAAATTCTCTCTTGGGACAAAGAGTATCTGAAGGCCACTGCAACACAGAATCGAACTGAAAACTGGCCTATTACACCCTTAAGTTCACATGCTAGAAACCTCCTTTGATTGTTGGTTGAGGATTGACAAGTAAGTCGAAAGAGGAGAGGCAACTGAACTCCCAATCCCATATCCTCCAACATTTCTCTGATGAAAATAAGGATGTCCTATTATGACAAACCTAGACACCTCTTAAAAAGCAGAGACATCACCTGCCAGCAAAGGTCTGTATAAGTTAAAGCTATGGTTTTCCCAGTAGTGATGTATGGAAGTGAGAGCTGGACCATAAAGAAGGCTGATTGCCGAAGAATTGATGCTTTTGAATTATGGTGCTCTTGAGAGTCCCATGGACTGCAAGAAGATCAAACCTATCCATTCTGAAGGAAATCAGCCCTGAGTGCTCACTGGAAGGACAGATCCTGAAGCTGAGACTCCAATACTTTGGCCACCTCATGAGAAGAGAAGACTCCCTGGAAAAGTCCCTGATGTTGGGAAAGATGGAGGGCACAAGGAGAAGGGGACGACAGAGGACTAGATGGTTGGACAGTGTTCTCAAAGCTACCAGCATGAGTTTGACCAAACTGCGGGAGGCAGTGGAAGACAGGAGTGCCTGGCGTGCTCCGGTCCATGGGGTCACGAAGAGTCGGACACGACTAAACGACTAAACAACAACAAATTCCATACCTTCTAACACTTCTCTGATGAAAAAGGGATGTTCTAAAGAAAAGTGGACATTCTTGGATCAAATCAGAAACTGGGACGGCTTCTGTAAAGCCAGGACTGCCCCTGGAAAACAGGGACACTTGGATGGTCTGCAGTCCTAGAGGGGCATGCAATTGGATGTGCCTGCCTTCTATTCTAGTCCGTGAGCTCACTTGTGGATGTGAGGTTGGATCCACAATGACTTCCTGCGTTGTTCAGGAAACGAAGCATTGCTTCTGCAAACAGGATATGGAAGGAAGGAGAGGGCTCTGGCGTCATGTATGTGCAGGTCTCTCACATACGCACATTCCTCACAAACAAGCGGGGAGGGAAATGGGATATTCTGGGCTTTGAAAATGTGGACTTTGGAGAAGGTGGTTGGCCACACTTTAAATACAGCTAATTTCCGTCACGGTCCAAGTTGGTGCAAATTTGTGGAGTGCTGTTTGGTATCAACAAGGCTGTTATTGGACAGCTGTGGGACGCATAATCGCAACACTGTGCTCTCTTGCTTGTGAGTAAACCTCAGAAACGTCAAGGGAACTTTGCAACCTGAATCACCAAACTTTTCCAAACGCCATGCCAGTTTTTGTTTTGTTTGTCCACCTTGGAAGGAGGCTGTTGTTGAGCTTCAACATCGCAAAGGACAATGTGCCCAATCTCTTTCTCATCTATCCCTCTGTGTGGTAAGAGTATGGTGTTTAAGGCAATATAGATATCACATATCTTTGCCATCACATTCAAAATCAGTTCCAAAACTCCCAAATGAGTCACGATTTTCCAAGTGAGAGGTGAAAACACGCAGTGGAAAAAATGAAATGCCCCAAAAAGATGTTAATTAGATGAAGGTTCTTATTAAAAGGTCAGTCACCGCCAATGGAGGTGGGGGGGGGAGGATTCTGCTGTTGTCTTCCCTTCTTCGCATGGAGAAATGCTATTAATGAATAGCAACCATCGCCTTGAAAGGGGAAAGACTTTCAAAGGGATGTGTGAGCCATGCTAAAAAAATTATTAGAGTCAAATGTCTAAATGCTGGAATTATGTGAAATGAGGCTGAGCATCAAATGCAGCCATGGGATTGATTTAATGGTTTGTTATGTAATGATTGACATTACCCTTGGGTCTAATAAGAAAACAGTATGTTCTGTTGTCTGGTGATGAGCTAATGAAATTGTCTTGTGACTTCGGCTAGGTTGGGCAGGGACCATTTTTGGTGGGGTGTTGTGGACGTCCTTTTCCAGCAAGAAAAACACTGCAGTTACGAATTACGCATTTATATTCCACTTTGTATTATGAAATTGTGGGTGCTCTTGATCCTCCTCTCCCAGGATAAGACTAGAAGTGGCATTAACTGTGTGGATGCAGGTAAAGCAGGAGGGGGAGCGTGGTGTAGTGGCTAGAGCTGCTTCAGTCGCTTCAACACTTTCCCTGATGTGCTAGTTCTCTACATGCAGGGACAGTTTTTGTTTTTGTTTATGTTTGGTTTACATTGGGATTAATTAGTGTCTGCAGCGCAGAGTAGCGTGCATGGGAGCAAATAGAGGCTGAAGCTGGGTTAAAACTGGCCCAGACCTTTATTGGTCACAGCAAACGGTCTCCCTTGGGAGGTGATGGACTCTCCTTCCTTGAAGGTTTTTAAGCAGAGGTTGGATGGTTATCTGTCATGGATGCTTTAGCTGGGATTTCTGCATTGAAGGGGGTTGGACTAGATGACCGTTGGGGTCCCTTCCAACTCTACCATTCCATGATTCGATGATTCTATGACTTCTCACAAAATCTGGCATTTCACAGGGCAGGAATCCAGCCATTGGGCAGTGCAATACAACAGACTGGCAATGAGTCACAAACTTGACAAAAGCGAAATTAACATGGGGAAGAGATTCAAAATGAAGTGAAGACTTACTAATCTGCTTTCACGTGACCTTTTCCTTCTCTGTCGAAAACCCTAAAAGCATTCAGAATGATCTCTTCCGGATCTGTGCCTATAAGGGCAACAAGCAGAGTTTTATATTTCCAATACTTCTGTGCACACATATATCTGCTGGTTCACACCACAAATGAACATAATCTGATTTCACTCCACTCAGTTACTGGGCACTTGAGGACTGGCAGATGAATGTGTGAGCATACTCCAGTAGAAACCACTGCATTGTTGGTAGCCCAGACAACTCATGCAAGCCCAGCAAGTCACATGCTAACAGTAAATAAATGATCTCCATTTTCCAATCATCTGTGTAACTAAAGAGCCAACTTTTACCACTTATCACATTAGGGCTTCCCACGAATATTGTCACATACATGCGTGCACACATACATACGCAATCTATCACCCTCATCATACCGCAACCTCCTGTGCTGCTTACAGAAGAAGACCAGACCATTAATTTCTGCATTATCCTAGAAAATGATCCCTATATCAACATTCACAGTCGTCTATGGAGAACGTGGGTGGTGCTGTGGTCTAAACCACTGAGCTTAGGGCTTGCCGATCAGAAGGTCGGCAGTTCGAATCCCTGTGACGGGGTGAGCTCCCGTTGCTCAGTCCCTGCTCCTGCCCACCTAGTAGTTCGAAAGCACGCCAAAGTGCAAGTAGATAAATAGGTACCGCTCCAGCGGGAAGGTAAACGGCGTTTCTGTGTGCTGCTCTGGTTTCACCAGAAGCGGTTTAGTCATGCTGGCCACATGACCCGGAAGCTGCCTGCGGACAAACGCCGGCTCCCTTGGCCTATAGAGCAATATGAGCGCCACAACCCCAGAGTCGGCCACGACTGGACCTAACGGCCAGGGGTACCTTTACCTTTACAGAGAACAGAACTGACACTTCAGCCACCAACAGTCCCATCTCAGTCCTACAAAGAAACTGGGCAACCGAGAGAACAATAGCAACACAGGAGAAGTAGAATATGTAGAATTAGCAAATTTATCTAATAGAATAAGAGATCAGGAAGATGGAGTATTTAAGGAAGAGTGGGAAATGTTTGGAGAATAGCTGAAGAATCAGGTTAATCTGGTTAAAACTTTAGCAGGGTTAGTGTAAAGTCAGCAGTGTAAAGTATTAAATATAAAGCGGGAAGGGAGAAATATGAATATATGGGGAAATCACAGTCTGTTCCACTGCTGAACAGCTCCTACTGCCAGAACGTTCTTCCTGCTGTTCAGGAGGAATCTCCTTTCTTGTAACTTAAACCATTGGTTTGGCTCCTACGCCCTGGAGCAGCAGAAAACAAGGTTGCTCCATCTTCCATGGGACAGCCCTTCAGGTATTTGAAGATGGCTATCATGTCACTTCTCTGCCTTCTCTTCTCCAGGCTAAACATCCCCAAATCCCTCAACCGTTCTTCATAAGGCTAGGGTTCCAGGCTGCCCTCCTTTGCACACCTTCCACTTTGTCAGGTGCAAAGGAGAACAGAGATCCTGTCATAGCTGTCAACGTTTCCCTTTTTTTAAGGGAAATTCCCTTATTCCAAATAGGATTCCTCGCAAGAAAAGGGAGAAGTTGACAGCTATGGATCCCACGCTTTTAATAAGTGTGGAGTAGAAGGAATCTCACCCCGTCAAGATTAATAAATAACAAGATGATTTTTTTATTAAAAAAAATTAGGAAAAGATGATCCAAAAAGAACTCCCTTAATAAAAAAAAAATTAAAAAAATATTTCATCTTGTTATTTATTATGACTCTGACAGACCAATACGGCCACTGAACCCAGCCACTGCCACCTTCTAGGTTTGTGTGGCAGCCCACAGGGAAGGAGAGAGAAAGCTTGGTTGTTGTTGGGGGTTTTTTTTTGGGGGGGGGGGTAGATTGTAAAAAAAAGAAGGGAAGATCCATGGCTATGCATCCCCCAGAAATTACCGTATTTTTTGCTCTATAAGACTCACTTTTCCCCTCCTAAAAAGTAAGGGGAAATGTGTGTGCGTCTTATGGAGCGAATGCAGGCTGCGCAGCTATCCCAGAAGCCAGAACAGCAAGAGGCATTGCTGCTTTCACTGTGCAGCGATCCCCCTTGCTGTTCTGGCTTCTGAGATTCAGAATATTTTTTTTCTTGTTTTCCTCCTCCAAAAACTAGGTGCGTCTTGTGGTCTGGTGCGTCTTATAGAGTGAAAAATACGGTATATGCCAATAGCAGATACAGTACGATCACGTCTTGCGCACAGTTATCTTGGGTTATTTGAAACCCCGCAAATTAATTGCTTGCAAGGCAGAGAGCTTGAAAACTCCTTTGAGCCGGGTTCTCCCGCTGCGGAAAGAGCTTGTTAAGTTCTCAGACTTGCTTATCAGACTCTGGGAGGCTCTTGTGAGATATTGTGGGGACTCAAACAGTCCTCCAAGAGCCAGCACAAGAGCCTACCAGAGCCTGGTAAGCAACTCTTAAAAGCTCTCTGCCTTGCAAGGATGGCCATACGAGGGTGGTTTGGCTATGCACATTTTTGAAAATCCCTGGAACATAAGCCCAGCACAAGTCACTTTAGAATCATAAAATTGTAGGGTTGGATGGGACACCAAAGGTCATCCAGTCCAACCCCCTGCAATGCAGGAATCTTTTGCCCAACATGAGGCTAGAACCCACGACCCTAAGATTAAGAATCTCATGCTTTACCGACTGAGCTATCCCAGGTCTGTAGAAACGATGACACTTGTAGGGATTGTAAATGGCTTTCAACTATTGTGTTTTAACATTGTAATGCATCCAAGGACCTTTGAGTGAAGGGCAGGTGATTACTGATGATGATGACAATGATTTATACAATTAGCTGTGCTAGAAATCTGTTAAAGCCATTGTCAGGGAACTGCCATCGGAACTAGAGGAGGAGGCGAGGCTCCACAGCGATGCTGGAGAGGGGCCAAGCACGGAGAGAGGCAGGTCTCCTGTTGGGGAAGAAAATCAGGGCAACACCAGGGATAGAGGGGGGCCAATGGGGGAAGCAGAGAGCAGGCTCCGGGACTCTTCACTGGACACCAGCGGGGAGAGCACAGGTCCTCCGCTACCCACGCCCTCCCTGCGCAGAAGACTTCCGCGCAGGGAGAGTAGGAGGAGACTGGGCGTCAAACAACTTTTATGTTGGAAAAGGTTTAAGAAACGCCCACTGACGGATTCTGCCAGCGACTGAACAGCCACGGAGTGGATGGCTGTCCAGCGAGAAATGGTTTAACCAGCCAACCTAGCCCAGAGCGGCGGCAACTTACGCACAAGCAACCCCTAAAGCCATTACAGCCATCAAAGCACTGTCAGCGCAGGAGCAAGGGGAGAGAGAGCTGGAACTCTAGGGAGAAGCTGGAAACTTTGGTTAGTGATATATATCCCACTGCCAGATGAGCAGCAAACACACCCACCCTCCCGAAAGCATTCTGTGTTAATGTCAGCCACATGGGCCTCTGCTCCACAAAGAGTTGGAGGAAATGCAATTTGTATACCACGCAGAGATGCCGCGCTGTCCTCAAAGAGACCACTTTGTGCACCAGCTAATCAATAGGGAATGCTTGCCGCAGAATTCCACTTCAAAGCTCAAGAGTCCAGCAGGATTACAGACCGCAAACTGCTTCTTTTATTTTTTTTTTTTCACCCAAAGACAGGATGGGAGGGAAGACACCACCGCAACACTGATTATTTTTTAAACAAATTTTAGAGATACCAAACTGGCTAGGCAGAGCACAACAGCGGCAGAGGAAGTGGACTTCTACTGAGTCAGACCATTGGTCCATCCTGTTCAGTACAGTACGATCGCGTCTTGTGGGGGGGTTACGTTCCAGGGACGGCGCCTATATGCAAAAGTGTGTGTTGTCCCAAGCGAGCCAGCCACCAGTACAAAGTAAGTGGACTTAACTTTTTATTAGAAATAAACAGGATCTGAACTGGAGGGTCAGGCCTAATGAGCACAGCAACTCTTCTTTCGTAGGTCTTGCCCCCATGAAGCAGTTGCAGAGACTGAAGAGCCCCACCTCCAGGGTTTCCCCAAGCAATCTGAGACTAAGCCTGCATGCCTGTCTTTGCTCTTCTCATTTCATGCCACTTCTTGTCCTGGGAGACCATGGGGGAGGGGAGCTGGTCGCGGAAGGAGAGGGAGACACCCGTGCCTCTTCACTAGCCAGACTCATCTCTGCCTCTTGACCCCTCTCCTCTCCAGCCTCTGCTTCTGCCTCCGCTTCTGGACTTCTCTCTGCCACAGACTCTCCCAGCTCACTAAGCCCTGTTACCTCTTCAACTTCTGACACCACTTCTCCCCAGTCTTCTCCCACTTCTCCCTCTGACCTCTAATCACCAATTCCCGAGCTCTGAGCCTTCTTCCCTTGGGGGGCTGCCCAGCAGGGGTGGAGGAAGGGGGCGGTGGGTGCTGTCCGCCCCGGGTGTCACCACTGAGGGGGGGGTGACAAAATGCCAGGCAGCACTCACCGCAGGGCCTGCCGCACGCCCAAACCACAGGTCTCTCCTAGGAGTGATGCAGTGGATTGGGTGCCCGCAGGCTCCACACTGCCCCAAACAGTCTGCCCACTGCCCCCTCTCAGTTGTAGGGCAGCTGAGTGGGAGGAGGCAGGCAGACTCCTCGGAGGCCCCGCAGAGCGGCGAGCCCCTGCGGGCCCCATGGGTGGCTGGCCCCGCCCCTGGGCACAGGGCACACATACCGCCCCAGATGCCCGAACGGCTTGCTCCGCCACTGCTCCTCAGCTAACTCCTCCCACCATTCCTCTGAATTCAACCAGTCCATGACATTGGCATGTATACCTGAACCATCGCTCCATGAACAAAAAATTACAAGTTGCAATAGCTACATTCTAAGCATACCTCGGATTCATACCAACACCAGCAGCTGCCTTTTCTAGGGGCAGACTTTTTGTCCATCTATCCTGGTGCTCATTACTCTGTTGGTTCAAACAAGTCATTTTTGTTAGAATTCCTGCTCCGTGATTGCAGTCATGGGATTGTTGTCTATCACATGACGGTGTATGTTTTGACTCCACAGAGTGGGAAGTGACGGAGACAGGATGTTTGCATTACTGTGTTCCGTGAAGTGGAACTATTGTCCTTTGTTCTTTTTTTCTTTTCTTTTTTTGCTGTCTGATGCTAGAGAGAGAGGGAGCCATGTTGCAGTGCTCCTTGTGTGTGTATATGTAAATAAAGTAGATTAGCCAAAATGCTGAGATGCTGAGGTCTGTTACGCAAGCTGCGAAGACTCTGCGGATCCCCAAGTGTGCTGATGTCTGATGGCATCGGTCGGTGTGATGTTCGGGCAGAAGAAAGCTTTTGAAGCTCCCGAACAAACGACCAGGAGGGAGAGAACATGGCAGTCGGGCATGTGACTCTACCGGGGTCCTACTTGAGTGTAAGACAAGCTCCTGACAATTTTTCCATGTCACCTGCTATCGGGTCCTTCTGACTGGAGGGCCAAGGAATGAACCTAGGACCTTTACATATGCAACATGTGCTCTGCCGTTGAGCCAGTTAAACTGCCAAGGCTCTGCCCCATGCAAAGGATTCTGGGAACTGTTTGTAAATAGAGATTCGCACACGCCATTTGACCACTGGTTTCCACTTACCTTTGAGCTTCTCACCAAACATAGTAAGGAAGACGGTGAAGTTAATGGCCCCTGGAGCTTCCTTAATCATTTCTTCTAACTCTTCATTCTTGACATTCATGCGACCTATGAGAGAAGAGTGTTCTTGTCACGTGACAGTAAATGGAAATGGTGGCATTCAGCCATGAAGAAATATATAGTTGTAGGTGTGTGACATCATCCAGAGATCTGCACACGCACCTGCACGAATGATACGCAAACCACCAGTCCAAAATCTCTAACCTAATATTTTCTTTTCTTCAAAGTTGAATAGAGCTTGCAGCAAAGTGTAAAAACCTTAAGAGAATGAAATCACTGCTCATATTTTGAACCCGGGGACACTGTGGAAAACTCAAGAATTGTCAGGACAAGAAGAAGGCCACAGGATATAGAATGACTCCAAATTACAAGGATTACGGGTGAAGGGAAAATCAGTTTATTGGCAGATGTTATTGCCTTCTAACTAATGATCCCAGAAGTGGGAGCACCTGAGGTTTTGGCAGAAATTTATTGGTTTGGTGGAGTGGCAGGCTTGAAAATAAATAAGCTGGAATTAGAAATAATGTTAAACCTTTGGTGCAAAATTGCAGACCCAGGTTGGCTGGGTTTACCATATGGCGAAATACACTGAAGTACTTGGGAGTGTTTATTCAACACTTCATGCACCATCCCATTTTCTGTGTCGTCTCTGATTGGCTAGTATACACCAACTAACACAAGAAGGTTCAGTCTTTCATCTTGATTCAAAATGGTATCCAATTTGATCCAAACATAGATGAAAACCTGCTCCTTGATCTCAGGAACCATCGTGAAGAAGAAGAAGAAGAAGAAGAAGAAGAAGAAGAAGAAGAGGAAGAAGAAGAAGAAGAAGAAGAAGAAGAAGAAGAAGAAGAAGAAGAAGAAGAAGAAGAAGAAGAAGAAGAAGAAGAAGAAGAACAACAACAACAACAACAACAACAACAACCGGGCTCAGGGTGGCTAACATCAAAATATATAATACATCAAGACATAAAATTCAGCAATCGGCTGAAATACATCTTAAAATCGGATTAAAATAAAAATAATGTGGTTACCAATATCCTAAGAGACGTCCAAACGCACAGCAAACAAACAACTTTCCAAAATACATATTAGATGCCAGTACACACAAAAGTTTGTGCTTTTTACCCAATGCAGCAAAGGTGTCTCTCAAGTCAGCCTTGTCAATGAAGCCATCTCGGTTCTGATCCATGATTGTGAAGGCCTATTGCGAAATACAAAGAGTGAGAGATTAGGGGTGGGGGATATTGCTTATAACTGTGTTGAATCCAATGAGGTGGAAAACCCTCCGTAGCCGCCAGCATTTCGTAAACGGCTAACTGGGGTTCATTAATTTCAACACGTCTGCAGTAAGTAAAACTTGAATGGATTCAACACTTTGTGTATGCTTTCAAAACTAAAATACACATTTTATATGCACTTTGTTACGGTTTTTTGAGCCAAGAACAATATGATGAAATTTGGAGAAGTGTATGGAGGCAGTTGGAGGGTGGATGGCAGCTAACAGATTGAGGTTGAATCCTGACTAGACAGAAATACTGTTTTGGGGGGGACAGGAGGCGGGCAGGTGTGGAGGACTCCCTGGTCCTGAATGGGGTAACTGTGCTCCTGAAGGACCAGGTGTGCAGCCTGGGAGTCATTTTGGACTCACAGCTGTCCATGGAGGTGCAGGTCAATTCTGTGTCCAGTGCAGCCGTTTACCAGCTCCATCTGGTATGCAGGCTGAGACCCTACCTGCCCACGGACTGTCTTGCCAGAGTGGTGCATGCTCTAGTTATCTCTCACTTGGATTACTGCAATGCGCTCTATGTGGGGCTACCTTTGAAGGTGACCCAGAAACTACAACTAATCCAGAATGCGGCTGCTAGACTGGTGACTGGGAGCGGCCACAGAGACCACATAACACCGGTCTTGAAAGATCTACATTGGCTCCCTGTTCGTTTCTGAGCACAATTCAAAGTTTTGGTGCTGACCTTTAAAGCCTTAAACTTCCTTGGTCCAGTATACCTGAAGGAGCATCTTCAACCCCATCGTTCTGCCCAGACACTGAGGACCAGCTCCAAGGGCCCTCTGGTGGTTCCCTCGCTGTGAGAAGCCAAGTTACAGGGAACCAGGCAGAGGGCCTTCTCGGTAGTGGCACCCACCCTGTGGAACGCCCTCCCACCAGATGTCAAAAAGAAAAACAACTACTGGACTTCTGAAGACATTTGAAGGCAGCCCTGTTTAGGGAAGCTTTTAATGTTTAACAGACCATTGTATTTTAATATTTTGTTGGAAGCCGCCCAGAGTGGCTGGGGAAACCCAGCCACATGGGTGGGGTATAAATAATAAATTATTATTATTATTATTATTATTATTGGCTAACTTCATTGTGGTCCATGTATTAGTTGAGCAAAATCAGGTTGCTTTGCTTAGAAACACAGACCAAACGAAATCCTCACACATCCCAAAGTCAAGTGTTTTGCACAGCCTTAGGGAGAACTTACCTCTTTAAATTCTTGGATCTGGCTTTGATCAAACATAGAGAATACATTGGAGCCACCTCCTTCCTTCTTGTGTCTGGCCATTTTGGGTGCCTGTAAATTAATAATGAGAATATTATTATTATTATTTATTGAATTTATATACCGCCCTATACCCAAGGGTCTCAGGGTGGTTCACAGAATAAAATCAAGTTATAAAAACACAAAATACCTAATAAAAATAAAACAACAACCCAATAGCCCCCCACCAAAAAAACCCCCATCACATTTTAAAAGGCTGTAGGATGTAAATCAGATCAAGCAAAGGCCTGGTTAAAAAGGAACGTTATTGCCTGGCACTTAAAGGTGTATAATGAAGGCGCCAGGTGAACTTCCCTGGGGAGAGCATTCCACAAACGGGGAGCCACTGCAGAGAAGGCCCCATTCTTGTGTTGGCACCCTCCGGACCTCTCGAGGAGGAGACACATGAAGAAGGGCCTCAGAAGATGATCTCAGGGTCTGGGTAGGTTCATATGGAAAGAGGCGGTCCTTGAGGTATTGGGGTCCTGAGAATAATCCTGGGAGGGGGACTGTACCCAGGCACCCAGGCACCCAGGCAGAGCGTGACTCTGGTCCTGATGAGAATTCAGACTAAAATGAATTCCACTTCAAAGTTGGAGTCCAACAGCATTACAGACTACAATCCGCCCCAGTGATTTCCCTTTCCCTTGGGCCAGGCCCCCCAGCAAGGGTAGACCAGCTAAAAATATTGACACAGGATTTAAAATGAATACATGATCTCATTTTTATGTTAACAACAGAAATGATAATATTTGTACTTGTTGAGAATATTAAGACCTTAATGACGAATATCAATAAGGTAAGCACCCACACAATCATAGCTGGACTAAATGCACACATTAAACTTGTATATGTAATACAACACAATTTGTATCAGCAACAACTTTGTTGCATTCACATGGCGTTCACTTACGACAACATATGAAACCCACAAATGTTTCTGCACATAAGATCTCCCAGTTTGCTCGGAACACACAGACTTTGTATCATAGCTGTCAAGTGTCCCTTATTTGAAGGGACAGTCCCTTATTCCAGCGCCATGTCCCGCTGCTGTCCCTTATTGATGGATGTCCCTTAAATGTCCCTTAAATGATGTCCCTTAAATTTCAAAGGAAGCAGCTCCTCTCCCTCCCTCCCTGCTGGCCAGGGAGGAGGGAGGCCCCAACTGTGCTGCTTGGCTGTGTTGCTCACCCAATAAGAAGTCTAAGAACGACTGGGGGGTGGAGCTTGCATGCCTTGTGTGTGGCTAGTTAATGCAAGCCGAGGGGTTTTTTGAATGCTGGAAGCCATTTTGTTGCACATGCTGCAGCAAACTTTGCAGTGCAAAGCCAGGTCGGGGAGCCATCTTAAGTTGAGGCTGCATAGGCCTTGTGGTGCATGTGATTCAGATTCTATTCAGTTGAACCTCTGGTTACAAAGTTGGCTGGACAGTGTTCTCGAAGCTACCAGCATGAGTTTGACCAGACTGCAGGAGGACAGGAAGACTGGAGTGCCTGGAACAGGTGAGGCTGCAGGTCCCTTATTTTCAAGGCTGCTGGTCCCTTATTTTCATTTCTGTAAGTTGACAGCTATGCTTTGTATGCGATGAGGAAGTGCTCCTTAAAAGGAGGAGGAGCTTTGTGTGGATAGCGTCATTATATAGTTTAGACACTAGGTGGCGAGAGACATAATTCGGGTGCCAGTTTAAATGTAATATTGGGAGGGCCCAGGTAAGCCCTGACTATTGATGATGAGACATGGCTCATGTACACCATTTGAATAGCAATGCCCATCAACTTTGGGGACACCCAGCCCCCTCAAATATTTCTAGGGGAGGGCAAAGGGACCTCAGCCCCTAGGAGCCAACTCCATCTAATTATAACAGGTGGAAAGGAGTCAGGAGTTTCTTGTTGGTGTTTTTGTTTTGAGAGAGACGACAAAGTTCTTATCTAAACCCTTTTTACTGTTTCTTTTCCTCAGTTATCTGTCAGGGGGTTCAAAGGAGTTGTAACTGGGACCACAGTAAAAAGGCGAGCAAGGCTGGAGCTAGAGTGGGATAGGCCCCTTCTTCCCCCCCTCTTTTTCTGCCACACTTTCACCCCCCAAAAGTTACAAGTGTCAAAATAACGGACCTGGATTTTTGAGGATTCTGCATTGCTGTCGTTTTTAAATTTAAGAAAAACAAAGAGTTAAAAGAATATACTTGAAAATAAATACTTGAAAATAAATGAAACAGCGTGCAAAGATAAAACCAGAGGCTGATGCGAAGATGCATTATCCTCGCTAAGGATTTTCTCTGCAATAATTATTTGCATTTCTCCTGGCTGCCGGGCTTAGGAAGTGAGGGGAGAAATGAGAGCAATGGACTGACACAGTTGAGCAGACTGTGTGAATCACCCTTGCCATCCAGGGACTGAGACAGGGCGGAGACTGTGTGTGTGTCAGCAGAGAGGGGGCTAAACAAAACTAAGACCAGAACCAGAGGCAATGTGGAGCAGTGGTTAGAGCGCTGGACTGGGACCTAGGTTCTCCGGGGTTCAAACCTTCACTTGGCCATGAAGCTTACCAGTCCCTGCCCCTCGGTCTGACCTACCTCACAGGGTCATTGTGGGAATTAAATGAGGAGGGGGAGACCCATGTACGCCACCTTGAACTTCTTGGAGGAAAAGGTGGGATATAAAGGCAATAAACAAACAAACTTGCAGACAGCCAATGAAGCTGCATGTTGGATGTTTCAGGGTGAGGGGGGAAAAATAAAGGACTTCTTCATGCAGTGCATAAACTATGGAACTCCCTGCCACAGGAGGCAGGGATGGCCACAAACTTGGATGGCTTTATAAAAAGAGGGGGGCTGGAGAAATTCGTGAAGGATGTCGCTGTCAGTGGCAGCATGGTGGAAGGCAGCAAAGCTTCTGAACAGCAGTGGCTGGAAACCTCAGGAGGGGAGAGGGCTTTTGTGTTCGAATCCTGCCTCTGGGCTTCCCATCGGGGCCTCTGGTTGGCCACTGTGAGAACAGGACGCTGGACTAGATGGGACCCTGGTCTTGTAGAAAGAGCTGGAAGTCCCCTGGAGAGTCCTGCCGTCATCTCTGTTTCCCTCCCCCGGGATTCCATTTGGATCCGGTGTGCTGCAATCTTTTGATCCTCTCCTTTTATGGACGGCATTCCATACCTCTGATCATTATTTTTTTTTTTATTCCTCCTTTTCCAGTTCTAGCTATAATTAGATGATAAATCTAATCCAGGCTTATGCCTCAGTTCACGGTGTCACGGCAGAGATGCCGGCGAGGTGACGTTTAGGGGGATCCAAGAATGGAAAAGAGAGTTTTGTGTTCCGAGTTAAAAAAGAAAGAAAGAAAGAAAGAAAGAAAGAAAGAAAGAAAGAAAGAAATTCATAGGGACAGTGGGAGGAAAGGGGAATTATTTGCATGCACAGGGGGGGGGGGAGGAATGTCTTCAATTTTAGGCAGCAGGCAACTGCCTGCCAGGATAGAAGCTTGGAAAGTGGTGGGGATTATTTAGCCATGATTCCTGCATTGCGGGGGGTGGGGGTGGACTAGATGGCCCCTGGGGATCCCTTCCAACTCTACAATTCTATCATGCTATGGCATATAAATTTCGTGAAATAAACAAGGAAGTTCATTATCTACCCTGGAGGAAAGTGGACCGCATGAGCCCATGGCAACAACACTCCCCCATCAGACCAAAGCTTTGGCATACTCTTCCCCACGGAGGCCAAACGAATGCCCACAAGCAAGGCTTAAATCTGATGGGATCCCCTAGTTATCTGTGCCCAGCACCTGGCATCCAGAGATAGACTTCCTCTGAACAAGGAAGTTCCATTTAGCCATCCTGTCCGATAGGCATCAATTGACCCAACCTCCCGATCCTCTTTGAATAAGAACATGCCCGACTGATGGGTCACACAAACATACCCTTCAAGTGTCCCTATTTTCCTGGGACATTCAGGGAATTACAGAAGCCATCCTGGCTTCTGGTTTCATCCGGGAGTGTCCCGTTTCCCCCTTCCAGCACTGCCGCTGAGCACGGGAGGACGAGGAGGAAAAGCTGGTCCTTGCGCTTATCGGTGGAACCCTCCTGAAGCTGAACCCTTGCGCACGGGGGTGACATTTCCCCTCCGGAGCGGAGGTGTGGATGTGCGCTCTTGCTCACACTGAGAGCCAGTGTGGTGTAGTGGTTAAGAGCAGTGGACTCGTAATCTGGTGAACCGGGTTCGCGTCTCCGCTCCTCCACATGCAGCTGCTGGGTGACCTTGGGCTAGTCACACTTCTCTGAAGTCTCTCAGCCTCACTCACCTCACAGAGTGTTTGTTGTGGGGGAGGAGGGGAAAAGGAGATTGTTAGCCACTTTGAGAATCCTTAGGGTAGTAATAAAGCGGGATATCAAATCCAAACTCCTCCTCCTCCTCCTCTTCTTCTTCTTCCTGGCTTTTCTCTGCTGCCGCCAAAGCTGCCACCACTGTCATGGTGGCGTGAGGTGTGGCGTAGGCAGAGGAAGCGAGCAAGGAGGAAAGGGAGTGAGCATCTGCCAGGGAGAAGTTGTGGCAGGGGAGGCAGCCAACTAACTCAGGGGCAGGGGAGGCAGTCAGCTGAATTACGTGGCAGCGCAGCACCAAAAGACACACACCCCGATTTCCAGCTGAAAAATGTTGCAGAGGTTTACAAAAGGTTTGCCTAGTCCTGCATTCAGGTCATTCGGGAAAGCAGGGTTGGAAGGCAGTAGCCTTCTCCCAGGGAATAGGGAAATAACTTCCCCTATGAGGAAGGGTTATAACATTTCCCCCACAGGGTTGCCATATTTCAAAAAGTGAAAATCCGGACACAAAAAATATTTTTTGGCAAAATTGTTGAGCTTTTCCTGAGGTGGGGGGGGGGGTTCTGTCCAGATGATATTTCTGACAAACAATCCCAGATCCTGGATGTATGGCAGCCCAGTTATATTTTATTAAACTTTCAAAACAATCCCATACGTACTCCAATACATAATGATTTTTTCCTTTGGTTTTGTCGACTTCCCACCCCATTTTCCATGGTGTTTTTTTTATTTCTCCCCCTTGCTGCACCCTATCTTCTCTCACCACAACGACAATACAATGCTTTCTCATTCCTCCTGTTCCTCATGGTTCAAATACAGCTCGCGAATTCATCATACTATAGTATTTCTTTAAATAATACGAAAAAGACTTCCATTCATGGAAGGGTTATAACATTAGAGGCTTTTTAGTATGGGAGGAAAGGCGAGGAGAGGGGGGAAATAACAGAAATCTATAAAATTATGCATGGAGGCGGGGGGGGGGGGAGGAAATGAAGTTTTTCTTTCTCTTTCATAGCACCACAACCCAATGGGGTCATCCAAGGAAGCTGATTAGCAGGAGAGGGAGAAAAGGCAGACGGAAGATTTGTAGGGTCTGAAGAGAAACTAGCGCATGAAAGTAGACAGGGAGGAAGCTTGTCTCCTCCTCACAAGATTTGAACTTGGAGATCCTCCAAGCAAAGTGGATGATTCAGGACAGAGAACAGGGAGGCAGTTCCCTCTGCAACGAACTCGCTGAGGAACCGGCTACCAAAAGATGAACTCCATGTCCACCCATTTAAAGTACTACGATAACCGCTGTAAACTGCTGTAAAGCCCTAAACGGCCTCGGGCCAGTATACCTGAAGAAGCATCTCCACCCCCATCGTTCTGCCCGGACACCACAGCTCCGAGGGCATTCTGGCGGTTCCCTCCCTGTGAGAAGCCAAGTTACAGGGAACCAGGCAGAGGGCCTTCTCAGTAGTGGCACCTGCCCTGTGGAACACCCTGCCACCAGATGTCAAAGAGAAAAATAACTACCAAACTTTTAGAAGACATCTGAAGGCAGCCCTGTTTAGGGAAGCTTTTAATGTTTAACAGGCTATTGTATTTTAGTGTTTTGTTGGAAGCCGCCCAGAGTGGCCAGGGAAACCCAGCCAGATGGGCGGGGTATAAATAATAAATTATTATTATTATTATTATTATTATTATTATTATTATTAAACAGTCATGGCTTCCCCCAACGGATCCTGGGAACTGCAGTTCATTGAGGGTGCTAGAGTCTTTAAGAGACCCTTGTTTCCCTCACAGTTACAGTTTCCACGTGAAGAAGGATTGCTTGTTAAACCGCAAAGGGAACTGTTTCTAAATTTGCACAAATTGCATACTTCAGAATGAAGTGGTAGAGGCTGTGTGGTGACGTGTTGGGCTAGGGCCCGTTCAGCCATGAAGCTCGCTGGGTGATCTTGGGGCCAGCCCTTATCTCCCAGCCTAACCTACCTCACAGGGATGTTGTGAGGAGAAAGTGAGGAGAGGGGAAGAACTGAATAGCTGCTATTCTAGGATTCCCCTTTCCCAGCCCTCGAGATTCAGGGCCACTGCAATTCCCTGCCTTGCAGCGATTATTGTCTTACTTCTGACAACAGAGGTTTGTCTCCCAGTAATCGTTTGAAAGTAGCATTACAGAAAGAGCTGAAACTTTACGATGCTATAAAACCCCAGTCATATTTATAAATCCTTTTAAGACATCGTAAAGTGTGAGAGGTGGGGAGGGGGCAGCGGGGGGTGGGGTGGGGGTGGGGGCGGAAAGCCTCCCTGCAGAGCTCATTTGGCATAATTACATGTACATTTCTCTCTGATTAATAAAGAATGATCGTTTCCTTATGTATAGACGTCCTCGGGTTGCTTTCATTAAGAATATTACCATCATTACTTGGGATAGGAATGGATTTCCCCCCCTTCCCTTTTTGCCATTTTGAACATGTTTGATGCTTCCCTGAGACTCTGTGTGCTTCAGAAAGTATTTTTTAAAGCACAAATATTATTATTATTATTATTATTATTATTATTATTATTATTATTATTCATCCCTCTTTCCATTTTAAAAAATGAACAAAAAGCTGCTTACAATGCAAAATAACCACAATGATAAGAAGGGGAGCAGGCCTTGACAGGACTTGGAGACATAGCTGTCAACTTTTCCCTTTTCCTGCGAGGAATCCTATTCGGAATAAGGGAATTTCCCTTAAAAAAAGGGAAACGTGACAGCTATGCTTGGAGAGAATCATAGAATTGTAGAGTTGGAAGGGACCCCAGGGGTCATCCAATCCACCCCTAATGCAGAAAATGCAGCTAAAGAACCCCAGGCAGATGGTCATCCATCCTCTCCTTAAAAGCATCCAGTGAAGGGTAGAAGGCTGGAATAGTGCTGTACCCAAAACTTCCACTTCTCAAAACATTTCTTCTCCTGTGAAAGAGCCTCCCATTTTTTTCTCCCTCCAGAATTTTGGTGGGTTAACCCTTGAACGTATCTTATCATAGAGAGGTGAGCATCTTGCAAAGCATCCAGAAGGCTCCCCCAGTTTTCTATTAAACATTAATCCAGCACCCTGCAGCCTCCCTAGCTGCCTGCACTTATTTATCTTTGTTTACTGAAAAACAGTTGCAGACGGCTTAGCATTTTAGACGATCTGTAAGCCTGTTTTCTGTTAATCTCCCTGATCTGAAAAATCCCCATGGGAGAAGTTACTTCCTAATATCTTCCCCTGAGCATTATTTTCAGGGGAAAGGCTATGGGTCAGTGATAGAGCATTTCCCTTAGGTCCCAAGTACAATCCTCAGTATCTCCAGATAGGGCTGGAAGAGAACCCTGCCTAAAACCCTGGAGAGCAGCTACCATTCAGTGTAGACAATACTGGGCTACATGGACCAATGCTCTGACTCAATATAAGGCACTTCCATATGTTCCTTATTGAAGCTGGGGTGGCTGCCTTCTGAGCACCTGAGACTGGCACCGTCATGGATTTCTTCTTAAGGGAAATCTTCCCTTATAGCTAAAAAAACCCCCCACCCCTTTCAGAACTGATTTCTTTAAAACTGACTTTTAAAAAATCCACTTCACTTTAAAAAAAGAATGGTAAACGACTGTCAGGCACAGAGCAGCCAGCCTCCCCACCTTCCAATAGAAAACCCAGCTGAAGATATCCATGAGGCTTTCGGGAAACCTGGGCACCCAAGGAGGCTGCAGAGCGCAGGCTGCCAGAACGATGATTTGCAGCATGAAATAAAAGCCTTCCCTGGCCACCTGGAAAGGAATGAAACCCCTGCCCCCCCCCTTCCCCACCCCCAAGAATGTCACCAAAATGTTCTTTTACCTTTGATAATTTTAAAATGCAATTTTTTTGTTGCCTAGTAATTGAAGGAGAATGGTTAGAAACCACCAAACAGGATAAATTTTGGGCCACAGCACCAAGGAGGAAAGAAAGAAGGAAGGACCTGATTGCGAAAAGAAGACATGGGTTGCGAAAGATTAAATATAAGGATGAATTTGCTTTGCCTCCTAGGGAAGGGAAGGAGGGAGGAAGGAACCTACCATATTGGAGTTCTTCAGCGCTGCTATCAATCCACCAGCCAAATGACACAATGACTATTGTCCCTCTATATATAGCAGCATTTGGGAGTAAAAATATGCTCAGCCCAAGTTTAGACAATAGATGTGAGACTGGAGAAGGGCAGCAACCAGACCACACTGCCATTCCAGACATTTCGTCCCAACTGGTAGCCTTGCTTCCATAGAATTAACACCTGGCAGATAACTCTTTCCAGAGAGCAGTGACAAGAGCAGTTGCAAAAGTGAAATTCCACATGGGCAAGATCTCTGGGGGAGAAAAGGATGGGGAGGGGTGTTTTCGTGTACAACACTGATCCTCTAGTGGATCAGAACCAGGTTAAGAAACAGGAAGAAGGGAGTAGGAATTAATGGACCATTATCCCAATGGAGAAAGTGGAGTTCCCCCAAGGACTCTATTCCAAACTTAAAAATGGTGATGCTGGTGGTCAACAAAAGAGGTTTAAAAACTGTCTCAAGGCAAATCTAAAAAAATGTAGTATAAATACTGACAACTGGGAAACACTGGCTTGCGAGCGCTCCAGTTGGAGAACAGCCTTTACCAAAGGTGTCATGGGCTTTGAAGCCTTTACCAAAGGTGTCATGGGCTCGAACTCAGGACTCAAGGGAGAAACGTGCTAAGAGGAAGGCACGCTTGGCAAATCCACACCGTGATCAACTCTCACCCGGAAACCAATGTCCCCACTGTGGAAGGATGTGTGGATCCAGAATTGGCCTCCACAGTCACTTATGGACTCATTGTTAAAACTGTGTTTATGGAAGACAATCTTACTCAGCTACAAGTGAAGAAGAAGGTTTGGGACCTGTGCTTTTTAACTTGCTTGTAAGCAATCTTGAGTTAGGGATGAGTGATGAAGGGGCCATGTTTGCTGATGAGACGAAATTCTTCAGGGCGGTTAAAACACAAAAGGGGTTGTGAAAAAGCCCCAAAAGGATCTCTCCAAATTGAGTCAATGGGCTGTAAAATGGCAATGCAATTCAGCACAAACAAGTATAAAGTGATGCATGTTAGGGCAAAAAAATAAAATAAACCCTAATTTCACATATGCGCCCATGGAGTCTGAACCGATACTGACTGATCAGGAGCAGCACTTTCAGGTCGTAGCGGATAGTTAGATAACGTGTGTGGCAGCTGTGGAAAAGGCAAATCCCATTTAGGAAAGGAACTGACGATAAAAGTGCCAGTAATCCTACAAATCTATGGCATGGCTTCACTTGGAGTGCTGTGTCACCTTATCTCAAAAAAGGATATTGCAGAGTCGGAAAAGATTCAGAAAAGGGCAAGTCAGATAATCAAAAGGATGGAGCAATTCCCGGAAAGATGGGGGCATTTGGGACTTTTTAGCTTAGAGAAAAAGGCGACTAAGAAGTTCATAAAAATATGCATGTCGTGGAAGAAGTGGGTAGAGGAAAGCTCTCTCTCTCTCTCTCTCTTTATAATAATTTTTTATTAGTTTTTGATACAATCATACAATTTTATCCAAATTTTACCTGATTTTAACAAAATACAAATTTTGGACTCCCTTCAACTTCTCTGGTAATCATCCATTTTTACCCTTCAGTACGCATTCCTTTAATTGCATTGTCATTTGTCTTCCCTCCCTTTTCTATTTTCTTTCAGCAATACCTCTTAAAATTTTACAGTGCTTCTTGAAACCCCACTAGCGTTGTTTGCACCTCATGTATCTTTTTCAGATAATCTACAATTTTTCCCCAATCCTCGATGAACTTTTGGTTTCGGGCATATCTTATTTTCCCAGTCAGTTTGTCCAGTTCCGCATAGTCAGTCAATTTCATTCTCCATTCTTGAATCGTTGTTATTTCCTCTTGTTTCCATTTCTGAGCCAATAGAGTTCTTGCTGCCGTAACTGCATACTGGAAAAGTTTACAGTCTTTTCTTCTTATGTCTTTTCCTGTAATCCCTAAAAGAAAGGCTTCTGGTTTCTTAACAAAAGTATATTTTAACATCTTTTTCAATTCATTATATATTGCTTCCCAGAAACTCTTTACTTTCTTACATTCCCACCACATATGGTAGAATGTTCCCTCTTTTTCTTTACATTTCCAACACTTGTTACATGTTTTATACATTTTTGCCAATTTTACCGGAGTAATATACCATCTGTAAAACTCTCTCTCTCTCTCTCTCTCTCTCTCTCTCTCTCTCTCACACACACACACACACACACACACCCCTCTCATGACACTAGAAGTTGTGAACATCCCACGGAGCTGAACGTCTGAAGAGTCAGGGCAGAGAACAGAAGGAAATTCTTAATGCGGCGCATGGATACTCTATGGAACAGGCTCCTGCAGGAAGCAGTGATGGATGGTCACCAGCAGGAATGACTTTCTAAATGGATAAGACAAATGAAGTTATTTGGGTTATATGGGTAAGATTTAATAAAAATACATTTAAAAAAAGTTGTTGTTGTTGTTTAGTCGTTTAGTCGTGTCCGATTCTTCGTGACCCCATGGTCCAGAGCACGCCAGGCACTCCTGTCTTCCACTGCCTCCCGCAGTTTGGTCAAACTCATGTTAGTAAAAAAAAAAGTAGACAAGTCAAATTCATGAAGGATACAATACAATACAATACAATACAATACAATACAATACAATACAATAATCTTTATTGTCATTGTCCCATACAGAACAACGAAATTGAAAAAATCTACACCAGACATTCAAAAACCAACTATCCCAGCTATCCCAGCCTGGTTAACCCCCTAAAAACTCTGATACCCCATAATTAAATACAATATACTCCCACAGAGACTACCTTACACTGCGTTTAAAACCAAAATCACATTTGGATAGAAACTGTTTCTCAGGCGGCTAGTCCTAGTCTTTCTAACCCTGTACCTTCTTCCAGAAGGCAGAAGCTGAAAGAGATCATTTCCGGGGTGCACACTATCCTGCACTATCTCTGCAGCTTTCTTATGGCACCTGGAAGTGTAGATTTGATCCAAGGTGGGAAGAGTGCACCCAATTATTCTCTCCGCAGTCTTTACAACCCTGGACAGCATTGTTTTTCCCCTGACCGTGCAGCTCCCAAACCACACACAGAGACTGTAAGTTAATACACTCTCAACAGTATAATGGTAAAATGCCATCAACAGGTCCTTTGAGAGATTATTTTTCCGGAGGATTCTCAGAAAATATAACCTCTGCTGTGCTCTCTTCATCAAACAGTAAAGACCTGATGAAGAGAGCACAGCAGAGGTTATGGGGATGGGGATATCGATGGCTTCCAACCCCAATGGTTATGCTCTGCCTCTGAATACCAGCTGGTAGAGACAGCAGGAGGGGAGAGGGGTCTTGGGCTCACATCCTGCTTGGGGGTTTCCTGTAGACATTTGGTTGGCTGTTGTGGGACCGGGTTGCTGGACCAGGTGGCCCACTGGCCAGAGGTCCACTTATAAAAGTGTGGCTTTGAGTGCTTATATCTGTTTGTGGCAAATCCCGGATGCTTCTCCCCCCCATAACTGCCGTCGTGACTTTTGGGTCGTGACTTACAATGGTGCAACAGCCAAGCGCAGCCTTGTGGCTGTCTCTTCCGCTGAGCCCGTAGAGCCAGTATCTAATCTGACAAATATGGTGCTCCCTTTCATCCTCCAAGGTCACTTTCTGTTACTTACAGCTTGTCGCACTGCGTCAAGAGGGATAATCTGTCATGAATGAGAAGCAGACTAATCCAAACAAGCGTGGGGGGCAGGTGACATAATCTGATGTGGCTGTGGAGGAATGCCTTGTTATGTCCACAATGTGCATTTCCATTTGGTATCTATTTTTCTACAATAAGCACAGAGCGCTGGCTACGGGGTATGTAGGTTATAAACGTAGGAAGCAAGACCATTCAGTGCTGAGTGAAATGAGAAGCTGTCCTCGTGCCGACTCAGACCGGTGGTCCATCTATTTCAGTATCGTCTACACGGACTGGCAGCAGCTCTCTATGGTTTCAGGCAGGGGACACGCCCCCAGCCCAACCTGGAGATGCCGGGAATTGAACTCATGACCTCCTGAGTGCAAAGCAGTTACTCTGCCGTTGGGTTACAGTTTGTTCCCCCGCCTACCTTCCTCTTTTTGTGTCCATTCATGGACACAATGGCTGCTGCAGAGCTACCTTTCAAAAATATCCTCCATGTATCAAAGTGCTCCTGGTTTGCTCCTCACTTACCTATTGTCGGGCGTTTGGTGGGTCAGTCTAGATGATGCCCTGAGTCCCCACCAGTTCTTGAGATCTTGTCTCTGTGAAGGTAAAATGTACAGTGGTACCTCGGGTTAAGAACTTAATTCGCTCCGGAGATCCATTCTTAACCTGAAACTGTTCTTAACCTGAGGTACCACTTTAGCTAATGGGGCCTCCCGCTGCCGCCGCCACGCAATTTCTGTTCTCATCCTGAAGCAAAGTTCTTAACCCGAGGTACTATTTCTGGGTTAGCGGAGTCTGTAACCTGAAGCGTCTGTAACCTGAAGCATCTGTAACCCGAGGTACCACTGTATAACTGCAAGCTTGCCAAACCCAGCCCCTTTGTCTAGATAATGGTTTTGGGGAGACTAGTTAAGTAATGTTATGTACTAAGCTGAATAGGATACAAAATGCAGCAGTCTGATTGGTCCTAGAACAATAAGATTCAGAATGCAGCAGTCTGATTTGTCCACAGGAGCCACCCAATCCAGCTCCAGGTGGAGGGGAATCCGCAACCTGATTGGCCTACAGGAGAATTAGCCAATCATGTGGGGCCCATTGTGTAAATAATGTCTATAAAGCAGACATTCCTCCTCACCACTATGAGCTGAATAAAGAGCATGAAATCCACTCTCGACTCTGAGTTTATTTCAGTAACACAGTTACCATAACCAAAGGAGTTGCTCTGTGCCATAGAACAAATTGGTGGGCCACCTCCCGCCCTGCAAACCTTGCTGCTAGCTAGGAGAATGAGAGAGAGAGAGAGAGAGAGAGATGGGTTGGAAGAGCAGGCTGGAAGCTGGAGAGACAGAGACCTGCTTGCTCTGTGCTGGACTGAAAGCTGCAACCAATCGAGAAGCAGAATCTGTTGGGTTCTTAGCAGACCCATGCAGAGCTTGTCTGACGCCCGGGGCAGGAGCCTTGTTAGAATAATGTTATAAACGCAAACAAAAGAATCAGCCAGTTCCTGGCAGGGATGCTTAATCGCCTGAGGCCTGGGGCAAGCGTACCTGGCGCACGCCCCTCTCTGCCTGGGCCTGGGTGTTGATGCTGTGAGACCTTCCATTTTATGTCCAGGTTGTGTATATGTGTAAATAAAGCCTTGTATCCCAAAGACCCCACAATCTCTGCTGGCCTCCATTCAAAGGAAATTGAACCCTGGGTAAGCGCCTGGTGTATCTCACCGCTCAGAATTGGGGTGTAACAATAGTTTGTGCCCATTTTAGGCTGGTGCTCCAGCTACATATGGATAGATGGAGGTGGAGGTAGGAACACCATATCTGTCTGCAGAAGTAAAGGCACAAGTATCTCCTTCCTTTAGGAATGTCTCGTGGAGGACTTGATGCTCACTCTATGTCTTTGCCATAATCTTGTTCTGGATAGGATTCATGTCTGCCATGCTAATTAAAGTCAAGGAGCATTAGGAGGGCCATAAATCTTTTCTTTCTAAGATGGGATACACACACACACACACACACACACACACACACATACACATTGCTGCACATCAGTTGGTGACAGATGAGATGGAGGGAAAGTGTCCTCAAGGATGCCTGAACTGAACAATTATGGTCTAGTCAAAAGGACAGAAGAGTCGGGAACAATGCTCTCCACAATGAGAGGAAGGTAGCTCTAGCTCAGGGGTAGGCAACCTAAGGCCCGTGGGCCGGATGCAGCCCAATCGCCTTCTCAATTTGGCCCATGGATGGTCCAGGAATCAGCATGTTTTTACATGAGTAGAATGTGTCCTTTTATTTAAAATGCATCTCTGGGTTATTTGTGGGGCATCGTTCATATTTTTTTTCAAAATACAGTGGTACCTCAGGTTACATACGCTTCAGGTTACATATGCTTCAGGTTACAGACTCCGCTAACCCAGAAATAGTGCTTCAGGTTAAGAACCTTGCTTCAGGATGAGAACAGAAATCGTGCGGCAGCAGCAGGAGGCCCCATGAGCTAAAGTGGTGCTTCAGGTTAAGAACAGTTTCAGGTTAAGAATGGACCTCCAGAACGAATTAAGTACTTAACACGAGGTACCACTGTATAGTCCGGCCCACCACATGGTTTGAGGGACGGTGGACTGGCCCACGCCTGAAAAAGGTTGCTGACCCCTGCTCTAGCTTCTAGAAACATAGAATCCTAGAGTTCTACGATTCAGCATGACTAAACACATGTGAGACTGATGTGGCACGGAAGAGAAGCTGATCTTTCCATCCCTTTGCAAGACACCTCCAAGGGAGGTAAGGATTGCTCAGGTCTCCATATTGATCGCTCCGTATTGATTGTCCAGTGGCAATGGCAGAGTCCAAATTAGCAGCTCACTGCACACACACATTGAGTGCTAATTGGTTTCACCCAGTGGGATAACAATCTCAGATGCCTCTGTTTTTTAAGACGAAAGATCAATCAGCCACTGAAGGAAGCTTAAAGCAGCAGCATCGCTTGATAAAAGCCATCAAACCCGTGCATTGCAAATTTATTTATTTATTTATTTATTTATTTGTTTATTTATTTTATTGTATGTATTTCAGAATTTACAAATAGCTGTACGAGAGGACGGGCTAGCGGTGCGTGGAAACAGAATATAAAACGTCGTGCAGACAATAAATAAAACATTTGAAAAAACAAGAATTAAAAACCGCGGAAATAAAACAGAAATAAAATTTAGGAAGGCGAAATGAAAAGCTTTCAGTCAAACGTCTGGCAATTTGCTATCCCTGAGAAAATAACCCATAACTTAAAAGTGATGAAAGGAAAAGAAAAAATGGACAACTTTTTATGTAATTGAATCAATCAATCAATCAACCTGAATTGTTACAATCACAAATCAGCCACTAAATTACAATCAAACAATGGAAGGGTCCAGGCTGCTCTTCCCCATCTCATGATGTTCTTCCTAGGAAGCAGAGGATGCAGGCTACCAGTGGGGGAGTCTTCCCTCCTCCCTTCTCCCAATTAACTTCCATCTCCAGGGCTCAATAGTGGCAGGGAGGGCAGAAGAAGACTCACCAGGGACCTCCTCTTGTGACATCACCCAGGGCCGGCCCTAGGTCTCAGGTTTGGACCCTGAAATCAAAGTTTTTTGGATGCTCCTGAGCTGGCTAATGGAGGGTCCAAAGTGTGCTCCCCTGGCATCCAGAGCCAAGACTTCTTCTTCTTTTGTTGGCAGGAAAGAGGGACGCAAGCTCCCTGCAGCTGCTCCCAGGAGGGAGCCAGCCTGGTCTTCCCTTTGCTAAGAGGGAGAGGGGATTCCAACCCTCCAGCAACAGGGCTGCCATACTTCCAGCGCTGACCTGAATCCAGGTTTGCCTGGCCCCTTCCAGGTGACAGGGGGAGGACTTGACTTATTATGGCTATGCATACAACCATGCATGCAGCCAGCTGCAAATTCTTGAATAGGCTACCGGTGTGGGAGTCTTCCCTCCTCTGCTCCCTCCTCCCTTCTCCCAATTAACTTCCATCTCCAGGGCTCAATAGTGGCAGGGAGGGCAGAGGAAGACTCACCAGGGACCTCCTCTTGTGACATCACCCAGGGCCAGCCCTAGGTCTCAGGTTTGGACCCTGAAATTAAAGCTTTTTGGATGCTCCTGAGCTGGCAACCCTATCCAGAAATCTAATAATAATAATAATAATAATAATAATAATAATAATAATAATAGCCCACCCATCTGGCAAAAGCTTGAGCTTCCTTCTCCTCTCTTCTTCAGGTAACAGCAACCTGTTCTACTAGCTCTGGTGGGCATCATTCACTGCCTGCATACGAAAAAGCAGAATGAACTATGAAAAATATAACAGATGTGTGCTTAGTCTGTATATAATGTATGCAAACTTACAAGGGCCACCTTGTTTAGCTTTGCTTCCTTCAGAAGGTAACTTGGTGCAGATCCCGGTTGACTTATCCCAAGGGCAGTGCATCAGAGCCCAATCCATGGGTTAAGTTCTTTTGCAAAAGTCCTGTTTTCAAAGAATGGGATGCCCGGGCTCTTCCACAAATCCCATTATGGTGCTTCTTTGAGACATATGATGTGGGCGTGTCCAATGATGTCCTCTTTCTGGTCAGAAATTATTATTCATATTAACTTTGTTTTGGAAAAAGCCCTTAATACTGCAGATGTGCAGGCAGTCTTAGATTATAACCCTGTGGTGAGGGGAAGAACAGATGGACAACGAAAGTGGACCCAGCAAGGATTTGTGGTTGCAAAGAGAATGGGAGGCTGGAAAACTACTCAGCAGTTCGAAGATCTCACAGTCTTTCTGCATTTGGACATATGGGCTGCCTATATTAATTTATTGATTTAGGTCAGGATCACTGGAATACAGTCATACCTTGGATCTTGAACGCCTTGGCTCCCAAACAAATCTGCTCCCGAATGACCAAAACCCGGAAGTGACTGTTCCAGTTTTCGAACAATTTTTGGAAGCCGAATGTCCGACGGGGCTTCTACAGCTTCCGATTGGCTGCAGGAGCTTTCTGCAGCCAATCGGAAGCCGTGCTTGGTTTTCAAACATTTAGAAAGTCGAATGGACTTCTGGAACAGATTCCATTCGACTTCCAAGGTACGACTATACTTTAATTGTTACTGTCCAGTGTCAAGATTTCTTTCTGTTTTCCTGTTACATTTGAAGTGATTTTTTTTAAAGTACCCATTCTTACACACATATGGATTGAACTTTTAGATTTTAGATTGATTTTATCTCGCAAAAATGTATACACGGCTTGACTGTAAAAACACTCAAAGTGGTTTACATAAGTCAACCGTGTGGTGCTGCAGCAAAACAAAAAAGGCTAATGCAATTCTAGGCTGCATCAACGGAAATCTAGTGTCCAGATCAAGGGAAGTCATAGGACCGCTCTACCACAATTTAAGAAGGATGTAGACAAGCTAGAACGTGTGCAGAGGAGGGCGGCCAAGATGATCAAGGGTCTGGAAGCCAAGCCTTCTTCATAGGGCTGTCCCTTGGAAGGTGGAGCAAGCTTGTTTTCTCCTGCTGAGGACAGTAGGACCTGAACCAATGGCTTCAAGTTACAAGCAAGTAGTGTTAAGTTGTGGGTGAACATATCAGACGACACAGCGATTCTTCAAACAGCTCTTGTTTATTCACAGGCCAGAACAGAACTGAACTGAAGGGTTCAGCCAACCTGCTTATATAGAGCTCCACTACAACGCAACAGTAACAACTTTCTGTAACTATCCAATCACTGAACATCACTTTCAATTCCTTATTTGCATATGTGGACCTGAGTGAAAACTATCTACAGTATCCCCCTGCTGGCCCAGGGTGAGAACTTCAGTACATAACAGGTAAATTCCAACTAGACAGCAGGAAGATCTTTCAGATGTTAAGAGCTGTTCAACAGTGAAATGGACTCTCTCTGGAGGTTGTGGACCCTCCTTCCTTGAAGGTTTTAAAGCAGAGGTTGGTTGGCCATCTCTCATGGATGCTTCAACTGCGATTCCTGCATTGCAGGGGGTGAGATTGAATGACCCACAGGAGCCCTTCCAACTCTACAATTCTTTGATTCCATGATTCTAATAAAATTATTGATGAAAAGAACTATTCGAAACATTTTAAAAGGAAAAGGAAAAAAAGAAGATCAGCTATAAACCAAAAACAGATGAAAGCAAAAGTCAACATTCTACATATCTGGGTAAGCTTTTGTCTAAACAAAAAATGTTTTTAGCAGGCACTGAAAAGAGGACAGTGAAGACACACACTCCAAAAAGAAATCTTAGTGGTTTCTTTTACCAACTGTATTCTAAGATGGCACGCAGGCATATTTTGGGAGGGGGCACAAACCCATCAAAGCCAGCATACTGCCTTCTCTTACACCCACTAATCTTTAGCACAGATGTTGTGCTCCTGCTTTGATCCCAAAAAATGTTCCCGGCAGCCACACGTAACAGGATGCCAGTATTTAATATGGCTGAAATAACTACCAGCCCCCTTTTAAAAGTGTAGGAGGAAATAATGAAATCAGATCCCATTTTTATTTTAGTTCTTTTTTTTTATTTTTTGCCAGACCACCACCCGAGAGAGCAAAGCAACTATTTGACAGCTGCTTGGTCTCTATTGTTCTCTGCCGATATAAAGCCCTTAGTCTTGTTTGACCTTAGAGGCAGCTGCATCTTCTGAAGGGCACCTTTGCATAACACCGAACATGGTCACAGGGCATGGAGACCAGCTATATATCACTAGCACTGATTTAACCCAATGCAAACTGCTACGCAAATCTTGGAGCAAGATAGGCCTGGGATAGGCTTTAGTCCATGGGTAGGCAAACTAAGGCCCATGGGCCGAATCCGGCTCAATCCCCTTCTAAATCTGGCCCGCGGATGGTCCGGGAATCAGCCTGAGTAAAATGTGTCCTTTTGTTTAAAATGCATCTCTGGGTTATTTGTGGGGCCTGCCTGGTGTTTTTACATGAGTAGAATGTGTGCTTTTATTTAAAATGCATCTCTTGGTTATTTGTGGGGCATAGAAATTTGTCCATTCCCCCCCCCCCCAAAAAAAAATATAGTCTGGCCCCCACAAGGTCTGCAGGATAGTGGACTGGCCCCCCTGCTGAAAAAGTTTGCTGACCCCTGCTTTAGTAGAATCTGATCTAGAGACAGAATAAAGGGCCATAGATTTAACAAGGGTATCCCTTCCAGCAACTGGGCAGGGATAAACAAATCCATCCGTTTCAGATTCTTGCATTTCCCCCACAATTAAGTGCAGTTCACCCCATTTCTGCAACTTTTTTTTTAAAGACTGCATGAAAACTCAAAGATAATTTTGCATGTAATTTCCCCTGAAACTCATTTTTGCAAGCATTCCTGCCCCTCCTTGATTTATATAGGGACATATCCGTGCTCTCATTTCACATCCCATGACAACCCTGAGAAGCAGGTTAAGGCAAGAGGTATTCTGATTGGCCCAAAGTCACCCAGTGAGTTTCTTGGCTGTGTAGGGCTTGAACTTTGCTCTCCATGCTCCTAGTCTGACACTTAAACTGACATGGGGGCAGGGCCTTCTGCGTTGTGGCACCCTGAAAGCAGAGGCTTACCTAGGGTCCCTTCCAGCCTTGGTAAGCAGCTGTCTCTGCCCCTCGAAAGCAAATCACTTTACCACAATACCCACGTGATTTGTCTAAAAATTACTGCTAAAATGAATTTTATTACTGCCCATTTAGTTATGAATGCTTTAATTTCATTGATTAAATGTTCCATTTGGACATGAAGGTTTGATCAGGGCTGGTGTGTCCCAGTATGAGTATGGGGTCACCCAACAGTGTTCAGGCAGTAGGTCCTATGACATGCTTACTCACTAGATTTTCCTGCCTTGTGGCTATGCAACATGCAAATGTGTGTGTGTGTGTGTGTGTGTGTGTGTGTGTGTGTGTGTGTAGGCATCCCAAGAATCTCTGTAGTTTATTGATTTTTATTTCATAAAATTTATACACATGCTTGACAGTAATAAAAACAACAGCATTAAAGAATAAAACAACAAAGTGATCAGTGAAAGCAGTTAAAACAGCGATTTATTTATTTTTTTAAATTAAATTCATCAATAAACTAACTACTGATTAAAACCCACATCAAGGTTCTTCATAGCATCTAAATAAAAATGTTTTGTTGTTGTTGTTTTTTGCAGGTGCTGGAAAGAGTTCCAAAGTATAGTTGCCGCCACACTAAAAGTCTAAGTTCTTGCAAACACAGAATGGGTTAATTATGACACCTGCAACAACTCCAGTTCAAGTGGTCAAGTGGGCGTTTATGGGATAAGGCGATCTCGTAGGTAAACTGGTCCCAAGTTGTCAAGTATACTAATATACTCGGTGCTTTTTTTCCTAGAAAAATGTTTAAGCATACTCTCATTTTCCTACTCATATTGAAATACTGCGTCTCAGTGAGGCCAAACTTTGAATCACAAAATGTTTAGGGGTATGTGTACCCTGCGTTCCTCCCAGAAAATAAGCACTGAATATACCAGGCTTCCTCAACCTCAGTTCTCCAGATGTTTGGAGACTACAGTTCCCATCATCCCTGACCACTGGTCCTGCTAGCTAGGGATCATGGGAGTTGTAGGCCAAAAACATCTGGAGGGCTGAGTTTGAGGAAGCCTGGAATATACTAACACCTTGAACTTGGCCTGGTAGCAAATCGGCAACCGGTGAAGGTCTCTGAGCACAGGTGCTCTATGCTGACAATGCCCCACTCCTGTTAGCAATCGTGCTGCAGCATCCTGCACTAATTGCTGTTTCCTGATCAAGCACAAGGGAAGCCCCACATAGAGAGCATCACAGTAATCCAGTCTTGAAGTAACCAATGCATGAACTACTGTGACCAGGCACCACCCTTCAGCTGAAGATCACAGGCCAGTTCACAACTTAATTGTTGTTGTTTTTCCCCTGCCGATGTTCTTATTGTGTAATTGTGCCGAGATATTTTATGGGAAGAGATTCACAAATGGAAATAAATGAATAAATCTGTTGAAGTCCTTTAGAAGGGGAGAACAGAGAGGCAATTGGATCCATCTTCCGCTGGTATCCTGCTATACGGAGGTGGGCGTTGTTTAATTGCAATCCAATTTTCCTTAACCACCAAATATGCAGAAAAACGCTGCTCAACCTTCCCATCGTTCTAATGCTCTGGTGCAGAACTTGGAGACCTCTGCATGAGAATGTTATCTTTCCAATTTTCCACTGTTAAGATTTCTTCGGTCCGCTGCTAGGTTTTCTCTTGCCATCTGTTCAGGGTGTAATCCTCCAGTGGCCAAAGTCTTCGCCCTGTTTCAAGCAGGCTGCCAAAATAGCTGGTGTCTCTGTGTGTTTGTGTGTGTGTACAAAATCAGACCATCATGTCATACCCCCTAAGCCTACTTGGTAAGACAGAAGGTTGCAGCTGTCATGGGGAAAATTGATGAGGAGGCCCCTGGAAGATAAATTCGCCCCGGTGACAAATACAGATTGGGAGAAGAATCTTAATGCAAAGCAGCGATTGCCGGTCAAACGGCTGGCCTGCGGTTCAGTTAAACATGGATCTATAATACACTGACCTTTCGCAATCAGATCCCTCCCAGTGTCAGATGAAGGCAACTGATCCCTAGGACTTTGCGAGAAAGCCGCTTGACAGCTTCGTACTCACAGATCATGACTCAACCAACACCATAGCTTTGGTGAGCCAGAGTTGCCTGGATATAACGGGACCTCTCTATTCTCTGGCTGCAGATAGATAACAGGTGGTTGCTATTTTCGGACTCGAGAGGAGCATGAAAGAGGCATCCCTACAGAGTTATCCCTACAGTGGGCCAGCAGCTCTCACCTGACCTCCGGCTACCTGCATCGCTGCTGCATCCCAGGAGAGGGGGCTGCAAGGTCGGCATGGTATCTGGTGCTCCTGCCAAAGCCTTTGCACCCTGCTGACCTCGCCAATGCATCCCCTTCCATATCTCTAGCAGCAAAAGCCACTGTGGGTCAGGGGAATGTCACCCCACCACCCCACCATCTGCTATGACCTGATTGAGAACTAATTTTTATTCTTTTTATTATTATTAACAATTTCAAATTAACAAATTATCAAAACAAATCATCTTCATTATTTCCCCTCCTTCCACCCCCCCAAGAACCCTCCCTGCCCCCAAAGTCTTCCCTCAGCTCCTCTCTCTAATTTCTCAACTCATGTTATTCTCTGCATACTGTAAAATTGTATACAGTGGTACCTCGGGTTACATACGCTTCAGGTTACAGACTCCACTAACCCAGAAATAGTACCTCGGGTTAAGAACTTTGCTTCAGGATGAGAACAGAAATCGTGCTCCGGCGGTGTGGCAGCAGCAGGAGGCCCCATTAGCTAAAGTGGTGCTTCAGGTTAAGAACAGTTTCAGGTTAAGTACGGACCTCCAGAATGAATTAAGTACTTAACCCGAGGTACCACTATATATCCTTTTATTATCTGTCTACTATATTAACCCTCAATAAATTTGTGTATGTTTATTCAAAACCTGCCAAGGAGTCCAGTTCATTTTGTTGTCTTTTTAAATAATTTGTAAAAAGTTCCCATTCTTCTTTAAAGTACCAGTTGTCCTTATCTCGCAATTTGTATGCCAGTTTTGCCAGTTCTGCATAGGTCATCAATTTCTCTTGCCACTGTTCTTTTGTCGGGGTTTCCTCATTCTTCCATCCTTGTGCTATCAAGACTCTTGCCGCTGTTGTAGCATACATAAATAAGTTCTTTATTTTCCTTGACTGGTCTGAGAACTAATTTTAAAGGGGGCTACATGTTAAATTAAGCAGGAGCAGAAGGGCCAAAGAACGGGTGTAAAGTTTTAATTTTTATTCTACTGGGGAGAGGGGAATAGACCAGAGACACACTTGGTTGTTGGTGACACACTTTTTAGACATGCATCATTTCATGACACAGGTTGACTAGCAAACCAAAGGTTAAACTAACCCCTTTCCAGCCTCCGGAGGAGCACAGAGAGCATTTGCACAACATACCTGCACACTGCAGCCGACACACTGATGTGTCACGACACACACGGCTTGGAAAGCTTTGGGTTAGACTGTCAGACTTGGGCCTGGGAGACCTGAGGATTTGAATCCACATTCAGACAGGAAGCTCACTGGGCAATCGCTAGTAGGGTTACAAGAAGTTTTGTAGGTTAAATTTATCATTTATTGCTAAAAAGAAATTTATAGCTTGCTTTTTTTAAGACTAGGATTTAACAGTAATATTATTAAGAATAAAATGCATATTAGAGATTTATTTGGAAAACCATTAGCCGAGGAGGAGGGAGGTCTCAGGCTGTAATAGCCAAATGGTTTTATATTTTGTATGTAAGATGGATGTTTTGATGGAAAATAGCTGGAAAAACCCAATAAAAATTATTATTAAAAAAAGGAAGCTCACTGGGCCACTGTGGGCCAGTCACTGCCTCTCAGCCTAACCTACCTCACAGGGATGTTGTGAAGATAACATGGGGTGGAGGAGAACTGTGTAAGTCACCTCGAACGCCTTGGAGGAAAGGTAGGTTAGGAATCTAAGTATGACAACAACGGCATAAACAAAAGTAGCTGTGATGGACTGGCTGGATGCAGAGGAGTGGGGGGGGAAGCACCAGCTGGGGAACCCCAAAGGGAAACCCCAGGGGAAGAAGGCTCTGAGCCAGGGGACTGGTAGTAGGACAACAATGAGGGGTCAGAAGGAGAAGAGGGAGCAGACTGGGAGGAATAAGCCTGCTGTCAGGTTTCAGGGAATCCTATCCCTCCAACAGTGAGATGTCAAGAAGCAGATAAACAAGAAGAATTCTTACCAATTGTTTTATTCAATTTTCACAGAGAGAGAATGTAGAAATGCTGTCTATCTCAGATAATGGCGTTGCTCTGAGTAAGTCCCACCCCCTCAGTCCCTCCTATTCTACGTCACCCTTGCGCCGGCTGATCTGTGCTTTCTGCCTCTGAGCTTTCTGTTCTCCTACTCTCAACGCCTGCCTGGTCCTGGGAGAGGGGGGTCAGGAATGCTTTCCAAAGACACTGAGTCTGTCAGCTGTCTCTCCCCCGGTGCTTCTTCTCCCTGCTGCTCCTCTCCCAATATTTCCCAGCTTCTCCCATCTGCAGCCTCTGAATTATGCCCTTCTGCAAACCACTGTTCTAATTCTATACTGTCCTCCTTTTCTCGGGAAAGTGCAGGAGGAGGAGGCGGCTGTCCTCATCGTTCCTCCTCAGTCCAGCCCTTACACCTGCTGAATAAGTCAGTGAGTCCCCCCTCCTGCTGTGACCAGCTCCCCTCCCTCTGGTCTCTCAGAACACACAGAGGATTGAAGAGAGCAGAGCTGTGAGGAAAGCTGGAACCATTTGGGACTTCTTAGTTTAGAGAAAGAAGCAACGGGGGGGGGGAGTGGACAGAGAAAGGTTTCCCCCTTCTCTCATTGCACTAAAACTTGTGCACATCCAACGAAGCTGAATGACGGAAGATTTGGGAAAGAGGAAAAGAAAGGGCCTATGGAACTCACTCCCACAGGGGCCCGTGATGACTACAAATCTTGATGTCTTTAAAGGAGGATGAGATTCATGCAGGATATGGCTATCAATGGCTATTAGCCAGGATGGCCAGAGGCAGGAATGCTTCTGAATACCCATTGCTGGAATGTGTAGGAGGGCACGGGTCCCGCTTGCGGGTTTCCCACAGACATCTGGGTGGCCGCCGTGAGAACAGGACGCTGGACTGGATGGGCCCTGGGCCTGATCCAGCCGTCTCTTCTTATGTTCTGCAGAACTGATGCCTGGGGGGTCCTCTGGCATGGCCTGCCCTTGACTTCTTCTTAAACTTGTTGCCTTGATGTGACTCTGCGGACATAACAGCTGAAGGCACCCTATGAAATTGGCGGTGATAACTGTGTAACGATCGCTTCATGCAAGATCCAAGAAGAAAGGTTTTGCAGCCACGCTTCCTACAAGGCTTCTGGCAAGTCCCGGGACTCAACTCCAGCCCCCTTCCCCCACCTCAAGGGAAGGCTCTAAAGACATGGAGAGAAGGAGGGCTCCTTTCATAAGTCCTCTCAAGAGGCGGCTCCTGGGGAAAAACCAAAAAACAAGAGCACATGAAGTTGGATGGTCACCTGTCAGGGATTCTTCACTTGTGGAAAACCAGTGGCATTGCTCCACCAAGGCTTCCTCTGATAATAGCCAGGGTCAACACCTTCCCTGCAAGAGTGAGATGGGTTGTTTTCACCCCTGCACATATAAAGTACTATGTACTGTACTGTACTGTTTTTACACAAATCTGTGTTTTCTTTAGTCCACTTGATTTGGTGGTGCATTAAGTGATGCCGTTCCTTTCAGCGCCGCATCAAGAGGCATCCAAGCCCACTTCCCTGCCTGCTTGGAGAAATTCTCTTTTAAACATGGATAAAATGTTATTTTAAAAGCCCACGGGGCACCTCGTAAGTATAAGTGCAGGTAAGGTCAAAGGCAAAGGACCCCTGGACGGTTAAGTCCAGTCAAAGGTGACTATGGGGTTGGGGTGCTCATCTCGCTTTCAGGCCGAGGGAGCTGGTGTTTGTCCGCAGACAGCTTTCTCGGTCATGGGGGCAGCATGACTAAACCGCTTCTGCTGCACGGAGGACCGGGACGAGTGCCAGAGTGCACAGAAACGCCGTTTACCTTCCCGCCACAGCAGTACCTATTTATCTACTTGCACTGGCTTGCTTTCGAACTGCTAGGATGGCAGGAGTAGGGACAGAGCAACGGGAGCTCACTCCGTTGCAGTGATTCGAACCACTGACCTTCTGATTGGCAAGCCTAAGAGGCTCAGTGGTTTAGACCACAGCGCCACCCCCGTCCCTAAGTATAAGTGCATTCCCCCATCAGGACATCCACTACACCTTCCTGCAGGAGGGTTTTTGCCCATCCCTGAAACCTCCAGAATTGGCGTGGAGACCATTTTGCATAATAGCATTTGTACAGTGGTATCTTGGGTTACATACGCTTCAGGTTACATACACTTCAGGTTACACACTCCACTAAACCCAGAAATAGTGCTTCAGGTTAAGAACTTTGCTTCAGGATGAGAACAGAAATCGTGCTCCAGCGGTGCAGCTGCAGCGGGAGGCCCCATTAGCTAAAGTGGTGCTTCAGGTTAAGAACAGTTTCAGGTTAAAAATGGACCTCCGGAACGAATTAAGTACTTAACCTGAGGTACCACTGTAAATATAAAATGGGAGTCTTCCTATTCATCCCGATTCAGTAACAGGTTATCACCTGCTCTTCGGCGGCGGCAGCGTCCGGAGAGCAATTTGGATTGAGGTCAAGGAGACTTTTGGAAACATTGATTAATGTTAAAGTACAGGCAGGATCCTAACCTTTCCATGACTGTTGCATAAAGTTCCACGACATCCCCCTTCCAAATCTTGTGCTTTAACTGAATTGGGTGCAGAATAAATAATAAAATAAAATAATATCAGGGGAAAGGCAAGAGGCTGTAAAGGAAACCTGGACACAGCTGTGTCAAATCGCGGGCAGCTTTGTCACTCCAGAGCCTGACACCATAAAACTGTCCCTGCTCACCTCCGTAAAGGAAAATGACAAACGACACCAGTCAAAAGCTCACAGCCGGCTTCTAGATCTTTTCTCCCTTCTCCCACCCACCCCACCGCCCCTTCCTTATTCTTCAGAATTAGTTTTAGGCTCTCCGTCAGATAAATCAAACAACATGCTTGTTCCGATTGGGGAAACAAAGTGGCCCAGTTATTTGCAAAGAAAAGCGGGGGGAAGACAGCGCAGAGAAGAGAAGAAGGATGGAGAAGGAGGGAGACAAACATTTGTAAAGCCAGCAAGCAATGCTGAATAATCAATAGCAAAGTTGCACTAAACAGCTTTGGAGAGATATAGATATTATTAGGGGCTGCATCTCCTGCTCATCAACCACCTGCCATTCCCCTCATTGTTGTTGTTGTTTAGTCGTCTAGTCGTGTCCAACTCTTCATGACTCCATGGACCACAGCATGCCAGGCACTCCTGTCTTCCACTGCCTCCCGCAGTTTGGTCAAACTCATGCTGGTAGCTTCGAGAACACTGTCCAACCATCTCGTCCTCTGTCGTCCCCTTCTCCTTCTGCCCTCCATCTTTCCCAACATCAGGGTCTTTTCCAGGGAGTCTTCTCTTCTCATGAGGTGGCCAAAGTATTGGAGCCTCAGCTTCAGGATCCGTCTTTCCAGTGAGCACTCAGGGCTGATTTCCTTAAGAATGGAGAGGTTTGATCTTCTTGCAGTCCATGGGACTCTCAAGAGTCTCCTCCAGCACCAGAATTCAAAAGCATCAATTCTTCGGCGATCAGCCTTCTTTATGGTCCAGCTCTCACTTCCATACATCACTACTGGGAAAACCATGGCTTTAACTACACGGACCTTTGTTGGCAAGGTGATGTCTCTGCTTTTTAAGATGCTGTCTAGGTTTGTCATCGCCTTTCTCCCAAAAAGCAATTTCGTGACTGCTGTCACCATCTGATCTCCTTCCCACCCCGTGCAGCTACTAAGCTCACTGTTCTTAACCTCTTGGGTTTTCCTTCATGGAAATCCAGGATTCTTATGCGCCTACACATTTTCTAATGGGGGCTGCACAACGACAGTCTTTATGTATATGGGAAGATATAAAATTAGAGGTTTCTAGTGGGTTTTGAAAGGAATCAGGATTCAATTAAAACTCTAGAGGCAAGAACTCTTGGGCCAGGTTTGCAAATGAGCTGTGGGCCCCTCTCTCATGAGAGGCAGGGTTTTTAACCCCTGGATTCCTACACCCACGCTGTCTCTGCCTCTTTCCCTATTCTAAAAAAGCTGTCTTTACCAGCCCCCAAAGAGGATGGCCAGTCATGCATTGCCAAAAAGGCACAAAACCGAAAACAGAAGAAATTTGCATATGGCAATTTATATGTATGGGTGTAAATTTAGAAATGATTTTAATAGAAATACAATGCGTCAGGGGTTCCTGAAAGAGTGTTCTGAGGGCTGATACATAGCACCGTTTTTGCTTTAGGGTCTGCTTCTCTGTGTCTGCACCTCTACGTACATATTCCTCCTTCACTCTGCAAACAAAACAAGAACATACCGTATTTTTTGCTCTATAAGACTCACTTTTTCCCTCCCAAAAAGTAAGGGGAAATGTGTGTGCGTCTTATGGAGCGAATACAGGCTGTGCAGCTATCCCAGAAGCCAGAACAGCAAGAGGGATTGCTGCACAGAGATCCCTCTTGCTGTTCTGGCTTCTGAGATTCAGAATATTATTTTTTCTTGTTTTCCTCCTCCAAAAACTAGTTGCGTCTTATGGTCTGGTGCGTCTTATAGAGCAAAAAATACGGTAATCAGTGGCAACATTGCTCCCAGGCACTGTGTGTATATTGTGCTTCTGCAGTTGCTGGCCTCTTGTTTCTCAGTTGTTCCAGTCTGAGTCCTGACCGCTTGTGCTCAGTACTAGCGGGGACATGATAGAGATAGATAAACAGAGCACAGGCTCTGTTAGGCTGGTAGCATCGGCTGGTGATCAGCGTTTCCTGGGAAGGAGATTCTCCACAGCTCTGAACTGCATTAAAAGTCTATCTGCAGTGTAAGCTTGAGCTAAGTAGCAGACGACATTCTCTCTCTGCAGGGCAGTCCTGTTACTCCAACTAGTGACTCATATTATTCGTGGCCACTTAGTTATTACCACACAGACGGCTAGAAATAAATTTCACACTGCCAAAGCAACCTCCTTGTGTTGGGTGGCAGCACCAACTTCTGGAGGGATAGTGCTGAAATCTCAAGAGATCTTGTGAGATTTCAATGAGATCTTGCGAGATCTCACCAGAAACTGGTGCCACTGCCAGCACTGCTTCTCCAATGATGGTGATGCAGGTGTTCCCTCTTGGGCTTTTGCTACTCAAGGCGGAAGCCTCACCTTGCCTGATCAGTGGGCCGGGACTTGCTCCGTGTATCTGGCACTTGTGGCGTCAGGATGCTAAACTGCCTGGTTTAATTTATGCCTCTATTCAGCCTTGCGTGACTATTGGCTATTAACAATGGCCATGAATACGTCTTGTATGTTTAAGCTCATCGGCCATAATCAGCAATGCATTAAAAAAAAAAAACCACTAAAAAAATAAAAATACTCCAGCAGGCATAAAACTAAGAACCGCAAGGATGTATGTGGAATAAAAGCATTTATAAGAAGTGTAAAAACTACACAAAATTTAAAGCTATCATAAGATCTGCAGAGGAAGGATACACAAAAGGACTCTGATATGTTATGATAAGCTGAGCATTTTTATTCCTTAGTGGATGATTCAAAGTAGACTCCGGTGGACAGAAAGGCCGGGCCAAGCATCCACTGACAATTCATACCTTGGCAAAATTCAAAGGACGGCTTTGTTTCAGCTCATATATTGTTTTGGGGAAAGCTCAGTTGCACCCAAAGTCACCCAATGAGCTACACGACTGAGTGGGGATTTGAACCCTGGTTTTCCAGGTCCAACACTCTAACCACTACACCACGCTGCCTCTCTTGATGCCAGCAGCGTTTCTATATCTCCCCAGGACAAACGTTTCTATATCTCCAGGACAAAGCCCTCATTTTTGCAATTGGTGTCGTCTGGTAGCTGTCTACTTCATTTCACCATTCATAAAACGTCTGCTGAAAGTGAAATTGTGACCTCTTTTCTTTTTCTTTCTTAGTTTCTCATCTTCCCCAGTTCTTAATAACTTACATTCCACAGCAGTACTCAAGTTCAACACTAGGTGGCACCTCCCTGACAAAGAAAGTGTTTTCGTTGGGAGCTCAAAGTCTCAACAATTGGCCTTGGAACAGCATGGGAATACATTGAGTAACTCAAAACACCTAGAGTTTACCAATAAAAACTGATACCTTCCCTGCATGCTGGCGTGGAACGTTTTTTACAGTAATCAAGGACACCTTGTACCACCAAGCATCACACAGCGTCTGGTGGGAACAGTTCCTGCTCTCTTTATCTTCTGAATTTCACCAGATGTCCTATTCTGTGCTGGGAGTGTTTCTTTCAATAATATTTTCCTCTCCCTCGTTTGCCTGCATCTGCAGCTGAGCCCAGGAGAAGGCTCGAAATACAGGAGACAAGAGTTTGGGTTCAAGCTTCGCCAAGCGAAAATAAATCCACACCTTCGATTATTCATTTCTGTATTTATTAAATTTGCATCCAGCCCAGGGCAGCAGACAGCAACATGTTAAAAATAAAATAAACAATTTGAAATCAAAATAAAAAACACATTCATTTAAAACCACCTGGAACTAAAAATAAAAATAAAAACATCTGGATGTATGTGGAAATAAAGACTCTCACAGTGATCAATTTTACTGTTGCCACAGCTGGTATCTCTCAGCCATCAAATGCTTGGGTAAATTGTCTTTACATTTCTTCTGAAGATCCGTAATGAGGGAGACCATCACATCTCACTAGGAACGGTGTTCCGCAAATGGGGAGCCATCACCAAAAAGGCTCTGTCACAGACTAGTGCCAAGTGGGCAGCAGCCAGAGCACCTCCTATGCCAGTCGTAGGGTCCGAGATGGCTGATGTTGGGGGGAGTCCATGTGTGTCCCCAGAAAGTTGGGAACATGGGGCAGGAATATATACAGGGACAGTTCCAGAGAACCAGCTTGGCATACAAACAATCCCTGGCAACTCAGGTTAGAAGGAACAGGTTGCAGGGGATGGGAAAGACCTGTCTCTGCCTGAGACCATCCTGGTCAGCTGCTGCCAGTCTGAGCAGACAACACTAGGCTAGATGGACAAACGGTCTAAACTGGCATAAGGTGGTTTGAATACCCCGTGCTCAATATAGTACACCACCAGTTTTTTTAGTTGTTTTAAAAGGATCTCAGCAGAACTGGAAATGGACCTGTTTGTGAGAGAGCTGCTGCCAGTCGGAGTACGATATACTGCACTGGAGGTAGATCAGTGGCCTGATTCCATGTGATCCCAGCAGTTCTGACTGGTGTTGTCTGCAAATCATCTATCATAATTCTCCATCCTATCTGTGGTTGGGGGAAGGAAGTGGGGCACCATGGGCAAAAATAATCAGGCCAAATTCACACCACACATTTAAAAGCAATACATTGTCACTTTAAACAGTTGTGGCTTCCCCCCAAGAATCTTGGGAGCTGTAGTTTATTAAGGGTGCTGAGAGGTATTAGGACTCCTCAGAATTCCCCTCACACAGTGACAATTCCCACAGTTTGCTGGGGAAAGGCATTGATTGTTAAACCACTCTGGGAACTGTAGATCTGTGAAGGGAATTTGGAGGAGGGGGGTCTCCTAACAACCTTAATGTAGATAAATTCATGGAGGATAATGGCTACTAAGCTTCTGCTCTGCTAAAACCCCTAGATCCTTTTCACATGTACAGTGGTACCTCAGGTTAAGTACCTAATTTGTTCCGGAGGTCCGTTCTTAACCTGAAACTGTTCTTAACCTGAAGCATCACTTTAGCTAATGGGGCCTCCCGCTGCCGCCACACGATTTCTGTTCTCATCCTGAAGCAAAGTTCTTAACCCGAGGTAATATTTCTGGGTTGGCGGAGTCTGTAACCTGAAGCGTATGTAACCCGAGGTACCACTGTACTACTGTCAAGCTAAGTGTCATCCATCCTATTTTTGTGCACCTGGTCTCCAATCTGTTAAGGTCATCTTGAATCCTGATTCTGTCTTCTGAGACATTAGTTACCCCTCCTGGTTTAATGTCATATGCAAATCTGTGGAACATCCCCTCTACTCCAAGTCACCAGGTCCAAGACAAAACCCAAGGACACCCTTCGGGGAGCTAAGACCTGGGACCAACTTACTCATCACCCTTTGCAATTTCGACGGTGACTTGTGAAGCGGTTGATCAAGAGACTGAGAAAGAAAAGCCACCTGAAGATTTCTCCTCGTACCATAGGCCTTCCTACGATCCCTAATCGCCCAGGGTTGCATCAACTTTAGCCTGGAACGAGGTCCAGATCTAAGAAGAAATGTGGCAATCTTAAAAGCACTGAGAGAAGTTGAGAAGAAAGGAACTCAACACCCCGGGGGAGAAAGTCATCATTGTATTATGTGAGTAATCTTTTTTGATTTTCTCTGATGTGAAGTAAGGTGAAATAGATGATGAGATTTCTCCCCCTTCCCCGTCCTCTGCCTGCCCAACCATCTCTTAATTTATTGGAGTTTTCTGCTGACTCTCTTTCCCTCTCTCTGTTTTGGCCTTAGCAAATGTCCCATGAGCTCCCTGGAACTAAACTGAGAGATTGTTGGGATTCTGCTTCTTCAATAATTGTTTAAAAAACAAAAGCAATGGTAGACTGTGCAGTTGTCATTGCTGATCACAGAGCATGTAAACAGAAGAAGATATGGAGTAAGGATGGTTTGCTCATTCATCACTTGATGGTAGCAACCCCCAAGTTGCATGGGTGAATGAAGATTGCAGAAAGCAACCTCCACACCACTCCACAGGCAATACTGAGAGCCTGTGTGGTGCAGGGGTTGGAATGTCCAAATTTTAGGCAGCCTGGACCTATGTTGTTCAGGGCTTTGTAAATTAAAGACCTTGGATCTGGTTTGGTAGTTGGTGGGCGGCCAGAGAAAATGTTTTAACATTGGTGACACATGTTCTCAGCCAGAGGCCCCTATCAACAGTCTGGCCACTGCATTTGGCACCAGGTAAAGCTTCCACCAGATAGAGCTTCTTGGATTATGGTGCTGGAGGAGACTCTTGAGAGTCCCATGGACTGCAAGAAGATCAAACCTCTCCATTCTTAAGGAAATCAGCCCTGAGTGCTCACTGGAAAGACAGATCCTGAAGCTGAGGCTCCAATACTTTGGCCACCTCATGAGAAGAGAAGACTCCCTGGAAAAGACCCTGATGTTGGGAAAGATGGAGAGCACAAGGAGAAGGGGACGACAGAGGACGAGATGGTTGGATGGTGTTCTCGAAGCTACCAGCATGAGTTTGACCAAACTGCGGGAGGCAGTGGAAGACAGGAGTGCCTGGCGTGCTCTGGTCCATGGGGTCACGAAGAGTCGGACACGACTAAACAACTAAACAGCAACAACAACAGAGCTTCCTGACCAAGCCCAAAGGCAGCCCCATATAAAGTGCATTGCTTAAATCAGCTGTTTTTGGAGTACAACTGCCATCATCCCTACCTATCCAATGGTCAGGGATGATGGGAATTGTAGTCTGTAAAACAGCCGGAGTCCCAAGTTTGGGAAACACTGGGAAATATCCTGTTTAGCTTCCCTTTCTCCATCTTGAAAGACCAGCCTCGGATGCATATGTTAATATGGAAAAGGTTTCACATCCGCTTCCTTATTCTAATGTGCCAGCAGCATTGAGATCCAGGAACCTTGTGGGTGGTACCAGTTGAGCAGCACCTCAGCCAAAAACGTGTTTGGTTCCAGAACCTACCCATGCATATTGAAAAGTCCTGCTCAGCAGCCTCCCATCAGATACATCAGCACTGAACATGGACAGATCTGATGCAATTTTCTTCTCGCTAGGCTGAGCAGAGATAATTATTTAACATACGAAGACATGCAAATTGATCACTAGCCTGTAAGGGCTGGGTGTGCCCGAACCCAGATTGATCTATGGGCCTTATTGACCTTGCTGGGTTGCATCTCATTTGCTTCCAGTTGATTGACACGGATGGTATCTCTCACTTCTGCATGTGCATAATCATGTTTTTAATCTTGTAAAACAGCCCTTCCACACCCTGTTCCAAAAAGCCTTGGCAGAGAGGGGAATGAACACATTCTACTCTGCTGCAACTGCGGAGTCTATAGCAGCATCTAGATTCCACCTGGAGTACCGTGTCCAGTTCTGGGCACCACAGTTTAAGAAGGACATTGACAAGCTGGAATGTGTGCAGAGGAGGGCGACCAAGACAATCAAGGGTCTGCAAACCAAGCCTGATGAGGAATGGTTGAAGGAGCTGGGTATGTTTAGCCTGCAGAACATAAGGCTGAGAGGTGATATGAGAGCCATCTTCAAATACTTGGAGGGCTGTCACAGGGAGCAAACGTGTTCTTCTACATGAGAGTAGGACCCAAACCAATGGATTCAAATGACAAGAAATGACATTCTAACTAAACACTACATGGTAAGACCTGCTTGGCAATGGAATGGACTTGCTTGGAAGGTGGTGGGCTCTCCTTCCTTGGAGGTTTCTAAGCAGAGGTTGGGTGGGCCAGTACGTTTCCGAGCACAATTCAAAGTGTTGGTGTTGACCTTTAAAGCCCTAAACAGCCTCAGCCCAGTGTACCTGAAGGAGCGTCTCCACCCCCATCGTTCTGCCCGGACACTGAGGTCCAGCGCCGAGGGCCTTCTGGCAGTTCCCTCATTGCGAGAAGCAAAGCTACAGGGAACCAGGCAGAGGGCCTTCTTAGTAGTGGTGCCTGCCCTGAGGAATGCCCTCCCACCAGATGTCAAAGAGAAGAACAACTACCTGACATTTAGAAGACATCTGAAGGCAGCCCTGTTCAGGGAAATTTTTAATGTGTGACATTTTAATGTATTTTTTAATCTTTGTTGGAAGCTGCCCAGAGTGGCTGGGGAAACCCAGCCAGATGGGCGGTGTACAAATAAATAATAATAAATAATAACAATTATTATTATTATTATTATTATTATTATTATTATTATTATCTTCTGTCAGAGATACTTTAGCTGTATTGTAGGGGGTTGGACTAGATTGTCCGTGAGGTCCATTCCAACTCTGCAATTCTATGCTCCTATGATGAGTTATATCAGCAAGGCCAAATCAAGGTGGTTGGGAGCCCTGGTGAGGTTTCTGAAAAGTGGACCTCCCCTTCTCCAAAATAAGGAACACTTAAAATAAAGGAGCACACAAAATAGGTCTTCTGGCACCTTAAAGACTAACCAATTTGTTGTGGTGAAGAGCACAAAAAACAGGGTCAAGGAAAGGTTCCCTGCTCTCAAGTTTGACAGAACCCTCAGAACTGGCACAGATATATCCAAGTTTTCATCATGGGCCTACTACTTTGATCGCAGCTCTTAAGTGCTGAGAGACGGAATAAATTTCTCTCCTATTTTTTTATTTTTTGAAAAAGTTGGCTGGCATGTGGTTAACTAAGCTCACAACCCTCCCAGTTCTTATTCCGTCTGTCCCTCCCAAGATCTTACAGCCCCATTATCCTGGCTCCCTCCCTACAGCAGCTTCAGGCTCCTCTGTTTTCTCTCAGGTATTTAAATGGATCCACACCCAGCTTCGCCCTTTTGCTAATAGCTGCACACATATACAATTAATCAAACCCATCCGGAGCCTGTAAGCCTCTTTTCTTCTTCTCTTCGTCTTCTTCTTCTTCTTCTTCTGAGAAATGCTACGTCATCCCAAAGGACAGAATGTCGCCCAGCTTCTGGCGGCCAAAAAAGTTACCCTAGAAAGGAAGAATTTTTTATATCTACCCAGATGTGGCATAGTATCATGGGTGTTGTGAGTTGGTGTCCCAGGAAGTCTGAGTCCCAGGCTATCTTGCTTCATTTCCTTCCTTTTTTTAAAAAAAGAAAGAAAGAAAAACCTTTAAAACCATTACATTTTTTTACTTATTTGTTTTACTTCCCTTTGCTTACAGGGCAGCAAAGGTAGAGCATGAGACTCTGAATCTCAGGGTTGTGGAATAGATGAACTCTACAATTCTATGAGCCTAAAGTGCAGGGTTGCCAAGTCAGGAGCATCCCAGACTCTGAGATTTTCACATCCCTGGTGATATCACAAGGAACGGGCCCTGGAGGGTCTTCTTCTGCCAACCACCACTGAGCCCTGGAGACGGAGGTTCATTGGGAAGCAGAGGAGGACAGGCACAGACCATTCCCACCCCCGACTCGACGCAGAGCCTTATGCAACGATTTGCGGCCATCTGCAGCTACTCTGAAGCCTGTAGGCTGCACACATAATCGTCCTGATTTCTCCCCTCTTAAATTAAAGGCACTCTTGCCCACCTGGAGATTAAAAACCTCCCACTGCCACTTGGAGGGGCCAAGCAAATGTGGAGACTTGGAGTCAGCCCCGGAGGTCTGGCAACCCCAGCAAAGTACAGGGCCCTAGCCACCAGTCGACTTGTTCAGGGTAGGGATTGGGGGGGAAGAATGGGTTTTGTTTGCATCCTAACCCACGCTTCCCAACCCAGTAGACAAACCAAAACACGGCTATCCTTTGCCATTCAAGCTTTCCCAAATTTTGAGATGCAGCCGACCAAAGTGTATGAAACTTTCGCATTATCTTATAAAGATCTTTTTAAATGTTGTGAGCCGCTTTGAATCCCAGCTTGGGAGAAAGGAGGGGATGATAGATATAGATAGATAGATAGATAGATAGATAGATAGATAGATACCGGTAGATAGATAGATAGATAGATAGATGATAGATAGATAGATAGATAGATAGATAGATAGATAGATAGATGATAGAGATAGATGATAGATAGTAAGTAGATTGGGGTAATCAACATTATACCCTCTAGCTGTTGCTAGACTACAACTCCCAGGGTGGCCAATTGTCAGGGATGATGGGAGATGTACTTCAGTGATGTCTGACTGGCACAACTTAGCCTCCTCCTGAACGGGTTGCCCCGAGAGGCCCAGAGTTTCTGCCTGTTCCCTGTTGTGCTTTGATGAGGGCTTCACACACCCAGCCAACCCCATCTGCCTCGGCCTAAGCTGCAGGCTTCAGTTTTGGGGTTCCTGTATCCAGCCCAGAGCTCGCAGCACCGATTTGCTGAATCAGCCGTGTGGCTTTTAGCAGATGAGGCACCAGCTCTGTATCCCCTTGGCCCTTATCGGATAGATAAAGGCCACCTCTTGTCTTGTTAAACTTTGCTAATACCACATGCCGAATTTTTATTGCCGCACTAGACTTCTTTGTTTGCCGAAGCCCCACCCAAGTGCCTGCACACACCTGCATAAGTCTATAATTTTTATTTGTGAATCATCCAGGCCCTTAGATCACGCCCGGGAGCTTTTAAGGAACCGAGAAACCTATTTAATCTACACTATTATTATTATTATTATTATTATTATTATTATTAATGCCCTGCTGCTGCTTATTATTATTATTGCTTCCTTATTATTATTATTGCCATTTCAGCCTCCAGTGCAAACCACAACCGAACCTTTTCCTAGCAACCCAGCCTGCTAGGTTTGCTGAAGTTCCAGCAGGTTTCAGGTCCCCTGAAAGGTGCAAATTGTGATTATGGCACTTGGACTAGGGTGCTGTGAGCCCCCAGGGCTGGCCTGAAGCCTCAAGGATTGCTTGACCTCCCACAGGTGGGGGGGCAGGGAGGGCAAGGAGGGCTTAAATCTCCAAGTGGGCAAGAATGCCATCAAATATTGTTATGAGTTTGCGGGGATTGGCGGTACATCAAGACCCTTCTAACCCCTGAATCCAGCAAGTGTTAAAATATTAGCCAGACTAGCTACCTGATGAGGTGATCGCCTGGGCGATGGGCCATTAAGGGGAAGTGGATCTGTGTGGGACAGCAAATGAGTGAGGCCTCACGTGGGTGGTAGTTAGAAAAAGACAAAGGCGAGAGTTGAGGTTTTCTGTGATATGAACTAGAAGCAAAGTAGCAACAAGGCAGAGCGAGAGCAATGTTTGATTTCTGCTCGAACCCAAGGCTGTGAGAAAAATCTGGGGTGCTGATGTTGATGTGATCCCCTTTATTACAAGCTCAGATTGCATATACGTGTAAATAAACCATATATCCTAAAGACACCACAGTCTCCCCTGTGCCTCATTCCAAAAGTAAACAAGAACCCTGCAATCTCGCACTGCTTAGAGACAGGGGGTAGCATGCAAACTATATATATATATATATATATATATATATATATATATAGACACACACGCGCACACACACATGCAGGTCCCGTTATCCACCCACTTGTTATGTGGAAATTCATTTATCCACACACAAATAATTATGCGCAAACTTTGTTGCACACACAGCTGGTTCACAAACCCGAACGGCTGCAGTTTGCAAGCTTCCTTCCTTGTTTATGCTTCGTTGGTCAACAACAGCCATTTTCAGGCAGAAACCGTGGAGAGAGGGAGAGAGTTTGGACAAATCAGGGCGCAAGTCAGGGCTTTTTTTCAGCCGCAACTCTCCGGAACTCAGATATGGCACCTTTCTCAGGTGGGCAGCATTGCCATTATAGAAGAACAAGTGAGGCGTTTATGGTAAGTCCCAGCACCTCTTTTTCTAGAAAAATAACACTGGAGCAGATATACTCTAACCTGCTCTTAAGCTCTGCATAAACAGCTCAGGATGAATGCTGAATAAATAGGTTGCCTGGATATGCTTTTACTTGCCCAGGCAATAAAACCATGGTCTTGACAGGCAGACAGTATTGTGGTCTTGCGAGATGTTGAACTCTGCCAAGAGTTCCCACTTGTGATCCACCTTAGTCTACGAAGCCGCACCCATGACCATCTTTGGTCCACCTCCAACTCGCCATATTTCATCCTGGTTGTGCCCCCTGATCCCGTCTGGTGGCAGGAGGGTGGGATATTTTGGACAGCCCAAGTTAGTAACCCCAAGCACCCTGGTAAACCTAAATCTTCCTCCCTTCATTTTAGATACATTCCGTCTTTCGTCCTGCCCTTATGATAAATAGAGAGCTTTGCTCATGATTTGTCAGATAGGTAATATATGAGTTTCTCCGACAACCCAGGGCTTGCCGTTTGAGCAGAGCGACTTTCTCATTCCCCGAAACAAGTTCCATCATCCCTTCACTTGAAGAATGCAAAGAAAAGTCAGCTTCGGTGCACTCCATCAATTAAACCATGACAGACACACGTTCCTCTCCCAAACAAAGAGAAGGCAAACGCTTTAAACAGGCAGAGTCCAAGTTCTAATTTTTACGTGTCTCTTAACACATGTGAATGGGAGGGGGCCCAGAAGAGAAAATCCATTTTCTTTCTTTTTCGACATTTTTCCCAGTTCCTGTGTTATATACATTGGTACCTTGGTTCTCAAACTTAATCCGTTCCAGAAGTCCATTCTTAAACCAAAACCATTCTTAAACCAAGGCATGCTTTCCCTAATGAGGCCTCCTGCCGCCAGAGCCCTTCCACCGTTCGGATTCCCTCCTTAGACCGAGGTAAAGTTCTCAAACCAAGACACTATTTCTGGTTTTGTGGAGTTTGTAAACCAAATCGTTCTTAAACCGGACTATTCTTAAACCGAGGTACCACTGTAGTGCAAAATGGTGCTATGGTACCACTTTAAACAGTCATGGCTTCCCCCAAAGAATTCTGGGAGCTGTAGTTTGTTGAGGGTGGCTGAGAGCTGTTCGGAGGCCCCTATTCCCCACACAGGGCTACAGTTCCCAGAGTGCTTTATTAATCAACGCCTTTCCCCCAAGGAACTCTGGGAACACCTATCTCTCAGCACTCTTGCTAAACTACAGCTCCCAGAATTCTCTGGGGGAAGTACATGACTGTTTAAAGTGGTATCAGAGTGCTTTCAATGCGTGGTATGGCCCTTGCTAGACATATTCCAGCCAGGCAAAAATTCTCAAAGAGGGTGATAAGCAGGAGCAATGAGGGGCATGTAGCCTGGGGAGAGGCCCCTGCTGACCTCCAGGCAGTGGCGCAGTCAGCGTGGCAGGTACAGCTCTCGTTCTCTGCGTCTTTCGCTCCTTCCTCGCAGGAGAGCATTTGCCACATGCTCCTCTGGAATCTCCTTCTCTGGCAAAAAATACGAGCGGAGAGGCCTCACAGACGAGATGGTGCCTGTGAGATAACGGTGGCCGCAGGAAGCGGAGATTTGAACCGGCCTCAGCAAAAGCAGCCCCTGCAAGACGTGGCTTAAGCACGCATGACTCATTCCTTCCGTGACATCCAGTCAGCTGTGATTTCTGCGGCAGAAGTACATTTCTCCAGCGTTTCCTGAGCGTGATTGAAGCACAGAAGAATCCAGACATGAAAACTCATTACCTGGAAGAAGAAGAAGAAGAAGAAGAAGAAGAAGAAGAAGAAGAAGAAGAAGAAGAAGAAGCTCTTTTCATCTGCTCTAAAACAAGCTAGAGAGCTGGTGTAATTTCCTGCATTAAAAGGGGTTGGACTAGATGACCCTTTTGGATCCCTCCTAAATCTACAATTCTGTGCTTCTGTGACGCAGTAGGATGGCTATTAAAGCCATAAGCAGAGAAGTCCCTGTTTCAACTCTTGCTTCGGCCACCAGGCTTTAGGCAAGCTGTTGGTCTTTCAGCCTCAGTCTCCCATCTGCAAAATGGGTGCAATAATACTGTTCAATAAGTACATGTGATGTGTTACGGAGTGGAGAACTGAAACATGAACAACTTAGGAACAGCACAACATGCAGCATAAGGAGTATCATTAAAAGACAGAAGAACAAATAATTGAATGCAACAAAGGTAGAAAGTTGTGGATGAAGCGCAAAAGGCCGCAAAGTTTAAATGGCGATATGCAGGGCATGCGGCAAGGTGGGACTCAGGCCACATAAAGCAGTGTTAGTATGGAGACCCTACAGTTGCAAAAGACTTGTTTGATGGGTAGACCACCTAAAACTAGATTTTTTAAGCATTATTATTATTATTATTATTATTATTATTATTAACCGCTGCTCTTTGGCTGGAAAGATTCCCAGATCAGCTTCCTTATGATCAATAGTGCATAAAAAAGCCCCTGCCTGCAATGGTTACAAACTAGAAGACATAGCACAAGAAGAAAAAGGGATGAGGAGGGAAGAGGAAAAAATAAGCAAACTCAAAACTGTGTTCCTCGTGTTACAGAAGGCATGGTCAGGCATTCACCTGAACATGTGAACCCTGTATCCATGGAAAGGAGGCCAGAGTGCCCCAGGTTATGCCTGTCCTGACCCCAAAGTCCCTGTGCTCATTGCCCCATGATACGCGGGCAGCATATACTAGCATGCAAGTAGCAAGGTTCATGTGACTGGGGGCCTTGGCATTATCAACATCCCCTGATAGTTTGGAGGGTTCTATGCACGTCTGAGGGACGCGGGTGGCGCTGTGGGTTAAACCACAGAGCCTAGGACTTGCCGATCAGAAGGTCGGCGATTCAAATCCCCACAACGGGGTGAGCTCCCATTGCTCGGTCCCTGCTCCTGCCAACCAAAAGCACGGCAAAGTGCAAGTAGATAAATAGGTACCACTCCAGTGGGAAGGTAAACGGCATTTCCGTGTGCAGCTCTGGTTCGCCAGAAGCGGCTTAGTCATGCTGGCCACACGACCCGGAAGCTGTACGCCTGCTCCCTCGGCCAATAAAGAGAGATGAGCACCGCAACCCCAGAGTCGGTCACGACTGGACCTAATGGTCAGGGGTCCCTTTACCTTTACCTTATGCATGTTTGAGCAAAAGCTCATTACTTCACAGAACTGATGGATGGAACGGTCCGGCTTCCCACTTTCCCCTCTGCTGTATCATGATAGAATGGCTGCTTCCAGGTGACCAATGAGGGAGAGAGAAGTGCGATGGAGTTGTTCTCCCTGTGAAGCCAATGGAAAGGGCCAGACTTCCCTTCTCTCCCTCTGTGGCAGTTTGATGGAATAACTGGCTATGAAGTCAGCACAGTGCCTTCAGGTGCGCAAGGTCACTCAGGGAGTCCTGGGTTCAAATCCTTGCCCGGTCACTAGTGAACTAAAGCAAATCACCATCTCTCAGATTACAAGCTGCTCCATGGAGGCAGAAGTTTTGTTTTTATAAACAATATAGACCGTGAAACCAGGGGTTGTGAATGGATTGCGAATGGGATAATTCAGAACTGGTAACAATGCAATTTTTCCTGATCCAGGAAATAAAATGCATCTTCTGTCAGTTAAGCAGTTCTGGAACCTGAAAATCCAGTAAACGTCAGATTCTGCCCAATCCAAGGATGGTGTCTTCCTGTGCTTCTGAGTCACAAGATTCTATCCAGGCACTGCCTTGAATAAAGGTCAATCCTGTTCCAGCTCTGCGTCCCGCCCCCTCAGCCCCACTTGGGCAGGGACAGCATTTCTGCATAGAATCACAGAGTTGATTGGAAGGGACCCAGGGGTCATCTAGTCCAACCCCCTGCAATGCAGGAATCTCAGCTAAAGCATCCATGACAGATGGCCACCCAACCTCTGCTTGAAGCTTCTTTTGAAGGAGAATCCGCCACTTCCCGAGGGTGACCATTCCACTGTCAAACAGCTCTTCCTGCCAGAAAGTTCTTCCTGGTGTTTAATCAGAACCTCCTTTATTGTGACTTGAAGCCATGGGTTCGAGTTCTGCTCTCCTGCAATCTAGGGCTCGTCAGTACAGTGGACCCTCGGGTAACGTAATCTTCGGGTTGTGAACGCAGAACCCCCGAAAGTGTATACTTCTGGGTTTTGCCATGCACACATGTGCAGAAGCGCTCTGCGCACTACACGCATACGCAGAAGCACTCAATCACGCCTCCGGTTAAAAAGTTTTCGGGATGCAGCCAGGCCTCCGGAACGGATCTCATTTGTAACCGGAGGTATCACTGTACAGTGGAACCTCAGGTTAAGTACTTAATTCGTTTCGGAGGTCCGTACTTAACCTGAAACTGTTCTTAACCTGAAGCACCACTTTAACTAATGGGGCCTCCTGCTGCTGCCGCGCCGCCAGAGTGTGATTTCTGTTCTCATCCTGAAGCAAAGTTCTTAACCCGAGGTACTATTTCTGGGTTAGCGGAGTCTGTAGCCTGAAGCGTATATAACCTGAAGCGTATGTAACCCGAGGTACCACCGTACGTACTAGTCCCAGTGATATAGTGGTCCCAGATCACAGAAGCGGGGGGAGATGGAAGATCCACTACTCCTGTATATCTCCACAGGGCCTCAGTCTCTAGCATCCTAGAACTGCCCAATCAGCATGAAAGGGGAGCTTTCTAGAGACTGAGAAGTCTTGCCACCCTTTGTGCTGATTGGAGCCAATCAGAATGAAAGGAGGGAAATCAGCCAATGAGGATTTGTTTGGTTGGTTGGCTCTTCAGTTTCTCTGGGATTTTAGTGCTGAAATAGAGCAGAAATGGCAAATGACTTTTCTGCAGATTGTCGTTTGTTCTGATTCAGCAGTGAAACATGGGTTTTTCCAGGGAAAGTGCTGGGACCAAAAAAACAATTTAAAAACCAATGCTCGGACATGGAGATGTAAAGCGTGGACCACAAAAGGAAATCTGGATGAACCCTAAAAGCGTTGCAGCCAACTTGTTGTTTATTACAGTTTTTCATTATTTTTTGTGTGCGTTATTATTCTTTATTGAGTTTTACATTAATTAATTATATACATTTTCCATTCCTTCCTCAAAATATGTTAACTTATATACAAATGTAAACTAACGTAAATCAATACTTCTTCGCATGTGACTCCCCTCCACCTTATTGTGGCTCCTTACTTCTTCCTTATCTTTTTAACTGTGTTGTTTTTCCTTATTTCACTTCTCTTCCATAGTATACGTTACCTATCTGTTATTTACTTTGCAAACTTTAATCAAAACACATCAAAGATGTTGTCTGAGAACAATGCTTTTTCCCAGGTACTCTTTAAAGCATTCCCACTCCTTTTTAAACCTTTGGTTTGGTTGATTTCTAATTACTTCTGTCATTTTTTTGCTAATTCCAGATATTCACACAATTTGATTAGCCAGTTCATTATTTTAACCTTTAAAGCCCTATAGGGAGTTGCGGGACCTGACATATTTCCGCAGGGCCTGCAAGACAGAGCTGTTCCACCAGGCCTTTGGCCAAGGCACAGCCTGACCCCCTCCTTTGGTAATCCTCACAGAACTCTAGCCCAATGGTTGCCATTAATTTGATTTTGAACTGATTTTAAAATGAATTGATTTTAGAATGTTGTGTTACTTTTATTGTTGTTAGCCACTCTGAGCCCGGCTTTGACTGGGAAGGGCAGGATATAAATAAAAAATTATTATTATTATTATTATTATTATTATTATTATTATTATTATTAATAATTGCCGAAACATCAAGCAGCAATCAAATGAAGGGTGGGGTGATTACAACTGTGAAACGGGAACTTGAGGATTGGGGGAACGTGGGTTTCTATTTATTTAATTAATTGTTCTGCTAAAGCCTTTTCTGATTTCGGACCAGGGCACATGAAGTATTTTCCATCTCTATGTGAACTTCTTTGTGTTCCTTCAGCAGAATGCCCCCCGCTGCTGCCCGCGCCGTCTGACGTGAGATGGGTGGCTCTCAGAGAAGGGGTCATCCAGGCAGAGGAGCCCCAGTTGCGGAAAATTCTCCTTGGAGTTGCATCCAGCTGGTGAGAGGAAACAGAGGAACATTCTGGAATCCATTCCAAAGTTTGAATTTTCATGAAGGGTTTGTTGGTCTCTTGTTGACCCATTACCCCCCAAAACCTGGCAATGCATTACACACACATGCATACACAATCCAAAAAGAGGACACGGTGCTGCACAAAATGTGCATGTTCTAATTGATGTGTACCTTTAGAAATAATTACAGTAATTAAATAGAAATGCAATATATCTGACCACTCTGGGAAAGACTGTGACCAGGGGAGCTATAAGCCTTCTAGGTCTGCTGTGCAGGTGCTCATTGATGAGGTACAACTTCAAGGCCCCTTCTAAGAGTTATTTACAGTGGTACCTCGAATTACATACGCTTCAGGTTACATACGCTTCAGGTTACAGACTCCGCTAACCCAGAAATATTACCTCGGGTTAAGAACTTTGCTTCAGGATGAGAACAGAAATCGTGCGGTAGCAGCGGGAGGCCCCATTAGCTAAAGTGGTGCTTCAGGTTAAGAACAGTTTAAGTTTAAGAACGGACCTCCGGAGCAAATTAAGTACGTAACCAGAGGTACCACTGTATGTTCAAACTAGACTTGGAATGAACAGTCCTTAAAACAGAGGACACCTTCAAATAAAGAACTGTCTTTTGTAAAGACATGTGGCCACCCTCAATAGAAGTTTCTGGCTGGAGTTAGGGGTAGGTGGCAGCCTTGGGGTTTAGGAGGTTGCATAAATCTCTCCCTCTCAGAATAGGATGCAGGTTTTGCTACCTGTTTGTGAAGTATGTTTGCCTCCATTATTGTCAGGGACTGGACTGAGGAGGAATGGTGGGGACAGCCGCCTCCTCCTTCTGAACCTTTCCGAGAAGCGGAGGACAGTATAGACTTAGAACACCGGTTTGCAGAAGGTCATAGTTCAGAGGCTGCAGAGAGGAGAAGCTGGGAAATATTGGGAGACGAGCAGCAGGAAGAAGCAGCAGCACCGGAGAGAGACAGCTGACAGACTCAGTGTCTTTGGAAAGCATTCTTGTCCCTCCCTCTCCCAGGACCCGGCAGGCATTGAGAGTAGGAGAACAGAAAGTGCAGAGGCAGAAAGCACAGATCAGCTGGCGCAGGGGTGATGCAGAATAGGAGGGACTGAGGGGGTGGGACTTTACTCAGAGCAACGCCATTATCTAAGAGAGACAGTGTTTCTATGTACTCTCTCAGTGAATGTTGAATAAAAGAATTGGTGAGAACTCTTCTTGTTATCTGCTTCTTGGCTGCCACCGTGGGAAGGATCAGAATCCCTGAAGCCTGTCAATATCTTATTTATTTATTTATTTATTGCATTTAGAATCATAGAATCGTAGAGTTGGAAGGGACCCTGACAATCATCTAGTCCAACCCCCTGTAATGCTGGAATATGCCGTTGTCCCATAAAGGAATCGAACCTGCAACCTTGGCATTATCAGCATCGCACTCTAACCAACTGAGCTATCCAGGCTGTCCCTGGGTGTTTATATCCTACCTTTTTCTCCAAGGAGCTCAAGGCCAATGTCCATGGTTCTCCCCATCCTCATTTAATCTAAGGTTACCAGATGTCCCTGTTTCCCGGGGACAGTCCCCAGTGTTACAAATCAGTCCCCTGACAAAATCCTATCATTCCAACTCATTTCAATGAAGTGTCCCCGGATTCATTGAAAAAAATCTGGTGACCTTAATTTAACCCCCACAACAACCCTGTGAGGTAGGAATGCTTGGATGCTCTGTCATCTAATGCAGGCACAGGCAAACTCAGCCCTCCAGGTGTTTTGAGACTACAATTCCCATCATCCCTGACCACTGGTCCTATTAGCTAGGGATGATGGGAGTTGTAGTCCAAAACATCTGGAGGGCCAAGGTTGCCTATGCCTGATCTAATGTCACTGCCCTTGGAATATCTCACTGAGCCAAAGCAGGAAACATTTAACTATAGATATCCTTAAATGAAAATCCTTTTGAGGGTGGGTGCAATGTGGACTACATGGGGGTTTATTTGCATATATTGATTTTGTTAAGCTCGCTGTACCTGTTAACATGTTGCCAACTTTCTAGCTGGTGCCTTGCACACACAGACAGACAGACAGACAGTCATCGGCTGCACTATTTCAAAAGCAGTGTAACCTCAGCTCAGCTTACCACTGCAAAAAAAGGAAAAGAAACTCTGAGCAAACTGTGGCTGGCCCAAATATGGAACTTAGCTCTGGTGGACAAATCAACTCATAAAACCAACGAAAAGTCAAGACACCTTTCAGAAGAGTTGGTCTGATTTTATTTCATATGTTGCAACAACAGAACACGGGTTAAGGATTCCTGCAACACATTTATGTAATGCTTGATATGGGACGGACCCAATGCTATTTTTATAGGATTGCCGTACAGCCAGAATTTCCAGGACACAGCCAGGATTCAGCTGCTGCAAACAGTATCTGAGTGGAATGCCAGGGAAAATCCGGATGGATGGCAACCCATGTTGGAAGTTGGCCAACAACTTTGGGCAAAACTTTAAAAAGCTCAACAACATGTGTTTTTACTATTTTTTGTTGGGACCCTCCCAGAGTGGCTGGGGCCTATAAATAATAAAAATAATAAAGTATTATTATTATTATTATTATTATTATTATTATTATTATTATTATTTCTTTTTGCTGTAGATTCTTTTATAACTGTTGGGCAGGGGGTCACTTCCTTTTTCCCCCTTCTCTCATTCTATACTACCTGTAAAAGATAAACAAGCAGTTAAAAAAATTTAATGCAGTGCAAATTACCCCTTACTCTGCAGAAAAAGTCCATCCTCGCACTCCCGCAGCTGGCTTGCTTTAGCCAAAACAACATGAAAGGTGCTAGCAAGATGCAATTGGAGCCTTTAATAATCTCAGTGGCTAATGAGGAGCTCAACAGAAGGGACTTGCCGAAGTAGACGTTACCTTCTTCAGGGGCAAGTTTTAGAAAACGACGAGACCAAACTGGCAGGCCCAAGGAAGGGAGTCCTCGCGGATCCCTAGGCGGTTGAAGAGTGGAGACAGATTGTCTGTCCTTCAGCAATTAAGTTGTCTTCTGTGATAACCTGGGAAAATGCTATTATCGGGCACATTTGCCAACATTTGTAGATCCAAAGAAAATAGATTTTGGCTGCTCTCTCGCAACCCATCCTTCAAGCAAAGCCAGGTAGTTGAATAACAGCATCCATCAATTTTTAAAAGGGCATTTTATTCCAAGAAAAAAAAATCCCCTACTTTTTTTTGTAAAGCATTATATTACAACTCCACCATCATTATTTTTCTTTTTGCGGATGCTTTATGTCTTTGTGCTTTCCATATTGCCCTGGGTGCATCAGAAAGTTGGGAGGGGATTTTGCAAATGTTACGCGTAAATCAAATAATGGACTGGTTCAGTACGTGGCAGCTTCCTTGGAAAGAAGGCATTGCCCCATGGGAGAAAACATGTGCTCTGCATGCAGAATGCCATCCTTGGCACCTCTGGGCACCTGTTTGAACTGCCCTGTCTAAGACCCTGGAGAGCCAGTGCTAGTCAGTCCAGACAATGCTGTGCTCGATGGGCCGGTGGTCTGACAGTAAAAAGCAGCTTTCTACATTCCTATTTAATCTAGCCTTTCTTCCAAACCCCCCAGATGTTGGACTTCAGCTCCCATCAAGCCCCAACCACTATGGGCAGCGATAATGAGGGTTATAGTCCAGCCACATCTGAAGGAACAGATGTTCCCTAGCCCTGAAATAAATATTATTCCCATTCCCCCCCCCCCCAAAAAAGTGTACTTGTTGCAGGAAGGAGAGAGGAAAACCCTATAACCTTATTTGTAAGACATAAAAAATGTGGTCATCCCTTTTGTTTGCAAAGGTGGTGACTGGTTTTGCAAAGGCGGCAATTACGAGTGTTAAGAATTTTGCAAATAAATAAATAAATTTAAAATAAAATAAATGCTCATATGCATTCAGCGCAGATCCCTTTAATTCCGTATTTTCTTGGTTGGCTTTCTTTTAAGCAAGCAGGTAGGGATTAACGCAGGGACTGTGAATACTTGGGGCAATAGAGAGGCCCTCCAGAAATTGCTGGACTCCTAGCTGCCATCGTCCCTGACCATTGGTCATGCTGTCTGGAGAAACGCAGCTTTCCCTATTCCTGTTTGGGAGCCCAGTTCTTCTTGTTAATAAAGGCATCCCCAGCTTTCCCAATAAGCATGCAGGAAAGTTAAACCGCCAATTGTTGCTGAAAGCCAGAGATCAAATTGATGGGAGATTTCAAAACATTTTCCCATCGTCTCCATTCAAGATAGCAGGGGCGGGGAGGGAGCGAGTGGGGGAGGGCGGCTCCAATATATCTTGCAGGGGAAAAGGAAAACTGGTTTTCCTACCTTCCAGGGATGTTGGGAGACAGTCTGGTTACAAAGTACATCGTGATCTTGGGATGCCAACTCTGTTGAAATGCAGATTGCTATTATTAAGTCGGGAGGAGCAAACCCATTTAGATAAAAGTAAGATTCTGATCATAATAAACAGCAATTAAAAGCAATAATTAATGTCTGCAGTGCTTTCACCATCTATTATCAGGTACGAAAAGAGCTGTGCATTTGCTACGAGGTGTGTGCTTTTTTTTTTTTTTATAAGTTCAATGAAATTATTTCACACTATCTGGGAGCCAGATTGTTCAATCTGTGTGGGTCAGGGAGCACAGGAATCCATGCGATTTCATGTGGGTGGCAAGGAGGAAGAATGGGGGTGGCAGAGAGAGGGGGGTGGTTGAAAGAAAATAGGAGTAGTCAGAGAAAAGAGGTGGCCACACCAACTTTGGGCTTTGCTCGCTTTAGGGCTCCTGCCCCACACAGTCTGAGTAAAGAACATAAGAAGAGCCTGCTGGATCAGGCCAAGGCCTCGTCTAGTTCAACATCCCGTTCTCACAGTGGCCAGATGCCTGCGGGAAACCAGCAAGCAGGATTCAAACACAAGACCCCTCTCCCCTCCTGTGGCTTCAAGCAACTCAGATTCAGAAGCATTGCTGCCTCCAACTGCGGAGGCAGAGCACAGCCATCCTGGCTAGTAAGCCACCGAAAGCCTTGTCTTCCATGAATCTGCCCAATCCTCTTTAAAAAACTTCCAAGTCGGTGGCCATCTCTGCCTCCTGTGGCAGTGAGTTCCATGGTTTATGCTGCATGAACAAGTCCCTTCTTCCCATACCTACAATCCCCCTCCCAGAGCTACAGTCCCCACAGATCCTTGTGAAGAGGGGTTGACTGGTAAACTACTTCAGGAATTATAGTTCTGGGAGCAGGGTGTTGTTGTTGTTTAGTCATTTAGTCATGTCCGACTCTTCGTGACCCCATGGACCAGAGCACGCCAGGCACTCCTGTCTTCCACTGCCTCCCACAGTTTGGTCAAACTCATGCTGGTAGCTTCGAGAACACTGTCCAACCATCTTGTCCTCTGTTGTCCCCTTCTCCTTGTGCCCTCCATCTTTCCCAACATCAGGGTCTTTTCCAGGGAGTCTTCTCTTCTCATGAGGGGTCCAAAGTATTGGAGCCTCAGCTCCTTCCAGTGAGCACTCAGGGCAGGATAGGGAGCTCCTAACAATTCTCAGCACCTTGACTACAGTCATACCTCATGTTATATTTGCTTCATGTTACGTTCTTTCAGGTTATATCTCGCGGTGACCTGGAAGTACCGGAAAGAGATACTTCCGGGTCTCGCTGCTCACGCATGTGCAGAAGCGTTAAATCACACCGCGCACCCGTGCAGATACGGCGCTTCAGGCTGCGCTCTTTTCATGTTGTGAACAGGCCTCCAGAACGGATCCCATTTGCAACCAGAGGTACCACTGTACAGATCCCAGAATGAGATGGATTGTATCTGTGTAAAACTCAGCGCACACAAATCTGTGTTTTCTTTTGTCACGAGTGTTAAGTGGGCATCAAAATGTCTCCTGTGTCAAAGAGTTCCGTGGCTTAACTTTACGCTGCACGAAGAAGTCTCTTCTTTGAGCTGTTCCAGCATTCAGCTTCGTTGGAAGAGAAGGCAGATGGAAAGAACAGAGAGAAAAGAAAATGGGAAGACCAATGAAAACGTGGGGGGGTGCGTGCTGATGGAAACAAAGCCCAAAATGGGGAAGTAAGGGGAGGCAACAGCATGCTCCTGGGAACCCCAAGAAAACCAATGAGGCCACCATCTCTCTGAAGCTCAACTGTTCTGGTCCCTGCATTGATGGGCCGCCATCTGAAGACCACACCTGTCCTGCATTGGGTTAGTGACATGGCTTCCTCTGAGCCCTCTGACCAGAAGGCACCGTCCGCTCGATGAAGCCCTCTGCCCCACTGTCCCCAGACACACCTGGACCTGATGAGGTGGGAGACCCAGGGGCTGCCATCTTCTCAGCCTTTGGAGGATGGTGGGGGTTCGGGGACTCAGCCTCCTGTAGCTGAAAGAGTTCAGACGCAATAGACAGTCTTTACAGAATTCCTTCAAACCATAACAAGTACAAAATGAATTCTTTAGCCTCAAAGTCTCTGAAAATCTTTAAATGAAGCGAGGTACCAGACTTTGTACGATGAAAGAAAAGCTGTGAAGCTTTGTGCATTCGGCAAATAGGATGTCCAACACTGAACAGTGATTCCGGATATTGACTACTGTTTCGTAGAATTCTTTGTCAGCGTGGTGGGAGGATATAGGATTGCTTCATAAACTGAAAATAAAATTTTACAGACGATGACCTGCATGCACATATCACTTTACAAAAATTATAATACACGCTGATGAATGAATTCTATAAAGATTGTCTGTTGCGTATGTACCGGTACATGGTCATCGTGTTGCCTAGACATTGCTGACGTTCTCTTTGCAACACAGAGGTTTGTTTGGTTACTGAAAGAGTTCAGAGGCAGAGACACACCTAGGGATGTCTCCCAGGGAGAAGTAAGGAGGCGAGAGGCACCCAACCGTGGGCATCTTACAAAGTCACTATCCATCTCTAGCGTGCGGAAATGGAACCAGCCTTTCTGCTCCTGGAATATGGAATGGTGTTTGGGGAAAGAGCTACCGTATTTTTTGCTCTATAAGACGTACTTTTCCCCTCCTAAAAAGTAAGGGGAAATGTGTGTGCGTCTTATGGAGCGAATGCAGGCTGCGCAGCTATCCCAGAAGCCAGAACAGCAAGAGGGATCGCTGTGCAGTGCTCCCTCTCGCTGTTCTAGCTTCTGGCTTAGCCGCATGAAGCCTCCTCAGGGCAGTGGGAGCCTTCATCCCGCTGCCCTGAAGAGGCTTCGCGTGGCTTTTGGGATAGCTGTGCAATGGCTCTTGCTGGCTTTTCTGGGAGGTGGGGGAAAGGACACAGGGCAGCCCCTCAGTCCCTTCCCCCACCTCCCAGAAAAGCCCCCAATAGCCACACTCCCTGTAAAGAGCCGCGCGGAGTGTGTGTGTGGCTCTTGGGGGCTTTTCCCTGAGTAGGGAGAAGGGCAGCCAATCAGTAAAGCCTGCAAGCGCCGCACATGCTCCATGCGGCTCGTGAAAGGGAGCGATGAGCAGAGCCTGGGATGCATACAGGCTCTGCTCAGCGCTCCTTTGAAGAATATTTTCCTTCTTGCATTCCCCCTCTAAAAACTAAGTGCGTCTTATGGAGTGAAAAATACGGTACCTGCTCAATTTTGGGAGGCCATGTAAGGACAGAGGACACCTGTCCCCCTACAAAAGAGGGCAGCAAGACTTCACACACCTGCTACCCCAGACTGGCTCCCTGGTGTGTACAGCCTGTGGGTCTGTAATGTGCAGTTCAGCTGCTCCGAAGTAATCCTTCCCCCGGAGGCATCTCCCAGGAGTCTGTGTCAGCCATGACCCTGTCCTACCACACCCCTCTCCTCCTCCTCCTCCTCTTCCTCCTAATTGTGGTGGTGAATCACTTTCTTCAACGTCGCTTCCTTTTCCCTTCTTCGAGTCAAGGCCTGGGTGGCAAGATCCTTTAACACAGCTGTCTGTTTATGCTAGTAAAACAGAATGCATTTTTTGTTTATGGAAAAGGTCTATTTTTGGGTCGGCTCTCCCTCCCTCCCTCCCTCCCTCCCTCTCTCCCCCTGACCCCTTAACTGACACCAGTGGAGAATTGCTCTTTACATTAAAGACGGGGGGGGGCAGGGGAACACACCTAACAACATTTACAAGCGGAAGATGAAAAGCTTAGCGATGGAAAGGAATTCCTGTAATATTCACTCCGTTTGCAGAACACTGAGGATTCGGAAAGCCAGTTCACTCCCTGCAATGCAGGAATCTCAGCAAAAACATCCGTGACAGAAGGCCATCCCACCTCTGCTTAAAATTTTGTTATATGTTTGTTGTTTAAGAACATAAGAAAAGCCTGGTGGATCAGGCCACCTGGGAGGGCGGGGCCTGGACTGACTCCAGCTACAAAAGCTGAGGCTGCTGAGCAAGACTCTTGGGCGGGGGTATTGTTTAGGGGGCTTTGTTGTTGCTGTTATTGATGTTCATTTTTTGTATCGTGGTTTTGGGTCTCGTCACGATTCACATGGAAACTGTTCAGTTTACGTTCAGTCAGTTTATGACTGCTTTTGTTATGTTTGTAATAATGTACTTTTTCCATGTTGCAAGTTGCCTTGAGCATGGTTTCGGCTATGGAAAGGCGGCATGCAAATAAAATTATGTACATAGCTCAGTTGGTTAAGAGTGTGGTGCTGATAATGCCAAGGTTGCAGGTTCGATCCCCGTATGGAGCAATTGGATATTCCTGCATTGGAGGGGTTGGACTAGATGATTCTCTGGGTCCCTTAAAACTCTATGATTCTTGGAATTTTATGGATACAGTGGTACCTCAGGTTAAGTACTTAATTCGTTCTGGAGGTCCGTACTTAACCTGGAATTGTTCTTAACCTGAAGCACCACTTTAGCTAATGGGGCCTCCTGCTGCCGCCGCGCTGCCGGAGCACAATTTCTGTTCTCATCCTGAAGCGAAGTTCTTAATGCGAGGTAATATTTCTGGGTTAGCGGAGTCTGTAACCTGAAGCGTATGTAACCTGAAGCATATGTAATTCGAGGTACCACTGTATATGTATGTATGTGCCAGTCCCAGTGATATAGTGGTCCCAGATCACAGGAGCGGGGGGAGATGGAAGATCCACTGCTACTGTATATCTCCACAGGGCCTCAGTCTCTAGCATCCTAGAACTGCCCAATCAACATGAAAGGGGAGCTTTCTAGACACTGAGAAGTCTTGCCACCCTTTGTGCTGATTGGAGCCAATCCGAATGAAAGGAGGGAAATCAGCCAATGAGGATTGGCTCCTAGGGCCACTCTGGAGAAAGGAACGCCGGAAGAACACCAAGCAGTTGTTCTGTTTGCTCCCAAAGCTGAGCATTTAGGAACATCGAAAACATAAGGCGCTTCCATTTCAGGAGAATGCTTTGTGATTCCTGTTCTACAGAAAGGAACTTCAGGGAAAACACAACTTAGGTTGCTCTGAATGAAGCACTCCAAATCATTTGCCCATGTAGGTGCACAGACAACAGTGGCGCTGGCAGAAAGGCACCACACGGAGATCTGCATCGATCGTTGCAAAATTTTATATAATTACAAGGTTATTGCATAAACTTGGAAAGTTTCATAACCTTAGAAGGGGTGTGGCTGTGAATGGGTGTGACTGTGACTATCATGAAAGGGCCCTGCACTTCTGAATTTTGCACTACACTATTGACCAGTGCCAATGGGCACCAGGCTCCACTGACCAGCTTCTGATCTGAACAGAGGCACTGTCCGAATCACTCTCTGGCTCGGGAGCAATCTTCTTGTTTCCTAACAACCAGAAGATCTCTCCTGAGTTAATATTGTCATAGATCTAGGGTACCAGAGTCCATTAGTGAATGGTAGAAATTAATAAACCATAGTATTTAGATAATATTTCAGATATGAAGCTGCAGAACCATGCCAGACAAGAAATTCCTGGGTTAGCGCATGCAAACCAATCTGGTTCAGCTAACCAAGCCATTAAGATTGTTATCTTGATTTCTTATTCTTCCGGTAAGTTTCGCCATTTCTGCATATTCCATAAGTTTTTGTATCCATTCTTCCTTTGCTGGGACTTCTGCTTCTTTCCACTTTGGGGCAAGTAGCATTCTTGCTGCTGTAGTAGCATACATAAATACATTTCTATACAATTTAGGTAGTTCTGTCCCTATACAGTGGTACCTCGGGTTACATACACTTCAGGTTACAGACACTTCAGGTTACAGACTCTGCTAACCCAGAAATAGTACCTCAGGTTAAAAACTTTGCTTCAGGATGAGAACAGAAATTGTGCAGCAGCGGGAGGCCCCATTAGCTAAAGTGGTACCTCAGGTTAAGAACAGTTTCAGGTTAAGAACGGACCTCCGGAACAAATTAAGTACGTAACCAGAGGTACCACTGTAATTCCCAAAAGAAAAGCTTCTGGGTTTTTTAAAATAAAAGTTATCTTGAACATTATTTTGATATACAATGAATTGAAAAGGATGTTCTTGGGGCATAAAGTTCTGCACCCCGTCCATTGAAGACACCGAGCGTAAATGTGTGTATAATAAACCACGTTTCTTAAAGGCACTCTGCTCCACTTTGCCTTGAGTTTCCCAACGCAAACACAACCCTGGAACCCCCTGGGATCTTGCTTCCACTCGGCAGAGACTGGAGGTGCTGCGTAACCTTCATAACAATACGATCCTCTGCCCGCTAAGTTCCTTGTGTCTCCAAATTGCTGCCTGCCTGTGCGGGTCGAGGATCACAAATTAAGCAAGTGAGGTGGAGGGGAGGAAGGGAGATAAAGTCCTGATCTGTGTAATACTTGCTTAGGTAACAAATCTTTGAACCTCCATTTTTCGCTCTGGTTGTTTATCCTGGTATCCCTGCATTCTCCTTTTGCAAATAAAAGATTCTGCGCAGTGTGTCTCAGGCCTGACCAGCCTTGGTATACACAGCAAGGCTGTTGTAGGGAGTTCACAAACCGGTTCCACCCTAGGAAGGAAGCCCCAGGTCCCCTGAAAGAGAGGCTTTTAATCACAGCGGCAGGGGAGTAAGGTGAACAGGGTGTGTAGACCATTTTATTGCATTGCACCGGAGGCCCTTTTTTTTCTTTAATTTTTCTTTTCATTCATTACACTAGAGGGAATTCTATTTCAATTTTTCTTTCTTCATTCCTATCATTTGCTATATCTTCAACCCCCCATCCATCGGAAGGTTGGCCACATCTGAATTTGGCCCTAAATAAAATTGCTTAGTTTGAAATAAATAATAACAGATACAAAAAGGAAAAGATGATGACTTCTGGCAAATGCTTCATTCAGGGTGAAAAATATGCAGTGCTTTTTTTTTTCTCTAGGAAAAATAGGTGTCGATACTCACCATGAAATTATTATAATAAGTGCCACACTTTTTAACAACAAAAAAAGAGGTGCCGGTCCTGCGTACCCTGAAAAAAAAAGCACTGATAATATGGAGACTCAAAGACTATGTGTTTATAGAACTATAAAAACAAGCTTATACAGTGGTACCTTGGGTTACAGATGTTTCAGGTTACAGACACTTCAGGTTACAGACTCCGCTAACCCAGAAATAGTACCTTGGGTTAAGAACTTTGCTTCAGGATGAGAACAGAAATCGCGCAGCGGCAGCAGGAGGCCCCATTAGCTAAAGTGGTGCTTCAGGTTAAGAACAGTTTCAGGTTAAGAACAGACCTCCAGAACGAATTAAGTTCTTAACCTGAGGTACCACTGTACATCTTTCTAGTTACCTGACTGTGGGATCCTGCTGGCCCCTTCAAATTATCAAACTGTCAACTGTCAATGGTCAGTTCTTGTTGGGGTTTTTATGGTGTAGTCCTGTGAGTTCGGGTTTTGTTTTCCTATGAGTGAGCCATTGTCACTGACAATGTTGAATAAACGTAATTGAGGAACTTATACTGCCTTGGGCTTCGGACTTTTTCTGAACATTTAACACTGGAGTTAGATCCCAGTTGTGGAGCACTTGCTTTGCATCCAGAAGGTCTCAGGTTCAATCCTGGCATCTCCAGGTATGGCTGAGAAAGTCTTGTGCTTAAAAGGGTCTGGAAATGAAGCCTGGTGAGGCATGATTAGAAAGCTGGGTATGCTTAGCCTAGAAAAAAGAGGAGATACGATAGCCACCTTCAAATCTCTGAAGGGCTGTTGCATGGAAGATGGAGCAAGCTTGTTTCCTCCTGCCCTGGAGGGTAGGACCCAAACCAATGGGTTCAAGTTACCATAAAGGAGATTCCAGCTGTTGTTGTTTAGTCGTGTCCGACTCTTCGTGACCCCATGGACCACAGCATGCCAGGCACTCCTGTCTTCCACTGTTTGGTCAAACTCAAGTTTGTAGCTTCGAGAACACTGTCCAACCATCTTGTCCTCTGTTGTCCCCTTCTCCTTGTGCCCTCCATCTTTCCCAACATCAGGGTCTTTTCCAGGGAGTCTTCTCTTCTCATAAGGTGGCCAAAGTATTGGAGCCTCAGCTTCACAATCTGTCCTTCCAGTGAGCACTCAGGGCTGATTTCCTTAAGAATGGAGAAGTTTGATCCTCTTGCAGTCCATGGGACTCTCAAGAGTCTCCTCCAGCACCATAATTCAAAAGCATCAGTTCTTCGGCGATCTTTATGGTCCAGCTCTCACTTCCATACATCACTACTGGGGAAACCATAAGAGCTGTTTGGCAGTGGAACGGTCTCCCTCTGAAGGTGGTGGACTCTCCTTCCTTGGAGGTTTTTAAGCAGAGGTTGGAGGGCGATCAGTCATGGATGCTTTAGCTGAGATTCCTGAACTGCAGGGGGTTGAACTACATGACCCCTGGGGTCTCTTCCAGCTCTACAGTTCTATGCTTCTATGAAACACTAGAGAGTCCCTGCCAGTCAGTGTTGGCAACACCAAGCTAAAGCACCCAGTGGTCTGACCAAATTATAAACTACTTCTATGTTCCTAAACATCCCTCTCCAACAAGCCCCCTTGGAGAACTAAGAAGCGCCGTGGTAGAGGACGCACGTAGGCAGCGTGGAAGCTTGCCGGTCACTGTGCCAAAGGAGTTGGTGTTAATCCCTTTGCTATGATCAAAATGCCTATTGTTCATAATGAGAAAATAAAGACTCTGTCCTGTTATTGAACTCTGGCTATCTAAAACGTGGGCTCCCGAAAGAATGTTAACATTGATTTATACGATACAATTGAGGGAGTGAAAACCTGGTCCGGATGATTTGTGCAAGAGCTTACGAGATGCCGTTGGAGAAATTGCTTTGAGGATGCCAAGACAGATTTATGGCTAGTTTAAAAAAGAAGAAAAAAAGGGGGGGAAAGTTTGTTGTATTTTGAAAATGCATGCTCTGAATTTATTTGCGTATACGCTTTTATTTTTAAATTTGCATTCACCTTGACTTCAGAACTTTGTTGTTGTTTAGTCCTTTAGACGTGTCCGACTCTTCGTGACCCCATGGACCAGAGCGTGCCAGGCACTCCTGTCTTCCACTGCATCCCACAGTTTGGTCAAACTCATGCTGGTAGCTTCGAGAACACTGTCCAGTGTTATATATATATATATATATATATATATATATATATATATATACACACACACACACACACACACACAGTAATATATATATATATATATATATATATATATATATATACACAGAATATATATTACATACATTGGAGACTGACGTTTAGGTGCTCACTTACATAAATACAATCCATCTCATCCTGGGATCTGTAGTCAAGGGTGCTGAAAGTTGTTAGGAGCTCCCTATCTTGCTCCCAGAACTATAATTCCCGAAGTAGTTTAACAGTCAACCCCTCTTCACAAGGAACTGTGGGGATTGTAGCTCTGGGCGGGGAATTGTAGATATTGGAAGAAGGGCCTTGTTCTTGCAGAGTAAACCATGGAACTCACTGCCACAGGAGGCAGAGATGGCCACCAACTTGGAAGTTTTTTAAAGAGGGTTGGAGAGATTCATGGAAGACAAGGCTATCGGTGGCTTACTAGCCAGGATGGCTGTGCTCTGCCTCCGCAGTTGGCGTCAGCAATGTTTCTGAATCCCAGTTGCTTGAAGCCGCAGGAGGGGAGACGGGTCTTGTGTTCAAATCCTGCTTGCTGATTTCCCACGGGCATCTGGTTGTGGGAACAGGATGCTGGACGAGATGGGCCTGATCCAGGAGGCTACTCTTAGGTTGTTAGGAGACCACCATCAGTCTATAGTTGGAACATTCTGAGCCAGTGCCTGAGGCAGCATCAGTCTAGCCAGTTAGAAGTTGTGATCAGTTAAAGAGGGGGCAAGGAAGAAGAGGAAGCAGGAACAATTCTCTCTCTCTCTCTCTCTCTCTCTCTCTCTCTCTCTCTGTGTGTGTGTGTGTGTGTGTGTGTTGGACGGGGCTCTGTCTCTCCCAACTCTGAGCGAGCGCACATGCCGGGAGTGATAACATGTGGGACTTCCGTGATTTATGCCCTTGTTAAAATCAATAAGCGAGGCTTCCTTTTTCATGTGAGCCTTTCATCTAAGTAAAGGGAGAGATTGCATATCAAAGGCCCGAGCAACGGCCACTTTAGATTTATTAGTAAATCCATTGAAAAAACATTTCCAGGGAAATAAATCTCAGCCGCCTGACTTCCTCCTATTCTTTACTTATCTCCCATATTGATTTTTGTCTCCGAGATTTAAACCTCTCAATTTGTTTTATGAGACGCTCATTGGACAGATGACAGGCAAAAGGGCGGCGGGAGAAAGGAGAAGTCCCGGTTCCTCGTTTTGCCGCTTCAAAGACGGAATAAAAGAGCGCGGCAGTTTATTTATTTATTTTTTAAAAGGGAAAGTGAGTCCTGTGCTCACAACACAGGAAGAAGGGGAGGGGGAGGTCTTTCCGACAAGGTTTTTGGATCGATGTGCCAAAAGCCTGGCCTTCCCTTCAAGGATGTTGCTGCTCGCTCAGGCTGCTCATCGACAAATCCAACAGGTAAACAAGATGTTGCTAGTATTTATTCAGCCCCTCAGACGCTGGGTAGGAAGGATTATTAATGGTAACAGAGCCCAGGTGGCCCAGTCGCTTCTAAAGTCAAGATAGTCATGGGTGGGACTGCCGAGAATTGCAATTTGACCTGAATTTCCAAACTTTTAACCTCCTTTTCAGGATCTCTGTGGGAAGGAGTTCAACCTAATTGCCTATAATTCTCATAACGTGACAACTCAACTCGCGGACATCCAACGAAGCTGAATGTTGGGAAATCCGGGACAGATAAAAAGAAAGCACTTATTCGTGCAATGCACCATTAAACTGCGGGACTCCCTGCCACAGGAGGCAGCGATGGCCACCAAACAGGATGGCTTTAAAAGAGGGTTGGACGAATTCGTGGAGGAGGAGAAGGCTATAAATAGCTACTAACCACGACGGCTGTGCTCTGCCTTCATGGTTGGAGGCAGTACAGTGGTACCTTGGGTTACATACGCTTCAGGTTACAGACTCCACTAACCCAGAAATAGTACCTCAGGTTAAGAACTTTGCTTCAGGATGAGAACAGAAATCGTGCTCCGGCGGCGCGGCGGAAGTGGGAGGCCCCATTAGCTAAAGTGGTGCTTCAGGTTAAGAACAGTTTCAGGTTAAGAACGGACCTCCAAAACGAATTAAGTTCTTAACCCGAGGTACCACTGTAGTGCTTCTGAACCCCAGTTGCTGGTAACTGCAGGAGGGGAGAGGTCCTCAGGTCCTGCTTGCTGGTTTCTGGTCAGCCCTTGTGAGAATAGGATGTTGAACCAGACGGGCCATTGACTTGCTCCTTATGATCTTCTTACCTTAACCTCAAGGTGAAGAGTGACCTTTTTTTGTTGCTAATTTCATTCGTTCTTGCTATTACCTGCCCAACTTGTCCATCTCTAACCCACAGATGTTCCTTCCAGGTGCTACAACGCCTTGCCCCGTGACACCAAGCTCCACCCCTTAACCAAGCTCCGCCTCTGAATCTCAGGACCTGTCCAGGCTAGGACATGGGCAGATCACAGTCGGAGCACAGGAGGAAACCAGTGTGGTTTTTCGCTCAATTAGCTGGCAACCCCCCTGTCCCTTGCCTCCAGTGTTTCCCTTCCATCGTATGACTCTAGAATCTTCCCATTATCTAGGACAGGGATGGGGAACATCTGTGGCCCTCCAGATGTTGCCAGCTCCATCCTCCACAACAAGGGGTGGAGGAATCTCTCCATTTCGCTTCCTTTCAGATTCTCATTTTTCCACTCTTTGAAGCATTGCTCCCTGGTATCAGTTTGCAAAAAAAAACAACAAAAAAACAAAAAACAAAAAACTTTGAAAAAGTCCTCGCAGAAATTCGTCAGCATCTTGGTGTGCACATTTTTAAATGCAAAAAATAATTACTGGCTAGCGTAGCTGGAGCATGGTACCGATAACATCAAGGTTGCAGGTTCCATCCCTGTAAGGGACAGCTGCATATTCCTGCATATTCTATGATTCTATGTACTAATATACACATTTTCCCTAATATAACACATTTTTGGTTTGCTATTCTCACTAATATATACACCTTAGGGTTGGAGAACTGCCCCACAGAATTCAGATAATTTTGAAGGAAAGCAAGGCCTCACTGCACGTATTGTTTTGAGAGATGTGAATTAGCTAGATTGGCATTAAAATGGGAAGCAAACCAAATTCTACCCCCTATCCCTGGCTCGGGTGATGGTCAGAGATGCTGCAAGTTGCAGTCCAGCAACATCTTTGGGGGCCACACCTGCCCTTACCCCTGATCTAGAAACTCTGCACTTACCTGTCTTCTTTCCCCCAGACTCTCTGGGGCCTTCCCCTCTGCTAGACCTTGGTTCTGCAAGAACTTTGCGGGTACCAAGTCTTGGAAAGTAATTGCCAGAGACTTGCGGGGGGGGGGGGAGAGGAGCGAAACTGTTGCTTTTCTCAAGCTGAGCCTTGCCTCACAAATTAACGCCACCCATGTGGCACAGCTGGGAAAACAAATGCGTCCCTGAGAAAATAAGTGCGCTATTCACGAAAATACAGCCTTGAGAAATAATTGCCATTACTCAATTTTCGTGAGGGGCTTGCGTGGCTCATATCACAAATCGGAGGGTGCCTGGGACTTTTTAAAAGACGCACGGCCTGAGACACCTGCGTTTTTGCACGAGCAGCGGTACGTGCTGCAGTTTTGTGTATTTGGGAGAATGATGGATTTAGCCATCCAGGAGAGGGTTCCCCAAAACACAAGGCGATGACTGTCTACCAGCGGAAAGGGGGGGCTTGGCTCTGGGTCGAGGGAAAACATTCCCTAAAACTGGTTGGCAGGGCTGCCTGGGTCACAGACTTCAGAGGGGTGCAGAACTCACCTTTGAGGTGCACAGTTGTCAGGGACTGGACAGAGGAGGATTGGTGGAGATCGCCTCCCCAGCCTGAACCTTCCAGAGAAGAGGAAGACAGTATAGATTCACAACAGGGATTTGCGGTAGCTCACATCTCAGAGGCAGATGAGGGGGAAAGTTGGGAAATAATGGGAGAGGAGGAGGCAGAGCTGGAGCAGCTGGCTGACATGTTATCACTAGAAAGCATTCCAGACTCACTATCTCCCAGAACCCGGTGAGCATTGAAAGTAGGAGAGCAAAGGACTCAGAGACAGATGGCCCTAAGCGGCCACCATAATGTGGGTGCTGCTGTTGACAAATGAGGAAGCAGGAGAGAAGGGGGCGTGGAGCTTTACTTGGAGTAACACCATTACTCCAAGAAGCTGCATTTCTAAGTCCCTCTCTGTGAATATTGAATAAACAACATTGGTAAGAACTTTCCTTGTCTTATCCATTCCTGGCAAACTACCGTGGGGGGTGGGGGTGGCTCCTCTGAAGCTTAACGACAGTTTTATACAGATTAGTTTTTGTTACATCTTATACATTTCTGACAATATTTTACTTTGAATTTATATTTTGAAGGATTTTTTATCATTTTTGAAGTATTTCACACATTAGAGTTGTTTTAAAATATATACATTTATGAAAAATATGATATGATAGCCATATGATATGATAGTAAAGGTAAAGGGACCCCTGACCATTAGGTCCAGTCGTGGCTGACTCTGGGGTTGCGGTGCTCATCTCGCTTTATTGGCCGAGGGAGCCGGCGTACAGCTTCCGGGTCATGTGGCCAGCATGACTAAGCCGCTTCTGGCGAACCATAGCAGTACACGGAAACGCCGTTTACCTTCCCGCCGGAGCGGTACCTATTTATCTACTTGCACATTGATGTGCTTTTGAACTGCTAGGTTGGCAGGAGCAGGGACCGAGCAACGGGAGCTCACCCTGTCGCGGGGATTCGAACCCCCGACCTTCGGATTGGCAAGTCCTAGGCTCTGTCGTTTAACCCACAGCGCCACCCGTGTCCCATATATGATAGCCACCTTCAAATATCTCAAGGGCTGTCACAAGGAAAAGGGTACAAGCTTGCTTTTTCCTGCTCTGGAGGGCAGGACTCGAAGCAATGGCTTGCAGTTACAAGAAAGGAGATTCTGACCAAACATCAGGTAAAAACTTAAGAGCTGTTCGAGAGTGGAAAAGTCTCCCTTGTGAAATGGTGGACTCTCCTTCTTTGGAGGTTTTTAAGCAGAGTTTGTGTGGCCATCTGCCATGGATGCTTTAGATGAGATTCCTGCATGGCAGGGGGTTGGACTAGATGACTCTTGGGTTACTTCCAACTCTCCAATTCTATGATTCTATGAAGCAGGTACACCAACAGGCCAAGGGTCAAGAAGGCGGTTTCTGTATGTGCTATAGAGGGAAGTGAGGGGTAGATGGGGCTCATCAACCTGGGAAGGTAGCCCATCTAGGAGAAGAAAAACTCTGATCCTAAACCTTCACAGCCTTGTGGGACATCTTCAAAGGAAACAAATATATTGATGCTGAAGATCTGTGCTGTGAACTTATAGCAACAGCTTTAAGAATTCCAAAGTTTATGCCTCCACAAGGAGTACTTTTCTTCATACTACAGTCAAACCTCGGATCCCAAACACCTCCATTTTGGAACATTTTGGCTCCCGGACTCCGAAAACCCAGAAATAAGTGTTCCTGTTTTTGAACGTTATACGGAAGCCAAACGTCTAACATGGCTTCCGCTTGAGTGCAGGAAGCTCCTGCAACCAATCAGAAGCCGCACCTCAGTTGTCAAATATTTCGGAAGCCGAACGGGTTCCTGAACGGATTACGTTCGACAACCGAAGTTTGACTGTACAACAAAAACTCCTGCATAAAGTGTCCAATGTTTCTGTTGCTCTAGGGATCCTTCCCACACTCTCGGTGTCAGTGGCAAGTGCTGAAATCAGTTTCTCAAAGCTCAACCTTATAAAAACTTGCATACGCTCAACCATGTTGCAAAAGAGACTAGTTGGCTTGGCAACTATATCAATTGAACATGCCCAAGCGCAAGCACTTGACCTGAAGGAACTGAAGACAAAATCTGCGGAGGAAAAGGCATGCAAAATGAGATGTTGATGTGCTTGATAATGAAACTTTTAAGAGGCTTAAATTTTAACCTCACCATTTGCAAGGTTATTCAAAATGATTTGGGTGCTAAAATGTTTTCTATTGCACTTGAGAAATATAATGAAAGGTTTTTGTACTCGAGTTTTGTGCTTTTCTTTTTTTTCTACAGCACATCTCTTTTGGAAAACTGAAGTTAGCAGTATTTTTTGTGGGTGCAAGTAGTTAGTAGGTAATATTGCACTTTTGATAAGCAGCGCGTGGCTTATGAATTTGGCTGGAGAGTAGACTTGCATCACTCATTTGTAGAATAAAGATCAATCTGTATATAAATTACATGTGCTGAATTATATCTGAACCTTTCTTCCAGCTGTTTAGCAGGAGGGTATGTTGTGGGTCATGTTCAATTTGGAAGAGGGTCAGAAGCAGCCTTGTGCAAACTGTGCACTTCTAAATGATGGTGGGAAGGGCATGTTTCTTGGAGACCCTGCATACTGACTGGGGAATGTGCATATTGTCTGGAGAATGTACAAAATGCAATCAAGGTACTCAGGTTCCTCAAAGCCCATTGGGGATTAATGGCCAGATTATATACAAATTCAGTTGATACTTGTAATTTCCCAAGGCCTATTGAAGGTTATCTTCATTGACTGGGAAATGTGCAAAATTCTCTTTTCGTGGCTGGATTATGTGCACATTCCCCATGAGGCCCTGGTGAATGTGCGCAATGACTGATTCTTGTGCACATTAATCACTCATCTTACACTCCTTTTAATGTGTGTGTGTGTGTATGCAAACTGACAGCTCTGCCTACTGAAATGAGCACACCCTGCTTCATGAGAAATCAGGTGAACGATGAATTATTTCCTTCCTTCCTCATCATTTACAGATCTGCGTCTATCATTTTGCAACACAAAATATGCCATTTACGCTGAGCGCCGTTGCGTTTTGTTTTCGTGCAAACAACCAAACAAGCTAAAAGCATTTGTTGCCTCGACCTCCAGGGAATCGGTAGTTGAAAAATAACATGGAGGGAGTGCAATTGTGTAGCATTAAAACTGCCTTAAAGAAAACAATGAAATAAAATAAGGTACTTGCTTCTTGGAAAAGATGGTGAATTTTTAACATAACGCAGTGCAGAGGTCTTCTAAAGCAAAATGGTGATTCGTTGTCTCCCCCATGTCCCAGTATGGGTGGACCTCCAGCAGGATCATGCAAGGGCAAAATGGACTGAAACAAACATCCCTGATGCCTGTTTGACTTCCGATGCTTTCTCTTTTTCCAACGTTCCCTGGCTTCTCTCCTCCAAAGGACATTTCAGAAATTCCTCTTGTCTTTTGAAGAAACATAGAATCTTAGAACTGTTAGAAGGGACCCCAAGGCTCTTCTAGTCCAAATGCCTTGCCATGCAAGAATCACAGCTGAAGAAGAAGAGGAGGAGGAGTTTGGATTTGATATCCCGCTTTATCACTACCCTAAGGAGTCTCAAAGCGGCTAACAATCTCCTTTCCCTTCCTCCCCCACAACAAACACTCTGTGAGGTGAGTGAGGCTGAGAGATTTCAGAGAAGTATAACTAGCCCAAGGTCACCCAGCAGCTGCATGTGGAGGAGCGGGGAAGCGAACCCAGTTCACCAGATTATGAGTCCACTGCTCTTAACCACTACGAATCCCTGGCCATCCAACTTCTGTTTAAAAACCTCCAGTGAAGGAGAGTCCACCGCCTTCCAAGGGAGCCTGTCCCACAGCCAAACAGCTCTTACCCTCAGAAACTTCTTCCTGAGGTTCAGTTGGCATATCCTTCCTTGTCATTTGAATCCATTGGTTCAGAGCCTCCCCTCTGGAGCAGCAGAAAACAAACTATCATATTACCTCTCAGCCTTGTCTTCTCTTTCCACTAATTGTAGAAGAGAGACATGCCCTCCAACATTTCTCCAATGAAAATAGGTAAAGGGTAAAGGGACCCCTGACCGTTAGGTCCAGTCGCAGACGACTCTGGGGTTGCGGCACTCATCTCGCTTTACTGGCTGAGGGAGCCGGCGTACAGCTTCCGGGTCATGTGGCCAGCATGACTAAGCCGCTTCTGGCGAACCGGAGCAGCGCACGGAAATGCCGTTTACCTTCCCGCCGGAGGGGTACCTATTTATCTACTTGCACTTTGATGTGCTTTCGAACTGCTAGGTTGGCAGGAGAAAATAGGGACATCCTATTCAATAAGGATAATAATTGTATTATTTATGCCCTGCCCATCTGACTGGGTTGCCCCAGCCACTCTAGGCAGCTTCCAACATTTATAAAAACATAATAGAACATTAAACATTTAAAAACTTCCCTATACAGGCCTGCCTTCAGATGTATTCAAAAGGTTGTACGGTGGTACCTCGGGTTACATACACCTCGGGTTACAAACACTTTGGGATATAGACTATTCTAATTCAGAAGTAGTACCTTAGGTGAAGAACTTTACCTCAGGATGAGAACAGAAATCGTGCGGCGGCGGCAGCAGGAGGCCCCATTAGCTAAAGTGGTATCTCAGGTTAAGAATGGTTTCAGGTTAAGAACGGACCTCCAGAACGAATTAAGATCATAACCAGAGGTACCACTGTATAGTTACTATCGCATGGGCTCAGGGGTCCCATAATCCCATAGGCTCCAACATTTCTCCGATGAAAATAGGGACGTCCTAAGGGAAAGCAGGACATTCTGGGATCAAATCAGAAACCAGGATGGCTTTTGTAAATCTGGGACTGTCCCTGGAAAATAGGGGAAATTGGAGAGTCTGAAGAGAGACTGTCCACACTAAGGAAGTCCTGATATGGGTCTTTTGCATCTTCCTCCATCTACTTGGGCTAATTGCACATAATGCAAGTTCCCTTGTTTCCCGGCCCCATCAACCCAAATGAGGAGGCCCTCAGCAAATTGTTAGAAAGAGGGGGAAGTGTTCAAGTGTGAAATGAATTCCTTGAACATTAATAATTATTCCTCGGGCCTTGGTTTTCATAATTCGACAGCTCCACAGTTAATAAATCAAGGCAAGAGAAAGGCGTGATAACAGCAGTGCCCAAGGAGAAGTGGATCTATGAGGTGTGGTGGAAACGCAAATGAAAGAAGCAGGCCGCTGACCCAGACTTTATGTGGGGGTGGCAGGCGCGGGGCTGCACATTCTCGCACTTGGCACTGGGACTCCCAGCGAAAAAGGTTGCAACTTGGATTTAGCAGCGGTTCTAATGGACGGTGCATTTTTTAAACAACGGTCGCAGCCTGTTTTGTCAGCCTGTTGTCAGTTGGTTTATTTCTCTCCAAAATAAAAGAGGTGCTGAAGCAAAGATGAAGATGAAAGAAGCAAACGAACAGCTTGGCTTCAATTTGTGCTTTTGTTTTAAAGAGGTTGGAGGCAGCAGGATAGAGGCGTCATTTCCTGCGACGTGACACTCGCTCCTTTTGTTCCAACGTCCTTTGTGGTCAAGGGGGTACTTCAAGCACTAGAGAAGCCTGTCCAATATATAGTCTAGCCTTGGGAGATGAGAAGAATACTGAACATACAGTGCAGGGATGGGGAACATGTGGCCCTCCAGATGTTTCTTGGGACCTCATCTCCATCAGCCCCAGTCAGAAGAGCCAATGGTCTGGGATGACGGGAATCATAGTGTAGCAATATTTGGAGAAGCACTGGTTTGAAGCCCTGATATAAATATCACTCCCATGTTAATGTGTGCAGATCAAGATGATGTTTTAAAAACATAGGTGTTGGGAGGAGAGGACTTGCAACACCTTGTTTGTAAGACATAGAAGAGGAATTTAAAACGTGGTAATCCTTATGTTTGCAAAGATGGTGATTAATTTTGCAAAAAATGCCAGTTGAAAGCACCAAGAATATTGGGAGGGGGGGCAAAATGCTCCTATGCCTTCAGCAAAGAACCCCTGCATTTTCCCATTTAGCTTTCTTTGCTTTGGTTTTCCTTATTTCATTTATCACATCTATACCCCACATTTCTCCCAATAAGCACATTTTTGCATGCAGTTTTGACCAACGTAACACATTTTCCCAAGCCATTTCTCCTAACACAATGCACCTTTGTGTGGTATTCCCACTAATGTGTTAATTTCAACGCACGCTTTTAGACAATATATCCATTTTTGTTAACACTGTTTGGATGGGAAACCATTTCGCAAAATTCAGCTGGATGCGAATTTTAAAGGATGGCTGTGTTTCAGTTTCCCTAGTGCTTCAGAAAGTTCGAATTGGGTAGATTCAGCTTTTAAAAGCATACGGAATCAAACTTCTCCACCTCTAGTTGCAAGCATGTCCCTAGTTTCTTTAGTGAATTGCTGCAGGGCATGGGATTGGTTCCTAACCTTCATTGTTGCTGTATAAACTTCCTCTTCCTGCCCACAGATTTTTTGTTTATGCAACACTGTTCATGGACTGACGGAAACATTCCCTGGCACAGGGAAATTTCATTAGAAGGACACAGAAGGAGGAATCTCTGAGGGGAATAGTAACCTCCGAAGAACTCTCAGCATCCTCAGCAAACTACAGCTCCCAGAATTCTTTGGGGCAAACCACGACTGTTCCAAGAGGGATCACAGAGCTTTAAATGCACAGTGCAAATATGGCCCCTCTCTCTCTTTCACCATCCAGTTTAATGGAAGCCATCCAGGAACGGACTAGATGAGGCACTGATTCTATTTGTTTATTGAGTGATTGCATTTGCATAACTCCCATACAACTAAGTCCTCCACGCAGATCAGGTAAAGGTAAAGGGACCCCTGACCATTAGATCCAGTCGTGGCCGACTCTGGGGTTGCGGCGCTCATCTCGCTTTCTTGGCCGAGGGAGCCGGTGTATAGCTTCTGGGTCACATGGCCAGCATGACTAAGCCGCTTCTGGCGAACCAGAGCAGCGCACGGAAACGCCGTTTACCTTCCCGCCGGAGCGGTACCTATTTATCTACTTGCACTGCGTGCTTTCTAACTGGCAGGAGCAGGGACCGAGCAACAGGAGCTACCCCGTTGCGGGGATTTGAACCACCGACCTTCTGATCGGCAAGTCCTAGGCTCTGTGGTTTAACCCACAGTGCCACCCGCGTCCCCCATGCAGATTACAGATCCACTAAAAATACAAAATGCAGCCCAGGATTCAAGAATAAAAGAAATTATATCAAAGCAGCCTATCTTGCTGTCCAAGGGAAGAACTGTGTGGCAGGAGCTGCTCTGCCTTCCTGACCCTGGCGTTGCCGCCGAGCTCAACACTTAGATCAGACTAAGACACATTATAAAGACATTCATAAAGGCAAGGAGTGTAAAAATACAAGATAAAAAATAGAGCTTTAAAAAAACCCCATAATATATATTCCATGGTGGAATACAAGGTTCATATATATACGTTTATGAATACCTGATGTAGTTCATCCTGCTAGAATAGCTCAGTCAGTAGAGCATAAGATTCTTAATCTCAGGGTCGTGGGTTTGAGCCCCATGTTGGACAAAAGATTCCTGCATTGCAGGGGTTGGACTAGATAATACTTGGGGTCCCTTGCTAGCCTCCAATTCTATGATTCTGTTGTGCATTATTATCATGAATTTCAAGAAACAAAACAAGCAATGAAACAAGCTGAGTGTGAGGGGGTGGCAAGAACTCTAGTTTTCGGTGCTGTTTCAAAGAACAACATCAGCTGGGGGTCTCGGAGCAAATCCTTGGAGCCCCCAGCAAGCTGGTGACATTCAACCCGTCCCTCTGCTTCTCTCCACGCCTCCACTTCCCACGCATGTGCATTGCCCGATAGCCACCAGCCATCAATGCTCATTTAAGCATAGGCATCTTCTAGCCGCTGGCTTCCTATTTAGAAGAAAGATCCATTGCTGAGAACTAACCAAAAGCCTGGAGGTGGCTTCTCTCTGCGCTTGACACAACAGAATAACATTTTAGTTTCCTTCGAACGTTAGCAGGGAAATGTTTTACGTTCCTCGGTTTTAGTTCTTTTCTTGGTCCTTAATCATCCCCTTTAGACCGTTTTCTGTCCCTCGTCGAGAAGTTACAAATATTCTCAGGAGAACTGTGGCTCCAGAATGAAGGGGGAGTTGTAGTGCGTGAACCGTTTGAAAGGCTAATGGGGAGGGGAGAGGCATCCACTTGACACGTTATTTATCATTCCAAAGGGTCTCGTGGGGGCATCTCTCCCCCTCCTTCCACTGCCCCCTCCTTGTCACAACCTCTCTGCCAATCTGAGTCTAAATATTCTCTGGCAGGACTCATCCTCTTGCATTAAGATCAAAGAGGGGCTTACAGGTAGGTGTCATCCTGCCACACAGAGAATGGCAATTGCCCAGCCTTCGGATTTCGTTCCTTGTCTCTCCCGGCCACCTTCGCCATCCATAATCATTCATGTCCATTTAGATTACCCAGGAATGGCAGCCCTGGCTTAAAATGCATCCTCTGGTGGATCAGAATGCAAACCAATTTCCTGCAAAAAAAAATAAAATGATCGTTTGAAGTCAAACAAACGGAACTTCCATCAGTTCCATTAAGAAATGTTCCTGCTTCCATATTGTTGCAGACCCCCTGAATCTCAAAGCAGCAAGTGATTCCAGGGGTTCCAAGTGCTTTATCCGGGGTTTAGTTTCCTTGGAATGAAGGTGAACGGAGACTGTGGTGCCTTTAGGGTATAGCATTTTATTTACACATACAGTGGTACCTTGGTTTGCAACCGCTTTGGATTACAACCACGTCAAACCTGGAAGTGTGTGTCCCTTTTTTTGGATTATAACCCTTTTTTACAACCATTTTTTGGGGGGAGGCCCCACTGGCGAAAGCGTGCCTTTGGTTACAACCTGTTTTGGTTTACAACCGGACCTCCAGAATGGATTATGGTTGTAAACCAAGGTACCGCTGTATATACAGCCTGAACACAGGGTGGAGGGCTTCACAATTCCTCCTCTAGGAAACACAGTCCCACTATTGACACCAGTGTTACATGCACCCGAGTCTCCAAGCAGCAAGAGACTTCAGGGGTTCCAGTGCTTACTTGGGGTTCAGTTTCCTTGGAATGAAGGTCAAGTGAGACTGTAGTGTCTTTAGGCTATAAGGCTTTATTTAAATATATATGCGTAACCTGAGCGTAGGATGGAGGGCCTCACAGCATCAACACTTCAGCAGATCTTGCCTTTCCATTAGGTTCTAAGGGAGATCCCTGAGTCATAGCCTGGGGTCCAGCACAAAACAAGGCAAGCCTTCATGTCTCCAGCTTCCCGCGACAGGAATCTGCTAGCAGTGTTAGATGTTCTAAGGGAGGGCAGGAAGATTCAGGGGGGATGAAAAAGGACAGCATTTCCCCCCACCTCCATGAAATTTTATTCCACAGTGCTATCAACTGCTAAAGAGCTCAAATTCAGGACTGGTTGTCAGCACAAAAACTGATCCAGTAGCACAACAACAAGAACAACAACAAAGAGAAAATCCATCACCCAAAAAAGGATAAAAGAGGAAACAGATCTGCATAAAATATGCATATGCTCACTGATACGTATAGATAGGGTTATCATATGTATGGAATTTCCCGGACATATCTCGAATACTGCATTTGGCAGCAGCGTCCGGGTGGAAATTGAAAAAGTCCGGGAAAATCCAGATGTATACGGCAACCCACATTAGCAGTGCCGTTTTGGGTGATTTTCCATAAAAACAGCTCAAAAGCAGCAATTTATTTTGTGATTTTGACCCCCAAAAACAGAACAGAGCAGAATAAAAGCTCAACAACTTTTCTATCTGGATTTTCACTGTTTGAAATATGCATAGGTGTAAATTCAGAAAGAACATGAATGAGCTTCAAGGATGCTATCTGTGGTTGATCAGCCTCAGGGATGCTAACCATGGATGGTCAACTTCAAGACCCCTGATCTCCCTTCTTATACATCGTCCTCTTTTAACAAGTCTTGGCAGAAGCCAAGAGTCAGGGCCAAAGAGTAATCAGCATCAGAGGGCAAGCCAGGAATTGGAGACAAAGCACAAGTCCAAAAACATGAAATCCAGAGTTCAGTTAGATCTTGCAAGTGGAGCACCTCTTGGCCAGGAAGCCTCCTTTTACTCCTTACTGCCCAGGAGGAACCAATGGCTGGTGTGGTGGGCAGAGCCTGTGTACATCTAGAAGGTTCTTCCCTGAGAAGCAGCATTTATGTGTATCCCCACACAAGGCAGGGTCAGCAATTTCTGAGAGTATTAGATCTGTGAAGGGTTGTCCTTCCGTGAGTGTACAGCTGCAGAGGATATAGCCAGAGGCCACATCTGCCTCAGAGGATGTGTCCAGCAAATGTGATCGTACCCACTTGTTGAGCATTTATACAAGATGTGACCGGAAAGTTCAGTGAATGGTCACAAAAATCGGACAGCGAGAAATATTTGAACATACATACCTTACAGGCCTTCAAAGTAAGCCCCCCTCTCATACAGTGTATCACGGACAACGTTTGTAGAACTGTTGGAAACTTTTGGAGAAGTCCTTTTTCGTACTGCTTTCAGTTCCCTTGTTACAGCTTGGACGTGTGGAATGTTGGAAAATCTGTGCCCTTTCAGTGTAGATTTCAGTTTTGGAAAAAGAAAGAAATCCGCTGGGGCCAGATTGGGAGAATATGGAGGGTGGGACGACTCAGTAATGATTTCACGTGGAATATGCAATTCTTCCGCCATCATTCGGACAGACAAACGCCGATCCCGCATCAAGAACTCACAAACACTGTCAACATTTGCCGCTGTTCTGCTGGTCTGCCAAACCAAGAGTCATCTTTGATGATTTGCCGCCCTTCACAGAAACTCTTAAATCACTCATACACTGTATTTCAAATTACAGCTTCATCTCTGTACACAATTGTGAGCATTTCATGGGTTTCCAATGCCTATTGTATGTTTGAATATTTCTCGCTGTCCGATTTTTGTGACCGTTCACTGAACTTTCCAGTCACACCTTGTATAACACATGATATGAACAAAACTGAGGGCATATACATGGAACTTCCATGATACCTAACCCTACTTTTTGTGATAGTATAGAAAAGAGATTTACATCTTTATGAAGAACACAATTCCTCCACTCCTCTTGTTTCAAGCGGCCTTGATTTTTCTGCTCCCTCTACACTGCAAAGAGCCACATCAAAGATGTGGCAAAGTGACTAATATTCAAGTTAGAGAGAGCCAAGCCCCAAGACATCCAGCATCAACAATGCTACGGCAAAAATAAAAATGGGCCCATGAGATTGGATACGTCCTATCTGCCAACCCTGGCGAATCTGGGAACATTTCAAGTGACAAAAAAGAAATTGCTCTCCAAATTCAAATCCTTGGGAAAGATATTTTGGCTTGCGTTTGTATTAAGAATCACAAAAAGCCCATGAGATGAGAAAAACCATATCAGTTAAGGAAATCACTGGAACCTAGGAAGAGAAGCCGTGGAGAAGTCAACTGGTAGGAAACCAAGAAAACTGCAGATGGAAATTTTTAACTGCACGTTGCTGTCGAGGAAATGAAGTCACTTCTCCAGGTGTGAATAGATTGCACTGCTCATTAATCAAAATTGCAGGCTCTCCTAAACTGAGAGATGACTCACCTGTTTTTCTCTGGTGCGGCAAGCCCAAAGGGGTGCCATTTGAACTATGGAATCTGTTCCCACAAATTTAGGGGTGGCCACCAACTCGGATGGCTTTGAGAGAGGATTAAGAGAAGCCCATGGAGGATGAAGCTACTAATGGCTTCTAGCCACCGATAGCTAAGTTCTAACTCTACTGTCAGAAGCAACAGTGTCTCTGAATATCAGTTGCTAGGAATCACAAGTGGGGGAATCTGCTGTTGTGTTGAGGTCCTGAGTGCTGACTCAGGCTGATGGGAATTGTAGTCCAAAACATCTTGAGAGCACTCAGTTGGCAAAGGCAGCTGCAGACCCTCCAAGTGTCCCTATTTTCCAGGGACAGCCCCGGATTTACAGAAGCCACCCGGGTTTCTGGTTTGATCCCGGAATGTCCCACTTTTCCTTAGGATGTTCCTATTTCCATTGGAGAATCATTGGAGGGTACAGAGTTATGCGACCCCCGAGCCAAGGAGATAAGTAACCATACAACCTTTAGAAGACACCTGAAGGCAGCCCTGTATAGGGAAGTTTTTAATGGCTCCTGTTTTATTATGTTTTTATATATTTTGGTAGCTGCCCAGAATGTCTGGGGCAACCCAGTTAGATGGGTTGGGTATGAAGAAGAAGAAGAAGAAGAAGAAGAAGAAGAGGAGGAGGAGGAGGAGGAGGAGGAGGAAGAAGACGACTTGGACATCCCTATTTTCATCAGAGAAATGTCAGAGGGTATGTGGCTGTAGTCACTGCAGCAATGTGGCTTTCAGTTTCAGTCCCTATTTTCCCCTTTGGTTAGATGCCTTGCTAAAATCTGTTAGCATGGCTCTACCAGGGTTCAGCTTCCCATAGTCTTTTGGCGGGAATCTCTGGACTCCAGCACACATGGATGCCTAGGAATGCTCAGCCACTATGCATTGTGCATGGCCTTCTAGCTCATGTGCTACAGAGATTTGTAATATACAGCACAGGATAACCGCCCTCTCTCATTGCTACTTAAACCCAAAGCACGAATGTGATCTTGACTTTTAAATCGGCGGAGGATCAGTCATTGCAGAGTAACAGTGTAATCCTAACTATGCCAGCTCAGGAGTGAGTTCGACAGGATTTGGCGAGGCTTATTGCCAGGTAACGCGGGTGGCGCTGTGGGTAAAACCTCAGCGCCTAGGACTTGCCGATCGTATGGTTGGCGGTTCGAATCCCCGCAGCAGGATGCGCTCCCGTCGTTCGGTTCCAGCGCCTGCCAACCTAGCAGTTCGAAAGCACCCCCGGGTGCAAATAGATAAATAGGGACCGCTTACCAGCGGGAAGGTAAACGGCGTTCCGTGTGCTGCGCTGGCTCGCCAGATGCAGCTTGTCACACTGGCCACGTGACCCGGAAGTGTCTGCGGACAGCGCTGGCTCCCGGCCTATAGAGTGAGATGAGCGCACAACCCTAGAGTCTGGCAAGACTGGCCCGTACGGGCAGGGGTACCTTTACCTTTTATTGCCAGGTAAATGGGGTTAGAATTGCAGAGAAAGCAACTACGGCTCACAAGGAGGCGGAGTAAACCTTGCCACAATGCCTAACAGGCCACAGACAATGTTACTTGCTATGAGAATCATGGTGTGCCAAGTGTCCCTGTGTCCCTGTGGCGTTCGTCTCTGGAATGTTGACCGATACACACTGATTAATCAACCGAAGCTCTTGTTGATGATCTCTCCGCTAAAGTTTTCAGCCTCATAGTTATCAGTTAGCCTGATGTGTCCATAGCTGTCAACTTTTCCCTCTTCTTGCGAGGAATCCTATTCGGAATAAGGGAATTTCCCTTAAAAAAAAAAAAAGGAAACGTTGACAGCTATGTGTGTACCACAAGAGAATTCTGTAAACAAGCTGAGAGCCCTTCTGGGTGACAACTCAGCCCCAGTTCCAGCAACTCCGAGGGGATTTAGGAGGGTTCATGTGAAACTGTCCTCAGGTTCAAATCAATAACTTAACAGGTACACAGCAATGGGCCTTTTCTTTCCTTCTTTCCATGAGAAATGGCTAATCCCTGTGTTCATATTAAACCCTAGCACAAGTAATTGTGACTTATAAACGTTGGATCTTTCTCAATGCATTCCAAGCACTTTGATAATCATTGCCATATAAAACAGTTGGCAATGCCTGGAGCACGAAGGCCTTTAATCTTCAAAGTATTTTACGAGCACAAGATGAAGCGATGCCATCCTCACGACATCTCACGGCACTGGGCAAAGGGTTGCCCTCCTTCTGGGAAATATAAGCTCAGGAATACATTTTCTGCCTAGTCCCTGGAACGGTGGGAAGAGAACCATAAACCTGTGTGGCCATGAGGAGATTCAAGTCATAACAGACAAAAACAGAGGCCTATGTCAGAATCCCAAATCCTTTGGGCTAGTTGTTGTTGTTTTAAAAGGACAAGTCGCTAGTTCTAGTTGTTCAAGGGCGACTGAAAGAAAAGCCTTGAGAACATTAGTCAATGGTACATTTAGATGGCTGGGAATGAGCAGGCAAAAGATTCTGGTTTGTGAACAAGCCTTGCCTGCATTTGCACAAATTGGGGAGCTCCTATGGAGGAGAAGGCTTATGATGACCGCTCACCGTGATGGCTAATAATAATAATAATAATAATAATAATAATAATAATAATAATTTTATTATTTGTACCCCGCCCATCTGACTGGGTTGCCCCAGCCACTCTGGGCAGCTTCCAACAGATATAAGAACACAATAAAAAAACATTTAAAACTATGGTACCTTGGGTTACATACGCTTCAGGTTACATACACTTCAGATTACATACCCTTCAGGTTACAGACTCCGCTAACCCAGAAATAGTGCTTCAGGTTAAGAACTTTGCTTCAGGATAAGAACAGAAATCATTCTCCGGCGGCGTGGCGGCAGCAGGAGGCCCCATTAGCTAAAGTGGTGCTTCAGGTTAAGAACAGTTTCAGGTTAAGAACGGACCTCTGGAACGAATTAAGTACTTAACCCGAGGTACCACTGTACAGGGCTGCCTTCAGATGAAAGGTCAAATAATTGTTTATCTCTTATTTGCCAGGAGGGCATTCCACAGGGTGGGCGCCACCACCGAGAAGGCCCTCTGCCTGGTTCGCTTCTCCCAGTGAGTTAACCACCAGAAGGCCCTCAGAGCTGGTCCTCAGGGCTATGCTCTGGCCCCACGGTTGGAGGCAGTAATCATCCTGAATATCAGTTGCTGGCATCGTTAATTCTTCTGTCAGAGGGAGATGACCCACAGCCCAAAGCTATGCTCCTCTGCCTGAGGCCGGGAGTCAAGATCAAAACCCACATGTGCCTGGCTCCCATGTTGAGGCTCCATAACCCTTGGCCACACCCATCATTATAAGATCGCTGTTGTCTTGATTTTTCCCTTTGAAATCAAAGCCATTTAAATGCACAGAGCTATTAGCCACCCTTAATGCTCACTCATTGCCAACTTTGGTACAAAACATCAGATCACTGGCCCATCTGGCAGAGGCGTAGGAAGGTCAGGTGGTACCTGGTGCGGAAAATTTCTTGTTACCCCCCCATTGATTTTTTTTAATTATTATTATTATTATTGCCTGCAAAAATGGTTTTACGTTATTTCATATTTTCTTACAAAGGAATGTGGATTCTGGGCCTCTGATAACAAGTAGGCGAGTGTGGACGGATACTTAAATCTACAGGATGGATTGTGTTTTGGCTTGTGTTATTTTATTTATATTTATTGTTTATTGATTTAATAAAATTTATTTTAAAAAAAAACCTGCAAAGTGGTTTACCAAAAGGAAAAACAAAAAAATACCACAGCAATAAAATCAAGAAAAATTAACAATCCTACTTTAAAACATACAAAAGCTAAAATATTACGATTAAAATTACTTCAACTTCCTAAGCATCTAGGTATGCTTGCCTAAAGAAGAATTCATTTAGCAGGTGCCCGAAAAGAGTCTAGCAAAGGCACGCGCTTTGTTGCAATAGGCGGGGAGTTCCAAAGTGCAGGTGCCGTCACAGTAAACAATGCAGTACGGATATTATGTAGAAACCTGTAGTAGTGCTTGAAACTACTAGAGGGGAGGCTTTATTGATTGTGATTTCACCATGTTAATATCTTGACCCTGCTCTACTGAATTGAAATTTCAGCCTTCATGACATAGGAAAACAGCCAAGTAAACAGCTATTTTCGTGGAGGAGGGTCAAGATATTAACTGATATGCATGAAATTTCATATATAGCTATATAATCCCTAGCGTAGTAAGATAAAACCTTTGGAGCAGGCATTTAAAAAAAAATTTTTTTTATGAACCACTCTAGTAGGGCAATAATTGTTCCTTGATAATTTGTCACCCCCCTCCATGATGGCACCTGGGGCGGACTGTCCGCCCACCACACCCCTGCCATCTGGTCCAGTCTCATCAAAGAATGTGCTTACCTGGCTGCAGGCTCCCCTGCTATGGTGGGATAGATCCAACTAGATTCTACTCATAATAGACCCCTTGGGGTTTATGTGCCTAGGTTACTCATGTCCTCTAGTTTCAATAGGTCTACTCTAAGTATGACTAATATTGGATACAACCCTGTATTCCATTTTAAATTATAGTAATTATTTCTAAAGTACTATATGCAATTTAGCACATGTAAGTCTGTGTCCTCTTTTCTCTTTTCTTTTTGGTGATGCGTAAGAGTTCACCATAAACGAGACTTAATCCCTAGACAGTGTGTTTGGGGTTGCAACCTGGGATTTGATTTGGTTTTGATTCGATATTCATATTCCGGTTTTCCAACAACAAACGTTGAGCTCCAAAAGGCCAGGACCAGGCTGTGCCACCCTCCAGAGCCAGCCCGGAGGGAATGACGGTGATGTTTACTTGAACAAAATGAAAGACAGTGTGGTGTAGTGGTTAGAGTGTCAGACTAGGACCTGGGGAACCAGGGTTCGAATCCTCCACTCGGCCATGAAGCTCATTAGGTTACCTTGAGCAGGCACTCACTCTCAGCCTAACCTCCTTCACAAGGTTGCTGTGAGGAGAAAATGCAGAGGGAGAGAACCATAGAATCATATTGTTGTGGAGTTGGAAGGGACCCCAAGGGTCATCCAGACCAACCCTCTGCAATGCAAGAATCTCAGCTAAAGCATCCATGGCAAATGTAGCATCTAGGCATGTCATAATAATAATAATAATAATAATAATAATAATAATAATAATTTATACCCCACCCATCTGGCTGGGCTTCCCCAACCACTCTGGGCGGCTTCCAAAAAAATATTAAAATACTGTAATACATCAAACATTAAAAGCTTCCCTAAACAGGGCTGCCTTCAGATGTCTTCTAAAAGTCTGGTAGTTGTTGTTCTCTTTGACATCTGAAGGGAGGGCGTTCCACAGGGAGGGCGCCACTACTGAGAAGACCCTCTGCCTGGTTCCCTGTAACTGCCATATTGAATGATTGTTATTTTTAATGCATCTATCTCAGGCTCTATACATTTCTTCCTCCCAAACTGGCATTTGTTATGTCCCTAATTAATGCTGCTCCTGCTCCATTCAGTCTACAGCAGTTCCATCATTTTTTCCTTTCCCGCTTTTGATTTATCTTTTCCTGCGTGTTGCCACCCTAACTTTATCTTTTGTTGGATTTTGCCCCTTTGTTATCTTGCCCCACTTTCCCGATTTATCAAGGCAACGCTGCATTTTAAGTGAAGATGCTATCCCTTCCCTTCGTAACCTTCGGCGTTAAGCAAACAGTTCTGAAAATATAGACGATCTGCCTCAGCACAAAATTGCCGCCCCACCCTGTTAAGTACGGTGATTAAAGGTAATTTTAAATACCTCATCAAACCTTATTAATTAATCAAGAAAGAGAGAGCCTCCCCGTTTAGGTTCTGTGGGACTTCTCTCCCCCCCCCACACACACACCAACACCACAACCTCCAAGCATCTATTCAACTTAAATGCGTGTAGCAGGTGCCCCCAAGTAATGTTAAGATTAAAACAAAAATTTTGCTACATTTAACATTTTGGCAAATCTTCAAATGTTTGATGTCAGCACTGTTGTACGTTCCCCTCTCCTTTTGTGAAATCAGATGAAAGCCAGGCAGAAATGCTCCCTGGATTTAAGTTGTCAGTTTGTAAGGAAAGGACGCCGTGAGGACAGTTAGAAATGGAGGGAACAAATGCTGGGTCAGAGAACGCAATCAGCTGTCCATCCTGCAAAGGTGCCAGATCCCAGTGGCCAGATCCCTTTTTCAGGCATCTGTGTGGAGTGATGGGGTGATGCAACAAAGGGATTTAGGATCCTTTTTGGCACACTCTGTTTAACTTCTTTTTATATATATAAATTTACATTTATTTGGTTTTTCAGATTAAAATTTTACAGTCACAACATAAAAAACAGGATTCCAAGGAATCTCCTGGACTTCCTTCCTGCCCTTTGTGGGTCCTATTGTTAATCACTTCCTCCTGCATCTTTTACAATAATCCAAATCTTTTACATCTCCAAAAGTCACCATTAAGCTACAAGTGATATTCCAATCCTACTAACCATTTTAACTGTTTACAGTGGTTTTTAAGATAAGTTGTAAATTTTCCCCATTATTAAAATTTTGGTCTTCCTGTTTTCTGACTCTTCCAGTCGTTTTAGCCATTTCGGCAGAATCCATCAACTTGATCTCACCACCTTGTTTAACTTCTCGTCCTTCCTTCTAACACAGGACAGCTTGCTGTGCTTCTCCCTTTCCATCCCTCCCAGAGCTACAATTCCCAGCACCCTTAACAAACAAACAAACAAAAAGACAGCAATTTGCCCAAAGGGCAGACCTACTGAAACTAATGGACATGGCTAAAATAAGTTCATTAATTTCAGTGCATGTTAATTGGTACGTTCGAATGCAAGTTTATAAATGGTTACTGTAATTTAAAAAGAAACACAACACACACAAACAAACAAACACACACACGTTGCAGAGAAGACTATGGTGGAGCGAGCTCAGTGCCTGCCTGCTGAGTCTGCTGTCCAGATGTTCACTACAATTGGGCAACTTCAAGACCCCTTCTGCTCCCCCTTGAAGAACTGCAGAGCTGGAAGAGACCCCGAGGGTCATCTAGTCCAACCCCCTGCAATGCAGGAATCTCAGCTAAAGAATCCCTGACTGATGGCCATCCAACCTCTGTTCTTGGGGATCTGGAGTTGGACCAGACAGAAGACTCATCCAAGGAAGATCTATCCTCTGTAAAGTAGGACACATGCCACCCTAAACTGGTAACCTCTCCATGGAAAACCTACCCTGTCCCCGCACACCTTTGGCATGGCAGAACCCAGGGGATATACCTGAGGAGCGTTCCTAAGCTAGAAAAGCATTATCAACCATCTCATCTCAGTAGAAATTAACTGCTTGTTTGCTTCTTGCTGAAACCTTGTTTACAGGAATTAGTATTTGACACACTTCCTTTCCCCACCCCCACCCTCCTCCCAGCCATCTCAGAAAGCTTCCTCATTATCCAGAGTAGCATTCAAGCAAATGCCCACCTGCCCCTCCAGGTAAAAAAGCAAGGATATGACAGCCACGACGTAAATAATGTGCACTAAAGATCTGTTCCAAATATTTAGGTGATTACTCTGAATCAGTTTGAGCCTCTCCCGTGTCTGGCAGGCCTGTTTGCCTCCTGCACCCTTAACGCTACTGCCTCCATGCACCCCTTTTTGCCAATAGCAAAACAACCCCTGCTTAAACCACTTTTGGGCCACCACAAAGCCACCCTTTCACTTTCCTACCAGAAGTGGTGTTGTTCGGCAACATTCCGTGACCGACCTTTTGCTGCTAGCAGTCAACACGCTCCTCTGGCAGGACTTGAACCTTGGCTTGCTTTGGTTTAAATTATTGCACTATACGTATTTGGCAGCCAGGGCACAATATTAAGCAACTATAGATTTTGCACACGGTTTAAAAACAGCTAAAAGCAGGAAGAGCAACAGATGCAACGCCGTACAGTAGGTCATGTTCCCACTGGGCAAACACACAAACCCCACAAGCAAGAGGCATTAGGACAGTTTGACAGATTCCAGCCGGGCAAAAAGCACTCAAGTAGTGTGTGGAACAGAGCTAGGAAAGGGTGTGAAGGCATTCCTCATCCCGGACACTACTTACCCTACGGCTGGCCCTGCTAATAGCCTGATTCTAACATTTCCTGGACATTCCATGACATCACAGCAACTGGCAAAACACGCAGCACGAGATTTACATGCAGATAAAATTAGGGCCTCTTCAGTCCCAACACTGGAGCTCCTGAACAGGATCCTGCCGTTCTAGCCTACCTACAGTACAATCCTATACTCAGTTGAGGCTCATTTCCATGAACCAGTTTCCTAGGAACATGGGAAGCCAAGTTTGACCATGTGGTTCATTTGCAGCACTGGGCGGCTGCCATGCTGGTCTGGGCTCAGAGCCGGTTCTAAATATTTTTACACCTAGGAGCAGAGGGGGCTGACTTATAATGAGTCAGATTCAGTCTATCTAGCTCAGTATGCAGAAGGCAGAACACACCCATTAGGACTCGTGGACACTGATAGCCTTATCATCCAGGAATTTGTCCATTCCTCTTTTAAAGCCATCCAAGTCCATGGCCATCACTGCCTCCTGTGGGAGGGGATTCCATAGTTTAATTAGTTTACCTTTCTTTTACCTGCCCTGAATCTTCCAAAATTCAGCTTCATAGGATGTCCCTAAATTGTAGTACAGTGGTACCTCGGGTTACATACACTTCAGATTACAGACGCTTCAGGTTACAGACTCCACTAACCCAGAAATAGTACCTCAGGTGAAGAACTTTACCTCAGGATGAGAACAGAAATCGTGTGGCAGCAGCAGCAGGAGGCCCCATTAGCTAAAGTGGTACCTCAGGTTAAGAACAGTTTCAGGTTAAGAACAGGCCTCCGGAATGAATTAAGTACTTAACCCGAGGTACCAGTGTATTATGAGAGGGAGAAAAAGTTTTCACTGTCTGTTTCTCCACACCAGGCATAATTGTATCTACCTTCTGTGTCTTCTGTTACTCACCTTTCCTCTAAATTAAAAACCCTCAAATGCTGTAATCTTTTCTCATTAGGGAGTTGTTCCATCCCTTGATCTTTTTCGGTTGCCCTTTTTCTTTTCTTTTCTTTTCTTTTCTTTTCTTGAAACTTTTCCAACTCGTGTTCTTCTTGAAGTGTGGCGGCCAGAACTGTACACAATATTCCAAGTGAGGTCGCACCCATATATTTGTTTAATGGCATCATCAAACAAATATATCAGCTTTTTTAGATTCAGTACCTTTCCTAATTATCTCTTGCATGGACTTTGCCTTTTTCACGGCGGCTGTGGTGACCCCAAGATCTCATTCCTGGTAAGACTCCATAAGCATAGATGTGAAATTTGAAAATATTTGGCCCAACATGCATCACTTTGCACTTGTTTACATTAAATTGCATTTGCCATTTTACTCACCCAGTTTAGAGAGATCCTTTCAGAGCTCTTCACAATACCTTTTTGTTTTAACCAGCCTGAACAATTTGGTAACGTCAGCAAACTTGGCTACCTCACAGCTTACCTCTAACTCTAATTTAGGAACAAGTTAAGAAGCAC